>NW_004443944.1:19167517-19177743 GCF_000243295.1 Trichechus manatus latirostris
GCCGCCGCCGCGGCGGAGGCGCCGGGCGCGGGCGCCGGCATGGAGCGCTCGCAGAGCCGCCTCAGCCTGTCCGCCTCCTTCGAGGCGCTCGCCATCTACTTCCCGTGCATGAACTCCTTCGATGATGAGGATGCGGGTAAGCGCGCGGCCCGGTTCCCAAACCCCGGCGGTGTCCCGGGATCCAGAGCTTGAGGCCCCCTCCCGACGTGGTGTGCCCTCAGAGACTGGCCACTGTCTCCTCCCCAACTCCGCTCGGCGATGCGCCCCCAGGGTCTCCTTGCCAATTCACGGCACCCCAGGGTCTCTAGGATGCGGTCTCTTCTGGCCCTCCCCACCAACAGGGACCCCTAGATCATCTGCATTCTCCCCTTGCCGGCAGGTGGGCCCTTTGGATCCCCTGGATTCAGGTCTCCCTACTCACCTGAGCCCACAGGACGCCCCATGCCTTGTCCCTAGGTCCGACCTGCCACCCTCCCTGAGCCTTCTGTGTATGCTAGCTCCTCAACCCCCCGGGCTCTGGCCGCCCCACCCCTGGGGCGCCGACGCGCCCCCCCCCCCGCCATTGGGGGTGGCGCGCAAATCTCATCTCTCCATCTTTGTCTTGGCTGCATCAGAGGCTCCCTGCCCAAGACCCCGGCCTCCCGCGCCCAAGGACTTGAGTGTCCCCTTTGCCCCCCCCTTACCCCACAGGCTGGGGCTCCGGACTCCAGTTTTTTATCAGACTGGGGTGGACTACGGGGTAACCGGCCAGGTGACAGCCTTTCCTCCCCTTTCGTACCTGCTCATCCCGGAGAGAGGTGTAGGGAGGCACCAGCTCTGCACTTGTGCGTCCTTCGGGCTGCATCTGTGACCTCAGGTGCTCTTGTCCCTGGAGTATCCCCTTTAGGGTGGCCTGAACCCAACCACCACCCAGCAGCTGATCATCCTGTTCCCAGGCCTGCACACAACCTCTGCCAGAGCCTGAGGGGAGGGGAAACCGAGGGAATCGTGCTCTTTGGGGCTCTGGGACCAGCTAGAAGAGGGAACCTGAGTGTTCCAGATCTGGTTCTGGGGTGAGAAATTGAATCCTCTAACAGGTGGGAAAGCTAAAAGGCTTGGGTGAGAGTTCCCCAAAGAATGCCACATTTGGAGTCAGAATCAGATTCCAGTCTTGATTCTCTATTTATCAGCTGTGACCTTGGGCAAGTCATGCCACCCCGAGCCTCAGTTTCCTCATCTGTAAAATGGGATGACAATGCCTTATACACAAGGGTCTATATAGTGTGAGGGTGGAGTTAAAAGTGTTTTGTAAGCTGAAAATTTGAGAGTATTTGAATTCAATGAGGGAACAAAAAGGAGAGAGTGTATGTAGGGGGAGGAGTGAGATGGTTTCACCGGACACTTTTGAGAATCTGATAAAAATATGGATTATCTCTCAAAAAAAAAAAAAAAAAAAAAAGCCAATATCCACCATCCACAAAATTTTGCCTACAGTTTTAGGGGGTTCCTGAGCCCGGGTTAAGACTCTCTGCCTGCAGGGACCCTTGTCTGATTAACCTGGCTACCCAGATAAACCATGGGGATGGGGCAGTGGCTGATAGGTGGGTAATGGGGGAAAGAGGAGAAGGTTCTCCAGAAGAATTTGTTGACCAGGTAAATTAATGGGGGTTCATAAGGTAGACCCCTATCAGGCTTGTATTGCTCTTGACCTGGAGGTGGGAGTGGGCTAAGGATGGTTACTGCAAAGCCAGTCTTGATTCCCATTGTATAGAAAAAAGAAAAAGCAACTGAGGCTCAGAGGCTTAACTTCCACCTTGATGTAGCTGAAGGCAGTTGTATTATTATTTTGCACACGACAAGGTGAGGAGGAATGCAATGGCTCCACTGGAACATAATCCAAGAGAGGCAATGAGGCAGGCCTGGGGTCTGGGGAAGGAGCAGCTGCAGAGGGAAGTGGGGCAGGGAGCGCCCCCTCCCCCCAGTCTAGGTGAGCTGGCTTCCACTCCTCCAGTGATGGCCAGGGGACTCTCCTGAAGTTCAGCAGAAGTCTCAAGAGCCAGCCTGGGCGGAGCATGGGTTTGGAGGAGTATTGGAGGCAGGTGCGGTTTGGTTTTTCTCTGAAGTTATGCTCCGTGCCATGGTCAGACACCTTGGTTATTACACAGGCTGCAGGTGACTTGCTCTGCTTTCGCATAATTCACAACAGATAACTTCATGTAGTATTGGAGATATTTTTAAAGGTTCACCTGATGGTTTTCTTCAAATTCTTAAACGTTTCACTTGGAAGAGACCTAGAAATCATCATCTAACCCCTTCATGCCCCCGAATTAGTGGGAAACTGAGGCCCTGGGTGTGTGTGTGTGTGTGTGTGTGTGTGTGTGTGTGTGTGTCCCAAGGTCACCCCAGTGAGACAGCCACAGAGCTAAGACTAAAATCACGTTTCTCGTTCTCCTTCCGGTAAACCAGTTGCCCTCCCTCTGAAAGAGGATAAAAAAAAAAAAAGAAAGAAAAGCCCAAATCTCACTGTGTAGAAAATGGTTCCCAGGTGAGGAGGCCTCAGGGAGCCACTGGTAGCCAGAGTTTGGTTTGGGCATCTCATGCTCACTGTCTCCCCTCATCTTGAGGGATGTGTTGAGTTGGAGGGGGAGGGTGAAAGTCAAGTTTCATTTCCGGCAGAATAACCAGTGTCTGGTAAAAACTGGAAGTAGGGAATGCTGTCTTGGTGCTTAATTCTCTTGTTCTTCTCAAAATCATTAATTTTCACCTAAAGAAGCCTTTTGGATTCATTCTTTAGAGCAGCACCGTGCTGAGCTAATTTCTAAAACCAGTTTGAATAGTCTCTCAGATACCAGACAGGACACAGCCTCCTGGGAGGGCCGTCACAAATGGCTTTGCTTGGCCTTCCTCTTCCCTCCCCTTGTCCACTTAATACCCCCTACCCCTGATGGCTCCATCTCAGAAGGGTGTCCCTGACTAGCCTCTGGCTCCTCCGGGAGCCTCCCTTTTGCTGCTGCTTCCCACTCATGCCGAATGCATCTTTTTCATCTTCCAGATTGAGCCAGAGCCATCTTCAGGGTCTGTGTGCTGCTCTGCAGCTAGTTTCCTGAGAAATAGGGTGAGAGGGAGACTTTTTCATTAGCCTTAACTGGGCCAAAGCACTCTCCTGCCTTGGGCTTAGGAGCCTCTGAACGCTGGTGTGGCAAAGGCAGCTGCCTCTTCCTCCCATCCCTTTCTAGCCACCCTGGGGCACCGGCCATTGCAGGTTCCCGGAATTCCTCTTAAGGGGCATCTTCATTTCTTACGTTGCTCTTGCCCCCTTTCACCAGGATGCAGTTGGGGATATGTTGTGTCTATGTCTTTATGTCTCAGCCTTGCTGAGATTGGGTTTGTAACTAGGGAGGATTTCAGGTGGCGTGGAGTTGGATACTTGACCTCGGTTTTCTCATCTGTATAAGGAAGAAAGTAATAGATAGCATGGACTGTGTAGGATCAACATTTTTAAAATGTTACCTTGTGCTAGACATCCTCTTAGGTACTTTAAATATATTATTCTAGTCCGTTCCACATAGCAACCCCAGAAAGTTAATATCCTGCTAACATTCCCATTTTTAGATGGGAAAACTGAGGCACAAAGATAGTAAAGTAATTCTCTCAAGGTCATTCAGCCAGGAAGTGAGGGAGTTGAGATCTGAGCTTGGGCAATCTGACTTAAGCATCTGTACTCTTAATTATTACACTGTTTATGCTATGCGAAGTGCTTATCACAGTACCTAGCACAAGGTAGGCTCTCAATACATGTTAGCTATTATCTGTCTTATTACTAAGTAAGAGCTGTTTCTGAGCATGACTGTAAGAAGAATCTGTGGGTTTGGGAAGGGGTGGAGGCCTGATCTCAAAATGTTTTATAATTTTTGTAGGTGATTATTATTACATTGTTACAGTTATTAAGGCACAGCTGGGCCCCCCTTCTTGGAAGTGGTTTAATGATGGGGCTTTGGGGGCCTTGTGTGCTGAACAAGAGAGTGGGGAGCCTTCCAGCTACCCCAGTCCCTTCTCTTCTTAACAGTTCCATTTGCACCACGTTATAGCCCCAGCTCTGCCTCTTGGCCTTTGGAGCACAGCTGGGGAATTGGGGTGTCTCCAGTTTCCAGAAAATGCCAAAGAGGGGTGTTACATTGGGGTCTGGAACTGAGGATGCTGTTCCTGAGCCTGACTGAGTGGTTTCAGTGGCCAGTTCTCCCCCGCTCAAGAGAGGCGGAGAAGCTGGAGCAGCCAGCTCCGATTTGCCCATAGGATGCTTTGAGTGAGCGCAGGGAGGAGGTTGCCATGGCAACACGGGCCGGTTACCGGTCCCTCTCCTAGCGGTGCGGGCCACATATCTGGGCTGGAAAGCCCTTCGTGGCATCGCCCCCTTCAGCTCAAGCCCTGTCTGAGGGTGGGGGCATGGTGGATGGGACCCACAATTTAGTACAACAGCCCCCTACCCCCCATTTTGACAGAGGGGAAATGGAGGGGGTTGTCTGAGTTACTTCTCCTGGATTTTGGAGTGGAGATACCCATATCCTGCCAGACAGATCCTGGCAGATTGAGAGCCCATTTCCTGCCCCTGGACCCAGGCACCTGGAATGACCACACTGGAATTCTTTCCCTCTCCCTACCCCCGGTTCACTCCATTTGGCAGAGTTTTCTTTCCCAGAACAAGTGCTAACTTTTGTCCTTGAAATTCGACCTGAGATTTTTCTGGGAAACAAAATGTCCTACTGTCCCACCCTTTCCCCCACCCCAGAGATGGTGGGAACAGTCCTTTCAGCCCTGGAGGGGGACTGGGTGGATGAGGGGGATGGTGATGGGGAGGCCTTAGAATATCCTTCTGGATCGTGGCTACTGGAGGGCAGGAGGTTGGGATTTGGAAGCCTCTGTTCCCACCCTCACCCCAAGAGCAGCCCACTTCCTGTCCCCCCACTCCAACCTCCCCCCCACTTTTTCACTAAGTGCTGTGGTCTCCTTTCTGTCTTGGGAGCTGGGCAAAGCTCTAGATTTAGATAGCTGAAGCATGATAAAAAATTGAACTCAGTTACTCCCGTAATTTAAGACTGGGGGCTGAGAGTGTGGACCCAAACTGCTTGATTTTAATTAAATTATTCTGAGAGAATTTTCTCAGAAAAATCAAGTGGTTGGGGATCCGCCCCATCCCTCATTATATAGATCCTTGGGCCAGTATCTGCTTTGATGCTGTGAGAGTGCTTTCCTTAAATTGTCTCCCCTTAAGGCACCCCTCCCCCACAAGCTCCCAGACTGAAGGCTCTGGCTTTCTTGGCGTTTGCAGCTGCCAAAGGCCCACCTGGTTCTGTCTGGTGGGAAGGGGAAGGAGGGGGTCCATCGACCCTGTCTCCCTCTGAGGATGAGGCTCCACCTCCCTACCCCACCCACTCCAACCCCAGTGGCAGAGGGTTGTAAGTGGCAGAGTGAGGGAGCCAGGCGGAAGTTTGGAGGAGAGGGAGGATACAAGAAAGCCTCCACCCTCGGACTGACCTTCTCTCCTGCGTCAAGGCCTTTCTTTCACTTTGCTTCCTCTAACATCTTTTCATTATGGTCGTAACAAGCGTCGCTTCAGCATATCTTTTAAAAATTGTTGGAAAGGCAGCGCTTTTGGAGAATATGCTCAAAGGGTACAACATCTCCTCCCACTATAATCTGCAACCCTCCCCCACCCCCCAAGGCTACACGTGGCTTGTCTTACTGTAGTGGAAAGATAACTGGGCTTGGATTTGACTCCACTTTGACTCAGCCTGGCTTAACCTTCCTGGGCCTCAGTTTCCTCATCTGGGAAAACAAGGGATGATTATCCTCATCAGAGCATCTTTCAGGGTGGTAAAAATAAAATTAAAAGTCTTGCTTGGTGCTGGGCTCCATGTTCACTGCTTTCTGAGCTCACTGCAGCCTGTGACAACTTGAAGGGGTAGCTCCTGCTGCAGATGTACCCACTTTGCGGATGAGGCAAACCAGGCAACTTGGAGTGGTTTGTGGCTTTCCCAGGTTGCCAGGCTGTGATTCCAATGCAGTGCGTATGACTACAGAAGCCACCTTCTGCTTCTGGGCATGCGATGAGATCCCGGGCAGGAGAGGGCTGTGCACGTTCCAGGGGCTGTGCTTGCATCGTCACAGCTAGCAAGTGATAAGAGCCGGGATGCTGTACCTATTCTGATGTGCCCCATCAGAGTCTGCCACCCGTTACAGTCCCCTCCCCAGCCTGCTCCAGTCCCTTCCTGGCCATCAGTTCCTGGATGGTCCTCATCACGCTCCACAGTGGCTGTAGCTACCTGGCCTCCTTGAAGAATCCAGTTGTCTGCCCTGGCCCTGGGGGCCGAGCCATCACCTGCCTTTCCAGCCCGATGTAGGCCAGGACTGGATTATATTTAACGCTGTGCTATTTCCACTTGACAGCTCCCTAGCACCATCCCCCCTTCATTCGTCTTCCTCCCCCCTCCCCTTCTGATTCACTCGGAAACTGACGAGGCTGATGTCAGCGCCTTATTCTTAGCCCCCGTAATTGTAACTGCATTTAGCAGTGCGCACTTCATTAACAGTTTCTGCAATGGGGGAGTGAGATGACTGGGTGGCTGGGCAGGGACACGGGTGGGGGTGGGGTGAGGGCAAGTGCTGCGGCTCCCTTCTCTGGATGAACCATCTGGGTGGGTTCTAGGCCTGGCTTTCCAAGACTGGTGGTTTTGGAAGGACCCTTGGAGAGCATCTAGTCCAGTCCCCTCATTAGGCAAGGAGGGAAACTGAGGCTCAAAGAGGCAGAGCATCTTGCCAAAGTCACACATTAAGGGTCCAAGGTTTTTTTCTTTGGCATTTATTCATTCAACTAATATTTAATTAGCTGCTCAGTGCCAAACAGCATTCTAGGTGCTGGGGATCTGTTGGGGAGCAAGATAGAAACAGTTTCTGTTCTCATGCAGTTGTGTTCTAGGTTGGAGGAGATAGAAAATGAATAGGCAAGCAATTAAAAATAAATAATTTAAGATTTTAAGTGGAATGAAAATAAAACAGGGTGACGGGTTAGGAGATAGTGTTAGGTAAGGTATTCAGGGAAGGCTCACTGAGGAGGTGACAAGGAGCCAGCAATGGGAATCTGAGGGTAAGAGTGTTCCAGGCAGAGGGCACAGCTTGTGTAAAGGCCCTGAGGTGAGTGAGAGTTTGGGTGCTTAGGAAACGGAAAGGAGACTGGTGTGGTTAGAGAGAGCAGGTGAGGGGAAATGAGGTCAAAGGAGTAAGCAGGGGGAAGATCATCTCAGCCTTGTAGACAATGATAGCGGGGAAACTGAGGCCCAGAAAGGGAAAAGGAAAAGTCCCCCAGCTGGTACAGTCAGAGAGAGGCCAAGAACTCAGCCTCCTGAGTCCCTGTTTTTTTTTTTGTTGTTGTTGTTCCTTAGACACAGGTGACTGTGCCTTTAAATGCATAACGCAGCTTCCTTTCACGTTGTAGCTGGGAGTGGAAGGCACTGTAGAGTCCGGGGCAGGGCTCTTTCTGCCCTGCTCCCCTCCTGGAAGCTCGCCTGTCCCTGCTTTGTAGCTTCTCAGGCTCATGTAGCCATGTGAGACCATGGGAAGCGTCCATGGTGGGGCAGAAAGAACTTGGCTTTGGAATCCAACACACTTGAATTTTCACCTTGCCTGTGCACTTCGAATTCACCAGCCGCTCCTTGGAAACTCTATGGGACAGTTCTACTCTGTCCTATAGGGTCGCTATGAGTTGGAATCGACTCGATGGCAACAGATCTTTTTTTGTTGTTTTTTTTCTGCCACTTATGAATTGTGTGGCCTTGGGCAAGTAGCTTCACTTTTCTGATGTTCAGTTTCCTCATCTGTAAAATGGGGCGTAATACTAGTAAGTACTTCAAAGGGTAATTGTGAGGAATAAACGACATAATGAACAACACTCATCCAGCCCAGGGCTGGACAGAGAGTAGGTATGGAATTAAGGTTTCCTCAGTTATGAGGACTAATGAGGTAGTGTATTTAATGCTTAGCACATAACGAAAAACCAAACCCACTGCTGTCAAGTCAGTTCCGTCTCAAAGGGACCCTATAGGACAGGGTAGAACTGCCCCATAGGGTTTCTAAGCCTATACTCTTTAGAGAAGCGTACTGCCACATCTTTCTCCTGCAGAGTGGCTGGTGGGTTTGAACCACTGACCCTTTGGTTAGCAATCGAGTGCTTAACCACTGGGCCACTAGGGCTCCTCAATGCTTGGCACATTAAAAAAAAAAAAAAAAAAAACGCTATCACTGAATCAGCTCCAACTTTCATAGCGACCCTATAGGACAGAGTAGAACTGCCCCATAGGGTTTCCAAGGAGCGGCTGGTGGATTCGAACCACCAACCTTTTGGTTAGCGGCTGATCTGTAGTAGGCACTAATTTAGTGGTACCTGCTGCAGCTGTTGTGGTTGTTGTTATTGTCAGTTTTACTGGATTAGAGTAGTGCTTTTCAAACTTGGAAGAGTATCAGAATCATCTGGAAGGCTTGTTAAAACACAGATTGCTGGGCTTCGTCCCAGGCCAGGGCTTTTCATTCAGCACGTATGGGGTAGGACCTGAGCATCCCATTTTTACCAAGTTCCCAGGTGATGCTGATACTGCTGGTCCAGGAATCCTTACCTTGGAACCACTGGGTTAGAGAAAAAAGCTGAGGGAAATGAAGGAGTTTCTCATACTTGAGATGTCTCCTGGCTACCTATGTCTTAGATGCTGGGACATTGGGTACCACATTTCAGTACCTTGGAATAGTCTTCAGGTGCTCCTGTTCCCATCACATGGTCTCTGACCCAGATGAGCCTCAGCTGCTGCCCTCCTTTGCACCGGGTTTAGTGTGTAGGGCCCCATCAATCCTTTTGGAGGTCGTCTGTACGAATGATAAATGAGTCAACATGAATAACACATTAGGTCGTAATATCCTTTCTTGGGATATTGGACTCAGATGGCTCAGGGGATTTGGAGGGGTATAGGTCTAGCACATTCTACCAGAGGGAACTGGACACAATCCTTTTCCTGACTGGGGAGAGGCAGAGCTCTGTGTTAAAACCATGAAGTTCATTTGAGGACAAGCCTCTACTAGGAAGAATTAAATCAGAGGAATCATCAATGTAAAGGGGCAAAATGCTGGGAAATGCTACCAAGGGAGCTTACAGAGTCAGGTTGTCCAGATGTTTCTAAGAAAGGGGTCCCTGGTAGTTTTCTGGGGAAAGGTTGGGATCTAGCTTAGATGGGAGGCAGGGGGCCAAACCTTATGATTTGATGAGATTCCCATCCAGCTTCATAAAACCCAGAGTCAGAAGACAAAGGCATTTAAAAATAGCTTCCAGGTGGAGCTTGCCTTAAAGGGATGGGAAATACTCCCCCAAAGGATACCTGGGTTTGTTTCTGCTGCTCACCAGCTGTGTGCCTTGATCAGCTATGTCACCTTTCTGGGTCTCAGCTTCATACTTTACAAAATGCAGTGAATGATTCCTACATTGTAAGAATTAGAGGTGAGGGAGGTACAACACATAGAAGGCATCCAAGAAATGGTAGCTGCTGCCTTTACTGTAGTCCCTGGGGGGTGCAAACAGTTAATGTGCTCGGCTGCTCACTGAAAGGTTGGCAGTTCAAGTCCACCCAGAGGCTCCTTGGAAGAAAGACTTTTCAGTCTAATTCCAAAATATCAACCATTGAAAACCCTATGGAGCACAGTTCTACTCTGACACACGTGGGGTTGCTGTGAGTCAGAGTCGACTGGACGGCAACTGGTTACTGGTGTCTTTGCTGTAGACTTCGTGAAATGATGTCATGTGCACCCCTGGGTGGAGGAAGGGGTGGGAGGGTGGGGCACGCACTGCCTGGTCTGGATGTCTGGTCTTCCCTGTGTACGTGGTGGAGCTGCTGGAGACGCTGCACTAGGAGGCAAGAGAGGAGTCTTCAGCCCTGAATCCCAATGTCTGCTGTGGCCCCTTCTGTTTGTACATTTTTGGACCTCAGTAAAGATTACAGCCTAGAAAACGCCATGGGGGCAGTTTTACTCTGTCACATGAGGTTGTATGAGTTGAAAATCGACTCGACGGCACACAACAACAACATCCCCATCTGCAGAGTGAGGGTCTTAGTTTAGATACAACCAGAACCTCCCAGAAAAGGGAGGACATTAGTCCAGCCCCCCGTCAGACTCCTCTCCTCTGCTGTAGCCCCTATCGGGTCATTCCCCGCCCA
>NW_004443944.1:19177843-19208799 GCF_000243295.1 Trichechus manatus latirostris
GATTTCTGTCTAGCCGATCCTTGCCTGATTGGCTGATTGGTCATCGAATAATTGTTTTTAATGATAAGTAGTTTTGGGTTAGGTAATGTATGCATATGGTGCAAAATTTTAAAAGCACCAAAAATATCCAGGGAAAACTGCCCTGGGCACCCCTGTCTTCTGATCCCTCTGTCCCTTCCAGGTACAAGCACTGCTGCCAGCTCCCACAACCCTTTCTAGTGGTTGTTACTGATAGTAACATATGTTTGTGGTAAAAAAAGCCAAACAGCACCAAAGGACATCCAAGGAAAAGCCAGTCTCCCTCCCACCTCAGCGACCCAGTCCCACTCCCACAGACCACCTTCACAGTCTTTTAGGCTACTGGTTTTTTCTTTATTTTTCAGTTATCCAATTCTTATTAAGCACTGTGAGGGTTCAAGAGAAGTCAAATTGCACTAGGCAGTGCAGCATGGTGGTTAGGATACGAACTCTGTAGCTGATAGCCTGGGTTTGAATACCGGCAGTACCACTTAGTAGCTGTGTAATCTTGAGCAAGTTACTTAACTTTTCTGAGCCTCAGTTTCCTTATCTGTAAAATGAGGCTAATGATAGGTTCTCCCTGCTTCGAAGGGGTGTCATGAGGATTAACTTAGTAAATATTTGTAAAATGCTTAGTAGAAAGCCTGGTACACAGTAAAAATGCAATAAAAGTGTTAGCTGCTATTATTTTAGAACCTTCAAGCTGAAAGTTTCTCTGAAGTCATCTCTAACTACCTTCATTGAGACTCAAAGTTGTTTTGTTAGGTGCTATTGAGTCGGCTCCGAATGACATGTTGCCTGGTCCTGCGACATCCTCACGATCTTTGGTATGTTTGAACCCCATTGTTGCAGCCACTGTGTCAATCTGTCTCACTGAGGGTGTCACTCTTTTTCACTTACCCTCTATTTACCGAACAGATGTCTTTCTCCAGCGATTGGTCTCTTCTGATGACATGTCCAAAGTAAGTGAGATGAAGTTTCTCCATCCTCGCTTCTAAGGAGCATTCTGGCTGTACTTCCTCCAAGACAGATTTGTTCGTTCTTCTGGCAGTCTATGGTATATTTAATATTCTCTGCCAACACCGCAATTTGAATGCATCAGTTATTCTTCGGAGACCCAGAGAGGGATTGTGATTTGTCCAAAGCTTCACAGCAGGTCTGTGAGGTTTCCGGACTCCCAGCCCAGGGCCTTTTCTCTCCACTGAGGTGCCCCAGGTGGCCCTCCAGGCCCTGGCGGCACCTGAAGCTTTAGGTCCACATCCTGTATTTCTAGCACTTTGTGTCCCTGGTAAATGCTGCCTGGAGTCGCCCTGGGAGTGAGTGGGAGGATGTGTCACTAATTGGGGCCTGTAGTGGAAATTAATTAGTTCCTCAACAAATGTCTTAAGAAATACCTTTCATCTGGCTGGGCCCAACACCAAAACTAGACCAGGGGCCTCAGGGCCCCACCAAGTCTGGGCCAAGCCACCCCCGAGCCATCTGGCTCAGGGAAGCAGCCACTTCTGCTCAGCTTCTGTTAGGCATGCTGAGTCCTGGCAGAGGGACCCCAAACTGGGAAGACTGGCCCTGCTGGGAATCTGGTGGGTTCCTCTAGCAGGGGAGAAGTCAACATATATATTATTCTCTCAACTCCCCAGCTGTCTTTGTAAATCAAAAAGAACACAGTATGTTTTTCTGTGTATACTCTAAATTACAACAACAAAATAAAATTAAAAACAAACAAACAAAGATGAGCATGTAAGGGGGCAGGGAAACTAGATTAATGAAAACGAAACAACTAGAAAGGAAATATTGAGAATGTTCATACATTGTGAAAAATGTGATCAATATCATTGAACATGTGTAGAAATTGTTGAATGGAAACCTAAACTGCTGTGTAAACCTTAAACACAATAAAATATTATTAAAAAAAAAAAAAAAGGAATATAGAAGATGGGAGAACTCTTTTCCTCCTCTTCTTAGCCTGAAACAGGTTTCTTGTGCAAGCAATAGGCTGAAGGAATGGAGGAGAGTGAGAGGATGCAAGATGGGGCAGGGGATGAAGCCAGACCAAGATGGGAGCTCAGCTGCTGTCTAGCCTCCGCCTGACCCCATGGGGAGCTCTAGAGCATGAATGACCTTGCAGAATTGACTGACCTTTTGCACCCCCATAGCCATCAGTGGCTGTGGACAAGTCTCCCAGGTCGAGGGGGCATTAACCTTTTGGGGAAGGGAGCTCTCATCCGCTAAGGGCAGCTCTCTAGAGAAGGGGGCAGCTGTAAGCTGCTAGCAGCTAATACTCATAGCAGCTGTGAGCTGGGTGTCCTGCATGGTAAAGGGAATCTGGGTGGGGCACCATCAGTGTCAGCCTACCCACTGTCTGGGAACCTCCGGCTTTGGGGTGGAGAGAGCAATGTTGTTGTTAGGTGCTATCGAGTCAGTTCTGACTCATAGCGACCCCATGTGACAAAGCAGAACTACCCTATAGGGTTTTCTAGGCTGGTGGCACAGTGGTTAAGCGTTCGGCTGCTAACCCAAAGTTTGGCGGTTTGAACCCACTAGCCGCTCCATGGGAAAAAGATGTGACAGTCTGCTTCTATAAAGATTTACAGCCTTGGAAACCCTATGGGGCAGTTCTACTCTGTCTTATAGGGTCACTATGAGTTGGAATTGACTTGACAGCAACGGGTTTAGTTTTTTTTTTTTTAAATCTTTACAGAAGCATATCACTAGGTCTTTCTCCCGTAGAGCCACTGGGTGGGTTTGAACCACCAACCTTTCGGTTACCAGCTGAGTACTTAACCATTGTGCCACTGGGGCTCCTTGTGTTGAGCAATGTCCACCCCTTATTTCAGGTCACCTTCTCCACAGTCCCATGAGTGGGGGCATGATCCCTGTCTCATTAGGCAGGATGGAGAAATCAAGCATCAGAATGGACTTCTGACTTGACTAAGGTCACACAGCTAGTGAGGGATGGATGGAATAGGGCTTCCAACTCAGGCCTGACACCAACACATGAGGTCTTTTCAGCATTCTGTACTGTAATCAATTTTTCTCATGAATATATATCTCATGCTTCCTAGCGAACTTCTTTCCAAGTGCCTCTTTGAAGTATGTCTGTCTTGACTTGTTACTTTGCACTTTGCAAACACAAATCCCTTCACATCTGACAAAGCATTTTTACTTCTTTTATCTCACCTGATCCTCATGGAAAATGGACCCCGTATCCAGAGAGGTGGGCAGTGCCCCAACAAGCTGCCTAAGGTGAAAGGTTAAGGGATAGCTGATTTGCATGGGATGAACCCTGAATTCGTTATCAGAAAACTTGGATTGGAGACCTCGTTTCTGCCAGTTTGCCAGCCTGGTGACCCTGGGCAAGTCATTCTCCTCTTTGAGCCTCGGTTTCCTCATCAGGTGGCCAAGACCATGGCCATGAGCAGCAGAAGCAGTTTCACCCGGCTGGTGTCCTAATGACACTGCATAGATCAAGGACTTACCAGGCTCTGGTTGGGGGAGAGGTGTCCAAAACCAGAGCTGGCCTCGTTTTGGCCAAAGAGGCAGTGTGGATGCAGGAAACAGTTTCAGCTTCCAGCTCATCTGTAAAATGGGCTCAGTGACACCTGTGTTGCTGTCTTAGTTTGTATTCCTTCCAGAAGCAGACACCGAAAAAAGAATTTGAGTACAAGTATTAGGTTGGACCATATGAAGCTGCCATTTTCATAAGGCAAAAATAGTCAAATAGCAATTTTACATGGTTCATATGGTTCAAGAAGGTGATCCATGAAGCCCCAGGAGGGGAGTGAGAAAGTGCGTCAGGGAAAGAAGTCAGGAAACAGTGTGTTATCAGGCAAGTTCCTTCTGAGGGCAATTGGAGCTTAGTCTTGCTGGGGACTGCTGGGAGACAGTGTAGAACAGGGGTCAGCAAACTTCTTCTGTAAAGGGCCAGGCAGTAAATATTTTAGGCTTTGCGGGCCATACAGTCTCTTTTGCAAGTGCTAGATTATGCTGTTGTAGTTTGGAAAGCAGCTGCAGGCAATATGAAAATGAATGAGTGAGCCTGTGTTCCAATAAAACTTTATTTACAAAACACGCAAGATTTAGCCAATGTCCTGGGGTAGGACATGCACCTCAGAATCCCACCCAGGAGTGAGGGAGCTGAGGTATTTATACACCAACTCCCATCAGTCATTGGTAGAGGGCTGCTGGGAGGGAGAGGAGAGAGTTGTTTATTACCTGTTGTTGCCAGCCTGCCACAGGTAGCAGCCCTCAGGCAAAAAAAACCTAGTTGCTGGCGATAGGAGGTTGGACCAGTGGGCATAGGGGTAAGGAAAAGGGGACATGGGTCAGCGAACCCACAGCATCACTCACTCTACTTCAGGGTATGGCTTGTTCCGTGTGTGGAGAGTGTGCTGTAGAGAAAGTGGAAGGAGGAACAGGGAAAACAAGTTTTGGGTAGGGCCAGATCTTTGACTTTCTTATTTCTAGACTTCCCAGCCATTGTTTACTTCCAGGCAAAAACCGACTCCTCCATACTGGTGGTCTAGTTCATGTTTTCTACCTCTGCTCTACTTGGGCGATTTCCACCACTGGGATACCCTCCCTCTCCTTCTTTGGGGCTCTGGTGCCACCTCCTCTGGGGAACACACCTCTATTCTCTTGGGTGGAGCTGATGATTCCTCCTGGACGGTCCTATGGAGCTTAGCTTTTCCCTCCCTCCAGCACCTGACCATCTGGCTTCTGTCACTTTTCTGTTGCCACACTGTGAGCTCCTCCAGGTCAGGGACCGTGCGTCCCATCTGCATCCTACCCAGAGGGCACTGGACAGAGCTGAATCCCAAGCTTCCCCTTCCTTCCTCCCTGCAGGTGTTGCTGATGGCCAGGCCCTGTTCTGGGTGCTGGTGACCCAAGACAGACCCAGCCTTTCCCCTCATGGAGTTTATAGTTTGGTGGTGGTGGTGGGATGTCAGACAGACACCCCAAAAAAACAATAAATAATTTGAGTATGACTGTGATACATGGTATACAAGACAAGTACAGGGTGCCAGGAAAGCCTGTAGCAGGGAGAACTGACTCTGTGACAGGGAGTAGGGGCAGCAAGGGAGGGGGACAGCTAAACAGAGACCTGAGGGAGGGAGGGAGGGAGGCACGGTGCTATAAAGCTAAGAGCACAGACTTGGGAATCGATCACGGTGGCAGGGAGTGGAATCCTGGATTCTCAGTCTGTGTGTCAGTCTCTCCCCCTTCCCCTCTTCTTTGTCTCTGTCTGTTTCTCTCTCTCACACACACACAGATGGAAATATTAATCATACTGCCTTCTGCATGACAGAATTATGGGTAGTTTTTGCTTTCTGGTTTTTTTTTTTTTTAATTTTCCACAATGGACGTGTCATGGTATAAATCGAGGGCTTCAGTCTGGAGACCACACTCCCACTGGTAGTTGTGTGACTTTAACCAATTTGTTTAATCACTAGGTGCTTCATTTCTCTCTTTGTAAAACAGGGCTAATAATCAATAACACTTACGTGGTACCCATCTCATTCTGATGCCTCACCTCCGTTAGTTAACTCATTCAGTCCTCACAACTACCCTGGGAGGTAGGTACTGTCACTATCGCTATTTTATAGAGGAGAAAACTGAGGCACAGAGAGGTTAAGTAAGTTGCCTAAGACCACACAGCTAGTAAGGGACAGAAGCAGAATTCAAACCCATGCTCCAGCGTCTGAATTTAACCACTTGGCTGTACTTGGTGGGGGTGAGAATTAACAGATGGACATTATGTAGCCCTTAGCATGGTGCCTGGCACATAGTAAGTGCTCTATAAATATTGTTGTTATTGTTGTTGGTTGCCACTGAGTTGATTCCAATTCATGGCAAACCTGTGTTTGCGAGTAGAACTGCTCCATATGGTTTTCAAGGCTGTAACAAAAATCCTTACAACTGGACCAATAAACAACATAATAAACGGAGAAAAGACTGAAGTTGTCAGGGATTTCATTTTACTTGGATCCGCAATCAGCGCCCATGGAAGTAAGTCACGAAATCAAATGACGTATTGCATTGGGCAGATCTGCTGCAAAAGACCTCTTTAAAATATTCAGAAGCAAAGATGTCACTTTGAGGACTTAAGTGCGCCTGACCCAAGCCATGGTATTTTCAGACGTCTCATATGCATGCGAAAGCTGGGCAATGAATAAGGAAGACAAAAGAAGAATTGTTGCCTTTGAATTACGGTGTTGGCAAAGAATATTGAATATACCATGGACTGACAAAAGAACGAACAAATCTGTCTTGGAAGAAGTACAGCCAGAAGGCTCCTCAGAAACAAGGATGGTGAGACTTCGTCTCACGTACTTTGGACATATCATCAGGAGGGACCAGTCCTTGGAGAAGGACATCATGCTTGGTAGAGGGTCAGAGAAAAACAGGAAGGCCTTCAAGGAGATGGATTGATATAGTGGCTGCAACAATGGGCTCAAACATAGCAAAAATTGTGAGGAAGGTGCAGGACCGGGCAGTGTTTTGTTCTGTTGTACTTAGGTTGCTACGAGTCAGAACTGCTTGACGGCACCTAACAACAACAACCTTTCAGAAGCAGATCTCCAGATCTGTCTTCTGAGGTGCTTCTATGTGGGTTCAAACCATCAACTTTTTGGCTAGGAGTCAAGCACTTAACTATTTGCACCACCCAGGGACCCCTCTATAACTCTTGCTGTTTGGTGCCGTCAAGTCAATTTTGACTCATAGTGATCTCATATGACAGTAGAACTGCCCCATAGGATTTTCTTGGCTGTAATCTTTATGAGCAGATTGCCAGGTCTTTCTACCAAGGAGCTGCTGGGTGGGTTCCAGCCGCCAACCTTTCATCTAATAGTCAAGCACTTAACCGTTTGCAACACCCAATGACTCCTCTATAAATATTAACCCTTGTTAACCATCATGAGGATGGTTCAGGACTGGGTAGTATTTTGTTGTGTTGTACATAGGGTTGCTGTGAACCGACTCAATGGCACCTAGCTAATTAACTAACTAGGTGGTGAGGGACATGACTTCTTGAAAGGCCAGGGAGCGGTGCATGTTGTTGGTGAGACAGCAGAACAAGATCACACTGGGTCTTTAATGGCACCGCAAGGATCTTGGACTTGAGCTTAAAGACAGTTGGAGCCCCTATTGGGTTTATAGCCAGGAAGTGACAGACTCAGATTTGGGGTTTGCAAAGACCTCCCTGGCTGCAGGGGAGAAGACTGGAGCCGAGAGGCCCTGAGGTGGCTCCCTTGGTTATAGCTGTCCCCATGCAGGTCTGAGTGTGCCAGCATTGAATCCTCAGACAGGTTGGCGATGATCTGCTGGTGTCTGGGCTGGCTGTGTGGGCCAGGGCGCAAGAGGAGAAAAAGTCAGGAGTGTGTCACCAGGCTGGTCTGGTGATGCAGGGAGGCTGGGAAGTGCCAGTTTGAAGGCAGGAACAAATTACTCTCCTGGAGAAGAGGCCGGGCCAATTCCTGCCGCGTTACATTATTAAATTTGTAATGTTCATTCTAATACTTTCCAGCAGTGAATAAGAACCTAATTTAAAATGCCGGCTTTACATTTCTGGAGTGAAGCACTTTGTCAAGAACTCTTGAAACCCATAATTTCTCTCCAGAGGTGAATGTCTAAGTCTTTAAAAGAAATTAAAATTAAAAAATAAATAAATAAAGGCAAACCATCCTTTCATTAATGGTTGGGTTTGAGGGGTTGTCTGACCCCGTCCCTGGCTGACCAGCAATTGGGAGTAGGGTTTGTTATGTCTCCTGCCCCAGAAAGAGCTCAGCGTAAAACTGGGTCTACAGATGCCCCGAGGCTGCCCAGGAAACTTAAGCCCCTAAATCTGGACTTTAGGGGAGGGTTGAGAGAAAGATGAGGGAAACATCATGCCCACCTCATGCCCAAAGGTTGGCAGATCTGTTGATTTGTGAAAGAGTTTGGTAAAAACCGGGCCACAGCCCCCAAAAGAATCAACACGTCAGCCTCTCTTGAGTTTTCGCATGAGCTGTTTGGTGAGTAGTAGACCTGGCTGCTGGTAGGATTGTGAGCTGCATCCTTTCCACCATTAGCCCCGTGCAAGAAGGGCCCTGGATGAGGTCCCAAGCATTACTGGGCTCTGTCCAGGCCTCTCCTCACAAGCTGAGGAGCCCATGCGACAAAGGGGATATGCCCGCTGGAGTCTGCACCCCTCATTCTAGGCCATGTTCTAGGTACGTGGGACCGTTTGGAATTCTAAACGGCCTGAAGTCAGCTTTCTGGGCCTGCCCAGACCTTCTGCCTGGGCCCTTCTTCCATCCAGCTGACTCCATCCATCCATGTTTGTGGAGGTGAGAACAAAACACAGATATACAGAGCAGCCCCCTGGTGTGCTGTGGGAGTGGGGAGTGAAGAGGATGAGTGGGCTGTGGCTGAGGGCCAGCTCTCTCCTCACTGCCACATTTGGCCACAGAACCCTGAGGATTCTAAATTTGAACCTGTCCTAGCCTTCAAAGTCATTATGAAGGTCTACTTCACAGAGTGGAAGGATAGAACATATTTTATTTAATAGCTTGATTTATAACTTTTAAATATTTAGAAGAAGTATGTGGGTCTCCATTTGTACTCTTGTCCTGGGCCCCACAAATATTAGGGGGCCCTGTGGGGCATCCTTGGAATGAGATTGAGAGCAGCCCAGGATGGCCCTTCCCCTGTGGTATCCCCTGTCCTGGGCTCTGGTACAGGCACTTGGTTTCCATGGCACCTCTGTGTAAACTAGAGAAAGGTACTTCTCTCCGTGCCCTCCCTGCCTGAGGTGGTCAAATTTTAAAAAGACCCCTTCTCTTTGTTGTTGTTGGGTGCCGTCAAGTTGATTTCGACTCATGGTAACCCCATATGACAGAGTAGAACTGCCCTATAGGGTTTTCTAGGCTATAATCTTTATGGGAGAAAATCTCCAGGTCTTTCTCCCATGGAGCCACTGGGTGAGGTTGAACCACCGACCTTTCAGTGAGCAGTTGAGTGCTTAACTCTTGCGCCTTCCTCTGGGAGGATGAATTAAAGCCTCTTCCTTCTCCAGCGCCAAGCCAGGGTGTATGTTATGGCCTAGCAAGCAGAAAACAGGCTGTATTTCAGCCCCATGCCCACACCCACTTGGGTACTTTGTGCAGGGAGCAGCTTGTCCAGCCATTCACAGGATCCCACTGGTGTGACTGGAGAGGCGCCATGGACAAGACATGAAGGGAACATGCTGACACTGAGATCTTGAGATAATCATTAAGTCATTTTACATTTTTATCAGTGACATCATCATGAAAGCTAGTGTTTATTGTGTGTTTCATACGTGCCAGGTACTCTGAGCACTTTACCTGGATTATCCTACTGAAACGTCAGATGTGAGGTAGGTACAGTTGTCATACCCATCCTCCAGATGAGGAAGCTGAGGCTCAGAGAGGATAGGCCAGTCTTTGGCCCAGGGCCATTCAGTGGTTAAGTGAAAACCAGTTGCTGTCAAGTCGATTCCAACTCATGGGGAACCCAGGTGTGTCAGAGTAGAACTGTCCTCCATAAGGTTTTCAATGGCTGATTTTCCGGCAGTAGATCACCAGGACTTTCTTCCGAGGCACCTCTAGGTAGACTTGAACCTCCAGCCTTTCAGTTAGCAGCTGGGTGCATTCACTGTTTGCACTACCCATGGAGTGAAAGAGCCAGGATTCAAACAGGCCTGTCTGGTGCACACACCAGTTAGCCTAACCGCTGCTCTGCATTGCCGTTTACCATTTTTAAGAGCATTCTTTATGCAGTCAGCAAACACTTATTGAGCCCCGGTCCAGTGTGCTGGATACTGAAAGTATGGTGCCGAATAGGACGGGGCTACCTTCAGCCTAGGATGAAAGCAAGCAGAGTAGATACCTGGGTGGCGCCATTGAGCAGGAAGTATGAGCCCAGCAGTGAAGGGTGAGAAGCTGTCTACCAGGCTAGACAGGGGGCAGGTGCTCTGGGCTACTAGGGATCCTGTGGAGTCACTGGGTCTGGGTCATGGGAGGAACTTCCTGTGGTTTATTTATGCCTATGGGGGCAAAATAGGCGCATTAGGAAGTGGATGTGGGTGGAAGGGGGCCGGGAAAGAGGTTGGGTGGGTTGGGAAAGGCCCTAATGCTGTGCCCAGGGGTGGGGGAGTCTTCTTGAAGACCAGAGCTGTGTGATCATCTTCAGGCCCTCCTGAGGGGGGTGGGGCTTAATATTCACCCCCCACCATCACTCTTTTTAAAGTCAGAAAACTGAGATTGAGAGGGTAAAGACAGGCTGTTGGGTGCATTTTCAGGCAAGCTGACTGTGGAACTCAGTCCTGGTCCGCCCTGGCCCATGATCTAGTCCCTCCCTTCATAGCACTCCTTCTGTATCCAAGAGTGTAAGAGTTTCTGTTTATCATTTTAATTTTTTAAAACAATATTGTGCTTTCATGGAGGCCTGGGTAGCACAAACAGTTAAATGTGCTCTACTACTAACCAGTTCAAACCCATCCAGAGGCACCTCGGAAGAAAGTCCTGGTGATCTGCTTCTGAAAGGTCACAGCCTTGAAAACCATATGGAGCACAGTTCTACTTGGCACACCTGAAGTCACCATGGGTAGGAATCGACTTGACAGCAACTGGTTTTGTACTTTCATGAACGGCAAACAGAAGAACAACACTTAGTTATGCTAACGGGCGTTTCCTAATCACAAACCATGTTCCAGGTACCTGCTAAGACCCCACACATGTTACCTCATACTGCCTTCAGAGCAGACCTCTGTTGCTGTTCCTATTTTACAGATGGGGAAATTAAGTGACTCCCCCAAGGTCACACACGAACAAATGGTAAAGCCGGTTTCCTTGAGCCTGAAACCTTCAGTCTGTGCTGTATGCAGCCATGGTGCAAATTTTGGGAAAATACAGAGAAAGCACACAAAAAGAAAATAAAAACCACTCCTAAGTCTATCGTCTAGAAGTGGAATGTTTAACCATTGGGGCTGTTTCTCTCCTGGTGTGTGTGTGCACATGTGTGCGTCCACACACATGCACAAGTGCCTGTTTAAAACCAGGCAGGGTCATGCTACGATACTGTTCTGTAAACTGAAGTCGCCGTTTAAAAATCACCTTAAAAGGACCTTCACAGGCTGGTCTCGCAGGGATGCTGTGATTTCTAGGATCGGATCTAGAACTGCGTAAGATTCGTTTGTAGCCCACAGCTGCCCAGGGACAGCATAAGCAGCTCATCCTAATAGCTCTGGTTCATTTTCATCCCTGCTTTCTGCTCCTGTTCTTGTGGGAAAAAAATGAAATAAAAAACTGACAGACCTCCTCAAGATTTTATTCCATGCCTGGCCCTGCATTTAAATGCAAGAAGCAGAAGGCTTGAGAGCTATAAATAGCCCAGGCCGCTTCTGAGCAGCAGCGGGGAGAATTTGTAGGTTCTATCTCCTCCCAACCTGGTGACCTGGATTACTTCCTGCACGGCTGCTTTCCTCGCTGCCTCCTCTGCCCGTACTGCATGGAGCAGGCAAGTCCCTCTCTGAAAATGCTTAGTGAGCACCTACGCTGGACCAGGCCCTAGGTGCTGGGGACATGGTCTTGAGTGAGAAGTCAGCCCTGTCACAGCCAAGGCACAAGTGCAGTCTAGGTGGAAGCCCAAAGAGGGGTTCCTAGCTCTAGGAGTCAGGGCAGGCTTCCTGGAGGAGGGGATGCTAGAGCTGAAAAACAGGAGGAGAAAGGGAGCACTGGGGGAGGAAGTGGCCTGGGAAGAAGGAGTCTGTAGGACCATGGGTGTGCAACGCTTGGCACAGTGCCTGGACCAGAGCAAGCCTTCGCTGTTATTAGGCAGATTGCATGCTTCTTGAAGGTATGTCCTAGGCTCCTTTAGGGTTCCCATGGCATCTAGAAGGAACCCTGATGGCACAGTGGTTAAGCACTTGGCTGCTAACTGAATGGTTGACAGTTCAAACCCACCAGCAGCTCTGTGAGAGAAAGACCTAGTGATCTGCTTCCATGAAGATTACAGCCTATAAAATCCTATAGGGCAGTTCTACTCTGACACATGGGGTCCCTATGTGTTGAAAATTGACTTGGTGGCACCCAACAACAACTGGCACCTAGAACCCAGCGATCTCAGGGGAGGGGAGTGCTGAGTGCTGCTCTAGTCTGTGATTCTCAACCTGCTGTGCATCTGTTTCTCCATCTGGCACAGGGTCCTAGCCCCACCCTGGACCGCTCAATTACACATCTCAGGTGGAGCCTGGAAAGCTCCTTTTGACAAGCTCCCCAGGTGACTCTGTGCTCAGCCACATTTGGGATTCACGGGCTGATCAATCACCTGTCTGATGCCTTCATCCCCATTCTCGTCTCCCTGCGGAGTGGAAGGTTCTGCTCCCCTTGGATGCCTCTGGTGATGGGAAGGGAGCTCACAGCCTCCCAGGGCTGCTCCTCCCACCCGCTGGCAGCTCCACTGCAGAAAGTCCTCCTTCGCCTGGTGCCGAGTCA
The DNA here is from genome assembly GCF_000243295.1 of Trichechus manatus latirostris. Classification (NCBI taxonomy): domain Eukaryota; kingdom Metazoa; phylum Chordata; class Mammalia; order Sirenia; family Trichechidae; genus Trichechus; species Trichechus manatus. Next base: position 19,190,356 of record NW_004443944.1, read on the forward strand.
CCTTCACCAGCAATCCTAGCAGAGCAGAGACACTGATAACCGACCTGTGTGCAGTCCTTCGTCATTTACCAAATACTTACTTAATCAGCAAGGCAAAACCTACATAGATTTTAAGGAAAGAACATTAAACAAATACTCAGATCTGCATATGGGAAATAAAAAGACAGAGATCTCCAAAAAACATAACAGCATGGGCAAATATAAGGACCAAGTGTACAGTATTTTCAGGGAATAAACTCAATGGTTAAGTTCCACAAGCAGTACAACATCAAGTGCATAAGAAATAAGGACAATTTAAACCTACCGGATATAGGAAGCACAGTGATGTCAATGAAGACTCACCAACAGGAAAGGGGGAGGGAGGACCAAACAGGGATAGTTTGAATATGTTAATGTATGTTAACTGTTTGTGCGTTAAATGTTGTTGCAGTTGCGAGTTGTATAATGTAAGATTTGCGGTAACCACTGAGAAAACACCTAGAAAAAATACACAGAAGAAAAGAAGGAAATCAAAAAGGCTCACCACAAAATAACAGAAAAATGAGAATAAAAAAGAAGATATAAGACACTCAAAAAACAACCAGCAAAATGAAGTAGATACTTCATTTTCATTAATAACCTTAAATGTAAATGGTCTAAACTCTCCATGCAAAAGGCAGAAAGTGACAGAATGGATAAAAAAACATGATCAATCTTTCTGATGCCTATAGGAAACGCACCTTAGACATAAGGACACAAACAGACTAAAAAAAAAAAAAAAAAAACTACATAGATTTTAAATTCAGACAGACTTGGGTTTAAATCCTTTTTTTCCCCCACCCTATTGGCTGTGTCCTTGAATAAATGACTTAACCTCTCTTTGTCTCAATGTTCTCATCTGTTAAATGGACATAATAATAGTACTTACCTCTTAGGTCATTGGAAGGATTATCTAAGTGACATGCGATATGGGCATAGGACAGTGGTAAGGCCCTCATTTCATAACCATTTATTGTTATTATTATATAAAGCATTTGTATGGAAATTCAGCATTCTAGAGGTTTTTGAGTGCTTAGTGTATACCTGGCCCTATTGCAGGTGATGGTGTACGTGGTGAAAAAGTTCTCACGAAATGGCAGTCGTTGTTATTAGTATTATCGCTATTGTTTGATTCTTACAGTGCTGGTGGGGCAGGTAGTAAAATCACCTACATTTTACTGATAGGAAGATGAGGCTCAGAGAGATTGTTGTTGTTGTGTGCTGTCTAGTTGATTCTGATTCACAGTGACCCCCGTATGACAGAGTAGAACTGCCCCATAGGGGTTCCTAGGCTGTAATCTTTATGGGAAGGTCACCAGGTCTTTTCTTCCGAGGAGCCACTGGTGGGTTCGAACCGCTTACCTTTTGGTTAGCAGCCGAGCACGTAACCATTGCACCACCGGGGGCTCCTAAAACCCACTCAGCTGTTAGGAGATGGAAAGGGAATTTAATCTGTCTTGCATTTTACGTTCCTCCTCCCCGCTTCACAACAGTCCATGTGTAAAAAAAGAGAGGGAGGGAAGGAACTATTATCCACAGAGTTAAGGGGCTTCTCCTGGCCACCACGGTTTCCTCTGTGCCAGGCAGTTTAGGGACAACTGTGTGGTCCTCCCCTGTGCCCCTCATCACCTAGAACCTCATCTTATACTGCTGCCCGTTGCTTGTTCTGCTCCAGCCACCCAGGATTCCTTGTTCACCGAACACCCCAGGCATAATCTTGCCTCAGGGCCGCTATGTTTGCTGTTCTCTGTAATGGGAATACTTTTCCCCTAGATTTCCACATGGCTCGTTCCTTTACCTCTTTTAGGTCTTTATCTACATGTGTTATTGAGGCCTTCCCTACCACACTATTTAAAAGAGAAACACCTGTCCCTCCACTCATCACCTTCCAACATCCTCTATATGTTTACATATTTGCCCAGTTCAATGTTTGCTCAACCTCTCCTAGAATGGAGCTCCAGGAGGGCAGTTTGTTTTTCCTTATTTTGTTCTCTGCTCTATGTGCAGTGCCTAGAACAGCACTTGGCATGTAGAAGGTGCTCAAAATATTTGGTGGGTGAATGAGTGAATGAATGAATCTCATCTAATCTGAGACAGGCCTGAGTAGGGTCTTCAAACTCCAGAAGATGTCTCCTATGTAATATTTCCAATCAACACATATTCCTTGACCCCCCTTCTGTGCCAGGTTCTGCTCTAGGTTCTAGGAGTAAAAAGATGAATAAGAACCTCCCAGCTCTCGAGGAACTCACGGGCATGTGGGATGACCATAGCATAGTTCTTATCCAAGCACTTGCCACAGTTGTAACGATGAAGTTGTGCTGCCATCCTTGTCTTCTGCCCTAGACTGGAAGGGCTCCGAGGGCAAGGACCCCCATCCATCTTGCTCAGTTGTGCCACCAGCACCGTTCCAGGGCCTGGTTCATATATGTGGGCTGGATGAATGAATGAACACATACAGGGTGTCAGCAGGCTAGGGACTAGCAGAGGGGTCTATGTTGCACCAAGGAGGGGCGACTGGCCTTCCCCGGAGGAGGGCAGGAAGGAGCCACGGAGGAATTCACAGAGGTGGTGAGGAGCCTTCCTGCCACTTGGCAGATTGCCTTGACTCTCACTTGGCCAACGTTGGAGCCACTAGAGAATGATGGGAGGGTGGTGGCATCCCCTCCCTCAGGAGGCTGGGTGGCTTGCAGCCCTTCTATACTTCAGCTTCAGCTTGAGTCTGTCCTTGGAGTTAAAAATAGCCAAGGATGGAAACAAAAGGACATGCTGTCCTTCTCTGCCACTGAGTAGGGATTCTGCTATCTCTTCTCAAAGGGGGCTGCGGGGCTGCAGGTTTGTGAAGCCAGCAGCCTAAAGAATTATCCCTTCCTGCCCCCTAGAGGACAAGCACAGGCTTCTGTTTCCCCAGTCTCGCATGACTGTAAATGAGTTGTGGAATATCAAGCTGGAAGGGCTCTCCAGGATAGGCCGATATCTGGCAGGAGCCCCCAGCCCTGCAAGCCTGGGACCTTGTCAGACATCACTAATCAATCAAGGCCCTCTTTCCTGGGACCATGGCAGGCATCACCAATCAATCACAGCACCCTTTTTCTGTCAAGTCTAGACACAGTCTAAGAATTTTTAACACGGGGTATTTCAGGCAACAGCTACCAGATTTGGCAAAAAAGAGAAAATCTATTTATCATCCCTAATTTAGTCCAGTCCCCTCATGGTGGGGACACTGAAGCTCAGAGATGGGCAGAAAGTTGTCTGATGCCACACAGGAAGTCAGTAGCAGAGCCGAAACCAGACTCAGAAGTTCTAACTCCTTGCCGAGGCTTTTTTTTTCTCTGACCCCTGCTTTATCTTCTTTTCTACCAAAACTAAGGTTTGTACCTCCAAAAGAAGGATTCAACCCATGGACTGCAGGCCCCAGAATTTTATGCAACATGTTGTGTATATGTGCTGGCAGGTATTTTTCTAGAGAAAGAGCTTGTATCAGCTTCTCAAGAGGCTCCCTACACAACCAAGACAGACAAGGAGATCAGAAAAGAGTGACTGGAATGGCCTGAATCCTTGCTGCTCAAGGTGTGGTCCGTGGACTGGAAGCATCAGCCTTGCCTAGGAGTTGTTAGAAATGCAAAATCTCAGGCCCCACCCAAGACCTACTGAATCAGAATCTGCAACTTAACTAGATCCCCAGGTGATTAATTTGCACATTAAAGTCTGGGGAGCACTGGGCTGGAACTCATTCAACCTTTGATCCCTAAATGTGTATGGAGCACCTGCTGGGTACCAGGCATCTTTGCAGGTCAACAAGACAGACATGGTCCCTGCCCTCATTTGAAGTAGTGGAGGCAGAGGTGCCTTAGCCAAGATGGAGCCCAGCTGTATTTGTTTAAAGTGTTTGAAGAACAAGCTAGGTTAGATAAAGGGCAGAACTTACTGTCCAAAGAGTGTGAGACCCCAGCATGCATTAAAGGGTGTATGAAGAGGTTCTAGCCTGGAAACCCTTAATGGATGCCAGGTCAGCTGCCATCCTGTGGAGCAGTGGGGAGAGGGTTGGTGGTTTTCAGAGGTCAGGAGATTTGGATGACCTGAGCAGGAGAGACAGAATCTGCTGCTTGAGGTCAGCTTTCCTAGCAGCCCCAGGAACAGCTTATGTAAGGCGGGATTTTCTCTGGTGCTTGACTGGTGCCAGGTGGTTCCAGCTAGTTCTCCTGGGCCTGGGAAGCTCTGAAGGGAGCTGACCTGGTGTAGATGGATGAAGGAGGTGCGGGGGGAACCTGAGGCTCAGACAGAAGGCTTGCCCTGGTGGGGCTGGGAGTGAGGAATTCCAGCCCCCCATCTGCCTCCCACTCTCTGTGTGTCCACTGCATGTTTTCACCCATGTGCCTTTATGAGGATACGAGTACACTTGGGTGCCCTGAAGATGGCGTGCTGAGGGGCCAGACCGCACGGCCCAGGCTCGTCTGGCCTTTGCAGCAGCGTTCACCTGCTGGCCCCTCACTCAGCTGCAGCCTCTCCTGCGCCTGGTAGGGTTCAGCTCTCACCTGAAGGAGCCTCCCCACACCCCACACTACTGGCTCCTTGACCCTCTGGGAGTCCGTGTATATGGAGAATACACACACACACACACACACATATATGTATATGTATATATATGATCGACTCACTCCCAGAGGGTCATATATATATGGAGAGAAAGAGAAATACCAGCTTGATGGAGGTATAATTAACATACCATACAATGGCCCCATTTAAAGTGTACTTTTCAGAGGCTTTGGTATATTCACAGAGTTGTGCAACTATCACCACAATCCACGTTAGAATATTTTCATTGTCCCAAAAAGAAAACCCATACCCATTAGCAATCACTCCCCATTCTGCCCTCCCCCCAGCCCTTGGCAACCACTAATGTACTTTCTGTCTAGATTTGCCTGTTCTGGACATCTCATATAAATGGAATCAGACAATATGTGGCCTTTTGTGACTGGCTTCTTTCACTTAGCGTAATGTTTTCAAAGTTCATCCATGTTGGAGGATCTATCAGTACTTCATTCCTTTTTATAGTTGGATAATATTCTAATGTATGGATATACCACATTTTGTTTACCTGTTCATTAGTTGATAGACACTTAGGTTGCGTCTACTTTTTGGCTATTATGAGTAATGCTGAAAACACTTGCTCACAATTTTTTGTGTGGATGAGAGAGTTTTGTTTTGAGTTCTGTCTCTCCACCACTTATTTGCTGTGGGACCTCAGCAAACTGCTTGTTTTCACATCCTCAGTTTTCTGAGCATTTCTGGGAATTAGGGACACTAACATCTATTTGAGAGTATTATTAATAATAGTGGCTGTAATTTATTGAGTGCCTTTATCTCATCATGACAGTCACTATACATATGTTGTGTCATTGAATCCAGCCCCACAAGGGGCCTGAGAGGATTTATTTCACAATTCATGTGGACATGTGCTGCAATGGGCTAACATGCTGCCTTGTTATAACAAGTCATTCGGTGGCTTGATGAGCTCCTTACAGTGTATGTGGAGAGAGGTGGGGAGAGGGAAGGGAGAGGCCCCCACGTCCCCCTATACCTCTGGCCTTTCCACATTATTAAACCAGTTGCTGCCAAGTCTACCCTGACTCATGACAACCTCTTGTGTGTCAGAGTAGAACTGTGCTCCATAGGTTTTCAGTGGCTGATTTCAGAAGTAGATTGCCAGGCCTTTCTTCTGAGATGCTTCTGGGTGGACTCAGACCTCCAAACCGAGTGTGTTAACTGTTTGCACCACCCAGGGATTCCTTTCAAATTATTAGGGAGCGTTTTACTTTTCTTTTGTCCATTTAAAACAATTTGAAATAAAACATACATTGAGAAAAGTGCAGTGGTTGGAAGAGCTCTCTTGTGGTTCCTTCATCTCTGTTTGTTCTCTGCCATGAGAGCAGCATGTCCCAGGTAGGCTTACTTCTTTATCCTGGATGAAGGGAGGCAGGATAGAGCCACAGCTGCCTCAAAAGGACACTTAATACAAGCAAGAACTAAGCCTTACACTAAGTCTCAGTGTAAGCCACTGAGATCTGGGGGTCATTTGTTACCACAGCATAACCTAGTAAAAGCTGACTGATACATTTCATCCTCACAACAATATGTGATGTGGGTTCTATCATTATTCCTATTTTATGAAGGAACTGAGGTTCAGGTAGGTTCAGTTACTTTTTTTAGTTTACTCAGAAAGTGGCGGAGGGGTGTTTCAAATCCTAAGCCCTGCTCTTCTGGCTCCAGAGCCTGTGCTCTTAAGAAGACAGAAGTGGAAGTGTGTGGGCTGTGTTTGGTGAATGATGAGTAATTCAGTGTGGATGGAACACCTGGTATGTGTGTGACGTCAGAAGTGTACTATAGGTTTGGGGCAAATCCTGGAACCTCGAATGCTGGGCAGATTGTGGAGCTTCCCAGTGCCAGATGGGGGCCATGGACTCAGCCTTTTGCCCACAGCCCAGTTTCTTCCAAAGCTTTCTCAGCCTGTCTGCAGCACTGGTGGGAATGGTTTCCTGGGGAAGGGCAGCCACCTGGGAGGACTATAAATTGTCTTCCTCCCAGTGATTGCGGAAATGCCCCTTCTCCAGAAAGTCCTCCCAGCCTGGCTGGAGCAGAGCGAATGACTTTCCCCTGACCGCCCCTGCCACATGTAGGCCCTCCCCGGCCCAAGTGCTTTTGCTCTGCATTTAGCGCTCTTCCCCCTCAGTTTACGTTTTGGTTCCACATTTTTGCCTTCTCCGTACTTGTTTTCTGTTTTTCACTATGGCCTTCAGTAGTAAACTCTCAGAAGGTAGTGCTTAGGTCTACAATGAAATCTAAGACGTTTATTTGCAATCAAATATAATTCGGTATTGAAACAATTCTACTTATGATCCAGACCCTGCTTCTACCTCCGGCGCTTTACTAATCACCCTTTCCTCAGCTCTTGTAACACCCTGTGTATATCTCTGCCTTTAAATTAGCCTACTTTGTAATTATAACACCTAGCATTATAATTGGAGCCCCGGTGGCATAGCGGTTAAGAGCTTGGCTGCTAACCAAAAGGTTGGCGGTTCGAATCCACTAGTCACTCCTTGGAAACTCTATGGGGCAATTTTTCTCTGTCCTGTAGGGTCGCTATGAGTCAGAATCGACTCACCCCTGTACTTGTCCTTCTCTTCCAGTAGACTAGAAGTTACAGCAAGGCCTGGGGTTAATTCATCTCCATGTCCTGAGTCTCCAGCTCTGGCCTTGGCACTGAGTAGGCACTTAGTAAGAGCTGAATGAATGATAATTACTTACCTGTTTCCTCTCCTGGAGGACAAGGACTATGTTTTATTTGTATCCTCAAGACCAAGAATAGCAGGGCATGTGAAATGAGCTCAATATATGTATATTTTTATTGGGTAAGTAACATTTCCTTCCAGGGGCAAAGCCTTTATTAAAAAAAGCACATTAGTGTACATTACCCAGTCGATCCTCAGAACCTTCATAGTCTTCCTCTCTAGTGTTCTCATATCCTTATCATGTACCCTGTCTTAGTCATCCAGTGCTGCTATAACAGAAATACCCACAAGTGGATGGCTTTAATAAAGAGAAATTTATTCTCTCACAGTCTAGTAGGCTACAAGTCTGAATTCAGGGTGTCAGCTCCAGGGAAAGGCTTTCTCTTCTCTGTCGACTCTGGAGGAAGATCCTTGTCATCAGTGTTCCCTTGGTCTGGGAGCATCTCAGCGCAGGAACCTCAGGTCCAAAAGATGTGCTGTGGTTCCGGCACTGCTTTCTTGGTATGACATCCCTACGTCTCTCTACTTGCTTCTCTCTTTTATATTTCAAAAGAGATTGGCTCAAGACTCTATCCAATTTTGTAGATCTCATCAGTATAACTGCCGCTAATTCATCGTATTACATCATAGTGGTAGAGTTTACAACACATAGGGAAATCACACCAGATGGTAAAATGGTAGACAGTCATACAATACTGGGAATCATGACCTAGCCAAGTTGACAGATATTTTGGGAGGACACAATTCAATCCATGACCTACCCTTTGCCTCTCTTGCTCTCCCCATTTCATCTTGGTGTCTCCATGATCTTTCCATATTCCCCCTTCAGTCAGTTTTGAGGAAGAGAGCTGAGGAACTCAACTCCCTCTTCCCTGTATAAAGCAGTCTACAGGACAAATTACACTCTGGTTTGTATTTGAACCAAGATCATGCTCCCACTTAACAGCTTTGCCATCTCAGGCAGGTTACTTAACCTCCCTGAGCTTCAGCTTTCTCTTCTGAAAATGGAGATGATACATATCTTCAATGGCGGTTGTGAGGATTAAGTGAGGTAACGTACACTAAGTTAAAGCCTGTTGTCTGGTTCAGCTCAGTAAGTTGTCGTTCCTGTCTTTAAGCTCAAGGCTGGTTCTTTAAGGATGGACTTCCAGATGTCAGCAGGCTGGTGGGAAGTGTGCGTGTGTGTTAACATGGGGTGGGGATGTCTTGGTGATGTGAGATCACCCCTCTCTGTGAGCTGCCACCTCTGCCCCAGACAGGACCAGGCATTAGAGACAGTTCCTGGTCAGCATCAGAGACAGTTCCTGCTGTGTCAGGCAGCTGGGCTACTGAACGTATTTAATAGCAAGGAGCCCTGGTGGCACAGTGGTTAAACGCTCGGCTGCTAACTAAAAAGTTTGAACCTACCAGCCACTCTTCGGGAGAAAGATGTGGCAGCCTGCTTCCATCAAGATTATATACAGTGTTGGAAACCCTATGGAGCAGTTCTACCCTGTCCTGTAGGGTCACTATGAGTTGGAATAGACTTGATGGCAATGGGGTTTAAGAAACTTTTAATTGCAAGTCACAACTTTATCCCAAGAGGGATAAAACATATCATCAGTTTTCATTCACATTTTAATTTCAGAGATGTTGAAATGGAGAAAAAGCATCTTAGCATTGCTGAAATAATGACAGGTTATGGGAGGTGGTATCAGTGGGCTGTTGGCCACTGACCCTTGAAGAAGTTAATTGTCTTAGTCATCCAGTGCTGCTATAACAGAAACACCACAAGTGCATGGTTTTAATGAAGAGAAGTTTATTTCCTCATAGTCAAAGTAGGCTAAAAGTCTAAATTCAGGGCGTCAGCTCCAGGGGAAGGCTTTCTCTCTCTCGGCCTTCTCATCGGTGTTCCCCCAGACTAGGAGTGTCTCTGCGCAGGGACCCCGGTCCAAAGGACGCGCTCTGCTCCTGGCACTGCTTTCTTGATGGTATGAGGTCCCCCTGTCTCACTGCTCACTTCTGTCTTTTATATCTCAAGAGATTGCCTCAGGACGTAATCCAGTCTTGCAGATCAGGTCCTGCCTTACTAACACAACTGCCACCCATCCTCCCTCATTAACATCATAGAGGCAGGTTTACAACATACAGGAAAATCACACAGTACCAGGAATCATGGCCTAGCCAAATTGATACACACATTTTTGGGGGGACATAATTCAAACCATGACATTAATAATAATAGCCAGTGTGTTCTAGGTCTTTTTCACTCCTTCTCCTGTCCTGGGTGCTGTCTGCCCTGTATATGTTCACTTAAATATTAAATTTGGGGAATATCAAAGTGAGCGAGATAGGCATTAAATCAACAGTCTTCACATCATCTTCTCCCCAAAATATTCCAGTCTTGAGCCCCATTTCTTCTGAACATTGCTTCTGGCTAAAGGACAATCTAAGGTGTTAACCTTCCCAGTCTACAGAATGCTTAACCTATTTTAAATAGTACTTCAAATTCATATCCTATGATCTAGCAATTTCACTCATATGCCCAACAAAAGTGTGTTCAAATGGACACAAAAAGATATGTACAAGAATGCTTTTAGCAGAGCTATTTGTAATATCTCCAGTCTGGAAACTACCTACATGTTCTTCAGCAATAGAATGGTTGAAAATAATTTTGATGTATTCATACAATATAATACAGTAAAACAATGAGAATGAATGAACTGCAATGAAACGATAAATGTGGATTAATATCACAAACATACTATTATGTGAAAGTAGCCAGACACTGGATGATTCTATGTATGTGAGAATAGAAAGGAGCCCCCGTGGCGCAATGGCAAAGTATTCGGCTGCTAACCAAAAGGTTGGCGGTTTGAACACACCCAGCAGCTCCACGGGAGAAAGACCTGGCCATCAGTTTCCATAAAGATTACAGTCTAGAAAACCCCATGGGGCAGTTCTACTCTGTCAAATGGGGTTGCTGTGAGTCAGAACCTGCTTGATGGCACCCAACAACAACAACAAAAATACAAACTAGGCAAAACCATACTATGTTGTTGAAAGTCAGGAAAATGCTTACTCTTGGAGGGGAAGCAACTGGAAGTGAGCATGAGAGGTTCCTGGGGGTGGTGTTCATATTCTTCTGTTTCTCGATCTGGGTTCTGGTCCCATAGATGTGTGCACGTTGTGGTCTTCATTGAGCTATGTACTTAACAGCTGTACCGTATATACCTGCACTTTCTGTATATATATTCTACTTCAACAAACAGTTGTTTTTATATTTTTTCCATTCTTTGATTTTTAACCTATGTATGCCTTTGTGTCTAAGGTGTGTCTCTTGTAGGCAACACATTGATGGTTTTTTTTTTTTTAGTCCATTCTGCTACTCTCTATCTCTTGACTGGTACACTTAAACCATTTACATTCAGTGTGATTATCAATAGTTATGAATTACTGCTGCCATTTTGTTATGCTTTTTGTGTGTGTGGTGTTAATGGTTTCTTTGTTCCTTTAATTTTCTGTTGCTGAGTTCTTTTTGTTTATGGATTTTTTTTCCATATCCTTCATTGTTGTTGCTTTTGTGTTTACTGAGTCTTTTTTATTTTCTTCTTTATTTTGGTGAGCAGATTTATTAATTTTCTTTGTGGTTACTCTGAAATTTACCTTTATTTTCCTAAAGTTTAAAACAGTGTGTTATACCTTGATATCGCCTTGACTTCCTCTCCATATGCAAGTTCTGTAACTACACCATTTATTCCCCCTTTTGGTTTTAAAGTTGTCATCATTTACAGATTGACGTCTCTGGTTCCCTGTTTTCAGTTTTATTTTACTTCGACTCTCTGATGCTCTGGGATCTGAGGCCATTTTTTGTATCTCAATCTTTGTTGTCAGGGGGTCGTTATGGTGTGTGTATCTAAGGCACCATATTGACCTGAACTCCCCAAACAGTTGTTTTTGAAGGACCTTTCTCCAGAAGGCCAGAAACTCTAATGCTGAGAATGTCATGTGCAGGGTGATAGGTAAGACATTTGGGGAGTAGCTGACCACATGGAATATTTGGAATTACCTGAGTTATTCAGTGTGGTTAGAGTTTTAGAGCCCACTGGGGGGAAAAAAATGAGGCTAGAGGAATAAATTGGGACCAGGTCAGAAAGGCAGTCTGTGCTAAGCTTAGCCGTTGGAGCTTATTTTGCGAGCATTGGGGTGCCAATGAAGATTTTTAATCAAAGAGATGACATGTTCAGAATTGAGGTTCAGAAAGCTCATGCTGGCTACAGAATGGAGAACTGGTAGATGAGGATGCTCTGGTGATGGGTATACCAGTTGGAGTTGAGGCTTCCATCTGACCAAACATTCAGAGCACCTGGGGATCTTCTAAAATTTCAGATTCACCTGTTCTACTCTAGATTCTGACCCAGAATCCCTAGAAGAGGGGCCCAAGGAATCTGCATTTTACTGAAGTGCTCATGGTATTCCAAACTGCCAGACTAGCATTGGCCCCTGAGCAGGCCTCTGAGTTACTTGACTGTTGTGGTCCAGGCAAGACAAATGAAGGTGTACACTAAGGCTGTGACCCTGGTGATGAAGAGCAGGCCGGAATTTGAGTCACCAAAAGGAGACATGGAGACACATTTTATCTAAGTCCTCATAAAACACATGTCACTTACTAAATAGCATTTACTATGTGACAGGCCCTGTTCTAAATGCCTTTTACAGATATGAATTTATTTAATCCTCATGACAATAATAAGAGGTGGATACTATTACTTTTCCAATTTCTTGAGGATGAGGAAACTGAGACACAGAGAGGCTATGTAAATTCCCCAAGATCACACAACTAATAAAGTGACTCGGGCCAGGTTTTCAACCAGGCAGTCAGGCTCCATTGTCCATGCTTTAAACCACTAGGCTATGCTGTCTCTTGAAAATGCTCCAGAAATATTGGTGAATGGCGGTTGACTGTGAAAAGGAACAAAGAGGTTGGCAATCAGGAGACCTGAATTTTAGTACAACACAGTCATTGACTCATGCCCCTCTTTGCACCCCAGCTGCCTGTCTACACAATGAAGGGGTTGTTCTGGGTGACCCCTCTGTAAAGTGGGGTAGTACCTAATCTCACAGTTGATTGTGAGAATGAAATGAGATGATGCATATGTAAATCACTTGGTACAATGTCTGGCATAATGGTGATAATAATAATAGCTTCCATTTATTGAGTGCTTACTATATGCCACAACCCACCTCTGATGTCCTACTTAGGATTAAATGTTGTTACATTATTACAGTACCGTATTGTTACATTTACTCTTCACAACAGCCCTAAGAGTTTAGTGTATTATCCCTATTACAGAGATAAGGAAACAGAGGTATAGAGTGCCTGATAAATTACAGGTATTATTATTTTAAAGCTAAACTCTGGAAAATGGTTAGAATTTTGATAGGAGAGATGAGCAAAGGGGACGGGATCAGGATGAGGATAGTATTGAGGGTGTACATGGAGCAATGAGGTACCCAGCCAGGCTAGAGTGTGGAGACTATAAGGAAGACCAGCTCGGTTGCTAACCAAAAGGTTGGCAGTTTGAATTCACCAGCTGCTCCTTGGAAACCCTACTGGGGCTGTTCTACCCTGTCCTACAGGATCGCTATGAGTTGGAATCAACTCGACGGCAATGGGTTTTTGGTAGATTAAAAATTTTTTAATGATCCCCCCCACACCTTCTCTAGCAATCCTTCTCCTGACAGTTATTCACCATTAATAGTTTGGTTTATATCTTTCCATATTGTTCTATGTATACGTATAAGTATAAAGCTACATGTGTATATGTACACACACAGAGCTATCTATAGATTTACAAAAATGTATCATGTTTTACCTAGTGACTGTTCTGCAAAATGCTATTTGTTTCTTATTGTACTTTGGATGAAGGTTTATAGAACAAACTAGCTTCTTATTAAACAATTAGTACGCATACTGTCTTGTGACATTGGTTGCCAACCCCATGACATGTCAACACTCTCCCTTCTTGACCTTGAGTTCCCCATTACCAGCTTTCCTGTCACCTCCTGCCTCTAGTCCTTGCCCCTGGGCTGGTGTCTCCTTTAGTCTGATTTGTTTTATGGGCCTGTCTAATCTGGCTGAAGGGTGAACCTCAGGAGTGACTTTGTTACTGAGCTAAAAGGGTTTCTGGGGGCCATCCTCTTGGGGTTTCTCCAGTCTCCGTCAGGCCAGTAAGTCTGGTGTTTTTTTGTGAGTTATAATTTTGTTCTGCATTTTTCTCCAGCTCTGTCCAGGACCTTCTATTGTGATCCTCTATTGTGATCCCTGTCAGAGAAGTCAGTGGTGGTAGCCAGGCATACCGCAACATGCTTTTTTAACTTAATACTATATTGAGGCAGTCTTTCCATGTTACTGTATATGTAGAGCTAGATGCTTCTTTTTAACAGTTGCACAATATTGTGTGGATGTATCCTTTGGTTAACCGGTCTCCTACTGATGAACAATTAATTCCAGCATTTCACTAGTATAAACAATACTGTGGGTAACCCCTTTATGCATATCTCTGTGTACTTCTGTGACTATTTGCAGAGAATGGACTAGTAGGAGTGGAAAATCTTGGTCCAAAGTGGCAATTTAAGATAGTTAATCTGCTAATGGCTTGTTGGGTAGGTGGGTTGGAAGCAGGGAGACCAGTTAGGAGGCTGTTAAAATAGTTCAGGCTTGAGGCCATTAAGGTGGTTGGCTGTGAAAATGGACAAGAGGGGAGAGATATAAGAAACTTTATAAGACCTGGCATCTGATGAAGGAGAGGAAAAAGTCAGTGAGGTCTTGGAGTTTCTGTGTCTGGGTGGCTGGGATGATTGGGATGTCAGGACATAAATCAGAAGAGCGAGTTGAAGAAAGTGGGGCCAGTGATGGGTTTACTTTTGGCTAGGTTGAATTTAAGGCACTGCTTATCATCTGACAGGAGCCCTGGTGGTGCAGTGGTTAAAGCACTTGGCTGCTAACCAAAAGGTCAGCAGTTCAAATCCATCAGCTGATTGGTGGGAGAAAGACCTGGCGATCTGCTCCCATAAGGATTACAACCTAGAAAACCCTATCGGGCAGTTCTGCTCTGTCACATGGGGTTGCCATGAGTCAAACATCATCTCAGCAGCACCCAACAACATGTGCCAGGCATTGTGATAAATGGTCTCTCATTTAACCCTCTCAGCAGCCTGTGGGGTAAGTGCTATCCGACTTGAGGACACATAGCAAGTAGTTGTAGCCAGGACTCTATCCCTGGGCCAGTTGATCCCAAAGCCCAGGGTGGGTAGTGAGCCAGGGCTGTTGTGAGGTTAGATAGGGGACTGCATGTGAAATGCTTTGCAGGCTGCATAATGCCACACAGATGTGAAGAACACCTCTCCACACCTCCTCCTCAGCCCCGTGGGGATTGGGTTGTTTGTCATGCTTTGGCTCTCCCTCTCCCGGGAGAAATGTGTCAGACCCTGGTGGGTGGAGGCAAAACGACGTAGGGCTCCAGAACAGGGCGCAGTGGGGAGGTACAAAGCCCAGGCAGGTGTCTGTATCCCCAGCAGGGGGTGTATTTGTCCCTGTACATATGACTCTGTATTTGTGTGTGCACACGTGTGTGAGTGTGTAGGAGTGTCTCTATGCCTGTGGGTCTGTGTTTCTGAGAGTGTGTGTCTGTATTTGAGTCTTTCTCTGTGTCTCTGTACACAGAGAAATACAGAGAGGGTAGAGAGAGATAGGCCACAGATACAAGCTAGGGAATGAACACGTGGTGGAATGAAGTGGAAACACAGATACAGGGACACACATGCTCCCCCACATGTTCGTAAACACCCAGGGTGACACACACAGAGAAATATGGAGTATTGGCTTCTCTGTGTGCATTCTTGAGAGGGTTGGCGTAAACTTCTGAAGGATGTATGTCTGCATGCGTGTCTGACACACAAAGATACACATCTCCATGGAGCCTCAGGAAAATGCAGAATGAGATGTATGCAGAGACCCATGGAAACAAGCGGATGTGGACACGCAGACATACATGAACACATTTGATATATTTGCATGTGTCTTCCTCTGCGTGTGTGTGGTGCTGTGTTTGTCGGAGTATGTGTGTGCATCTGTGTGTCTGAATAACCCAGACATGTGTGAGGAGACAGAAGTATGTGGACACACACTCCCCGAGAAACACAGAGCATCTGTCACTTTGTGCATGTGCGTGCGTGCATCACTCTTTAAAGCCTGGGATGAGGGAGACACCATCACTGAGTGAAGGAGGGAGGCCAGGAGAAGGCCAGCGGGCAGTACCCTGGCCTCTCTCTGCCTCCTGGCACACAGACCCAGCTCTCCTGGTCGCTTGCCGAGCCCCACCCTGATGGAGCAGGATGATGAGTGGGGCTGCTTCTCCCCGGTGGGTCAGTCAGCAAGCACTGATGGAGCACCTAAGGTATACCAGCTCACCCCCAGACTTTATGAGGACTCAGGAAAGATCCCACCAAAGTCTGTCCCCCACCTCTAGCCAACTCACAGTCCCTACAGGGTGGGTGGGAGACGAAACACTGACCTTGAATCACTGGGCAGTGAAGAGAGCCACTTGGTTCAAATCCTAGCTCCCCTCTTACCAGCTCTGAGCCTCCCGTCCTCAGTGTGCAAGCGGGGAGAGGAGTGGCATCCACCTCATGGGTGGCTGTGAAGATCAGGACTGTTCTCAGGGCCCTGCACATATTATTAACTCATCTGTCTAGACGCTTCTTCCTGCAGCAGTTGTCCATGAACCACCTGCAATGTGCTAGGCGCCGTGCTAGGTGCCGGGGCTCCCACAGTGAACAAAACAAGTCCCATGTCCTTATGGAGTTTACCTTCTACGTGCAGGAAGCTAGCTAGGAAACCAACAATGTGTATAACATGCCAGGTGTCAGGAAGAAAACCAAAGCCGGGTGTTAGGGCAGAGAGTGACAGGTTTGATCATAGCAGGCAAGTGCAGGAGTGAGCTGCTGATGGGGCAAAGGATGTTCAAGGGGAGGGAATAGCAAGGGCACAGGCCCTGTTATCCTCATAGGAACTCTGTTGTTATCCCCACTTTACAGTTGAGGAAATGGTGGCACAGAGATCCTGAGTAATTTGCCCAGAGTCCCACAGCCAGTGACAGAGACAGCCGAGATTTGAATTCTGGCAGTCTGGTTTCAGGGCCAATGGTCGAAATCAGTGGCCCTCAATTGGGATGATATTTGCCTCCCCAGGGGACACTTGGCACTGTGTAGAAACATTTTTGGCTTCCACAATTGGAAGTGAGGAGCTTGTACTTGCATCGGGTGGGTAGAAGCCAAGGATGCTGTTAGGCATCCTCCAATTCCCAGGACCCAGATGTCCATAGTGCCGAGGTTGAGAAAGCTGGTCTAAATCCACATAAAGCATTTGGTAGGGAGAGTGACACATAGTAACCAACCAATTGCCGTCGAGTTGACTCTGACGCATGGCAACCCCGTATTTACCAGAGGAGAATGGTTTTCAATGGCTATGACTTTTCGGAAATAAAGTGCCAGGCCTTTCTTCTTCCAAGGCATCTCTGGGTGAATTTGAACCACCAACCTGTTGGTTAGTAGCCGAGCGCTTAATAGTTTGTGCCACCCAGGGACTCCTGACACACAGTAGGTGCTCACTAAGTAATAGCCGCAGAGGAGGAAGAGAAAAGGGTTGGAGAAGGTTGCAGGGGAGAAATGAATTCAAAGGGAAGAAAATAAAAGTATATGTAAATGAATTCATCAGGCAATAAAACCAAAAACCAAACCAAACCTGTTGCCACTGAGTTGATTCCAACTCATAGTGACCGTATAGGACAGAGTAGAACTGCACCATAGGGTTTCCAAGGAGCGGCTGGTGAATTCAGACTGCTGACTTTTTGGTTAGCAGCCGAACGTTTAACCACTGCACCACCTGGGCTCCTCGGTTAACAAAACTCAGGTTATATTGTCTGCTGGGTGGGTATGAAAGGCAAGGAAGAGACCCTGGGCAGGGCTGCCCCTGGATGGCAGATGCAGGTGAGGTGGGTGGTGTGAGGAGGTTGAAGGGCCGGGAGTGGGGGCTGGAGCTGGGCAGCCACTAGTCACTGAAACGCTAACCAGACAACCTGTCTGTCTGTCCCCTCCCACCCCATGTCTCTCCCCATCTCTCCTGGCCTCTCTGCCCAGAAGGGGACAGCCGGAGGCTGAAGGGGGCCATCCAGAGGAGCACAGAGACAGGCCTGGCGGTGGAGATGCCCAGCCGGACGCTGCGCCAGGCCAGCCATGAGTCCATTGAGGACAGCATGAACAGCTATGGCTCGGAGGGCAAGTGAGTGTGGGCCCACATCTTCCTGCCAGCTCGCCAGCCCGCCTGGCTCTCCCGGTCTTCTTTGGTGGGGGGTGGGAGGGACTGAACACTGCCCTCTAGGATCCCTGGGTCAGCCTCAGGCTGGTCAGGACTTTGACTCAGGGTCCCTGAGTTCCCCCCATCCTTATTAGGGAGGTAATGAAGCAGTGAAGCTCCACAGGAGAGTAAGTAGAGCCCAGATTCTGGTGCCTGACTGCCTGGATTTGAATCCTGACTCCACACTTACCCACTGCTTGACCTTGGGCAAGTCGTGTCTCTGGGCCTCAGTTTCCCCATCTGTAAAATGGGGACAATAGTACCTACCTCGTACCAAAAAAACCAAACCCATTGCCATGGAGTCAATTTATAAAATGGGTTAATATTTACAAAGAGCATAGGACAGTGCCTCAGTGCCTGGCACATATGGCACATAAGAAGTGCTGTATATCAATGCTGATAAATAAAGAAGGAAGGGGACTTGCCCAGGGTCAGGGCAAAGGAGAAAGGTCTTATTGTCATCATTATTGCTTCCTTTTTCCTTTTTTTATTTTCTTAAATCCTTATTGAATGTTTTACACACACACACTGTCTTAGGCTGGGTTCTCTAAAGAAGCAAAATGAGTAAAGTGTATAAATATATATATAGAGAGAGATTATATCAAGGAAACAACTCATGTGATTGTAGAGACTAGAACGTCCCAAGTCCGTGGATCAGGGTAGAGGCCTCTCCCAAGTCACACAGCTACAGAAGCTGGCAAGCCCAAGATCGGCAGGTCGGAGAGCAGGGCTCCCGCTCACAGG
>NW_004443944.1:19214776-19234121 GCF_000243295.1 Trichechus manatus latirostris
TTAGCAGACAAACATGAAGTAATCTCTTCAGATGGGACTGGTTCTGCTGGCAGCTTCCTGATCATCTGCCCATATGTCCCCATCCCAAGTCTCAGGATCCCATCTCTTCCCAGTCAATGCCCTTACCTTAACTTCAGACACCTCTTGAGGTTTGCAATTGAGCTGGCGCTGTAATTCAGCCACTCTTAGAGTAAGACTGTAGGTTTGGTTTTCAGCAATTTCAGCTCTGTTACTACAAGAAATAAGGCTTTCTTTCGAAGCACAAGTGCCTTGAGGTCATTTATGCGGCACTTGATCCTTGACTCTGAAGCCCTGAGCCCATCTCTTTCCTTCATCAGTTTGTCTAGTGAAAGTAGGACAAGCCAACCAGCTTCCTTACACTTCTCATTCTGACAAAGCTGTAGAGAGATATCACACATGTGTTCATGCTGAGCCTCACCTTTCACCAATACCTGATCTACTGGTGGTGATACTTTGCGTATTTGTATCACCACCTCGCTCTGTGGACTAGTAGTGACCTCTTTACTGCTGGAAGCAGAGTCATCAACATCTTTAAGACTAACCGGACTTGAGAACCAATTTAGAAAACTCATCCTTACAATTTTGTTGCTCTAGAACCACTCCCGGTACCAAATGTCTTAGGCTGGGTTCTCTAGAGAAACAAAACCAGTAAAGTGTATAAATATATATAGAGAGAGAGATTATATCAAGGAAACAGCTCATGTGATTATAGAGGCTAGAACGTCCCAAGTCCGTGGATCAGGGTAGAGGCCTCTCCCAAGTCACACAGCTATAGAAGCTGGCAAGCCCAAGATCAGCAGGTCAAAGAGCAGGGCTCCCGCTCACAGGCTATGCAGATCGACGAATCCCAGGTTCGGCAGATAAGCTGACAGCTCAAGTCCCAAGAACGGGAGATGAGATGACGGGAAGCAGCCGCAGGATCCAGAGAGAGCAAAAAGCCAGAACGTCTGCTTATATACAGATGCAGGCCACACCCCCAAGGAGACTCCCTTTCATTTGATTGGCTATTCACAGTATATTCAATCATGGGAGTGATTACATTAAAACACTGAGAATCATGGTCCAGCCAAGTTGACACACAATCTTAACCATCACACACACACGCATACACACTACTGCTTGATAAAGTAGCTTCATGTACATCAAATCATAAAACCTCGGTTCTGACTGGCTTCTGGCCAGGGTTTCTCTCCTCTGGCTGCACATCAGAATCACTGGGGATCTTTGAAGAATACAGATTGCAAGGCCTTGTATCTGAGCTACTGAATCAGAATCTCTAGGAGTGGAGACCAGGAACTCTATTTTTAAAAAGGTCCGTGGGTGAGGAATTATCCAGACTGTGGGTTCTCACTGGAGAAGTTATGGACACTTTTGAGATTTTGGGGAATACTTTGGGCTTTCCCTCCAGAAATACACACACACACAAACACACACACATTCTCATACACAGTTGTCCAAACACACTCGTCATATAACTTGTAGAGGGTTCCCAAATTCCCCAAACCCATCCATGGGTCCCTGGCAAAGAAACTTTGATTCCAAACAACTTCCTTATTGTACAGAATACCAGGGCACTCAGAGAGGTTAAGGAACTTGCCCTGGATCACGCAGCAGTTAGTAGGTCTGGAACCCAGGGTCCTGACACCTAGCCGGAGCTTGTTCCATGGCACCACATCACTTCCTGCACTTCTTGGTCTCAGCCATCTCTGAGGCAGGAGTGGGGGGGAGGCGGTATGGCAATCCTCACTGTGCACAGGAGGAGTGGAGGCCGACCAGTACAGTAGCCACAGTGGCTATTTAAATGCTAATTAAATTTAAAATTTGGGTCCTCTGGTCGAGCTAGGCACATTCAAGTGCTTAATATCAACACATGGTTAGCAGCTGTCCTGTTGGATAGTGCAGAAAACAGAACATTCTCATCATTGCAGAAAGTTCTGTTGGGGTCTCTGGATGGTGCAGATGGTTAATGGGCTCAGCTGCTAACCGAAAGGTTGGATGTTCGAGTCTACCCAGAGGCACCTCAGAAGAAAGGCCTGTTGATCTACTTCCAAAAAATCAGCTGTTGAAAACCTGATGGAGCACAGTTCTACTCTGACACACATGGGGTTGCCATGAGTCAGAATCGACTCGATAGCAACTGGGTTATTGTGGCTTAGCATAGTGTTGACAAAGTGGCTTTTCTAAGGGCAGATGAGGGGTGGGGCTGGGCTGGGACCCCACCTTTTACTCTTCTTCCATTTCTGGCCCTGCCCCTGGGGGCTTCTGCTGGCTGAAAGCCTCCCCACCCCAGCCCCTCCTAAACTGGGTGTCTTCGGCCTCTGTGAGTGGCCTTGCCTTGGCAGATGCTGCTGTTCCGACCGCCTCCTAGGGAGACTTTCAGGTGGGCGAGAAGAGAGAAGAGGAGGCGGACAGGCGGAAAGGAGAGGAGAAGGAAGGGAATGAGTGTTTTCTTTAACCTGAGAAACCTGGCACAGACAGCAAAATGCAGAGGAAGATATTCCAGGCACCTGGGTGGCAGCGGATCCCTGAGGACAGCCGTGAGTCTCAGGGTGTGGTACCAGGGATGAATCTTGGGCCAGGGGTCAGGACTAGAGGTTCCTAGTCTTGGCTCTGCCCGCTGACCTCCTGGGTGGACTTGGGCATGTCCTTTGGCAAGCTTCAGGGAGGCCAGTAAACCTCTTACAGGAAGGTTGAAAGGACCAGGTTATGGGGAGGGCAGTGTGGCTCAGTGGCATCAGCAGGGGAGTCAAACCATATTCCCAGTTTACAGAAGAGGAGAGGAGGCTCAGTGGTAACGATTCTTGTCCAGGTCCTTCCCTACCATGGGAGCAGCATAGGCCGAGGATGTGAGGAAGAAAAGAGATCATGCCTACACATGGCAGCTGCTTGGATGTGGATCTTGTTAGCTTATTTATTTATTTTTATTGTACTTTAGATGAAGGTTTACAGAGCAAACTAGTTTCTCATTAAACAATTAATACACATACTGTTTCGTGACATTGGTTGCCAACCCCACAACATGTCACCACTCTCCCCTTCTCAACCTTGGGTTCCCCATTACCAGCTTTCCTGTCCTCTCCTGCCTTCTCGTCTTTGCCCCTGGGATCTTGTTATCTTTTGCTGCCATGTGGTTTAAGTTCCCCCAGGGTCTTTAATTACATTACAGAGAAGTTTAAAGCCAGGACTCGAGTCAGGAAACTGTAGTTGTGCCACATTTCTGCTGCTTAGTAGCTGTGTGACTTTGGGGAAGTTAATTCACCTCTCTGAGCCCAGTTTCTGCATCTGTAGAAAGGGGATGATAATAGTACAGAACACTCATAGGGTTGTTGTGAGAATTAAATGAGCCAATATATGTAAAAGCACTTAGAACAGTGTCCACACATCGCAAACCCTCTAATTATTAGCTATTATTGTTGTTGTTTGTTGTTGATTAAGCCACTGTTAGTTGGGTACTTTGCTGCTTATGGCCTAATGGATACAATGAGCCACCTTCAATGCAATTGTGTCTGTAAAGTGCTTAGCACAGAGTAAGCTCTGAATACATGTTGGCTGTGATGAGTATGATTATTAGAAGGTTCAGAGTGGATGTTTGAGCATAAGTGTGGAAGGGTCAGGTACATTGGCGGGTGGCTAGCCAACAGAGGGGAGAGTCTGGCCCTCCTGAGAGGGGCTAAGTCTTGATGGAGCCCAGCCAGGTGCTGCCACTCCACCCAACACCTGGGTGAGGAAGGGGCGGGCGGGGGACATTGAGCTGTGGTCAGCCTCCCTTTCCTGTTCTGGAGGTATTTTGGGCAATGGTTGGCCCAGCTGCCAGGCCCTGAAACAGGAAGGGGTGTGACCCTCCTCCCTCTCTCCCCTCCTCTTGGGCTTCTGCCAGCCCAGCTGAGGCTACAGGGAGCCAGGCTTGCTTGAGAAGCCCAGGCTGCAGGAGCTGAAGCTGCTGGAGCTGCCTGACCGTGGAGGGCATCACTGGGCATACGTGCTCCTGCAGGTGGATTTTCTTGTCTGCAAATGTTGATTAAGCACCTACAATGTGCCAGCCAATTGGGCTGGGCACTCAGAGACCCTCCTGTCTCAAGCGTCCACTCTAGGGCAGTGCACTGACCAAGCAATTAGCCTTCCACCCTCCCCAGTCTCCTCCATCACGCAGAATCCAGCACCTTGGCATCCTCTCCGTAAACCTGCGACCTCTCAAAGCTGGCTGTCAGCACCCCTCCTGCTCCTTCCCCTTACCTCTTGTTGTCTGAAGTGTCTGGGTCATCAGCATCCAGGTCCCTGGTCAGTCACTGTGCCCACAGCCCTGGGAAGCAGAGTGTGAAGCCCCAGTAGGGGCACTGCCCCAGGCTCAGGGTCATGTTCCTGCCACGGCTGTTTCCCTAATCACCAAGGACTCAGCAGGCTGGGATGGATGGCCTGGGCACCCTCCTCTTCACCACCTCTGCCATTTGGCAGTCATTGTGCCTGGTGAACAGAACCAGGGCAGGATATGGCTATGGGCCAGGAGACGAGAGGATTTGTTGTTTTGTTTTGTAAGCACTAGTTTTTGTTAAGCATTCATGCCACACTCTGTTCTGAGAAGTTTATCTCATTTGACACAACAGCACTGAGGGCTATTCTAATGTTATTTATTCCTGTGTTTCCAAAAAGGAAACTGAGGCCCCAAGAGGTGCTGAATGTATCTCCACAACTAGTGAGTGGTGGAGTCAAGATTCAAATCCCTAAAGATGGGCGGCAGATCCCTGTGCTCTGCTGTGGGCAAGGCTGAGATCCCCTCAGGACACTTAGAGACATATAGCATAGTGGTTAAGAATATAAACTCTGGAGCCAGACTCCCAGGGTTCAAATCCTGGGTCTGCCACCAACTAGCAGAGTGATCTTGGTTGGGCTACTTAACATTTCTCTGCCTCAGTTTCCACTTCTGTAAAATGGATTTAATATTAAGTACCTAGGAGTCCCTGGGTGGCACAAACAGTTAAGCATTCGACTACTAGCTGAAAGGTTGGCAGTTCAGATCCACTCAAAGGGGCTTCAGGAGACAGGCATGGCGATCTGCTTCTGAAAGGTCACAGCCTTGAAAACCCTGTGGAGCAGTTCCACTCTGCACACACGGGGTCAATATGAGTTAGAATGGACTTAACAATAACAACAAGAACAACTTTATCACAGAGTTGTTAAAAGGATTAAATAACGTAATATTGATAAAGTGCTTAGCACTATCAGTGCCTGGCTCATGACAAAATAAAAAAATCACCCAGTACTGTTAAGTTGATTCTGACTTATAGAGACCCTATAGGACAGAGTAGAACTGCCCCATAGGGTTTCCAAGGCTGTAATCTTTACAGAAGCAGACTGCCACATCTTTCTCCTGCAGAGGGGCTGGTGGGTTCAAACCACCAACCTTTCGGTTTGCAGACGAATGCTTTAACCACTGTGCCACCAGGGCTCCTGCTCAAGTGTTTGATAAATAAATGAAATCCCTGGCTTCATGCCCGTGAGCCATACTCTCGGGGAGAGGGCAGGCTCAGAAACGTCTTGAGTGCTTGAGAAGCAGGAGTCAGGGTGGCTGGTGCACTGTATCCAGCATATGGTCAGTTCTGCTAGGACGCTTGTTTTGAAAACATGAATTTGCTCCAACACGATTGAAATCTTAGGGAACAATCTGAGTATGCCATGAATTTTGCACTTGCTCGTGTGCAATTTCATCCACGGGACACACTAGGTGAATGCAGAAAACGGCACTCACAGAGGAATACAGAAAACACACACCCCTCAAACATCTACCTCTTCTCTGAGTTCACCTGTGTTATCAGCCACACCCATCCACACCTCGTGGTATAGCTTTCCGTCCGATTTTGACATCCCTGCTTCCACCACTTCACCGTAACTCACAGGCTGCAGCTCTTCCGACCCCCACTCCCACAAGCAAACTGTCAGTCTTTTTCAAGGTAAAAGTGCCATATTTAATATTTATGTGTTTCTTAACCAGTTAATGTGTGTAAAAATGTGCTACCATTTTTACTAGGTTCCTGTCTTTTTTTTTCTTTTAATGTGTCGCCGACAACGTTCCTGAGTATTGTGCCCCTAACCCCATTTCCCCCATAAAATCTGTTGCTGTTGAGTCGATTCTGACTCATAGCAACCCTATAGGACAGAGTAGAGCAGCCCCATAGGGTTTCCAAGGAGCAGCTGGTGGATTCAAACTGCTGACCTTTTGGTTAGCAGCTGAGCTCTTCTTACCCACTGTACCACCTGGGCTCAAGCTCTGTGATTTTTATTGTGGGATTTTTCGTAGCAAGGTCATCTTTAGGAACACATATCTTACATTATAGCAGAACTGGCTGTATTGTAGGCTCAGCAGGTCTGTGGGGAGGTGGATGGATGGATGGGCATGTGAGGGGGTGGTTAATTGATAGAGCCCATAAATCACTAAAACCTTTCAGAGCCACATAATCCACGTCACCAAGAGGACTGCGCAGCCTTTTAATTTCTGGATGCAACTGAGCAGGTGGTCTATCTGGAAAACAGAATGGAGTCAAACCCCCAAATAACCCAATTACTTCTTTAACCACCGGGAACACAGAAAATCCAGGGGCAAACCAAGCTCAAAGGTTAATAAAAGATAAATGGGTTTCAGCTCCACAAACAAAACTAACAGGATTTGCAATGCAGGAAATCTCATTGCACCATTAACACAAAATAAAAGGCCAGCAGAACACGGGTTGTAATCCTGTTTCAGGCCTCTGCCTCCCCCTGGGAGGACTGGCTGCTGCAGCCCCCACTTCCAGTGGCCTGGACTTGGTCTCAGGCATCCACATGCTGCGCATCCTAACAGGTCTGGAATCAGAAATGTCATGAAAAACACCAAGAAGAAGGAGAGGAGCATCTCCCAGGCCAGGAAGCGGGGCCCAGGAGGCTGTGGTATTTCATTCATTCATTCATTCACTCAGCAGATACTTGCGTGCCAGGCCCTGTGTTAAGCTCCTTGCCTGTGTTACCTCACTGATTCTTACCCAACAACTTGACAAAGTCACTACTGTATTCCCATTTTATACATGAGGAAACTGCAGCTCAGAGAAGTTAAACTTGCCCTAGGTTGCACAGCACTGGAATCCAGGGTATGTATTATGCCAAAGTCCAGTCTTTATCACTACACTTTATTGCCTCCTTTTCCCAGTCTGGGACCCGCTGAAGGGTATACAGTAGCAAACATTTATTGAGAGCCTACTGCATACGAGGCATACTGCTAAGCACTGGATCTAAGCAATAGCATATATGTGGCATTTATAATCCTGCAAGCTCTTTCTTACCCTTTCTTAATGGATCCTGTGAGCAGAGATTTTCAAAATATTTAACACTGGCACAGTACAGGCACCGGCCAGTTAATCCTGTCTGTGAGGTAGGTGTGAGCTCCAGTTTACAGAACAGAAAACTGAGTGCAGAGAGGGGTCACACAGCAAGCAGCCGGCCAGGGAAGAGCAGACCAGATCTGACTTTGTATCCTCTGCCTGTTTTCCTGCCCTGGGACCACCCCCAGGAGGGTGGGGTCTCCCACATGTTTGGACCTGCCTTAGTCTTCATTCCTCCAGCCCCAGCCGTGGGGGATGTGATAACCGGTTCAGCGCTTCTGGGGCATCAACCTGGTTCCTTGGCAGCCTGTGAGGCACCCTGGGATGGGAAATCTGGCAGCCGCCCAGATATTATAAACAATTACTGCTAATTACCATGCCTGCCGGTTCCCCATTATCTGCCGCAATTCCACCAGGAACCGAGGAACAGACAATGACGATGTTGGAGGAAACTTTCAGTTTTAGGCTGCAGAAGGCCTCGCTCAGGACTGCGAGCTGAGCCTCTTCAGAGCCTTGGAATCCACGAGGCACCACCGCTTTTTAGGCTTTTGGAGCCCAGATCCCCTGGTGGCCAGTGGGGTGGGGTAGAAAGAAGAGACCTGGGGCGTGGAGGAAAGGTCTTGTCGCCAGCAGTGAGGGAGCCTAGGCCTTAGCTGTTAATTAAACATCTTTGGGGTTGCAAGAGTGGGGGGCACCCATTTCAATCCCAGATATGTAACTTTTTCTGTACTTTTTTTAAATAACAGTTTTTGCATAATCGTTAAGATAATAAACTCGGAAAAGTCTGGCTCCATGGGGTCAAATACTTCTCTGCCACTCTCTTGGTTTGGGTTCTTCCAGAAGCAGACCCTGACAAGGACTCAAGTGAAAGTTAATTATCTCAGGAATCACCAGTACTGGAATGGGGGATGCGACTGGGAAGGGAGCTAGAAAAGGGGGCGCTATCAAGCCTGTTGGCCCTGTGGACCACTGGAGCCCAGCCCTGCTGGGGAGCTCAAGGAGACTGTGCCGGACATACGTCTGAGCACATGTGAGTTACCCCAACTCAGGATAACACTTTGTCATTGGTGGGGGGCTTCTCCTGGGGGGACTAACCCTCAGGGTGAACGTGTGCTCGGAGTCAGAAAACAAGTCTTCAGACCGAGTTGCGGGGCTAGAGTGGCAGCCTCAGTGTGTAGAGAGTGCAGAGGGGAGGGTGGGGCCACACCCTGGTTATGTGATTGGGCAAGTTACTTAACCATGGGTGGGGCCACAAGCTGGCTGTGTGATTGGGTAAATTACTTAATCGTGGGTGGGGCCACACGCTGGCTATGTGATCGGGCAAGTTACTTAACTGTGGGTGGGGCCACACGATGGCTATGAGATTCGGCAAGTTATTCGACCTCTCCAGTGAGTCTATAAAACGGGACTGTCTTAGTTATCTAGTGCCGCTATAATAGAAATCCCTCAAGTGGATGTCTTTAATAAACAGAAATTTGTTTTCTCACAGTTTAGGAGGCCTTTTTTGCCCTAAGCGAAGAGAATCAAGTCTAAACCCTCTCTCTTCCACCATTTAGGACCCTTACCAGCCAGCCCCAGCCTCATTTTCTCTCCCCTGCTCACATGTACCTGCTCTAGCCTCTAGGGATTCACTGCAACTGCTCATACCACCCCAAGCGTTTGCTGGTGTGTACTCTGGTTGTATGCCTGCCTTCCTTTTCCCTTGTCTGCTGGATCTGTGTCTCCTTTGGCCCCCAGTTCAAAGCCGTCCATTCTGGACCACTGTGGCCACCAGTGATCCCTCCTTTCTGGCTGACCCTGGGCTCTCACCAGGGGCATATTATCCAATAGGCAAGGTAAGCATGGTGCTTAACTTGCTTACCAGACCATCTGTAGTGAACAATTTCACATTTGTTCAACATATCAAAGATTCTGCTTCTAGGTATGGCTGACATCTGTCTCTCTCCCAACCCTACAGCACCTTCCTACAGAATCCAAGCCTGTTTTCAAATTTATAGTCCCTGACAGGGGCAGATAACTCAGTAAGCAACGTAAGCACAGGCTTACTTGTGCTTCCTTACTAATCTGTAGTGAACAATTTCTCATGGGTGAAAAAGAGCAAAGATGTGGTGACACCCGTGTGAAATTGTTCAGTACTGATGACCAAAAGGCAGTCATTCAAACAGAACAAGGGGATACTGCGTGGTTTAAAGTCAGGAAAGGTGCGCGTCAGGGTTGTATCCTTTCACCATACCTATTCGATCGTATGCTGAGCAAATAATCCAAGAAGCTGGACTTTACGAAGAACACGGCATCAGAATTGGAGGAAGACTTGTTAACAATCTGTGATATGCAGATGTCACAACCTTGCTTGCTGAAAGTGAAGAGGACTTGAAGCACTTACTGATGAAGATCAAAGACCACAGCCTTCAGTATGGATTGCACTTCAGCATAAAGAAAACAAAAATCCTCACAACTGGACCAATAAGCAACATCATGATAAACAGAGAAAAGATTGAAGTTGTCAAGGATTTCATTTTACTTGGATCCACAATCAACACCCAGAGAAACAACAATCAAGAAATCGAATGACTTATTGCATTGGGCAAATCTGCTGCAAAAGACCTCTTTAAAGTGTTGAAAAGCAAAGATGTCACTTTGAGGACTAAGCTGCACCTGACCCAAGCCATGATATTTTTAATCACCTCATATGCATGTGAAAGTTGAACAATGAATAAGGAAGACCAAAGAAGAATTGATGCTTTGAATAGTGGTGTTGGTGAAGAATATTGAATATACAATGGACTACCAGAAGAAAGAACAAATCTGTCTTGGAAGAAGTACAGCCAGAATGTTCCTTAGAAGCAAGGATGGTGAGTCTTTGTCTCATGTACTTTGGACATGTTATCAGTAGGCATCAGTCCCTGGACAAGTACATCATACTAGGTAAAGTAGAGGGTCAGCGAAAAAGAGGAAGACCCCCAACAAGACGGATTGACACAGTAGTTACAACAGTGGGCTCAAGCATAACGATGATTGTGAGGATGGCGCAGGACAGTGTTTTGTCCTCTTGTACGTAGGGTCGCTATGAGTCGGAACTGACTTGATGGCACCTAACAACAACAACTGATGATCTGGTAAGCACCGTGCTTACCTTGCTTATTGCATAATCCACCCCTAGCTCTCACCACCTGTCTTAGTTATCTAGTACTGCTCTAACAGAAATACCACAAGTGGATAGCTTCAACAAACAGAAGTTTATTCACTCACAGTCTAGTAGGCCACAAGTCCAAACGCATCAACTCCAGGGGAAGGCTCCCCTCCTTCGTCAGCTCTGGAGGAAGGTCCCCATCAAGTCTTCCCCTGGTCTGGGAGCATCTCAGTGCAGGAACCTCAGGTCTAAAGGACACACTCTGCTCCCAGCACTGCTTTCTTGGTGCTATGAGGTCCCCAACTCTCTGTTTGCTTCCCTTTCCTTTTATCTCTTCTAAGATAAAAGGTGGTGCAGGCCACACCCTGGGGAAACTCCCCTTACATTGGATCAGGGATGTGACTTTAGTAAGGGTGTTACAATCCCACCCTAATCTTCTTTAACATAAAACTACAATCAAAAAATAGAGGACAGCCACACCATACAGGGAATCATGGCCCAGCCAAAATGGTACAATGTGTTTTGGAGGACATAATTCAATCCATGACACCACCTACCGTGGATAGGTTGGAGGACTGGCTGTACCTCATTATGTTGTTGCCTTTAGTTGTTTCTTTTGGAGCAACACGTTTACCCAGCAAAGTGGTAAGTTCTTTGTGTACAGGGTCTCCTCTTGTCTCTCCCGGCAGCTTGCTTCGAATTATATACCTAGCGGTGCACAAAAACAAAAACTTGAACCGGGCAGTAGCCTGGTGTGGCAACTCCATGTATGTTCAGAGTCGAGTCGCGCTCCATAGATTTTTTTTTTTTTTTCATTTTATTTTTGGTGAAAATACACATAGCAAAACCTGCTCCCATTCTACAATTTCTAAAGATAATGATCAGTGACCCTGGTTACATTCTTCATATTGTGTCAGTGTTCTTGTTTTTGCTTCCATTTATTTAATCTCCCTGCCCCCAACCTTCTCATCTATGCTTTAAAATAGGTGTTGACTCTTTGGTCTTATATGTGTTGTTGTGTGCCTTCGGGTCTATTCTGACTCATAGCGACACTACAGGACAGTAAAGTAGAACTGTCCTAGAGGGTTTCCAAGGCTGTAATGTTTATGGAAGCAGACGGCCACATCGTTCTCCCGAGGAATGGCTGGTGGATTTGAGCCAACAACCTTTCAGTTAGCAGCAGAGCACTTAACCACTGAGCCACCAAGATTCCTTTGGTCATACATATATATATTTAAACACAGTACTCAAGGGTGACAATCTTTATTCTTTGGGCTAAACTGTTACTTAATTTAAAGGTGACTTCAGGGTATAGTTTCACTTCAAGGTTTGAAAGCAACTCAGAGCCATAGGGTTTTCAATGGTTGATTTTTTGGAAGTAGATCATCAGGCATTTCTTCCAAGGTGCCTGTGGGGTAGCAGCTGAGCGCGTTAGCTGTTTGTACCACCCAGGGACTCCATATTATTATATAAATGCATGTAATTTTAGTTATGCAGGCAGTTTCCAGGTTATGAATGAGAGCCGTTCCAGACTGTGCCTTTAAGTCGAATTTGTTGGTAATTTGTAAGTCGGAACAGGTGCCTATGGTTCTTATTTAGCCTTACTTTAGTGCAAGAAAAGGCTCGAAGTCTCTTCAATGATTTAAAAGGGGCAATTGCAGCCGGTGAAGGTGTTTGTGATGAAGAATTTGTTTCGAGTAGGCACTACTTCAGTCGTTTCAAAGTGAGGACAGATTTACATAACGTTAAAGGGCAAGGTGAAGTTGTCCCTAAGTCTGATGTTAGTAACCTGGGAACTTACTGTATATAAAATATATAACAAGTATGATTATTATTGAAGCCCTGGTTGCACAGTGGTTAAGAACTCAGCTGCTAACCAGAAGGTCGGCAGTTTGAATCCACCAGCTGCTCCTTGGAAACCCTATGGGGCAGTTCTACTCTGTCCTATAGGTCGCTATGGGTCAGAATCGACTTGACGGCAACAGGTTTTTCGGTTTATTATTATTATTGACTTATATAACTAATAAAAGATGAAATGACTTGCTTTGGGCAGAGCTTGGTCCAGGAGCTCCCATGGTGCCATCAGAACTTGGTCTATAACTAGTTTGATGACTGCCAGATGCTCCAGCCCTATGTCCCAGGTTCACAGCTGCTGGAAAAGAGAACTTCTCACTCCCCACAATTCAAACAGAGCTTCCAGGCCAGATTCCTGGGGCTGAATTGGGGCACACACCCTCTGAGCCAATCACTGGCCCAAGGGAGGGAGTACTCTGATTGGCTAGGCAGTGGGGCTGGGTCTGCTCCTCACCATGGGAAGCACACACAGTGAGAGTAGGGAAGGGGCTCCCCAAAGGAAAGTTGAGGTCTTGTTACCAAAGGATGGGGTGTGGATTTGGGCAGCCAAGCAGCAGCCACAAATGCACACCTTTGAGTCCAATGGCCACTGGCCCAACGCATCTCAAACTTTCACGTGCAAACAAATCATCTGGGGGTCATGTTAAAATAGAGAGTCTGACTCAGCCGACTTTGAGTCCTTGGACCACATTTTGAGTATCAAGGCACTAAACCACATGAGCCAGGCACTTGACAAACCTTGTTGTTGGGTGTCGTTGAGTTGATTTTCGACTCATAGTGACCCCATGTGACGGAGTAGAACTGCCCCATAGAGCTTTCTAGGCTGTAATGTTTATGGGATCTTTCTCCCACAGAGCCACTGGGTGGGTTCGAAATACCAGCCTTTCCATTTGCAGCTGAGCGCTTAACCGTTGCACCACCAGGGCTCCTGTGACAAACATTGTCTCCTGCAGTTCTTTTTAATATAATTTTATTTATTATGTGGTTGTTGTCGAGAATATACACAGCAAAACATTCATCAATTCAACAGTTTCTACTGACTCAACAGTGACATTGCATTCTTCACACTGTGTAACCATTCTCATCCTCCTTTTCTGAG
Organism: Trichechus manatus latirostris; assembly: GCF_000243295.1. Lineage (NCBI taxonomy): Eukaryota > Metazoa > Chordata > Mammalia > Sirenia > Trichechidae > Trichechus > Trichechus manatus. The sequence continues at coordinate 19,228,227 of NW_004443944.1, forward strand.
TTGTTCCCCCCCACATTAACATAAATTCACTGCCCCCTAATGTTCCTACCTAATCTTTCGAGTTGTTGTTGTCAGTTTGATCCCATATAGATAGTTCTTAAAAGAGCGTAATGCTTAAGGCAGACATTTTTTTACTAGTTAAGCTAAACTATTATTTGATTTTAAGAAGACTTCAGGGGATATTTTTGGTTTAAAATTTAAAGATTATCTCAGGGCAATAGTGTCAGGGGTTCATCCAACCTTCATGGCTCCAGAAAGTCTGGAGTCCATGAGAATTTTAAATTCTGTTCTACATTTTCCCCCTTTTGATCAGAATTCTGATCAAAATGTTCAATAATGGTAGCCAGAGACCATCCAGTTCTTTTGGTCTCATGGCAAAGGAGGCAGTTGTTCATGGAGGCAATTAGCCACACATTCCATATCCTCCTCCTATTCCTGACTCTCCTTCTTCCTCTGTTGTTCCCGGTGAATAGAGACCAATTGTTATGCCTTAGATGGCCACTTTTAAGACCCCAGGCACTACGCATCGAACTAGGATGTAGAACAGAGGCACTAAACATGTTCTTAGGCCGATTAACTGGGATGTCCCATGAAACCATGACCTTAAACCTCCAAACGAAGGAACCAAATCCCATGAGGTTTTTGGCTGTACATAAGCAGCCTCAGCAGCTGCTCGCTCTTTTTTTTGGTGGGGTGGGTCATTGTTATAAATATGTTTGTCACGCAACTTTTGCCAATTCAACTTTTTACAAGTGTACAACTTATTTACAGCAAGTACAATAACTGGCCATGCAACCCTCTCCATAATCAATGTGATATTTCCATCAGCGCTAATTCCCTCCCCCCACTTTTCTCCTCCTTCCCACCTCTGGTAACCACTAATAAACTTTGTTCTCTGTACATACGTCTTTTCTTGTCTTTTTGTATAAATGAAAATCAAACAACCAAACCTATTGCCGTTGAGTCAATTCTGACTCATAGTGACCCCATAGGACAGAGTAGAACTGCCCCATAGGGTTTCTAAGGAGTGCCTGGTGGATTTGAACTGCCAGCCTTTTGGTTAGCAGCCGTAGCTCTTAACCACTACACTTATATAAATGAGGTCATATAATATTTGTCCTGTTGTGATTGACTTATTTCACTCGGTATAACGTCTTCCAGCTCCATCCATATAGTAGCATGTATCAAGACTTCATCTCTCCTACTGAGTAGTGTTCCATTGTACGTATGTACCACATTTTGTTTATCCATTCGTCTGTTGACAGGCATTTAGGTTGTTTTCCACCTTTGGCTATTGCGAATAGTGCTGCAGTGAGCACTGGTGTACAAGTCTCTGTTTGAGTCTCTGCTTTCAAGTCTTTTGAGTACACACCAAGAGTGGAATTGCTGGGTCATATGGTAGTTCTATTTTTAGTTTTTTGAGGAACCGCCACAATTTTTTCCACAATGGCTGTACCATTTTGCATTCCCACCAACAATGGGAAAGGGTTCCAATTTCCCTACATCCTCCCCAACATTTGTTGTGTTTTCTGTTTGTTTGTTTTTGTTTTTTATCTTAGCCATCCTACCACCATCCTCTCATTGCCATGGAGTCGATTCCAACTCATAGCAACCCTATGAGTAGCCATCCTAGCGGGAGTGAAATGGTATCTCATTGTGGTTTCAATTTACATCTCTCTGATGGTTAATGATGCTGAGCATCTTTTCATGTGTTTGGTGGCCATTTGAATGTCCATTTTTTGGTGAAATGTCTATTCAAGTCTTCTGCATCTCCTGCAGTTCTTACAACCACCCTGAGAGGTGTTGTTGTTAGGTGCGGTCAAGTTGGTTCTGACTCATAGCAGCCCTGTGTACAACAGAACAAACAAAATACTGCCCAGTCCTGTGCCATCCTTACAATTGTTGCTATGTTTGAGCCCATTGTTACAGCCATTGTGTCGATCCATCTCATTGAGGGTCTTCCTCTATTTTGCTGCCCCTTGACTTTACCAAGGATGATGTCCTCCAGGGACTGGTCCCTCCTGATAATAGGTCCAAAGTTTATAAGATGAAGTCTCACCAGCCTCAATTCTAAGGAGAATTTTGGCTGTACTTCTCACTCTTAGTGACTATCATATCCATTTCATGAAGGTGGAACCTAAGGCTTAGCAAGGACAGATAGGGGAATGATACAGGACACAAAAGCTAAGCCCTGGAGTTTTGGAGCAGGAGCTGAAATTTTAGGTGGTTAAGACTAGGGAGAGTTAGGACACCAGTCTGCTGAGGCTCGGTGGTGCCTGTGGACTGCAAATGGGGGGAATAAGGGATGTTCTAGAGCCGACTGCCTGAGGTGCCAGAGTTCTCTGTCTGGCTCCTGGGGACGTTTGATTTATCTCCTCTTTTCTTCTTGCAGCCTTAACTATGGGGGAGTCTGCCTGGCATCGGACGCCCAGTTCAGCGACTTTCTGGGCAGCATGGGGCCAGCGCAGTTTGTGGGTCGCCAGACCCTGGCCACCACACCAATGGGTGAGTGTCCCAAGGCCTGTTTGCAGCCAGAGGACGTGGCCCGCACCTGCCAAGCCCTCAGCAGGGCCTGGCACTTGGTGTGGGATTTGGTTCTGGGTTTGTTTGGGGCTGGGAGCAGGGGAAGAGGGTTTCTTCTCTAAGCAGAGGAGGAGCTGAGTCCTTACTGAGCTTCTAGATCATTTCCCAGTCTTATCTCTTGCAGGAGATGTGGAGATTGGTTTGCAGGAGCGGAATGGTCAGCTCGAAGTGGACATCATCCAGGCTCGTGGCCTGACGGCCAAGCCAGGCTCAAAGACACTGCCAGGTGTGGGAGCTGCCCACCCCTCTGCAAGGCAGGGGTGGAGGTCTGGACAGAAGATCCAGAGGGGTGCCTGGGCTCTGGAAGGGAGAAAATGGGCCCAAGTATGTAGGACCCGGCTACCCCTACCCTGGTGACTTCCATGGAACTGGTGGTTTAGGGCTCATTCTGGGACGCTATTGCGGTTGTTGACCTGGTCATTCTCCCCCACTGGACTGAACTGGAGGGCAGGGACCATCTTTCCTGTTTGTCATTATGTCCCAGTGCCTAGTAGGATGCTTGGCACATAGTAGGAGCTCAGCAAGCATCAGTTGAGTGAGTGAGTCAACAGATGAAAGTGTAGCCAGGGAAGGGGTGGGTGAATCAGGGGCTAACAGGTAATTATAGGAGTGGGCAAAGGGAGTGGGGGAGGGAGTGGGGACCACCAGAGGAGGTGGAGTAGGTCCCACCCATCCACTTGACCCTGTTGCCTCCTCTCCAGGCCCCATGCGGGCACTTCAGTCCCCAGCAGTGGGTAGGTGGCCTTTCTCTACTACCCCCTTTGCCCTCACTATGAGGGGCCAGAGCCAGCACTGACCCCCCACTGGCCTCTGTCCCCAGCGGCCTACATCAAGGCCTACCTGCTAGAGAATGGTGTCTGCATTGCCAAGAAGAAGACCAAAGTCGCTCGCAAGTCGCTGGACCCGCTGTATAACCAGGTGCTGCTGTTTCCTGAGAGCCCCCAGGGCAAAGTCCTGCAGGTGAGGGGCACTGGGATGCAGCACCAGAGTGAGGGGTGGGGAGAGATCTCTTGAGGGCCTTCCCTGATGGACGTAGAGCACTGTTGGTGATCTGAATGCCACAGCCTTCTGTGTAGCTTTGAACATGGTCCTCTCTGAGCCTCAGTTTCTTCATCTGTAAAATGAGGATGACAATAGTTTTTACCTGGTAATGTTACTGTGACAGTGAAATGTGTTCTTTGTGCAAGAAAAGCGTTTGCAAGGTTGGTCTGTAGTCAATGCTGTACAAGTGGCTACCAAAATTATTATTGTTGTTATTAATCTCTGAAGGCCAGGGGCATGACCTGGAGCACAGTGATAACAGTCTGAGGGGCTGTTGAGGATGTCTGGCTCCTGGCCATTAAAAAAAAAAAAAAACAAACCCATTGCCTTTGCATTGATTCCAACACATAGCGACCCTGTAGGACAGAATACAACTGCCCCATAGGGTTTCCAGGGAGCAGCTGATGGATTCAGACTGCCAACCTTTTGGTTAGCAGCCGAAGTCTTAACTGCTGTGTCACCAGGGCTTCTCCTAGCCATTAGGTGGGTCCTATTAATGGTGCTCCAATTAATGTCAGAACAGGACAGACCCCACCACAAGTAAGATTGGAATGCCACTGACGATGAATCCACCATGCCCCCAAAGTGGGGCTTCTCATGAGCTGCCTCAGGAGCACTGAAGGCTTATTCGTTGAGTGAGCAAGTGATTTAACTTTTTTGAGCTTCAGTTTACACATCTGTGAAATGGGATAATGCTTCCTCCTGTGCAGAATTGTTGGGAAGATTGAATCTAAGGCTGGTTTACTTTAGCACAGTCCCTGGAACACAGTAAACAATAATGTTGGCTCACATCATTTTAACATCACCCTGGACACTGGAGGAGCAGCTTGCAGCTCATAGTGAGCTTTCACATCCACACTCTCCTCTGATCCTCACCTGTGACGTACGTTGAATGGGTATCATCCCAGATTTACCAACAAGGACACTGAAGCTCAGTGAGGTTAACTGACTTGCCCAGGACAACACAGCCAGTAAGTGACAGAGCTGGGGTACGAGCCTACGTGTGTCTGTCTCCAGAGTCTGTGCTTTAAACTCCAGGCTCTCCTAAGTGAATGAACTGGCCCTACCTTCATAGAAGGGGATGGAGTAAGAAGCTGGGGCGCAAGACAGCAAATGAGGGTCCCACAGGCACAGAACCCACCCAACTGGCACCTAGAAGAGAGGGTGGTGGCCAAGAAATGGGAAGGGTCTGGTTGGAAAAAGGATACAAGCTGGTATCATACACAGTACCAGCCACTTTTTGAAACTTTGTGTCATGTTTGGGGGTTTCTGAGGGTCTGGAATCAGAGGCTCCTGGAACAAGAAGTCAGGAGACTCCTGATATAGGACCAACCTTCAAGGTCTGGGTTCAAAAACTGGCAGTGTGGAGGATGGATGGAGAGGCAAGACTGGAGGTAGGAAGTCAGTCATCCAGGCCAGCAGTAATGGGGACACCGGAGACAGGAAAATATGGATGGACTTGAGCAAATTTTTTTATCATACTTTTTTTTCTGTTTTAATTATTTTTTGTTGTTCAGAATATACACAGCAGAACATACACCAATTCAACAATTTCTGCATGTATGCTGGTTACATTCTTTGAGTTGTACAGTCATTCTCTCCCTCCTTTTCTGAGTTTTTCCTCCTCCATTAACATAAACTCACTGCCTCCTAAGTTTCCTACCTACATTTTTGAGTTGCTGCTGTCAGTCTGATCCCATGAAGATAGTTCTTTAAAAGAGCACAATGCTCAAGGCAGACGTTCTTTACTAATTAAGCTGAACTGTGGTTTGGTTTACCTGTGTTTTATTGACTATGAAAAGGCATTTGACTATGTGGATCATAACAAATTATGGATAACATTGTGTAGAATGGGAATTACAGAACATTTAATTGTGCTCATGAGGAACCTGTACTTGGACCAAGAGGCGATTATTCGAACAGAACGAGGGAATACTGCATGGTTTAAAATCAGCAAAGCTGTGTGTCAGGGTTGTGTCCTTTCACCGTACTTATTCAGTCTTAGAAGCTAGGCTATATGAAGAACATGGTATCAGGATTGGAGGAAGGCTCATTAACAACCTGCAATGTGCAGATGATACAACCTTGCTTGCTGAAAGTGAAGAGGACTTGAAGCACTTACTGATGAAGATCAAAGACTATAGCCTTCAGTATGGATTACATCTCAACATTAAAAAAAAAAAAAGATCCTCACAACTGGACCAATAAACAACATCATGATAAATGGAGAAAAGATTGAAGTTGTCAAGGATTTCATTTTACTTGGATCCA
>NW_004443944.1:19234221-19293580 GCF_000243295.1 Trichechus manatus latirostris
AACTGGACCAATAAACAACATCATGATAAATGGAGAAAAGATTGAAGTTGTCAAGGATTTCATTTTACTTGGATCCACAATCGACACCCATGGAAGCAGCAGTTAAGAAATCAAACGACGTATTGCATTGGGCAAGTCTGCTGCAAAAGACCTCTTTAAAGTGTTAAAAAGCAAAGTTGTCACCATGAGGACTAACGTGTGCCTGACCCAAGCTAGGGTATTTTCAGTCACCTCGTATGCATGTGCAAGCTAGACAGTGAATAAGGAAGACCGAAGAAGAATCGATGCCTTTGAATTGTGGTGTTGGTGAAGAATATCGAATATACCATGGACTGCCCGAAGAAATGAACAAATCTGTCTTGGAAGAAGTACAGCCAGAATACTCCTTAGAAGCAAGGATGGTGAGACTTCATCTTACGTACTTTGGACATGTTAACAGGAGGGACCAGTCCCTGGAGAAGGACATCATGCTTGATAAAGTAGAGGGTCATCAAAAAAGAGGAAGACCCTCAACAAGATAGATTAACACAGTGTCTGCAACAATGAGCTCAAACATAGCAATGATTGTGAGGATGGCACAGGACCTGGCAGTGTTTCGTTCTGTTGTGCATGGGGTAGCTATGAGTCAGAACTGACTCGATGCTTGATGGTACCTAACAACAACAACAACATTGGTTTAAAGTAGACTTCAGGGGATATTTTTGGTTTAAGATTTAAAGTTTAAAGATTATCTTGGGGTTTATCCAGCCTCAATGACTCCAGAAAGTCTAGATTCCATGAGAATTTGAAATTCTTTTTTGTATTTCCCCCCTTTTAATAAGTAGTATTCTATTTAATCTTTGATCCAAATGTTCGGTAATGGTAGCCAGACACAGACCTGAGCAATTTTGAGGAGGTAGAATCCACAGGATTTGGAGATGAATGGGGTGTGGGGTATTCTGATGTGGGGTCTGTGGATGGCATTGGCAGAATTTGAACCACTGTGTCTCTTGCCCTGCAGGTGATCGTGTGGGGGAACTATGGGCGAATGGAGCGGAAGCAGTTTATGGGCGTGGCCCGTGTGCTGCTGGAGGAGCTGGACTTGACCACCCTGGCCGTGGGCTGGTACAAGCTCTTCCCCACCTCCTCCATGGTGGACCCAGCCACAGGCCCCCTGCTCCGGCAGGCATCCCAGTTGTCCCTTGAGAGCACCGTGGGGCCCTGCGGCGAGCGATCTTAGTGCTGAGGATGGGGAGGGGCTCCCCAAGATGGCCTGGAGGCCTCCCAGCCTCAACCTGGAACCCCAGGCCCTGGGGCACACTAAACAGAGGATCATGGGGCTCTCCCCTACAGAGGGGAAGCAGAAAGGGGAGACCTGCCCCCCTCGGGCCCCTCCTCACCCCTTCTTTGCCTCCTACCCCCTGAGACCCACCCTTTCCCAATGGGATTGGCTGCACTTTTGACTTGGCCGGTTCTTGACCTGGTGGATGTGGCTGAAGTCTGGAGAAAGGAAAGATTGAGGTGGCAGAGCAAACCACTCTTCTGTCCCAAACACTGTCCAACTGCCCTGCCTCCCTTTTTCCCTCCTTGGATGCTTGCTGCCCGGAGCCAAGTCCAGAACCCATCCGGCCATCTCCATGGTGCCAATTACCAGCAAGTGTCTTTCCTGCGGCACCGGGTTCAGGCAGCTACTCCTGCCCCAAAGCTGATGGGGCAGCTTTGCAAGGATCCGGAGCCAGCTCCTGGGGGCCCAGGGCCCCAACTTGAAAAGGAGCTCAGGCCTCCCTCCGCCTGCCTGTGGAAGGAGCTTTGCCGCAACCTGTCTGAGTCCATCTGTCCGTCCCCTCCTGCCTGCCCCTCTTCTGGTGGCTCTAGGAATTCGAGTCCAGCAGAGATCAAAGGAAAGGAGGAGGTGTCTGGGGCCTGGTGCAGTGACTGCAGACCCCCAGGGCACCTTGCTCCATGGGGCTGCCACAGCGAGTTTGGGAACTTCTGGGGGACCGGAAAGAAGTTTGTCATCTCTGTTTTGGCAGAGGAGCTGTGGGGTCCTGATTCTCTAGAACCTGAGCCCTGAGAGCTCCCCATTTCTGCATTTTGGAGGTGCTGGGTTGGAGGGGAGGCTAAGGAAAGCCAGGCTGGGACTGGGGGTGCCAAGGTAAGGGTCTCCTAAATAGGAGAATCCCTCTCTGTTGGATGAGGTCAAAGGTCATCTTATCTACTCCTCTGCCTCCAGGCTGGGAACCTGGGGAGGGGATGGAGTTCCTCTATTTTAGTCTTTTTCAACAAACCATCCAGTAGTAAGGGCAGGACCTGCTGCCTTGCCCTCAGTGACCTTGGCTCAAGGCAACATGGTTGTAGGAGAGAGAGGCCAGAGGAAGTATGAATGCAGGAACTGGGGGCTGGCTCTCAAGCAGCCCTGGGTAGCTGTCTTCCCGCCCTGGCCCTCCCTAGGGCCTGCAGGAGCCCTTTTGCATGCTGGGGAGGACGAAGGCTGGCCTGTCTTCATAGAAGCACATTCTTGCCACCTCCCCTGGGAGGCACCCAGCAGCCCGCCATCCCTCTTGACCCACTCCCTGCTGTGTAGGGCGTAGTCCAGGTTAGCTGGGTAGAGTTAGTGTTCCAAGCCCTGGGGCCTGCCCTTAGCTCACACATAGTCCTAACACAGTCCCAGGACAGGGCGGAGAGGAGACACAAATACATTCCAGGAGATGGCAGTTTCTTTGCTGGCTGGGGCCCAGATCGGGCAGCCTGGTTCATGAGGGCCAGCCCCTCCTTCTCCCCCCCCTTCCCCTGTAGGGTCATAGCTGGGGCTGCCCATTATACTCAAACATTCTGATTTATTATCCTTGGTACTGGTTTTATTTATGAAGCACCTGTGGGGACGGCTGGGCCTTGGTGGAGGGGCCTGGACTCCATTGGAGGGCGTAGTTTCTGCTGAGGATGGCCGGGTTGTGTTTGGCCCCGCCCTGGGCGGTTGACCGGGCTGTTCCTTCCACCTGGACATTCTCGGCTGCCCTCAGCCTGGATATCTTTTAAAGTTCCAGTTGAGCTTTATCGCCCTCATGGAGTTTCTCACACTGCACTGGAAGGGAAGATGGGTTGCCCCCTTTGTCCAGGGGGTCTTTAGAGCTTCCTGGCGTTATGGCAGGTCGAATCCCAAGGCTAGGCCCTGGATCTGTCTGGAGGGTAAAACGAGGAGCATAGGCATCTACACCCTCCCAGAGTGAGGCCTGGAGTCAGACTAGTTATGCTGGGCTCTGGGAAGGCCAGCGGAGATGACAGGAAGGAGCAGGGCTCTGAGGGACTCACATCCAAGGCCAGACCAGCCCCTCCCCTATTTCTTTAACCAGTGTGATTTGTCTGCTGTTCATTTACTACGCACCATTTAGAATATTTTGAGCCAGGAGAGCACCTTCTCTCTCCAGCCATTGCTGTTCTGGTTGTTCAGGGGCAGCTTTTTGAAAATGGGCAGAGCCCGGCTGTCCCAACCAGAGGGAGAGGGGCTTGGCGCTGACTCAGCCTCCCCTCCAGCCCGAGCCCCCTCTGGTGTCTGCACCGCCTTTACAAAAAGAGAGCTCCAAAGCAATAACAACACCCTGGGGGTGGTCACCAGGGGCCCCCTCAATGGTTTTCTTGTTTGTTTTGTGAAATCTCCATTCACCTCCTGGAGGGGTGGGCTGGGGTGGGGGCTGGAGCCCTGTTTCTTTGTATCATCGTTGTGAGCACGTGCCCTCTTCGAAGGGGCTCTGACCACTTGGCATGGGAACCACTGTCTGCCCTCACCAAGGGACGGTGGTTTGGGGTGGGGGAGTGACTTCATTATTAGCTCTGGGGAATCGTCAGACCCAGCCTGTTCCTGCTGCTGACTGACCCTTCTCCAGCAGCCCAAACACCACCATGGGGAAGCAGCAGAAAGCGTGGAGTTTGAGGGCCTTTTGGGGGCTTGAGTCTCTAGGGGGTGATGCTTTTTTCAATATCTGGGCCAGCGGTCACAGGCAGGGGTATCATGGGAGGGAGCCATCTCCATTTTCCTTCTCCAGAATTCTCTTCTAAAGGGGAAGGGCCTTTGGGACTATTCAGTGAAGTCCACTTTTATTTTGCAGATAGGAGACCAAGGCCCAGTGCAAGGGTGCCCTTGGGGTCACCTGTGAGTTCCGTGTCACCCTCAGCTGGGTCTCTTCCCAGCAGCTGTAGTGAAGTGGGCCCACCACTTTCCTCAGCACTTCCTCCTCCTTTCTCTTTGGAGCCTCCTAGTTGCTAAAGATGGGCAGGGCAAGTTGTAGCCCATCTGAGAATTTAGGCCCAGAAGCAGGAAGTGACTTGTCAGAGATCCCTCAACAAGTAAGTGATGGGGGCAGAACTAGGGCCTACGTTGCGGGTCTCCCCTTAACAGTCAGGAGACCGTTTCTCCAGGGAATGTCCCCCATGATATAAGCCCTGGGTGCACAGCCCTGCTTGATTCCATCCAGGTGGGTTAGTAACTCACTTTTTGGGCTTGGGTTTGGGGGAGGAGGTCGCCATAGAGACTTAGCTCATGTGAGGGTCTGGCCTTGCTGACTGAGGGGACACAGGATCTGGTCTAGGCCTCGCTGTCTGGGTGGAGGCTCCCGCAGACAGGCCATAAGCCTTCCAGGACCAACTGGACGGAGAGTTAAGAAACATGTTTCTGCCCAGGCTGTGAGGGAGTAGGGGTGACTGTGGAACCCCTCATCTGAAGGAAACCCATACACAAACCTTCAGGTATAGTAACATGTGACCTTCCTGTAGTGCTTCTCAAACGTTTTGTTTTCAAAGTTCTTGTACCTCAAGTGGACCATCTGACCCTCACAAGAGCTCCTGGGCAGTTGGTAGGGGCTGGGTGTCACCGCCTCCATTTTAAAGAGGACAAAGCTGAGGTCCTGGGAGGTGAAGGTGCTTTCCTAAGGCCCTGCTGTAAGTTAATGGCCGAGCTTGCTCCAGTGAGGAGGTAGAACAGATAGTTTGTTGTTAGGTGCCACTGAGTTGATTTTGACTCCACGTGACAGAGTAGAACTGCCTGAAAGGGTTTTCTAGGCTGTAATCTTTATGGGAGCAGATCACCAGGAATTTCTTCTGTGGAGCTGCTGGGTGGGCTTGAACCACCGACCTTTCAGTTAGCAGCCGAGTGCTTAACCGTTGCGCCACCAGGGCTCCTAGAGTGGATAGTTTAGGGGGTGGTTATGCACTTTACAAGCTGATTCATCATCCATTTCCTTCAACCAGGGAGCTCCTGGGCGCATTCCAGTGTTCCCAAACACCAGAAGCCCACTCCCGTTGGAAGCACAGCTGTTGCATCAAGCAAGGTCACCTGTATTTATTTATTAAGCAGCAGTGCTGTGCCAGGCCCCGGGGGACCAACACCTCCCTCCCCACCCCGTCCATAGTGACTCCTCTGAGAAGGCCATATCTGCACAGCGGCACCTCAGAGTGGATGGGAAGCTTCCATGTCCATGAGCTCATCTGACTCCCCGCCCCGTGAGGCAGGCTAACAGTGCCCGTTTTACTCGTAGTTTCTGTGAGGGTGAAATGAGGATTTGAACCCAGGGCCTTAGGTATCACATCTGGAACCCTTTCACTATGACTGCCTCCTGGGGGTGGTGGGAGGGCAGAACCCGAGTCCCCAGACTGGGGTCTCTCCATCCTTCCGTCTTTCCCTCGTTCCCTCTCTGGGAGTAGGAGCGTCCGGGCCTTTGGGGAGGGAGAGTTTCCGGGCCCCTGGGTTGGAGTGGGTCACGTTGCATTATGTTCATGACCATGTAGCTCATGTTGAAAATTAAAGTTTTTGGCTTTTCTAACCTGGCTTGCTCTGGCTTTGTGTTGACACAGTTCTACGAGGGACGCTAAGGGCATTTGGTCTTAAGGGTCTGAGTGCTAGAATGTCAGGTGCCTGCCATGGGCTTTATTAATTTCTCCTTTTGGTGTGGAGTTCATCCCAGGGAGCACTGCCAGAGATGCCCAGCAGGTGCAGGGCTCTGGATGAACCTGCAGGCCCAGTCATTTCACAGATGTGGAGACTGAGGCCCAGCGAGGGGGGTGTGATTCTCGAAGGCCATGCTGCTGGTGACTGGGGCTGGGAATAGAACCCAGATCTCACGGCTGCCAACAGAGGGCTTGTCCTACAGCCTCAGGCTGCGTCCAGCTGGCCCCAGTCCCCTGATGGGGGTGTCAGCAAGGTCCCCCTCATCCCTAGTTGGGCTGGCATCAGTTTTAAGGAGGGGAGGGACAGGGTTGTACACTGGCCAATTCCATGATACTCGACAGGCAAGGAGAATGACGGACCATTTCAACAGTGTGGGGACTTGCCCACCTGGATTGTAGACTCTCCCCTCCAGGCTCTGATCCCTGGGCTTCTCAAACAGTGTGAGCATCTGGCCTCACTGATAGCATTCCAGTGTTTAAAGTTGTACATTTCCCCTACATGTGGAAAGACAGCCTCTTCCCACAACAGCCATCTGTTTCCGCTGGGGAGGGCCAGCTCGAGGGCCGTGTGGGCCTGTTCAGAGCCTCTCCTAGTGCTGATGCTCCCCCTCCCCTTCCCAAACAATTTGGACTACAAGCGACTTGCACCTACAGGGTAACTTCACAGTCTTGCTTGTGCTGATGATGCAACTTAATTTTTGGAGAGGAGGGAGGGGGCCAGCCACAGAAGGGAATGCGAGACTGCTCGTGGCAGAAGACAGCATGGAGGCCATGGTGCCTCACTCCGCTCCAAGCTGGGGAGGGTGCACTAATAGGGGAACCCAGACCCGCCTATTCCAGGTTGGAACCCCCGCCCAGGCGGGGCTGTCATATGGACTTCCGCCTGACCAGGGGCCTGCCTGCCCTGCCGCTCAAGGCTCTGGGGCTCGAGGGGGGCGAGAAACCCAGATTGTCGCGGGCCCACATCTCCAGCTGGTGGATGCGATAAGAGATGGAGGTGGGGCCCCCGGGAAGGCCTGGGCGGCCGGCCAGGGAGGGGCCGCTGGTCTCGGGCGCCCCCAGGCGGAGCGGCCTGGCGTGACGGGCTGCGCACTGCGGCACGTCGGTGCTGGCCGCGAGGAAGCGCAGGACCACCAGGTTGAGGAAGGCGCCGATGACCGTAAGCCCCAAGAGGATATAGAGGAAGCTGAAGGCCACATACGGCGGCTTCCTCTGCAGCGCCTCATCGCTCTGCAGCGCCACGAAGTCGCCGAAGCCGATGGTGGTGAGGGTGATGAAGCAGTAGTAGTAGGCGTGGAAGAAGGTCCAGCCCTCGAAGTGCGCGAAGGCGGCGGCCCCGAGGGCCAGGGTAGCCGCGCACACCAGCAGCCCGGCCACCACCATGTTCTCAGTGGACACGCGCGGCCGCCGCAGGCGCAGGCAGCGCTTGGCCGCCAGCAGGAGGCGCCGCACCAGCGCATTCAGCCTCTCGCCCAGGCTCTGGAAGGTGACCAGCGTCAGCGGTATGCCCAGGAGCGCATAGAACATGCAGAAGACCTTGCCCGAGTCAGTGCCCGGCGCGGCGTGGCCGTACCCTGTGCAGGGAGAGCGGACGGGAGGGTTGTGAGCGCCCAGATCCATCCAACAACGGTCTTCCCCGTAGCCTTCCTGGCCGGTCCCCTCTCCATCCCCCAGAGCCCTAGAAACCGTCTTAAAAATCTAGTGCTAACCAGGCCATTCCCGAGCTTTAAAACCTCGCGTGATTATTCGGAATTGCCCCAAATTGGAAACAACTGGGGAATGGATAAGCAACCTATGGCATATCCATACATGGAATTCGTTCCAGCAATAAAAAGGAACAGACTACAGTTATGCCCAGCAACACAATATGTGTCTCAAGCGCATTAATGCTGAGTGAAAGAAGCTATGCTCAAAAGGTTACATTACATACGGCGTGGATCCATTTAGATGGCATTCTGGAAACCATAGGGACGGAGAACAGATCTGTGATTGCCAGTTGTTGGGGCTGGCCCTAAAATGGGGCATGGCAGAATTTGGGAGAGTGATGGAAATGTTCTATGTCTTGATCTAGAAGGTGGTTACACGGAAGGTATGCACTTGTTAAAACCTGCATAAGTGAACCCTGAAAATGGGTGAATTTTAATTTTCTGTAAATTATGCCTGGAGTCCCTGGGTGGTGCAAATGGTTAATGCACTTGTTGCTAACTGAAAGGCTGGCAGGTTCGATCCACCCAGAGGTACCCCAGAAAAAAGGCCTGGTGATCTACTTCCAAAAAATCAGCCATTGGAAACCCTATGGAACACAGTTCTACTCTGATACACATGGGGTTGCCATGAATCAGAGTCAGCTGGACACTTTTTCCCCCTCATTGCCTCTCAGTGCCTCTCTTCTACCCATGCACAGCTCAAGCTCTGGGGCCCTGGTGCCTGGCTCTCTGCAAAGCTAGTTTAGCCAGCCGGGACCACAGAGCAAGAGCTGGCTCCCCCATGAGGCCAGAAAAGTCAAAACTTTTCTGCTTCCACTCTTAGTTCCTTTCCTAAGGCTCCCAGATGCATGTCAGAGGGCAACAACCAGGAGAGGAGACCAAACCCAAGTGAGAAGCCCCCAAAGAATGTGGAGGAAGACAGAAGGGATGGATGGGGTCTCGTGCCACTGGGCACAGTGACAGGGAAGGTCTCTCAGGCTTAAGGGAGCAAAGGGGTCCTGCTAAGCCAAGATAGGGAAGCAGGGGTGCTCCCGTAGGAGGGGGCAAAAGGGCTGAATGGGAGCTGGGCCCACAGTTGGCAAATAATGAATTATCATTATTACTAATTAATAATTATAATAGTGCCTATTCAGACTCACGCACTATGCCATTTTACATGCATGACCTCATTTAAACCCGGCAACTACCGGTGATGTAGGAAAAATTACATTTTAAAGTTAAGGAAACCAGAGCTCACAGAGGTACAATCAGTGGCCTGAGAGGCAGGAGGTGCAGAGGTGAGAACAGAACTCAGGTCTCTGTAACTGCACAACTGGAGCTTTTAACTCCACTGCTAAACCCACAGTTCACATTCACTGCAAGAAACTTTCTCAAAGGCACGGGCTCTGAGGGGGGCTGTCCGAGCCCAACGGGGCACCTGGACATCTGAAACTGTGGTCTGGGGAGTAGCTGGCACCCAGCTTGGCACCCTACAGAGCCTGATTCTCCCCCTTCCTGCTTCGGTGGCTTAGGCTCCCAGGTATCAGCCAGACGGTAGCCATGGCAACAGCTGGCGGTCCAGATGCTGCAGAGGAACTGCTCTGGATCCCGGATGGCGAGGTCCAAAGCTTGTGGTAATCAGTCATTCCTCCAACAAATATTTATTGAACGTCTACTGTGAGCGAGGCATTGGCCATACAGCGGTGAATAAGATGGGCGGCTCTCATGGAGTAACCATAATTATAACACAAAAATCAATCTATGTGTCAGGCCTGTGCTAAACCTTCTGTATGTATTATCTCCTTGGTCCTCAACACCGCCCTGGGATAGCGCCTATTAGCACCCTTATTTAACAGAGAAAACTGAGGCTCAGAGAGGTTAAATAACTTGTCTAAGGTCACACAGCGAGTGTAATGCAGTTGGGCAAGGAAACACTCCAGCAGCTTGAGCTTCCAGCCCCACTTCATCTGTCTCCCAGCCCCTGGGGGCGTTTTCTGAGCCACTATTGAGTGCCAGCCTCTTGGCAACACGAGTGACTGACTCCTCTCGGCCCTGCCTGCGGGGGATGAGATCCTCAATCGGCAGAGGGAGGCAAGTGAGGCTTGGTGAGCTGAAACGACTTGTCCAAGGTCACTCAGCTGGGGAGGGGCAGAGATGGGATTCAAACCCAGAGGCACTCGGGCCGACTCGGGACGGAGCGAGCGCAACGGGGAGGCGCGCGGGGCCGCTCACCGATGGTGGTGATGACCGTGATAGCGAAGTAGAAGGAGCCGGCGAACTTCCACTGGGGACCGGCGCGGTGCGGTTCGCCCTGCAGCGCCAGGCGCTCGAGCTCCCGGTAGTCCTCGGCCGAGAAGCCGTACTTCCTCCGGAACTCGCTCCGCTTCTGGGCCAGCAGCCGCTTGCGGCCGCTTTCCGCCTCGGACTCGAGAGCGTCGAAGACGGCGGCGCCCACCAGCAAGTACGAAAAAATGCACAGGATGAGTGCGGCCGTGCGCACGTTCTGCTTCCTCATGGCGATGCCCTGCGCCCCGTTCCCCGGCTGGCGGCCGCGGGGGTCGCCCGGGCGCCAATCCTGTCCATGCGCCCCGACGGCCGGCGAACACCCTAAGCCGCCGACGCCCGCTCCCTCAGCACCCCGCGCGCGCTCCGCCTCCCACGCCCGGACCAGGCGGAGGAGTGTGAGGGCTGGGGTGGCGCGGCGTCCGGGACCCAGAGGCGGGGCCTCGGCAGGGACCAGCTCGGAGTGACTGGAGGAGAGTGGCGGGGGCTCCCAGCGGCTGGCTGTTTCCCTGTCGTCCTCATCCCCATTCATATCTGCCTTTGTTTACCGGGTGGCGCCCTGGGGCTAATGTGTCTGCAAACAGTGACATCTGGAGCGCAGCGCCCAAAGCCCAGGTCTGCAGAAGTCCTGTCCCCACCACTAGTTCGCCCTGTGACTTTGGGTAAGTCATTCATTCATTAATTCAGTCAGCCAGTCAGTCAGTCATCCAACAAATAGTTCCCAAGCACCTACTGGGGAGGTTCCTGGTGTAAATATGCTGATATCCTAGTCAGGGGGGTTGGCCAGTGACTCCTGAACAAACCAAAAATAAGAAAATTTAAGAGGAATGTGATGAAGAAGGAAAACAGATTCTGAGGGGAAGGCGGAGTACAGCCAGCTAATGTGACCAGTAAGCCTCTCCAAAGAGTGACTTCGAGGAGAGAGAGGGTATCCAGGCGGCAGGTACAAATCCTTGAGCAGAAGGGACTTTGGTTGGCAGCCAGGAGCAACAAGGAAGCAGTGTGGCTGGGGCCGAGAGAATTGGGATGGGGGTTAGGGAAAGGCAGTTAGGCAGGGGCGACCTTACACAGGATCTTATAGGCCAGAGGTTTTATTCTTTAGTGAAATTGAAAGCCATGGAAAGTTTGTAAGCAGAAAAAAAAAAAAGACCACGGATCAGGTTCACATTTTTCAAAAGAGCGTTCTAGCTGTCAAAGGGATGTGGCTCAGAATGGAGGAGGAGCGCCAGTTCGCAGACCATTGTCTCTGAGTGAGTGCTGAGGGTGGCCTGGAGGGGGCGTGGCATTGGAGATGGAGAGGAACAGGTGGATCTGAGATACTGGTGGGAGCGGAAGCTGGGCCCACAGCTGGACCACGTTTCCCAGCCTCCTTTGCACATAGGATGCCCACGTGATGAGCTCTAGCCAATGGAATGTGTGCAGAAGTGATGGGTGCCCCTTCCAGGCCTAGCGCATAGAACTTTCCACACACCATCCTCCACCTCTCTTTCCCCCACCTCCAGGCTGAAGAGACATACCTAAAGTCTTTAGAAAAGGGCAGAGCCATAAGGTGGAAGGTGCCTGGGAACCTGAATGACACATGCAAGGATGCCCCTGTGGAATTTCTGTTGTCTTAAGCCACTGAGATACGGGGGCAAGCTGTTACAGCAGCTAGCATTACCCTAATACACGGAGCAACAGGACTTGCTGGTGGATTGAACGTGAGAGCCAAGGAGAAGACTCAAGTATGACTTCTGGGTCTCAGGCCTGAGCAGCTGAGTGCTTGGGGATGCCTTCTATCGACCTCACTCCCAGAGGAATCCACTTCCGCCCCCAGTGTTACACAGGTGATACTCTTTTCAGAGTCCTAGGTGGGCCTGCATAGAGACTGGGCAGAGCAACAGGCAGCCTCTCTCTGGGGTCATCCCTCCTTCTGCAGCTGCCTGGAGCCTCCAACCTTCTGTGTCTCTGCTGCAGCCTTGGCTTGCATCATCTGCCCCCCAACAACTGCTCCAGGCTCCCTCACCAAAGCCCCTCTGCATTTTTTTTTTTTTTGCTCCAGGTACACTAAACTTTCAGTTCCTGACATAAACACTTGCTTCGCTGGAACGGTCCTCTTACATCCCACTCAATACCACTACCAGTTGCCATCAAATTGATTCTGATTCATCGCGACCCCATGTGTGTCAGAGTAGAACTGTGCTACGGAGGGTTTTCAATGGCTGATTTTTTGGAAATAGATAGCCAGGCCTTTCTTCTGAGGTGCTTCTGGATGGACTCAAACCTCCAACCTTTTAGTTAGCAGTCAAGTGCATTAAATGTTTGTACCACCCAGGGATTCCTCCCATTAAATAGCCAGCAGTATTGAGTATCTTGGAACCCCTGAGTGGCGCAAACGATTAAGCACTCAACTACTAGCTGAGAGGTTGGTGATTTGAACCCACCCAGAGGAGACTCTGAAGACAGGCCTGGCGATCTGTTTCTGGACGTTCACAGCCTTGAAAACCCTATAGAACAGTTCTATTCTGTAACACATGGGGTCGCCATGAGTCAGAATCAACACAACTTACAACAACAACATTGAGTGTCTGCCAAGGCCAGCACCAGTTGAAGTAGGTACGTTACATGTGTGGATACATTTAATTATCACAGCACCCTTTTGCAGTAGGTATAGCTGGGTGGTACACTGTTCATTCTTCAGCTCTCAGCTTACTGGGACATCTCTTTCCTGACCTCCCTCCTCTTGCTCCTGGGGGCCTCTGGGCTCCTGCCATCTTGTACTCCCCCCACTGCATTGTGACTGTCACATTCCCTGTCTGTGTCCCCCACGTGTCTGTGAGCTGCCTGAAGATGGGGATCCAGTCTTGGCCACTTCTCTGTCCCCAGCACCTGGGCCTGGCACAGACCACACACCCAGTGACCATTTGTGACAAAGAAGCAGCAGTAACGTGTCAAGATTAAGAGTGTAGGCTCTGTACCCAGACTGCCTGGGTTCATATCGCACTTCTGTTGCTTACCAGCTGTGTGTGCTTGGGATGCCTCAGTGTCTCCATCAGTAAAATGGGGCTAAAACCCATTCCTACCTTATAGTGTGGTTGTGGTAGGCAGAATAAAAAAATAAACCAAACTCATTGCCATAGAGTCAATTCTGACTCATAGCGACTCTATAGACAGAGTAGAACTGCCCTAAAGAGTTTCCAAGGTTGTAATCTTTACGGAAGCAGACTGCCATATCTTTCTCCTTCAGAGCAGCTGGTAAATTCAAACTACCAGCACTGAGTGCTCAACCAGTGCACCACCAGTGCTCCTAAATGGCCCCCTAAAAATGTCCACATCCTAATCCCTCAGACCTCTGAATACGTTCTGTTACATGGCAAAGGGGGATTAAGTTTGCAGATGGAATTAAGGTTGCAAATCAACTGACTAGAAGCCCTGGTGGTGCAATGGTTAAGCGCTCAGTTGCTAACCAAAAGGTTGGCTGTTTGAACTCACCAGCAGCTCCACAGGAGAAGAGAGGGCGATCTGCGCCCATAAAAATTACAGCCTAGGAAATCCCATGGGGCAGTTCTGCCCTGTCCCATAGGGTCACTATGAGTCAGAATCGGCTCGACAGCACACGACATCAACTGACTTTAAGTTAAAAAGATTATCCTGGATTATCCAGGTGGGTCCAATGGAATCACCAAAAACTCCCACCAAACTCGTTGCTGTCTAGTCAATTCCGACTCATGGTGACCCTATGTGTTATAGAGCAGAACTGCACCATGGGGTTTGCTTGGCTGTAATCTTTACAGAACAGCCCTGGTGGCACCGTGGTTAAAGTGCTTGACTGCTAACCAAAAGGTCCGTGGTTTGAACCTACCAGCTGCTCCTTGGGAGAAAGATGTGGCAGTCTGCTTTTGTAAAGACTTATGGCCTTGGAAACCCTATGGGGGCAGTTCTACTCAGTCCCATAGGCCCACTATGAGTCAGAATCAACTCAACAGCAGTGGGTTTGGTTTTTGGTTTGGGAATGGAGCCACTGGGTGGGTTTGAACTGTCAACGTTTTTTAGGTTAGTAGTCGAGCGCAAACCGTTTGCACCACCCAGGGACCATTACAAGGGTCCTTAAAAGTAGAAGAGGGGGGCAGGAGAGGGAGAATCAGAGATGGAGGAAGGGGTCTTGAGTCAAAGAGAGCAAACTGTCTCTAGAATCTGGAAAAAGCAAAGAAATGGATTCTTCCCTAGGGCCTCCAGAAAGGCACACAGAACCACTGACACCTTGATTTTAGCCCAGTGAGATCTGCATCAGACTTACACCCTACAGAACTGGAAGATGATAAACGTGTTTTTAATCCACTCGGTTTATGGGAGTTTGTTACAGCTGCAATAGGAAACAGATACAGGGGTCGCAAGAATTAAATGAGTCGAGATGTGACGCCCGAGAGTAAGGCCAGGCCCTGGGGACTTGGTCATAGTGAGTGAGTGCCCAGGCCTTTAGGGACCTGCCCCACTCACTTCGCAGTGGAAAACCAGGGCCTGGTGCCTGGTAGAGGGGCCTTGGGTCCCTCCTTCCCCGAGAGCTAGAGGCAGCTCAGTGGCCCAGAAGCAGGGCGCGGCAGCCAGGGTGTGCGCTCTGCTGCCTCAGCCTTATTTTTAGCAACAGCATCAGCAAGTTCGATTTTCTGATTCCTGCTCGGACTTCGGAGGAGCAGAACCCAGGATAAAGTCTCAGGGTGGGGGTGGGGTGGATGCTAGGAACTGGGAGGGGGCACGCATGACCTGCAGCCCGAGAAAGGCCTGAGAAGAGATGGCTGGGGCAGTTGGGGAGAGGAGCAGGGAGACTTGTTCTCAGGGGAAGGGTGGGGCCCCAGTCAGGGAAGCCTTAATGAGGTCCTGGTTTTGAACACAGCTGCCAAGCATGGTGGTTCTGGAGTCAGTGAGACCTGGGTTCAAATCCCCACTCCCTCACTTTCTAGCTGGGTGGCCCGGGACAGGTTACTTCTACTTCTCTGTGCCTCAGTTTTTCCATCTGAGAAACGGGGATGATAATGGTGCCCACCCCGTAGGACCATGTCGAGGATTACAAAAGATATTATGTGTCACTTTGCAGGGCACAGTAGCTGATAGCTGGTTTTCCTCCCTTTTTACAATTGACTGTCTGCCTGTAGACGTGAGTCTTTTTCCAGAAACAGGGGGAAAGCTAAAATGATCGAGCACCTGTGTGTGCCGGCCATAGTCGCAGACGTGACTGATGGACTCCTCCCTTTATAGTTTAGGAAACAGAGGCTCAGAGAAGCTGAGTCACTTCAGCTGAGAAGGGCCTGGAAAGCGCTTGTTGGGGCAGTGGTGGGGGTGCTTATTCTCAGGGGAAGGGGGGGCACTTAGGGAAAGGGAACGTCTTCACAGCCAGGAAATGGCATTGCCAGGTCTTGAACTCAGGGCTACCTGGCTCCCCAGGTCATGCTTCGTCTGTTACACTGTGCTGCCCTGGCAGGCAAGGTGCTGCTGGCGGTACCATGCTCCTAGGGCCTCCCTGGACCTCACTTTGCTCATCTCTAGGATGGGGCTGAGGGTCCTTGACTGGCTGTGCTCAGGCGTACCGTGCCGATCCTGTGCTTTGTCAAATGTGCACTGTAGGGGTGGGGGTTATTTGGGCCATGGGGGAGCTGTCTAGCCCTGCCAGGCAGGTGACTCTGCCCTGTGCTTGGCATTTTTGGTTCAGCGGCTCTATTTTAAGCCAGAGGAGGTTAGCATTTGTGTCTGTGTGTTTCTCAGCTTGGGAAGCTGTCAGCTGAGCAGTCACCAAAAACAGCAACGCCCCAGGACACCCCCTACAGCTCCCCCTCCTGCTGTTCCTCTCCTCCTTCCTCCCTTGAGGACCTGAGGGGACCTAGTGATTTTCCTCTGTCCCATTGTTCCCCGAGTTACACCCATGACCCCTCAACGGGGCCCTGGACTTGCTTCTTCCAGAGCCTCAAGGTGGGCTGCTTTGAGGACAAGAAAAGGCAATGCTGTCCCAGGCGAGACCCTGGGTACTTTTCAAAGCACTTCCCATCCTTTAAGACTCCAGATCCTTCTGAAAGCTTTGTGAGTCAGGCCAGTCTTGCCATTTGCATGTCAGGGCAAGGAAACTGAGGCTCTGAGAGAGAGAGAGAAGACTCTCTTCTAAGACCACATGTGTTAGGGTGGTGGTGTTGTGTTCTGTTGAGTTGATTCTGACTCTTATTGACCCCATGTAACAGAGTGACCAAAAGAACAAACATCTGTCTTGGAAGAATTACAGCCTGAATGATCCTTAGAAGCAAGGATGGTGAGACTTTGTCTCACATACTTTGGACATGTTATTAGGAGGGACCAGTCCCTGGAGAAGGACATCCTGCTTGCTAAAGTAGAGGGTCAGCAAAAGAGGAAGACCCTCAATGAGATGGACTGACACAGTGGCTGCAACAATGGGTTCAAGCATAACAACGATTGTGAGGATGGCGCAGGACCGGGCAGTGTTTCATTCTGTTGTACAAGGGATCGCTATGAGTTGGAACCAACTTGATGGCACCCAACAACAACAACAAAATCTTTACAGAAGCAGATCGCCAGGTTTTTCTCCTGCAGACCTGCTGGGTGGGTTCAAACCTCCAACCTTTGGGTTAGCAGCCAAGTGCTTAACCATTGTTCCATCTGGACTCCTTATGTGTCAGAGTGATGGCTGAGAAAGAAAATGGGATTCTGAGTGAGCCAGACCCCTGTTCCATCTTGGGCAAGTGACTTCACCTTTCTAAGCCTCAGTTTTCTTATCTGTAACATGGGGGTAACAATACTTGCCTAACGGGATCCTTGTGAAGATTGAATGAAAGTGTGTATGAAGAAGCACTCAGCACAGAATTGTTGTTGTTAGTTGCTGTTGAGTCCATTCCAATTCATTATGACCTCATATGTGCAGAGTAGAACTGCTCCATGGGGTTTTCAAGGATAGACCTTCTAGATCACCAGGCCTGTCTTCCAAGGCACTTCGGGTGTGTTCGAACTGCCAACCTTTTGGCTAGTAATTGAGCACTCAACAATTTGGGCCACCCAGGGATTCTTTAGCACAGAGTAACCTGTTGCTGTCGAGTTGATTCTGACTCATAGTGACCCATAGGACAGAGTAGAACTGCCCCATAGAATTTCCAAGGAGTGGCCTGCTAACCAAAAGGTTGGCAGTTTGAATCCACCAGCCACTGCTGACCTTTTGGTTAGCAGCTGAGCTCTTAACCACTGTGCCAGTAGGTGCCCAGTAAAAGTGAGTTCCTCCTGCCACTCAGTTAATTTCTTCTCTTCTGTTTTCCACACTGCTTATTCCTCAGGGCTATTGGGATCTTAAGGGATTGATTTTTATAGTTAGAATATAGTTCAGTAGTTTTCCAGAAGGCCAGAGGGCCCAGGCATTTTCCACGATAAGATCTCTCCCTTATCTCTCACCTGGAAGAATGGCTTATTTTAACCTCAGGGGACAGTGAGTGCCAGCAACTTAGAGATGACAGCTGTGGCCTTTCTACCATCTGAGTATCATTTAGGGACCTTGTTGGAAGAAATTAAAAGCTGCCTCTTGCTAATTTAAAGAATGTTATTGGTAGAAGGAAGTCCTTGGGTGGTGCAAACAGTTAAACACTTGATACTAACTGAAAGGTTGGGTGTTCGAACCCACCCCGAGTGCCTTGGAAGACAGGCCTGGTGATACGTTTCTGAAAGGTCACAGCCTTGAAAACCCTATGGAGTGCAGTTCTACTCTGCACACATTGGGGCGCCATGAGTGGGATTCAACTCGTCAGCAGCTAACAACAACAATATTGGTAGATGTACTGGGTTGAATAGTGTCTATTATAGATTGAATCATGTCCCCCCCCCAAATATGTGTTGTAAATTCTAACCCCTATACCTGTGGTTGTGGAGCCCTGATGGTGCAGTGGTTAAGAGCTCAGCTACTGACCAAAAGGTTGGCAGTTCGATTCTACCAGCCACTCCTTGGAAGCCCTATGGGGCAGTTCTTCTCTGTCCTGTAGGGTCGCTATGAGTTGGAATTGACTCGATGGCAACGGGTTTTGGTTTTTATGCCTGTACTTATCTTTGTTATGTTAATGAGGCAGTATTAGTGTAGGGTGTGTCTTAAATCAATCCCTTTTGAGATATAAAAAGAACAGATTGAACAAGCAACCAAGCAAGGAAGCACAGATGGCGGAAGATAGATGCCTCCATAAGGCTTTCTGGGCTGTAATCTTTACGGAAGCAGATTGCCAGGCGCTGCTGGCACCAACCTTTCGTGGTTGCCCAGCGCAAATAATTTGTGCCACCCAGGGACTTAAAGAAAAGAAAGTTGCTGTACGTGGTACAAATAGAAGAGAATCCTAGGCCTAGCTCCATCACTGCCTCATGCCAAGGCATTGGGGTAGTGCCTTCCCTTCGCTGAGACTCCATCTCTACATCTGTGAAACTGGAGGCCATTGGGCTTGGGATCCTGCCGCAGGTGGCCTCTCCGTTGTTCATACACTAAAATGCCACTAGGGGGCAGCAGCAATCATGTTTGTCTTCTCCCATGACTGCCCTCTGAAGGTGGAACCACACTCTTAATTAATCTTATACAGATTCTAATGGGCTTGAGGGGTTCTTCTCATACTGTAGCATGGAGCGCTTGTTAAAACACAGATTGCTGGGCCCTACCCCGAGACCTACAGAAACTCTGGGGGTGGGGCCCAAGAACTGTACGTTTCCAACTTGTTTCTAGGTGATGCGGAGGCTGCTGGTCCAGGGGCCACACTTGAGAACTCCTGAGGTTGAGGATGGGTGGGTGGTGAGTTCTGGCCCACGCAGACATGGCCACTGGGGAATCCTTGTCGGCAGAGCAGCCACTCCAGTTTGTTGACTACATGTTTACTTTTCTGAGTCCCATTAAATCCTTTTTTAAAATGCAAGATCAATTCTTTTCATTCATTCTGAGCCTGGTTCTATGCCAGGCACTGTTCTAGGTCCTGGGGAGCCATCAGTGAACAAAATAGACGAAAGAGTCCCAGCCCTTGTGGAGCTGTCATGACTGTTTTGGGGGAGTTGGGCAATAAATAATAAATGTAATAAATAAGAAAATTAGTGCGTTAAAAGGCGATACATGTTACAGAAAAAAGAATAAGCAGAGCAGTGTAAGGAGGGTTGAAAGGGAGTAGCCAGGGTGGGTTCTCAGTGAAATGGTGACTCAAAATGTGAGTCAAAACTTGAAAGAGATCAAAGGAATTAGCTGTGTGAGTATCTAGGGGAAGATGACATCAAGGAGAGGGAATAGCCAGTGCAAAGGTCCTGGGGTAGGGGCATGTCTGGAGTGTTTGAACACCAGCAAGGAGGCCAAGGAGGCCAGAGCAGCATGGGCAAGGGGGAGAGTAGCCAAGGGTGAGGGCAGAGAGGTGACTAGGGGTAGCTTGGGGTGGGGGTAGGGGGCTGCAGGTCAAAGGAAGTCCTGTAGCTTTTCTCAGAGTGGAAAGAAGTGATGTGACTTAGGTTTTAAAAGGATCTCTCTGGCTGCTGTGTTGAGCAAGGGTGGGGAGCAGGCAAAGAGAGTGGAGGAGGCTACTGCAGCCATCTGGGCAGAAATGATGGTGGCCCTAGCCACCAGGGGAGCAGTGGGGAAGGAGAGAGGTGGTCAGAGGTTATACAGTCTCTTCAAACTCAGAACATCTAGGACAACTCCTCCTCCATATCTGCCACCTAAAAGGACTCACCTCTTCTTTCTCAGTTTCTCTCAATGCCCCATTATTCTCCCCATCCTCCAGCAGACAGCCCAGGGATGCTTTTGACTTCTTATTTCCCCTGCTCCTCGCATCCATCACTCAAACAAGACCTCAGTAGCATGGGCAAGGCCCTGCTGATTCTTCCATCCATTCTTTCTTTCCCGTCTCCACAGCTACTCGTTCAGGCCCTGGCACCTTATCCCTGAACCACTGCGGGAACCTCACTCAGTAGCCTGGTGGGCTCTGGAGCAGGACTCCCTGGGTTTGCATCCCGATTCTGCCAACTTTGAATTGTGTGAATTTGGGCTATTAATTTCTCTGTACCTCCGTTTCTTCATCTGTGAAATGGGGACAATAGTAATAATAACTCTAAAGGGTTATTGTGAGGGTCCAGTGAATTATTACATATAAGATGCTTAGAACAGAGCCTGGCATGTGATTATTATTTATGCAACAAGTATTTATTGAGCACTAATGGCGTGCAGAGACCTCCATTATTCTGGGAGATAGTCTGACCCAGTAGAAAGAGCGCAGGCTGCAATCTATCAGTTCTACTCCTGGATATACACCCAACAAAATGGTTTACAGTATCCAGCAGAAGACACGTACTATGTGTAAATACCGAGAGTGTTTTCTCATTTCCTGGCTGCTGGATCCTGATGGAAACACAGTTTTTATTTTTAAACAAATGTAGGTAGACTACAGAGGAGGATGCAAAGTTTCAACATTTTTTTTTTTTTTTTACAATAAAACATGAACTTCAAACAGAATTTTCCACTTGGGCTAGTTTATTTCAGGCTATGTCCCCCAGTCCCTGGAGGTAACCTCTCTCCCCTGGTTTTCTCCTCTCAAAAATGTTGAGAAGATCTGATCTATACAGACCGTCTTGCCCAGTGCCTGGCACGTGGTAGGTGCACAAGAAAGGTTCATTCTTATTAATACAAATTGTGTCTAATGGATTTCTTTAAGGCCTGCTTTCTGACTTTTCTTTAAGCAGTGTGATTTCATCTTGCGGTTGTCACAAAGAATTTAGCCCCTGATGGGAAGGGCTTTCTCAGTTGAGCACAAGCCTGATGCACAAGTTCCCCCATGAGCTAGTATTCAGGGCCTTTTTACTTAACTCTAGGAAAGGGAAGCAGGAGATTCAGAATGTCTGTGTGTGTTTTTCACCAGACCTCCAGGAAAGTTGCCCTTCCAGCCCAGCACCCTCCTCTGCCTAATTATTAAGCGAGCTGGTTGTACCATATTCTCCCAGGGGAAATTGGAGAGAAAGTTCGTCCATGAGCATAAAGGATAGGAGGAGGCAAAGAATGGACCAGAAAACCCGAGAAGCCTTGGCCAGCTTCCCAGGCTGTGAACTAGAGGAGAGGGACGAGGTCATGCACCCTCTCTCTGCCGAGCTATATCTCAGGGTCCAGACAGACCAGGCAGCTTGCGAATATTCTTGTCCTCCAGAGCCTGTTCTGCGGATCCAAGCCGGATTGTTACCTGCAGCCCAGGGCGTGGGGAGGGGCCATCTGCCATCTGCCCCGGCTGGGGCACAGGGCTGCCTGCTGGGGACCGTGGGCGCCGCGTCACGGTTCCCAGGCCTGGCTCTAAAAGGCTCTGTTCCATGGGCTGCGCCCCCTGGTGGGCGGGCAGAGCCCGGGAAAGCACAGGCGGCGCTGGGTCTCCAGTCGGCAGAAGCGGTTCTGGTTGGACACCCGGGTGGCCACGCCCAGCCCACAGGTGGTCGAGCAGGGGCCCCAGGCCGTGCTCCATTCTGGGCATGGGATGGGCTGGGGAGCTACAAGGCCAAAAAACTGGGGTTCTGTGGGGGAAGAAAGAGGGGTCAGCACTGAGAAGGGCTTGGCAGCCAAATCAACCTACCTGCTTGCTTAAGTTGCTTAACCTCTCTGGACTGAGGTCAATAAACCCTGTTTATACGCACCTGTGTGTGGTATGTATGCGTGTATGTTACATATGCCGGTGTACACACACACAAGCACACACATAATGTAGATCACACTGACATACTGTTTCTTTTTTATACTTAGTACAAAGTATGCTTAATACATACTTTTTATACTTAAGTTGAACTCCTTGGCATTCTTGTATGCGTTTATATTTTAAACGCATGTATCATATTCTATCATAGGGATAATAATAGCTACCACTGATGAAGGAGTATGAACCAGGCTCTGTTCTATCTGCTTTACTTGTATTAATTCATTTAGTCCTCACAACAACTCTATGAAGTAGATGCTCTCATCGCCCTCATTTTACAGATGGAGACACTGAGACACAGAGAAGTTAAGCAACTTGTCCAGAGTCACACAGCTAGTAGGTGGCAGAGCTAGGATTAGAACCTGCGCAGAATCCTTGCACTTGTAACCCACCACGTTTCACTGCCTCTCATATGGCACAGTCATTTCTGTAACCAATCCCCTTTTGGTTGTCTTTTTTTTTTTTTTAATTAATGACAGTCATGTGATAAAAACAAAACAAAAAACAAAAATGGCAACATAAGAACAATAGAAGCTCTAAAACTGAAGAGTTCACTGGGAGGTAAATGCCTTTCCTCCACATCTGCCTACCTCTAGATCACATCCCAGAAGCAACCACTTTGCCTGGCTCAGTTCTGAGCTCCTCTTTTGATAAGTCCAAATAATAATACCGTATATTGATCAATCTTAGTGGCCGTGGACCTTCTGCTATGAAATATAAGAATTTGTTCAAGTACCCTAATTCTCCCCTTGTCACTCTGCCACCCAATTTTTATTTTTAGTTAGTTATGACTTACGATTATAGGAGCCCTGGTGGCATAATGGTTAAGCCCTCAGCTGCTAACTGACATGCTGGCAGTTGGAACCCACTCAGCAGCGCTGCAAGAGAAAGGCCTGGCAATCTGCTCCTATAAAGATTACAGCCTAGAACTTAGGGGGCACTGAGTTTATGTTAATGGGAGAGGAACAACTCAGAAAAGGAGGATGAGAATGGTTGCACAGCTGGCAGAGGTAATCAGTGTCACTGAATTGTACACGTCCACACTATCGAATTGGTGTATGTTTTGCTGGGTATAGTCTCAACAACAACAACAAAACAAAATTTAAAAAAGGGTCAGTTTTACTCCGTCACATGGGGTCACTACGAGTTGAAACTGACTTGACAGCACCTAACAAGAACAACATGATTGAAAATTATACACTTAAACCGCAGCTTCTTGTTCCACCAGTTTTAAAGGGTCTGATTAGCGACTCTCCACCCAGTCTCCTTTCCTGCCGCCCACCACCCAGCGTCTGTCAGCGAAACCTTTACTTTTCTGTCTCCAGGTGTCCTCACCCCTCTAGGCCCCCCCACTGTCCCCGTGGTCCCGCCCCAGGGCTGACCCCAGCTGACGCTCACCTCGGGCTGGGAGGGTCTGCACCCCCAGGGCCTCGGTGCAGACCCACTCGGGGCAGCACTTGCCCGGGACCTCCACCCTCCTGGGTTGGGGGCATTCCGGGCTGGGCAGCAGGACGTCCTCGCTGCACAGCGACACGCAGGTGAAGCCACCATCCTCACAGCGGCAGCGAATCCTGCAGTGGGGCTGGAAGGTCTCTCCTTCCTGGTACAGGCGGCCATTCACCTCACAGCTCCCGTCATCCTCTCCGACTGCAGGGGAGAAACCGAACCCCCATCGGTCACCCGGACCCTTCTCTGGGCAAGGCCAGCTGAGGCCATGCCAGCCACGTCCTGCGGATGGCCCTGGCAGAGCCAACGCAGATCTGGCAGGACCAGCAATATGCGTCCCATCCCTCCCCACAGCCAGCCTGCCTGGCCCTGCGGGGAGACGGCGTGGCAGACTGGACCCTGGCCCAGAGTTTGCAGGAAGTCTGGCCTGGTTTGAGCCCCAGCTCTGCCCTTTATTAACTGTGCACCTTGGCCAAGTGATATCGCTTCTTGCCTCAGTTTCCTTATCTGCAAAATGGGGATATAATGGTACTTATTTCAATGGTTGTGAAGTGATATACGTAACATACCCCACATAAAGACCTTCAATCGATCCTAGCTTCTGTGTTGCTGTTATTATAATTTATATGCACTGAGATTTCATGCAGCAAAGTTTCATTGTCCACCTGCTGTGTTGCAGTCATCACTGTTAGCCCAGAGCTTAACTTGCTGGCTGTGTGGCTTTGAGTAAGTTGCCTAACTTCTCTGAGTCACCTTAACGCTAAATCTGTGCCTTCGGTTACCTGGGGGGTAATATGTACATAGCCCCTAGCACAGTGCTAGCATATAGTAGGTGCTCAGGAAACACTCCTTGAATGAAGCCCTCAACTTCCTCCACTGAAGGAGAGCTCCTTGAGGGCGGGGCCGTGTCATCATGGCCCCACCGCCACCACGAGGGACATACAGAACCTCAGGAAATGCCCCTTGAGTGAATGCCTGGCATGAGGCTCAGCATATAGAAGACACTTGATAAACTAGCTGTCATTCGTTATAGTTCAAGAAATATTTCTTGTGCATCTCCTGTGTGCCAACCACCGTGCTCCTGAATAGGAGGAAGACATAATCCTTGCCTCCAGGGACTGCGAGCCAGTGGGGAGACAGATGCAAAGGCGCCTGCTCCATGGCAGAACGTGGAAGGAACAGCAACGGAGGGCTTCCTAGAGACGTTGGTGGCAACTGTTTTCTTTAGATACATTTTTATTAGCAGTCATTTATGAGTTTATATAACAAATCTCCACTTTCTCACTACTACATGCCCCAATCAAATAAAGCATTTAACAAGAACTTGCTGTTGCTAACTTTCTGTCTACTCTATAAGTTTTTTAACAGACTTTTTTTTACAGGTGTTTAAAGTTTTTTTTCTTGTAGATGGACTCATTTTTATTGATTTATGGGCCTCTCTCTCTCTCTCTCTAGTTGTTATTTTTAGAAAAGGGACATGCACATCGAAGAGAGAGGTAATTTCTCTGCAAGGCTTATAATTTTGAGAGTATCCCCATGTTTTTCTGTTTCCCTAAAGCAGTGGTTCTCAACGGGGAATGATTCTGCCCCCAGGAGACAGCACTGTCTGGAGACAGTTTGGGTTGTCACAGCTTGGAAGGTTGGTATCGGCATCTAGTGAGTGGAGGCCAGGGACGCTGCTATACAACCGACAATGCACAGGGCAGCCGCCACAACAAAGAATGTCCTGCCCCGAAGTCACGTGAGGGAGGTGGAGAAACCTCGCCCTGAAGCATCAGAGGCCAGCGGGGCCTAGAAGAGTCGGGGAAGATGGATCTTGCTCAAGGTCACCCATAAGTAGCAAATCCAGGACTCACACTGCAGTTCCAGGCCTCCCAATCCGGGAGGAAGACAGATTGCCGGGCTGCCTTGAGAGCCTGCTTGACGAGGGCCCCAAGCTGTGCAACAGTAAGCAGGATGGAAGCTGAGCCTCAGTTTCCTTATCTATAAAATGGGTCTGAAAGTCCTTGCCTCATAGGGTTGTTGTGAGGATTGTGTAGTAAGTGCTTAGCACAGGGCCTGGCACCTATCATTCCTTGGATGAAGGCTTGCACTTCCATTTTCCCGAAAGCGGGTGAGGGTCCTGAGAAGGGGACAATGCCTTTTGGTGTGAAGGACCTGGAATGTTTGTCTACTCAAGGGAGGAGGTGTTTGAGCCTTTGGCAGTTGGCTGTGATTTGGACAAGCAGGCATGGGGGGAGGACCAGTCCGGTGGTAGGCATGGTCCCAGCAGAGGCCAAGAGGGGAGAAGTTGGGGGTGGGCTTAGGGAGCGATAGACTACCAGGTGTGGCTGGAGTGGGTGGTGTATGTGAAGTGAGGGTGAGAGAGGTAGACAGAGGAGGCTACTCTTGGACCGAGAACCCGTGGCCTTGCCCACCCTCCTCCATCAGTCCCGCAAACCTGCTTACAGAGGCACTCAGCCCTCTGGCCGCCAGGGCCCGCCCTGAGCTGGCAGACCAGGCCCTGGCTGGGGTCGCAGACGTGGAGGTGGTCGCAGGGCTCCCCCAGCCTCCGTGCACACACCCGGCAGCAGCCGCAGCCGTCCAGCACCAGGGGCACCCCTGGTGGGCATCGGGGAGGTGGCCAGGGGCAGGCACACGGTGTCGGGCACAGCTGGGCACACACCTGCAGAAAGAAGGACCTCACTCAGCCACGGACTTTGAAGGCAGACATTGAGCCCCGTCCCCCTCCCCCGCAGCTGGCCACCACTCTGCCTGGCTGGGCAATGTGGGGTCCACACGTTGGCTGAGAGTCATATGGACCTGGCCTTGAGCCCTGGCTGTCCTGTGGCCCTTCGTTGCATTGTGGCCATGAGCAAGGACACTGGGCAAGAGTTCCAGTCCTGGCTCTTCCCCTGATTAACTGTGGGACCTCGGGCAAGTTACTTAACCTTTCTGAGCCTCAGTTTCCTCACCTGTGAAACGGGGACAATAATAGTACCTAACTCAGGATTATTTTGAGGAATACATGAAATTGGGCACACTGTCTGGCATGCAGTAGATAAATGCTCAATGTGTTTATCTATCACCATCATCATCATTAACGACAGGAAATGGCTTAGGTCCTGCCCTCTAGGAGCTTACAGAAAAGCAAACACAGCAAAATGATGGATTAAAGCAGCATTTTCCGGCATGTGGACTGTGGATACTTACCTTGAGGACTGATCAAATTAAATAGTATCGTGAGCATTTTTAATCTTTGGAACAATCGAGAATGTGTTTCCCAACCCTGGGATGGGCGTTCAAATCAGCCAGGAAGATTGGTAAAATGCACATCTCAAGGCCCTCTCCGAGACTTACCAAGTCCGAACTCCCAGAGGTGGGGCCCTGGAATCTGTATTTTTAACAAGATGTCCAAAAGCTTTTGGTGCACAGCTAGGTTTTCAGCCCCTCTGATCCAGTCCAACCCCCTCATGTACAGATGGGGAAACTGAGGTCCACGAGGAGGAAGGGCCTTGCCAAAACTTGCAGTGTGTTAGCTGCAATTCCAAGTTCCTGCTTCCCCACTGAGGACCCAGGGACAGACTTTTCCTGTCATGGGCACCTGAACCAGGCACCAGCCCCCAGTGGCAGAGTCAGGGCATCAACCCAAGTGCTCTGACTGCCCACCTAGGACAAAGAAACAACCAAGCTGTGAGCCAGATGTCAGTTAGGCAGAGGGCCCACTGCATGGCAAACTGGAGGAGAAACATGGGCTCCTGCATGTCCACTTGAAGGTGGGGACCAAGAGCTAGGCATAATTCAAGATGTTCCCAGCAGCCTCTTTTGTGGGGGACTGATCTTTAGTTTAGGAGTCCCTGGGTGCCACAAACAGTTAAGCACTTGGCTACTAACCAAAAGATTGATGGTTCAAATCTACCCAAAGGCACCTCAGAAGAAAGGCCTGGCAATCTACTTCCAAAAGATCACAGCCATTAAAAACGCGAGGCAGATGGAGTTTGAAGACATTCTGCTAAGTGAAATAAGCCAGTCACAAAAGAACAAATATTGTATGAACCCATTTAAATAAAAAGACAAGAAAAGGCAAATGTATAGAGACCAAAGTTTATTAGTGGTTAGCAGGGGCAGAAGGAGCCCTGGTGGAGCAATGGTTAAAGTACTCAGCTGCTAACCAAAAGGTCAGCAGTTTGAACCCGCCAGCCTCTCTGTGAGAGAAAGATGTGGCAGCCTGCTTCCTTAAGGATTTACAGCCTCGGAAACCCTATGGGGCAGTTCTGCCCTGTCCTATAGGGTTGCTATGAGTCGGAATCAACTAGATGGCAGAGACTTTGGTTTTTTTGTACCGGAACAGGAGGGAGAGGGAAAAGGGGTTAACGGTGATGGAACAATTGCATTGATTAAGGGTAGGATTGCACAGCTGATTATTATAACTGCTGTCAATAAGCTGCATGCCTGTAAAACATTGACTTGGCTAAAGTTGTGTGGTATTTATAACAACAACCGAAAAAAAAAAAAAAAAAAGAGTAGCTGCTGAGGTTGCTTATGTACAACCAAACACCTCATGGGATTTGATTCCTTCATTTGGAGGTTTAGGGTATGGTTTCGGGGGACATCCCAGTTAATTGGCCTAATAACGTGTTTAGTGCCTCTGTTTTACCTCCTGGTTCATTACATAGTGCCTGGGGTCTTAAAACCTTGCAAGCAGCCATCCAAGGCACAACAATTGGTCCCTATTCACCTGGGGCAAAAGAGGAAGAAGAAGAGTCAGGAATAGGAGGAGGATATGGAATGTGAGGCTAATTGCCTCCATGAACAACTGCCTCCTTTGCCATGAGACCAGAAGAACTGGAAGGTGCCTGGCTACCATTACTAAGCATTTTGATCAAAGATTCCACAGAGGAATCTTTGATCAAAATGGGGGAAAAGCACAACAGAATTTCAAATTCTCATGGAATCCAGACTTTCTGGAGCCGTGGAGGCTGGATGAACCCCTGAAAATATTGCCCTGAGATAATCTTTAAACCTTAAACCAAAAACCTTAAACCCTGAAGTCTCCTTAAAACAGAACAATAATTTAGCTTAACTGGTAAAAAAGGTCTGCCTCGAGCATTATGTTCTTTCAAGAATTATCTATATGGGATAAAATTGACAACAGCAACTCAAAAGATTAGATGGGAACCTTAGGGGGCAGTGACTTTATGTTAATGGGGGAGGAACAGCTCAGAAAAGGAGAGTGAGAATGGTCACACAACTTGAAGAATGTAATCAATGTCACTAAATTGTACTTGAAGAAACTGTTGAATTGGTGTATGTTTAGCTGTGTATATTCTCAACAACAACAAAATAAATAAAATTTAGGAAAAAAAAAAAAACCTATGAAGGGCAGTTCTACTCTGAAACACATGGGATTGCCATGAGTCAGAATAGATTCTATGGCAACTGGTTTGGTTCAGGAGTGTTTTCGGATCTTTAAATTGGTAGGATCTTTTGGGAAGTAAAGGATTCTATATAGAGAAGGGAAGATTTGCAGTCTAGAAGGATAAAATTAATTACTTCATATCTCCTGTGTGGCTCCCAAGAAGGCAATGATGCCTTTGCTCCCACCCTGCCCCACCCTTGATAGCCCCCATTCCTGCAAACCTTTCAGTGGCCTGCAGTGCCTACCCTGGCCACCAGGGGTCGCCCCAAACTGTCAGACCAGCTCTGGCAGGGCCACAGAGGAGGCAGTCACCGGGCTCCCATCTAAGGCAGCACTGGGTGATAGATGGGTGTGTCTGGCTGCCCCTGGAGAAAGGGAGTCCCCCCTCTCTGGAGCTATTTCAAGCAGGGGATTGGGTGATGCTGAAGTGATTCTAGAGAAGATGGTCTAGTGTTGCCCTCAAAGTGTGGTCCATGCCAGCATGGCGTGGAGCTTATTAGAAATTCAGCATCTCCGGCCCCACCTTCTGAACCCGAAATCTGGATTTAACAAATTCCCAGGTGACTCTCATGGAATTGATTTGAGAAGCAATAGGCTGGACTTTGAGTTCCCTTCCAAACCAGGGATTCAGCTCTCTTGGTTAGTGGGAAGGTGGAGGGGAGGGACTCTGACCAAAACGGGCTCTCCAGTCCTTCCCCACCTGAACACAGGAGGGCCAGGTAACAGGTCCTCTGTCTTGTTCCTGGGTTCCCATGTTGGACTCCCTCTACCTGGCAAGCTTAGCAGGGTCTGGGTTCTGCAGGTCCTGGCACCCAGGAGAGGCTATTAATAATACTGATGATGATAGCTCACGATCACCACGGGCACACCGTGTGCCGAATACTTTACTTTTTTTTATTTTTTATTTTATTGTTGAACTTTAAGTGAAAGTTTACAATTCAAGTTAGTTTCTCATACAAAAATTTATACACATTGTTATGTGACCCTAATTGCTCTCCCTATACTGTGACAGCACATTCCTCCTTTCCACCCCGGATTTCCTGTGTCCATTCAACCAGCTCCTGACCCTCTCTGCCTTCCCATCTCACCTCCGGACAGGAGCTGCCCATTTAGTCTCATGTATCTACTTGAGATAACAAGCACACTCTTCACAAGTATCATTTTATGTCCCACAGTCCAGTCTAATCTCTGACTGAAGAGTTGGCCTTGGGAATGGTTTTAGTGCTGGGTTGACAGAGTCTGGGGGCCATGCTTTCCGGGGTTCCTCCAGTTTCAGTCAGACCATTAAGTCTGGTCTTTTTCTAGAAGTTGAGTCTGCACCCCACTTTTCTCCTGCTCCGTCAGGGACTGTCTGTTGTGTCCCCTGTCAGGGCGGTCATTGGTGGTAGCCAGGCACCATCTAGTTCTGGTCTCAGGCTGATGCAGTCTCCGGTTTATGTGGCCCTCTCTGCCTCTTGGGCTAGTAATTTCCTTGTGACTTTGATGTTCTTCATTCTCCTTTAGTGCCGAGTACTTTAACGTGTTGTCTAACTTAACCCTCCAATGTGAGGCACCATCATTATACCCATTTTAAAGATGAGGAAACTAAGGCTGAAAGAAATGTAGTGACAGCCAGTAAGAGGTAGAGTCAGGATTGGAATCCAACTTCACGTGAACCCAAGGCCCAAGCTCTTAATCACTGTGCCTACCTATAATTTCTCAGGAGCTCTGACCCCAGCTTAGCTTCTGCCTCCATTTACCCATTTGTTCAAGAGGAATAATGACAAGTTATGGAGGGTGTTCAGGCATAGCCAAGGAGGGATATGCCCTCTCCCAACCTCCCTCTACTCCATACCCTCCCTAACCACCCCTTTCTGTGTTCAAGTTGTCCCATCAACACTCAGTTTCCCAAGAGCCTGGCTGTGGTCACCAGGCTGTGAGACTCTGTGGTAAGAACACTGGACGTGGAGTCTTCTGGGCGAGAGTTGAGAGTGAAGTTCTACCACTGACTTGCTGTGTGACTTTGAACATATCACTTAACTGCTGTGTAAATGGGAATGAAGACCACCTATCTCAGAGTGCCAGCAAGGACTAAATGAGGCCACAGCCAGCAAAGTGTGGCTTCATTGTTTCTGGGTCTCTGCTTCTGCCCCTCTCTACAACCTTCAGCCCAGGAGCCCACAGCCTGCCTGGAAGACTTAGAATTCTCTCCCTGAGGATTGTTGTGGCTTTCCATGTTTGTGATGACTAAGTCCCTATTTTCCTGGGACTGGGGAAGAATGGAGGGGGTGAACAGTATGTTGAGGACAGCTCAATTTTGATCTTTCGTTTAATTGCAGGCCCCTTCCCCTGGCCCCTCCTGGAACCCCAAGTCCCCTGCTCCAACTACCCAAGGCACCCATCCTAGCACCGTGTCTTGTCTGTCCCATTTGGGAGTACAGACAGCAGGACTGATGTTAGCAGGGTTCTTAGTCTTCCCTTGCCCCCTGATTAGGACCTGGGATGGGGCAGGGGTGCGGGTGGGGGTGGAGAAGCCCTTGCCCCATGCTTCTCAAAGGAGTATGAAAATACAGTGTGATCATGGCTTGTGGTAAGGCCAATCCCCATGGCACTGGGAACCCAGTATTTCCTGAGGGGATGACAGGGCTCAGCACCTGTGGCCTTGGCCCAGGTTGAAGGTGGGGAGAGACACAGACTAGAGGCCCCTCAACACACCCATACCCATCTGGCCTCCACCATGTTTCTCCTCTATTGCTCTGATGTTTCTTGGCTGTGTGACTTTGGGCAAGTTGCTTACCCTCTCTGAGTCTTACTTGACTGAAAATTAAGAATATAATTCCTTATGGAGTTGTTGTGTGTGTTAGACAGGTGGATGCTCCATAAGCCCTTTGATAATAGTCCCATGCAGTTTATTATTATTCCACTGAGGTATATCCCTGCCCCCTGGAGCCAGGCCTGCCTGTCACCGCCTGAGGGCCCAACAGCATTGTGCCCTTGCAGGATGACCTTTCCAGTTAGTTAAACACCCATGCAAATCCTGGCTTGGATGGACAAAGCATGCCCTGTCTTAAGTCTCAGTTTCCCCACTTATAATGAGGGTAGGTGTCCCTGCTTTATAGAGTGGCCGTAGGGATTGGTAATAACCATAAAAGCCCTCTTCTGAACATTTACCATATTCCAGGCCCTGTGCTGAGCACTTCAGGTGCATTATCAAGAATGAGCTCCACAGAGGCCTCTTAATCACTGTGCCCATTTGACAAAGGAAGAAGCCGAGATTCAGAGAGGAGAAGGGACTTGCCTGAGGTCACACAGCAGAGCTGGCCAGAGCAGCAGTCTGGGCACAGGGAGGGAAGCCTGGCTGGGGCAGGCTGTGCCGGATGCAGGGGGACTCTGCCAGGGGGTCCTTGGCTGTGATTTCATAACCTCCCAGCCCCCTCCCACCACACCAAAGAAGTCAGTGGTACATTTTGGGCCCAGGCCCCCCCACTTACCTTTGAGAGGAGGAAGAGAAGGAAGAAGGCAAGGAGATGGGTCTGTGGTGTGCCTCTCATGTCACTATGTCCCCTGCAGAGCCAGCTTTGAGGCTGGGAGGCAGGACCCGTGAGTCTTTATGTTCCAGCAGCTGTGAGGTCACTCCAGGCAAACACACTCTCTCTCTCTCACACACAGACTGGCCTTTTCGTTCCTTCTTCCTCTCCCCATCTTCAGGTTCCTCTGACAAGCCCATTTACCTGAAGGGGAGACCGTGGAGGCCACCAAGGGGGTGCCTGCCAGGGTGTGTGTGTGTGTGTGTGTGTGTGTGTGTGTGTGTGTGTGTGTGTGTGTAAAAGCCAGAGCCAGTGCCAGTGCCAGGGGCCTGTGACAGGCTGGCAGGGGCTCCCCTAGCTCTGCCCAGCCCCAGAAGGCCTTGGCACAAGCCGCTGCTGTGACTGGTTCAGCCCTGCCCCCGGCCCTGCCCGAACCCAGGAGGGAGTTGTTGATCCAGGCAGTGCTCGGTGGACCCCCCCCTTTGCAAATCTGACATAAGCCCTCTGAGCCCCATGACCGGACTCTGGGCAGCCTCGGCCCAGCCTGCGGTTTCTGGCAAGGAGCTTGGCAGCTGCCCAGAGGTGGGTGTGACCCAGAGCAAAACTTCCCTGGACCGCCTGCTGGCTCTTGGCAGCGTGCGGCCTTCCCATGGCCTGCTTTCCAGGCCCCAGTGGGAGAGCCCGAGCTGGTTGGGCCTACTGTGTGCCCAGTGCTTGGTTGAGCCAAATCCATTTAGCTTAATTCTGCAAACTCTAAAGCCCCCATTGCCAGTGCTGGAGATACAACAATGACCACTGACTCAGGGGCAAGGTCTAGAGGGGGGTGACAGCAAGAAAGCATCCAGGGGAATTCCTGAGGACACTGAGGGTGAGGGATTGCTTTCTGAAGGGGGTGCCATTTCAGAAGGCCAAGGAAAGAGGGGGCTAGAGAGGGCGAAGTATTCCAGGCAGAGGGAACAGCATGTCCAAACATCTGGAGAAGGCAGATAGTACCGACTATTCTGGGAGCAGAAGGTGCCCGTGTGGCTGGAACTTACTGGGGTGGGGGTGGAGGAGATGATGAGCACAGGGCCTCAGGGTAGGATCCTTGTCTCCTTCCTAGAGACTAGAAACCCAAGCTCTAGGAGGCTGAGTTCCTTACCCCAGCTCTCTCTCTTTCACAAAAGCTGAGCTCCTGATCTTAAGCCAGCCTTTGAGCCCAAGTCTGTCTGTGAAGCTGTGTCCCTGACATCCTCAAAAAGATCTGTTTCTGTGGGGCAGTAAGACACGTATGGGAGCCTGGGTGGCACAAGTGGTTTGTGATCAGCTGCTAACTGAAAGGTTGGTGGTTCGAACCCACCCAGTGGCTCTGCGAAAGAATGGCCTGGCAATCTTCTTCTGTAAAGATTACAGCCAAGAAAACCCTATGGAGTAGTTCTACTCTGTAACAGATGGGTTGCCATGAGTCGGGGGCTGACTCGCTGGCTGCTAACAGCAACAACAAAGGCACGTACAAATTCATACCACCAATATTGTGGGAGCATCTACAGCATTTCAGCCGTGGGGCAGGGGGTGGCGTGAATGGGTATAAAGACGTGGCCTTTGAATACTAGAGGTGATGTCAAGGGGTGGCTGGGGAAAGTTTTAGCCTCCATAATCTCCACCAACACCCTAAACCTCAAATGTAATAAGGAACCTGGATATGAACAGTAATACTTCCATCTCAGGGGTGGATTATCCAATAGGCAAGTAAGCACGGTGCTTAACCTGCTTACCAGATCATCTGTAGCAAACAATTTCACATTTTTTCACCACATCAAAGATTCTGCTTCTAGGGATGGCTGGCATCTGTCTCTCTCTCAATCCCCCAGCACCTTCCTATAGAATCCAAGCATCTTTTCAAATTTACAATCCCTGACAGGGGCGGATGACCCAGTCAGCAAAGTGAGCACAGGCTTACTTGTGCTTACTTTGCTGACTGGGTCATCTGCCCTTGCTTCAATCTTTTGTAAAACATCACTAAGCATCACTGAAGCCTTGCTATTTGCGTGGCTTTCTAGGTAATGGAAGGAGCCCTGGTGGTGCAGTGGCTAAGTGGTTAAGTTTGGTATAAGTAATGGTAGCACAGTGGTTAAAGCACTCGGCCGCTAACCAAAAGGTCAGCAGTTCAAACCCACCAGCCACTCTGCGGGAGAAAGATGTGGCAGTCTGCTTCGTAAAGATTTACAGCTATGGAAACCCTATGGGGCAGTTCTACTCTGCCCTATAGGGTCACTATGAGTTGGAAGTAGCTTTATGGCAGTGGATTTGGTTTTGGATAGGTAATGGATGGGGCGGTGCTGGTTCAGTGGTACAGTTCTCACCTTCCGTGTGGGAAACCCGGGTTTGATTCCCAGCCAGTGCACCTCACGCACAGTCACCACCTCTCTGTCAGTGGAGGCTTGCATGTTGATATAATGCTGGTTTCAGTGGAACTTCCAGACTAGAGACATACTAGGAAGAAAGGCCTGGCAATCTACTTCTGAATATCAGCCGATGAAAATCCTACATATCACAATGGTCCAATTTGTAACCGATCATGGGGATGACATAGGACAGGGCATTATTTAGTTCCATTGTCCATGGGGTCACCATGAGTCTGGGGTGGAGTCAGTGACATCTAAAAGCAAAACAACAGCGACATAGGTACTAGATGGTCTGAGTAAGACAGGGCTTGCTGTGCAAAGCAGCTTAAGATAGGTTTCCCCCAGCTCATCTTCCCACCAGATTGCTACCTCAAGCCCCTACTAATTGGAAATTTGGGAGCTGTCACTCAACAATAGCAACTGTTACTAGATGAGCACACACTATGTGCCTTTTGCATATAGTATTTCACTTAACGGACACCTGAATTAGTTTCCTGTTGTTGCTGTAACAAATTACCTCAAACTTAGTGGTTTAAAACAACACAAATTTGTTACCTCACAGTTCTGGAGTCAGAGTCTGACATGAGTCTTACAGGGCTAAACTCAAGTGTTGCCAGGGTTGTTTCCTTCCAGAGACTCGAGGGGAAAATCTGTTTCCTTGACTTTTCCAGCTTCTAGAGGCCATCTGCATTCCTTGGCCCGTGGCCCCTTCCTTCATCTTCAAAGTGCAGCACTCCAACTTCTGCTTCTGCCCTCCCTTCTCCTTTTTCTGACTCTGACCCTCCTGCCTCCCTCTTATGAAGACATTTGTGACTACCCTGGGCCCACCTAGATAATCCAGGACAATCTCCCGATCGCAAAATCATTAACTTAATCACACCTGCAAAGTCCCTTTTGCCATGTAAAGTAACATATTCATAGGTCCTGGGGATTAGGAGCACTAACAATAAAAGCGATCACGTATTGAGCACCCAGCAGAAGCCAGCCATTGTGCTATGTGCTCTTTATAAAAAGCGATGTTTCTAATCCTCACAATCAGGTATCAGTAATTTTACTTTCTCAAGAAGAATGGTGAGGTTCAGAGAGGTTAAGTAATTTGCCCAAGTTCACACAGCTCAGAAACAACCAAGATTTCAGCACAGGTTCATAAGACTCCAAAACCTATGTCTGGGATTTATTTCTTTTTTTGCTTCTGCTCGTACAGCTCTCTGTGATACACACACACGCGCACACGTATGAGGTTTGAAATTGAGGGATGACATATAGACAGGAACGTGCTTAACATGTACTACTAATACAGCTGGATGACTTCACATTTGTATACACCCATTTAACCTATATAACCATCACCCAGATCGAGATATATTTCCAGAAGTTTCCTTCATGCCCCTTCCAAGGCTGTACCCTGTGCCTTTCAGGTAAACACTGTTCGGACCTCTATCATTACTGATTAGTTTTTCTGGGAGGAACAGTTTTCTCTGAGGCAAGAAGGGAG
The DNA here is from genome assembly GCF_000243295.1 of Trichechus manatus latirostris. NCBI lineage: Eukaryota > Metazoa > Chordata > Mammalia > Sirenia > Trichechidae > Trichechus > Trichechus manatus. Next base: position 19,270,028 of record NW_004443944.1, read on the forward strand.
GCAGGAGAGATTTGGAAGTCTGACGGGAGAGTTGGAGGGAGGCGTGTTTGGTCACAGAGGAAGCGAGGCCCTCTGCTGACAGCGAGGAGGTGAGGCAGGTGTGGCGAGTGAAGAAGTCACGAATCAGCAGCCTCCCAGGGAGGCGGCAAGAGATGAATGGAAGTGTTACCGCCCACCTGTGAGGGCCCCTCTGAGTCAGAACATGGACTTTTCCTGGACCTTTTTCTCTCTAATAACTGAGGATGGGAGTGTGGACAGTGGGAGGTCTTGGGGCCAGGCCAGATCAGGAGGCACGTGAGCCTGGCATCAAGGGTGTTTGTTGAATGAGAGTGTGATGAAGAGTCTTCCACACACAGTTCAAAGTGTAGAAAGACTGTGGCAGGAACTGCCACTTTGCTGACTGGTTATGTATGGCTCAGGCCCCCAAAGTGTCAAGCTTGGTACCGGCCAGGCGTGAGAGCCCAGAGAACCCTAACGAGGCTTTGGGCTGCTGCCAAACCAGTTGCTGTTGAGGCGGTTCTGGTTTACGGCGCCCCCACGTGGGCCCAGGTAGAGCTGTGATCCGCAGGGTTTTCAATGGCTGATCTTTCGGAAGTAGATTGCCGGGCTTTTCTCCTGAGATGCCTCTGGGTGGACTTGAACCTTCCATTTTTCGATTATCAGCTGGTACTATTTATATACTTACGTATATGTATATATGTGTGTAAGGAACCCTGTTGGTAAAACGGTTAAGCACTCGGTTGCTAACTGAAAGATTGGTGGTTCGAACCTCCCCAGCCACTCCACAAGAGGAAAACCTGGCGATCTACTTCCTTAAAGGTTACAGCCAAAAAATCTCTATGGATGGAGCCATTGAGGCTGGATGAACCCCCGAAACTATCGCCCTGAGATAATCTTTAAACCTTAAACCAGAAATATCTTCTGAAGTCTTCTTAAAACCAAACACAATAGTTTAGCTTAACTGGTAAAGAATGTCAGCCTTGAGCGTTGTGCTGTTTTAAGAACTATCTGTATGGGATCAAATGGAACTTTGGTGGTGCAGTGGTTAAGAGCTCAGCTGCTAAACAAAAGGTTGGCAGTTTGAATCCACCAGCCAATCCTATGGGGCAGTTCTACTCTGGGTCACTATGAATCAGAATCAACTCAATGGCAAGGGGTTTGTTTTTTTATATGCGACCAACCTGACAACAGCAACTCGAAAGATTAGATGAGAAACTCAGGGAGCAGTGAGTTAATGTTAATGGGGGTGGAACAACTCAGAAAAGGAGGGTGGGAATGGTTGTGTGACTTGAAGAAGGTAATCGGTATCACTGAATTGTACTTGTAGAAATTGTTGAATTGGTGTATGTTCTGCTGTGTATATTCTCAACAACAACAAAAATAAAATAAATTATTTTAAAAATATGGGGCAGTTCTACTCTGTCACATGGGGTCACTATGAGTTGGAATCAACTTGACAGTATCCAACAACATATATGTGTATATATATCTGTATGTATAGATATATATACACTTTCATATGCGCCATTATTTTCTCTTTGTCTGGTTGGTTATTGCTGGTGTAAAAATGTTGTTGGTTTTTGTTGTTGATGGTACCTGGCAATCTTGCTAAACTCTCTTATTTGTTCTAATACTTTGTCAGCTAATTCGGTTGGTTTTTCAAGGTGGATGACCATACCATCTACAATGACAGTTTTTTCTTTTCCCTTCCAATCCTTACACCTCTTGTTCTCTTTCCTTACAGCTTTAGCCTGGCTCTCCAGCCCTATGTATTCAACTGTAGCAGTGATAATGGGCATTCTTGCCTTGTTCTTGATAAAGAACACTAAAAAATACTAAGAGTAGTATTTTAGGTAAGTTTTTGGTATAAAAATCTCTACCAAATTAAGGAACTTCTTCATGTTCCTAGTTTGTTAAGAATGACTATTTTTAGAATCATAAATAATTATGGTCTGTCTTAGTTATCTAGTGCTGCTATAACAGAAATACCACAAGTGGATGGCTTCAACAAACGAAAGTTTATTCTCTCACAGTATAGTAGGCTAGAAGTCCAAATTTAGGGTGTCAGCTCCAGGGGAAGGCTTTCTCTCTGTCGGCTCTGGAGGAAGGACCTTGTCATCAATCTTCCCCTGGTCTAGGAGCTTCTCAGCACTGGAACCTCAGGTCCAACGTATGCTCTCTGCTCCAGACACGTTGCTTTCTTGGTGGTATGAGGTCTCCCTGTCTCTCTGCTTGCTTCTCTTCTACATCTCAGAAGAGACTGGCTTAAAACACAATCTAATCTTGTAGATTGAGTCCCGCCTCATTAACATAACTGCCACTAATCCCATCTCATTAACATCATAAGATAGTATTTACAACACACAGGAAAATCACATCAGATGACAAAATGGTGGACAATCACACAATACTGGGAATTATGGCCTCGCCTAATTGATACACATATTTCGGGGGGACACAATTCAGTCCATGACGGGCATTATCAAAAGATTTTTGCATCAATTGACATAAGCATTGGATTTTTTTCCTTTGATCTAATGATGCAGTGAATTACACTGGTGGATTTGCTGATGTTGATGCATTTCTGGGATAAACCCTTCCTGATCGTGCCATATTGTTATTATTTTAACACACTGCTGGCTTGGGTCAGCTAATATTTTATTTAGTGTGTTTTCCTTTATGTTCATCAATGAAATGGGCCTGTAATTTTCTTTTACTATGTTGTCTTATCTAGTTTTTGGAATGAAGATTATACTTGTCTTATAAAATAAGCTAGGTCAGTTTCCTTCTTTTTAGTTTTTGGAGCAACTTATGTAAGATAGGAATGAACTGCTTCTTAAAAATGCAGCAGAAATCACCCATACAACCATCTGGGTCTGATTTTGGGGGTTGAGAGTGCTTTGACTACCATTTCAATTTTTGTAATACTGATTGACCCACTCAAACTATTTCTTCTTGGGCCAATCTTTTGGCGTTTTATAATTTTCTAGAAACTTACACATTTTCTCTAAGTTTTCAAATTTATAAGCACATAACTGTTTATAATAGTTTTTAAGTTACTTTTAATCTCTGTTAAACCATAAAAAACCCATTGCCATTGAGTCGATTCTGACTCATAGCAACCCTACAGGACAGAGTAGAACTGCCCCATAGTGTTTTCAAGGAGTGGCTGGTGGACTTGAGCTGCCAAGCTCTTAACCACTGTTCCAGGAGGGCTCCTATTAAGTCCATGTTATTCCCCTTCTTTCCGCTGTATTTTATTTTACTTATTTGCATCGTCTCTCTTTTGTCATGATCAGTCTTGTCAGGAGTTTGTCTCTTGTATTAATTCTGTCCTCGAGCTAGCTTTTGGTTCTCTTAGTCTTCCACGTTTTTATTCTCTAGTTCGTTGATTTGTGCCAAGAAATTTTTCTGTTATATTTTGGCCCTTATTTTGGTCCTTACAACCCTGAGTCCAAGGAGCCTTGGTAGCACAATGGTTAAGTGCTTGGCTGCTAACCAAAAGGTCAGCAGTTCAAACCCACCAGCTGCTCCACAGGAAAAAAGGCCTGGCAACCTGCTTCTGTAAAGATTACAGCCTAGGAAACCCTGTGGGGCAGTTCTACTCTGTCCTATACAATCACTACGAGTAGGCATCGATTTGACGGCACCCAACAACAACAACGATACCCCGAGTCCCCAGGGTGGTTTGAGTGCACCCAGTGGCTCCTAGAGATCTACTTCAAAAAAATCAGCCACTGAAAATCCTATGGAGCACAATTCTACTCTGACCCACACAGGGTGCCATAGGAGTCAACTTGCCAGCAACGGGTACCCTGAGCTGTTACATGTCTTCAGCGAGGTCACATCCATCATGTAAGGCGTAGAAGGGCCCAGCAAATGGCCATGGCTTACCAAGTCTGGGCTCCAGCCCAGAAACACGAGCCTCCATCTCTCCAGACTAGCTGTCTCCATGCTGGCCCTGCCCCTGGCCAGGCTGGGAGGGGCTCATGGGGACTGCTGGCTGCTGCCTGCTTAGCTGGTCAGCAAACGTCCAGCTCCCAGACACCCTTCTTTGACCTCTTCTTGGCACACATTTCATAGGTTGGGCAGGAGTTCAGAGGTCAGCTCCTGGCCCTGAGATACCATGTGCCCTGACGGCCTCCTCTGGGACAGCAGTGGGGCCTGAACAGCTTAACACTTGGCTTCAGTCTGAGCTGGCAAGGATGAGTGTGCAGAGAGCAACATGGTCCCCACCAATGGGTGGAACGTAGTACTCCCAGCACATGCATGTGACTGCTCTGCACATGCCTGCACAGACCAATGTGAGCTGGGGGCTCCTGGCAGTGAAGTGGCCCTTGTTTGCTAGGCAAGGGGGTTGGCACTGGGGATGTGTCAAGGATGCAGCTGATGAGCCACAGATAAGCCTGCAGGGGAGCCGGGGCAGGTCGTGAGGGGACTCTGGAAAGGGCTCCAGAAATTGGCATGAGGGCTTGTTTCCAGGCCTATTGTGCCAGGGAGAAGGCACTAAGTCTGGCAAGTTAGGTGCTAAATATATATCTGTGGAATGAAAGAATGAATTGAAGGCACATCATACACAAAAACAAATTCAAAATGGATTAAGGGCCTAAATGTGCAAACTGAAACCATAAAATTCTTAGAACAAGAGGCAGGGGCAACGTTGTCAAGCCTAGCTTTCAACAATGGATTATCTAATATAATCACAAAAGCATGACAGCAAAAGACAAAATAAATAAATGGGACCTCATAAAAATTTACAACTTTCAGTCATCAAAAGACTTTACTAATAAAAGTGAAAAGACAAGCTGCCGACTGGGAGAATATCTTCTGAAATCATATATCCAACAAGGATCTAATAACCAAAATATATGCAAAACTTTGACAACTTGACCACAAAAAGACAATAACCCAATCATAAAATGGGCAAAGGACTTGAATAGACATTTCACCAAAGAGGACATTCAAATGGCCACCCAACACATGAAAAGATGCTCAGTGTCATTAGCCATCAGAAAGATGCAAATCAAAACCACAGTGAGATCCCATTTCACTCCCACTAGGATGGCTAAAAAAAAAAAAAAAGAAAAGAACAAATGTTGGCGAGGATGTGGGGAAATGGGAACACTTATCCGTTGCTGGTGGGAATGCAAAATGATACAGCTGTTGTGGAAAACAGTGTGGTGGTTCCTCAAAAAACTAAAAATAGAACTACCATATGATCTAGCAATTCCACTTCTAGGTATATACAAAAGGCTTAAAAATAGAGACTGAAATAGAGACTTGTACACCAATGTTCACTGCAGCACTATTCACGATAGCCAAAAGGTGGAAACAACCTAAATGCTCATTAACAGACGAATGGATAAACAAAATGTGGTACATGCATACAGCGAAACACCACTCAGCCACTAAGAGAAATGAAGTCTTGATACACACTACAATGTGGATGGAGCTTGAAGACACCATGCTGAGCGAAATAAGCCGATCACGAAAGGACAAATACAGTATGACCCTACTTATACAAAAAGACAAGAAAAGGCAAATATATAGACGCCAAAGTTTATTAGTGGTTACCAGGGGTGGGAGGGAGGAGGAAAAGGGGGGTTAACGGTGATGGAAAAATCACGCTGATTAAGGATAGGGTTACACAGCCCATTATTATAACTGCTGTCAGTAAGTTGTACACCTGTAAAAAGTTGAATCGGCTAAAGTTGTGTGACAAACATATTTACAACAATGATTAAAAAGTAGCTGCTGAGCCTGCTTATATACAATCAAACACTTCATGGAATTTGGTTTAGAGGTTAGGGTCATGGTTTCATGGGACATGGCAGTTAATTGGCCTAATAACATGTTTAGTGCTTCTGCTCTACTTCCTAGTTCGTTGCATAGTGCCTGGGGTCTTAAAAGCTTGCAAGCAGCAGTCCAAGGCACAACAATTGGTCTCTATTCACCTGGAGCAACAGAGGAAGAAGGCGAGTCAGGAACAGGAGGAGGATATGGAATGTGAGGCTAATTGCCTCCATGAACAACTGCCTCCTTTGCCAAGAGACCAGAAGAACTGGATGGTGCCTGGCTATCATTACTGAACATTTTGATCAAAAATTCTATAGAAAAAACTCAAAAAAAGACCAGACTTACTGGCCTGACAGAGACTGAAGAAACCCCAAGAGTATGGCCCCTGGACACCCTGTTAGCCTAGTAATGAAGTCACTTTTGAGGTTCCCCTTTTAGCCCAAGATTAGACAGACCCGTAGGACACAAGGAGACTAAACGGGCACACCAGCCCAAGGGTAAGGACTAGAAGGCAGGAGGGGACAGGAAAGCTGGTAATAGGGAACCCAAGGTCAAGAAGGGGGAGTACTGACATGTCATGGGGTTGTTAACCAATGTCATACAATAATATGTGTACTAACTGTTTAATGAGAAGCTAGTTTGTTCTGTAAACCTTCATTTAAAGTATAATAAAAATAAATGAATTAAAAAATTTCTATAGAAGAATCCTGATCAAACGGGGTAAAATGCAGAACAGAATTTCAAGTTCTCACAGACCCTGGACTTTCTGGAACCATGGAGGGTGGATGAACCTCTGAAACTATTGCCCTGAGATAATCTTTAAACCTTAAACTAAGAATATCCCCTTTAATCATCTGAAAACTGAATAACCGTTTAGCTTAGGTAATAAAAAAGGCCTGACTTGAGCATTATGCTCTTTTAAGAACTATTTATATGGGATCAAGTTGACAACAACTTGGAAGTTTAGATAGGAACCTTAGGGGACAGTGAGTTTATGAAAAGGAGGGTGAGAATAGTTGCACAACTCAAAGAACGTAATCAATGTAACTAAATTGTACATATAGAAACATGAACTGTTGCATGTTTTGCTGTGTATATTCTCAACAACAAAATAAATGAAATTTAGGGGAAAAAAGAATGAATTGGGGGGCCCAAGCTCTAATCCCAGCACTATTGCTGTGCATCCTTGGGCAAGTTCTTTGGCCACAGTTTCCTCATCTGCAATATGAGTGGGGGGTGAACTCCATTTTTCTAGGGCCTTCTGGTGCTACGGATCTATGTTTCTATGGCTGAAAGCATTTCTAGGGGTGGCAGTCCTGATCCAGAGGGAAGCATGGACGGAGGGGCTCAGGAAAGCAGAGCGCCAGAACATCAGAGACAGAGGTCACTCCTATAGGTTCTCTGATGTCTGATTAATTACCAGAGTTCAGGAGATCACATGAAGTTGGAACCAGTTAGTCAGGAAGGGTCAGGTACCAGGGAAGAGGGGCTCTGCCCTTGGCCATACATCCTTTGGAGGAGGTAGATATCAGGTTAGGTTACTCCCTTCCCATCCAAGAGCCCCTCCACCAGTCTCCAGGGACTTACCTGTCGCTGTTGAGCTCCTACAGGTTCCATTATCTGTCTCATCTATCCATCTGTTTGTCCATTAATCTATTGATCCATCTATCCATCCATTTGTCCATCCATCCATCATCCATTCATCTACCCATCCATCATCTTCTATCCATCCATCCATCCAACCATCCATCCATCCATCTTTCCATCCATCCATCTATCCATCCATCCATCCGTCTTTACATCCATCCATGCATCCTTTAGACAAACACTGAATACAGTGTTTATGCCCTACTATTAAATAAAGAAATAAGAAATAAAGTCTACTCTCAGCAGGAGCCCTGGTGCATAGTGGTTAAGAGCTCATCTGCTAACCAAAAGGTCAGCAGTTCGAATCCACCAGCTGCTCCTTGTAAACCCTATGGAGCAGTTCTACTCGGTCCTATAGGGTCACTGTGAGTCAGAATTGACTCGAAAGCAACAGGTTTGAACAGGTGCTCTCATAAACTCACAGATTAGAAGGGAAGAGAGAGACAAGCAAAGAAATGATTACAGCACAGTATCGTAAGTGGGTAAGTATCAGGTGCTGAGGGGTAAACCAGGTGGTGGTGGAGATGGCCTTGGAAGGCTTTCTGGAGGAGGTGACATCTGAGCTGAGTCCTAAAGCAAGAGTGGGAGTTGTCCAGGCGAAGAGGAGATTCAAACAGAGGGAAAAGCAAGAACAAAGGCCTGGTGGTGGCACGACAACACGAGCTATTTAGGGAGATGTGAGTAGCTGAGTTTGGATGAAGCCTTGAGAGTCAGATGGAAAATGGGGTGAGATGAAGCTGGAGAAGCCTGGTCATAGAGGGTCCTGTGTGAGTGAGTCAGGGGGCTTGGCCCCGGGGAGGACATTTGTGGCTGGGATGGGAATAGGGACCGAGGCCTTGGGGCTCTCTGGAGAGGTTGAAAAGCTCTGGGCCAGGCATCAGAACCTCAGGTTCCTTTCTCATCTCTACCCCTGAATGACTGTAGGCAAGTCACTTAGCCTCTCTGGGCCTCAGTTTCCCTAGCTGTGACACTGCAGTGTTGCCCTTTGTGGCTTCTTGGGACTCTTGCAGCTCTGAGGGAGCCCCTGAGTCACATGTGGTCAGCAAAACCAATGCCACGTGAACATCTGGCCTGGCCTAAGGAGGGAGTTAATTGTTCCCAGTCCCTGTGTATGTTAGGGGCAAGTGGAGGCGGGGGAGGGGCCACCTCCCATCCCCATTGGTTAGGGGGCAACCTCTGCGGGGGCTCCCAGTCATGGGATATGCTGAGAAGGGGTGAGTTACCAGCCACTCATCAGCTTGGCTCCCAGGGTCCCAGGTAGGAAAGAGGGGAGCCCCATTCCCTGTGCCCCCTTCACAAAACATCAGGCTCCAACGCCCTTAGAGGAACAACACCCGGTGGTTTTCAAATGTTTGTTAGCAGCGGACCCTTTGTTCAGAACACAGTGTCCCACCAAACTCTAGTATTTAAAATGGGGCCAAGAGAACTGGGATGAAGCAGGTGGTGGGCTCTGGGCACTCTCCCTCCCTGCAGCAGCCCCTGAGCCCCTCCAAGTCTACAGAGTCCAGTTGGAAAACCTCTGGTCTTGGGAGGGGAGACTGAGGTCCAGAAGGTAGAAGGGACTGGCCCAGGTCACATGGCACGTACAGCCACTTCTCTCCTCTCCTGGCCCTGACACTGCCCTGCCCCAGGCCTGGAGGATGCAGGATAAAAATCTACCCCCTCTCTCTGCAGGTCTTCACTTCCCCCAAAGAAAACTGGGTTTCCAGGGCCAAGTGGTTCTGCTCAGCTCAAACACACCTTAGCTTCTCAGGGTACCCCAAGAGACAAGGTCTACAGCTGTGCTCTGCAAAGCATGTTGATCCTTGTCTCTGGAGCTGTTTACCCATCTGTACAATGGGACGAGAGGGTGAGAGACCAGAAATAGCTAGAACTCATAGAGGGCTTACTATGGGGAGGTGGCCTTGGAAGTCTTCCTGGAGGAGGTGGTAACTGAACTGAGTCTTAAAGCAAGAGTAGGCGTTGTCCAGGTGAAGAGGAGTTCAAACAGAGGGACAAGTAAGAACAAAAGCCTGGCAGTGGCATGAGAACTTAATCTGCACTGCAGCCCTCTAAGGCATGCGTCTTTATCACCGTCATTTTACAGACGGGGAAACTGAGGCACCAAGAAGTTAATTAACTTGCCCATGGTCACGTAGCCAACAGGGGGCAAAGCTGGGATTTGAACCTAGATGGCTGGTCCCTAGCACAGTGGTTAAGAGCTTGGCTGCTAACCAAAAGGTCAACAGTTCGAATCCACTAACCACTCCTTGGAAACCCTATGGGGGCAGTTCTACTCTGTCCTATAGGGTCATTAAGAGTTGGAATTGACTCGACGGCAACGGGTTTAGTTTTTTTGGTTTGGCTGGTCCCTGAGGCCTTGCTCTTACCCACTGTGCTCTATTGCCTCTTACCAGACGGCCTGAAAGCTCTTTCTGGTTCCACTGTCTGGGATTTGGACAGTAAGATTGAGGTGGTTCGGAGGGATGAGAGAGACACGGTTCCGGTCCTGGCTCTATCACCTACTCGCTGTGTGACCTTGGGTGAGTTGCTTCCCCTCTGGGCCTCAGTTTCCAGGACAGCTTGTTGTTAGAATTAAATGGCAGGCAGGCCACAGTGGTTGTCAGGAGATAGCGGCACTCATCACTATTGTTTTTCCTTCAGCCTCCACCCCTGCCCCTTAAGCCTCTGCTCCCACTCTCTTTGGGTGGGGAGGAGGTGGTGGCCCTCAGAGATGAGACGGTGAGACAGAAAGACTTTTCCTCCCATCTCCAAGCCTCTGGGGTCTGTCTCCAGGAGAAGTTGTTTCCCTTCCCCCACCCCTCAGAAACGCCCAGCAGGGTGGGGTCCAGCCACACTCTCCCTCTGGGCACAGCCCCTGCCTGGCCCTCAGAGCCCAAGCCCTCTACCCTTGGAGGCCAGTTCACCCCATCACAGACCCGGGTGGGCCGGGGGTGTCGGGGGGCGTATGGGCTGCCCAGGCTGCTATGAGGGGGTATCTGCACCAGCTTGCAGGCCAGTGGAGAGAAGTGGGACAGTAAGGCCCCAGTGCCCTGTCCCACCAGCCCCACCAACCCCAGAGCAAACATGTCATTACTGGAAGCCCAGCCAGACAGAGGGGTTGGAAGCAGCCATGGTTAGAGGAAATCATGCTGGGTCAGCCAAACCACGGCTGCTCTCGGCAGTGGCCCACGACCGACCACGAGGGTCTGGCTCACTGAATGTTTACGGAAAAGCTGGCCCCAAGGCTGGTCCAGCTGCTGGGCTGGGATCCCCTGGGTACCCTCAGTCCTCAAATCGTCAGCTTGGCAGGGAACATCAAAGGCTACAGATGGGCCTTGTTTTCCTCCACGGCCCACATGGGAAGTGAAGGGCTGAGGAGCCTGGCGGGGGGCAGAGAAGGGTCAAGGTTCTCTGGCCAGCCCTGGGCCTCCTGGTCCAGGTCCCTGAGCTGGGACTGGGGGGCCAGGACCTTTCCATACACTTCCCGCAAAGTAGCCTCATCTGGGGAGAGGCATGTAACGCACTTTGGATCAGACTACCAGCTGCCTTCCAGTCAGATCTAACACCTGGTGACCCCATGTGTGTCAGAGTAGAATTGTGCTCCAGAGCGTTTTCAATGGCTGATTTTTTTGGAGGTAGATCACCAGGCCTTTCTTCCACATACCTCTGGGTGGACTCAAACTTCCAACCTTTCAATTAGCAGTTGAGTGCATTAACCATTTGTACCACCCAAGGACTCAGACTGCCTTGCTTTAAATCCAGGCAGTGCCCCTCCCTGGCTGTATAACTCTGGGCAGTTTGCTTAACTTCTCTGTGCCTCAGCTTCCCCATCTGTAAAATAGGGCGATGATAATAGTACATACTTTATAGGTTGTTCAAAATGATCAAATGATTTAATATTTGTAAAGTGCTTAGAACAGCCCCTGTCACATACTAATTTCCATAAATGTGTGTTATAGAAGTCTTTTCCACTTTAGGAACATTGCTGATCATTGGTTCCATGAATCAGGGGCTGAGGTTGTGGAGATATGTCAGACTTAGATCCTTCCCAGGCAGCTTCAAAGTCCAGGCAAAGGATGGGGGCTGTAGGGTAGAGCAGGGGGGTGATACACCCCTCCCCAGTTATAGTCACCCAATAGTTGGCTACTGTTGTTATTAGGTGCAGTCGACTCATCTCCAACTCATAACAACCCCTCGTATAACAAAAGGAAACATTGCCCAATCCTGCACCATCCTCAGAATAGTAGATATGTTTGAACCCATTGTTGCAGCCACTGTGTTAGCCCATCTCATTGAGGGTCTTCCTCTTATTCAGTGACCCTCTACTTTACCAAGCATGATGTCCTTCCCCAGGGAACATGTCCAAAGTACGCGAGATGCTCCTTAACAACAGCAGTCGGCAACTGATTGGTGTAACTGTGAGAGGCCTGGCACAGAGCCTGGCACTGAACTGGCGTTCAGGTCATGACTGTGGAATGAACAGATGAACACCTGATGCTGTTTGAGTCCTGGCCGTGCTGCAAGCACTGTCCCGGGAGCTTCATGCCAACAGCCCCCTCTAGCCCCTTCAGCAACCTCATGGGTAGGTCGTATTATTCTCTCTGTGCTCAGAGACACAAACCGAGGCACCAAGAGGTCAAGTGACTTGCCCAAGGCCCTACAGCTGGTAAGTGGCAGAGCTGGGCCCTGAGCCCAGGTCCGTCTAGGTTCAAAGCCTGCATTTTTAACCAGACTGTCTTCCCAAAATGCCAGTGTGCTATCAAAGAGCACAGCACCCCTCAGGCCGGAGTTCAGAGAGTACCCAGCCTGACCTGAGTCTTCTAAGATAAGAGCAGTTGGATCCAAGGGAAGGGGGGAGGGTATCGTAGGCAGAGGGACCCACCTGTGGGAAAGCAGAGAGGCAGGGCCACCTCACTGCACAGCTCTGCTGCACAACGTGTTTGTGGAATAGTAAGAGCTATGGTGTACAGAAGGAGGCCTAGTGTCACAGTGGTTAGCACTCGGCTGCTAACCGAAAGGTCGGCAGTCTGAACCCTCCAGCGGCTCCATGGGAGAAAAATGCGGCGATCTGCTTCCGTAAAGCTTACAGCCTTGGAAACCCTATGAGGCTGTTCTACTCTGTCCTGTAGGGCCGCTGTGAGTCAAGATCAGCTCCACAGCAACCTGTTTTTTATGGCGTGTAGGGCTGAGGTGTGCGAAGGGTGCAGCAACAGGCGGGGAAGCTAAGGGATGTCTGCAAACAGATGTCTGGGACTAGGGTGAGGCAAGCCAAGTGTCTATTTTGAGAGCTAGGAAAAGGCTGTGTGGTCCATCCTGTGGGGTGGGCTTTGGTAAGGCGCATCTTAGTCCTTAAACTGATATCTTTGCTTTTCACCTCTTTGAAAGAGGTCTTTTGCAGCAGATTTGCCCATTGCAACACGTTGTTTGATTTCTTGACCGCTGCTCCCCTGGGCATTGATTGTGGATCCAAGTAAAATGAAACTTCACTCTGAGGACTAAGGTGCATCTGACTCAAGCCATGATGTTTTCAATCACTTCATATGCATTTGAAAGCTGGACAATGAATAAGGAAGACGGAAGAAGAATTGATGCTTTTGAATTATGGTGTTGGCGAAGAATATTGAATATACCATGGACTGCCAGAAGAACGAACAAGTCTGTCTTGGAAGAAGTAAAGCCACAGTGCTCCTTGGAAGGAAGGATGGGCGACTTCGTCTCATGTACTTTGGACATATTAACAGGAGGGACCAGTCCCTAGAAAAGGACATCATGCTTGGAAAGGTAGAGCGTCACCCATAAAGAGGAAGACTCTTGATGGATTGACGCAGTGGCTGCTACAATGGGCTCAAATATAGCAATGATTGTGGGGATGGCTCGGGACTGGGCAGTGTTTCATTCTGTTGTAGATAGGGTTGCTGTGCGTTGGAACCGACTTGATAACACCCAACAACAACAACAACGTGGGGTGGGAACCCCTGGAGAGTCCCAAGCGGGACCTGCAGGTGGCCAGATGTATGATCACTCTGGTGGTCACGATGGAAGATGAATTACAACAGAAGGAGGCTAGAGGCAGGGAGAAAAAAAAAACTGATTTGTATAAACAACAAACCTCAGCATCATTATTGGTGATGAACTATCTCCCCACATCAAAACTTACCTGCCCCTCCTAAAAATGTTAAACCTAGAATTACCATATCACCAAGCAATTTCCCTCCTAACCATATACCCAAAAGAATAGAAAACAGCTATGCAAACAAACACTTGTGCAAATACGTTCATAGCAACATTATTTACAATAGTCAAATTGGGAAAACAACCCGAATGTCCATCAGCTGATGAATGAATATGCAAAATGTGGTCCATCCATACCATGGAATATTCTTTAGCCATAAAAAGAATGAAGTACTGTTATATTTTATACCTTGGGTGAAGCTTGGAAACATGCCGAGGGAAAGAAGCCAGACGCAGAAGGTCACATATTGCACGTTCTCTTTGTATGATATTTCCAGAACAGGCAAATCCATAGACAGAAGGCAGGCGGGTGGTTACCAGGGGCCGGGGGGGGGGGGGGAGGAGAAGGAGAAGTGATTACTTGATGGGTACAGGGTATTTTTCTGGAGTGATTAAAATTTTTTGAAACTAAAGAAAGGTGGTGGTTATACAACATTGTTAATGCAGTAAGTGCCACTGAATTGTAAACTTCCAATGGTTGATTTTGTGTGATGTGAATCTCACCTCCATTTAAAAAAAAAAAAAAAAGAACTTACAGTGGCTCAAAAGGTTTGTGCTCGACTGCTAACCCAAAGGTTGGTGGTTCAAGCCCACCAGCAGTATTGCAGAAGAAAAGCCCTGGGGATCTGCTTCCTCTAAGATTACAGCCAAGAAAACCCTAGGGAGCAGTACTGCTCTGTAACACACTGAGTGCCATGAGTTGACATTGACACAATGGCAACTAACAACAACAATCTCATGGAGCTTTTGTGAAGATTAAAAAAAAAAAAAAGTAACAATAGCAGCATTTCCTAAAAAGTGAGTACTAGGTGCCTGCTAGGCACTGTGCTGACGTGCTTTGCAAAAAATATCTCATTTCCTCCCCACAGCAACCACAAGAGGCAGGGCTGGGACTAGGGTGAGGCCAGCCAAGTGCCCAGGGCGCAAATTTAAGGAGGCGCTCCCTCTCAGGCTGGTGCACAAGCAGGGTCAGCACCTGAGTGCTGGCGCCACCTTAAATGTTGGTCCCTGGGCACTTGGCTTGCCTCACTCTAGTTCCAGAGCCGAGTGAGGTTGATAGAATTACTATCCCCCATTTGATAGATGTAAGAACTGGAGCTTCCCCAGGTTGGGCATCTGCCTAAAGTAACAGGGCTAGGAAGGAAATGGGGGCCCCAGGTTTTCTTAATTTTGAAGCCTGGAGCTCTTTTTACCCTGCTGAGCTGCCTCCCAGCCTGGGGATGGAAGGCTCCAATCCACTCCATAGAAAGCCCAGCAATCAGGAGAGTTGTCTGGAACTGCCTTCCACTGGCTAGTGAGTGGCTGGGAGAGCCGACCTCTAGGGTGGACGCCCGGAGATTCCTCTCTACATTCCTGGAGGTTAAGTTTGGGGACCCAGGTTCCCAGTATCAGTCATCACATTCCCCAGAAGGAATCTCTACTCAAAACAAACCCCAAAGGTCATTTGTCTGGAAAGGAGTGTTCTGTCTCCACCCTGGGGTGGGACAGAGGGCCCCAGACTTTTAGGAGACCACCTAGGGGCCCAGATGGGGATGACCTGCTTCTGGCCAGCCCAGGAGTCCCTCTTCACCCTCTGGGTCTTCTCTGTGGATGGTGTCTTGGTGGAACAGGTGGACAGAGGAAGAATGAGCATCCAGTTGCAATTGGCAAGCCGCTAGAGAGTGCTAATGCGGCATATGTGTGGGCACATAGTAGTTGCTCATTTTGTGTTTGAACTGACGCCACCCCCACCCCAGAAAAGCACAATGTCCAGAATAGTCTTGCCTCTTAGCTGTTTTCAGCATTCACACCTAAGTGTCAGTTAGGAGATTTTAGGCTGCAAGTAACAGAATACCCCTACTGCTTATGACTTCAATAATAAGGACTTTTATGGTCTCTTGTAGCAAGAAATCTGGAGGTTGGGTGATCCCAGTATTGATTAATTCAGAGGCTCAGAGATGTCATCCAGGACCCATATTTTGGCTGCACCATTCTCACTGTGTTGACTTTAGCCCTCAAGCTTGACCCCTCACGGTCTCAAAATGGCTGCCAAAGTTTCAGGTATCACATCCTCACACCACTTAAAGGGAAAGGATAGGGGAGGGTCTCTCCATTTATCTTTTTTCTACATATATACAATATTTTATTGTGCTTTCGGTGAAAGTTTACAACACAAATTAGATTCCTATTTGACAATTTCTATACAAATTGTTCAGTGACATTAGTTCCGTTTTTCACAATGTGTCAACATTCTCTTTAATTGTGTTCTGGTTGTTTCATTTCCAGTGATCTAGTTTCCCTGCCCTCTTATCTTCTCATCTTTGCTTTAGAGTAATTGTTGACTTTTTAGTCTCATATAAATGTTTTTTTAATGGAGCATCATACTCACAGGTAATATCCTTTATTTTGTGTGCCACCGTGTTATTTTACTAAAAGGTGATCTCAGGAGATAGTTTCGGTTCAAGGTTTAAAGAGTATTTCAAGGCAATAGTCTCAAGGAGTCCTCTAGTCTCAAGTAAGTACAGTAAGTCTGGACTTCTTAAGAATTTGAGTTCTGTTTTGGGTTTTTCTCTCATTCCATACGGGTCCGTCAATTGTGGCCCTGATCAGAACGGCCGGACACCATCTAGTTCTTCTGGTCTCAGGGTAAATGAGGCTGTTCTTCACATATCTTTTTATAATTGAGACAAACCCTTCTCAGAAGCCCCCAGCAAACTTTCTTTTATGTCTCATTGGCCAGGTCTTGTTCACATTCTTGTGGAAGACTACTAATACTCACCAATAGCCATCTTCTTCTCTTCATTCTGGGCACGCAGCAAGGCTACATTTCCCAGCCTCCTTTACAGTTAGACGTGGTCATGTGACTGAATTCTGGCCAATGAAATGTGAGCAAAAATAATTGCATCACTTTCGGGACT
This sequence comes from Trichechus manatus latirostris, assembly GCF_000243295.1. Classification (NCBI taxonomy): domain Eukaryota; kingdom Metazoa; phylum Chordata; class Mammalia; order Sirenia; family Trichechidae; genus Trichechus; species Trichechus manatus. The sequence continues at coordinate 19,286,581 of NW_004443944.1, forward strand.
GATCTATAAAAGTCTCCTGCCCACAATCCTTGCTCTTTTTCCTTATCTGTCTGCAGAATGGAGAGGACTCTGAGGTTGATGAAGGCAGAGCCACAAGATAGGAAGAGTGTCCCTAAATGACTGCATGGAGCAGAGCCTTCCTGCTGAGACTCACTGTTACTGCGAGGTGAGAAAGAAACAAAGATCTATGGTGTAAAGCCACTGTAAGTGTGGAGTTATTTGTTACAGCAGCTAGCATAACTTAACCTACTCAATACATATGCCCATCCCTAATAACCCGCCAAGGGACTGGAGTACCTTGAATGGCTTAGCCCCTGGGTCTGGGGAAGGGCTTCCTTCCTTGAGCATCCCCTACTCCAGAACAAATCAAGGTTTTATAGACAAAGATGAGGCAGGAGGGAGAATGAGTGAGGGGTTCTAGACTTGAGCTGGATTGAAGACCAGAGGAGGATGGGGCTTAGGGAGACAGCTGCTAAGGTCTCAGGTCTAAGGGACTGTTCTGACCACCCAAGCTGTACCCCATGAGCTTGAAAGCCAACCTCAGACAGATCCCATTCTCAAACCACCGCTCTGACCCTTCAGGGGAACAGGGAGATGGAATGCGCCTGTGAGGACATAGCTGAAAGCTTGGAAGGGCTGTCAGGACACTCCGTTTAGTTCTGCCAAATTTAGTAAGCGCTGCCTGTGTGAGAGGAGCTTGAAGAGGGAGGAGAAGGCTTCTGTAGATGCCAAATTTGGCCTGACCAAACCTGCTGTCTGCAGGGCCAGCGGCCCCTTGGGGCGCCCTAGGGCCCTTGGTAGCTAAGCCCTCTAGTCTGCATCCCATGTGTCATCCAAAGGGCAGCAGAGAATCGGGGAACTGTTGAATCATAACACAGTGGCATCTCCACAGGCAGAATTTTGGGTTCTTACAATCATGTGTTCGTAGAGTCTTAGCACCATGGGCTCTCGGGGGTCTAGAATCTTGGGGCCTGGTGGGCCATAAAGGGGGATGTTCAGGCTGCTTCTCGCCTCTTTCGCTTGGGAGGCAGAGTTACATGGTGGTTATGAGGCCAGACTTTACCACCTTGATTCCATCTCAACTTTCTACCAGAGACCTAGATAAGCTAGCTCACCTCCCTGAGCCTAAGTTTTCTCATCTGCAAAATGAGTGAGGAAAAGTAATCCCTTCAATGTGGGTGAAGATGAATGAAATAACAGATATAAAGCATTGAGCCAAAGACCTTGCACCCAGTAAGCGCTCCTTAAGTGCTGGCTGCCATCTTTATCATTGGGGGGAAGTTTCCACATTCAGATTCCTCCCCTTCCCCACCCTGCATTGCCAAACTTAGGTTTGGCAAGGGCCAGTGCACTACTGGATAAAGCCTTTTTTTCCTCAGAGGATACATACTAGAAAGAACTCTGTCCTGGCCAGCATGCCACCAATCTGCTCCAAGACTTAGTTTTCCCATCTGGGCAATGGGCACAATCAGCTCCCCCCTGCCACTACTCACAGAGCTGTAACAAAACTCAATTGAAGCAATATAGTGTCATGGTTCAGTAGACAGATGCTACCTGCAGACATCCGGGCCTGGGTTTGCAGCCCGACTCTGGCCTTCTCTCACCCTGTGACCTTGAAGATGCCACTGAGCTAAAGTTTTGGGGCCTTTGAATGAGATAACACTGGTTCTTACCTTAAAGGAGGGATGAAATGTGACCAGGCATGTAAAGTGCTCGGCTCCATGCCTAGGACTGGGGAGGACTCAGTAAACAGGTGCAATTTTATGATCACTAGTAGTCTCGACATTAATCAAGATTTGGAAAGTATAGAGAGGGCTGTAAGTAGAAATGTTCTTAGGTCAGCCTCTGTCAGATACAGAAAAGGAAAATTCTGCCTTCACCTTGAGGCCATATGGGTGCCCCACAGACTCCCATGACCCCAAACTGCTGTTCTGGAGTTTACGCAAATGTCTGCTATTCTCTTCCTACAACTGAAACCATGTGGGAGGCAGTGTGGTGCAGGGCTGGGAGTCTAGAGTTTCCAGTTCTAGTCCAGCTTCCACTGCTCTCTGGATGTGTAACTCCAGGCAAGTACATCACCCTTTCTGGGCCTCCCTTGCAAACCATGTGAGGCAGTGGGACTGCAGGCTCTATCCCTAAGGGCCCAGATGACTATAACATTCACAACTCCTTCCTCACACGGCCAGCAGCCAAGGAGAGAGGGTGTGGTCCACTAGAGGGCTCAGGGTCAGGGTCACTGCACTGTGTGGAATCTGGGCTTTGCTGCCCAGAACCACCCCTCCTGATGCCTGGAATTCCACCATGAGTGACTCAGGCCTTTGGGAAATCACTGCCCTCACCCTACTGAGTAATAACAATAACAATACCTCGTGGCTTTTCTCTGCTGGGAGTTTTCCAGCTCCACGATCTCACTTGGTCTTCAGCTGACTGCTGTGAAGTAGACAGTGAAGGTGAGGAAAGGTAAGACCAGAGGTGAGAAGTGACTTGCCTAAAGCTACACAGCAAGTTAGTAGCCAAGTCTAGCGTCCTGGTCTCCTGGCTTCTTGGCAGTGCCTTTTCCTCCGACAACTTTGTTTAAAAAGGCTGCCCCTGAGAGGAAGATGGTAAGTCCTTAACATTTTTAAGGGACATGTAACTTAGTTTATCATGATTTGTGTATGTCAGAATACTCTAGGTCATGCTGCTGTAACAAACAACCCCAAAATCTGACTCCAGAATCAGGCAACCACTACACCATACTGCCTCTCACACTAACCCTGTATCTCCTAGAACATTCTTCCCTGCTGCCCTAAACCCCTCTCTGCTCTGCCCACATCTCAGGCCTGGGATAAGGCAATGGAATCAGACAGATTCACCCTTGCCTGGCTGTGTGACTGTGGGCAAGCCAGTTGACCTCTCTAGGTCTCAGTTTACTCATCTGGGAAATGGGGACAATAACAGAATGTACCTTGAGGAGAAGATTCTAGGGGCATGGAAAGCATTTAGCATGGTCTATGGCATGTTATCACGCTATGGGTATATTTAAGCCTCGTGCAGAGTTTGATGCCCGGGCAGGAAAGGGGTAGCCTTCAGCCTAGCCCTCAGCTTGAACAATTTTGGGAGAAACACCTTCTTCCAGCCAGCCTTGCGTCAGGCCTGGGGAATGGGTGGGAGGGGAGCCAGAGGCTGCAGAGACAGTTGTCTCGCACCCAGAATACTTTCCTCCCTGATAATCTGTTTGCAGTACCTCATTCTTTTTTTAAAAAACCTATCCTGCCAAGGATTAAGCATGCAAGTGTGTGTCAGCTCCCAGCCCAGCCAACGTCCCACCCTTTGAGAATTTGCTTTAAAGAGTGGGGTCGGGGACCCTTCACTACACCATGAGTGTTTCAACTACCACACCTCTGCATGCGCCGTGTCTCCTCCTGGGTATGCCGTGCCCTGTCTCCTTTGTTCCTCCCAATTCTGCTCATCATCTTTCAAGGCTCAGCCACAGTATCCTCTCCTCTCCTGCTGGCAGCCTCTCTGGTCCTCCTCCCTCCCCTGGTCACCACAGCTCCCTCACCACATGTGGATGAGCTCCAAACCCACCAGGTCTGGGGACATCTCTTGAGTTCTTAATTTCCTGTGGTTACTTAACACCTTTGAGGGCAGGGATAGTGTCACCTACTTCTTTGCAAAGTGTGAGGCTTTCATGAATTGATAAAGTGCTTTCATCACCACCATATAAATGGGAGATGATGGTGATGATGATTTCCCATTTTACAGATTAGGAAACTGATATCCTGAAAACAGAAGTGGTAAAGACCATGTTGTTGTTAGGTGCTGTCAAGTCAGCTCCAACTCATAGAGACCTGTGTACAACAAAAAGAAACACTGCCTGGTCCTACGTCATCCTCACAATCATTGCTATGTTTGGGCCCATTGTTGCAGCCACTGAGTCAATCCATCTTGTTGGGGGTCTTCCTCTTTTTCGATTACCCTCTACTTTTCCAAGCATGATGTCCTTCTCCAGGGACTAGTCCCTCCTGATAACATATCCAAAATACATGAGACAAAGTCTCACTGTCCTCGCTTCTAAGGAGCATTCTGACTGCACTTCTTCCAAGACAGATTGGTTTGTTCTTCTGGAAGTTCATGATATAGTCAATATTTTGCACCAACACCATACAGCTGGGGAACCAGGGCCTTTAACCCTGAGGTCCTTTCTCTCTCTAAACTACCTCCTCCCATTTCCTCCCCATTCTCTCTCTAACTCACTCCCTCTCCCTCTCCTCCTCTGCCTTTGCTGCAAGACAAGCCCAGGCTAGCCTGCTGGAGAATGAGGGAGGACATGGAATGGAGCCATGTTGTCCCAGTTAACTCTTAGATATCGGATAGTTCTACTGTCATTTTAAGTCACTAACGTGGTTTCTATTCAAATTTCAAATGTCCCTCACATTCCTAGTCAAAACTCCCAGCTTGATTTAGGTTTAAACCTTCTCCCTCTCCCAGGCTGGCAGCCTGCAGATGGGAAGGCCTTATGGTTGCTCCTTCTCTGTTTCTCCTCCCCTCCCCACCGGTGGAACTGAGGGGGCTGGGGTGGAGAGGGTGAGGGAAGAAGAAGGGTCTTACTTGAGCTGGTTGGCCTTGAGCTTTCTGGACTCAGCAGATATTTAAAGCTGCCCCTTTCTGTTTAGTGACACTGTTGTGGGCTCTACGGAGGTGACCACTGCCACAGGGTCCCTTGACCTTTGCGGATGTTCTTCCTAGTGGTCACTGCAACTCCTTTATCAGCCTTAGGATCTGACATCAGCTCCAGCTTCTTGTTGCTAAGACCACTCTGTCCCTCCAAGAGGTCCTACGAGATGGGACCCAAGATAATCCCGTCAGCTCCCCTCAAAACACACACAGCACATCTGATCCAGAGACCCTCCCAGGTCCCTTCATCTGGAAATGGTCCACAGAGGCTTTCAATTTCTCAGGCAGGAGCCCACAGGTGTTCTGTCTCTGTGGAGAATGGGCAAGGGCTCACAGCTGAGAGCTGCTGCTCTCTCCAAAACAATGTTTCTCAGCTAGTCCCCTCCCTCTCTCCCCTTTTTTCCTTTATATTCTCAAAGTAGGTGAGAGATGAAGACTTCCAAGACTTCTTTTGTAAATGCTGTACATGGTGATCCCATCTGGAATTTCATATCTTTCATATCTTGGTGGCATCCCCTTAACATTACGATATATTTAAACAAATGGAAATATACCTTATACATTGTTCTTCCCTGGATTCTTTTGACCCATTATACTTGGATATTTTTCCTCTCTTTTCCTTAAAAATGCCTCACTTTTAAAAGTAAAATACATGCTGGATTTTCTTAGTATTTAAAAAAAAAAAAGGTAAAATAACTCCTTGAATATGCATACCTAGATTTATTCAATCATTCCCCCCTATTGATGAACATTTAGGTTATTCCCAATCTTTTGTTATGATAAAAAAAAAAAAAAAAAACTGCAGTGGATAACCTTGTACACACTTCATTTCACACATGTGGAAATATATCTGCAGTTTAAGCCCTGAAAGTGAAATTGCTGAATCAAAAGGCATATACATTTTCTGGAACATTTTTTACTTAAGTCTAACATTCAGAATTGACAGCAACAGGCTTTTTTAAACATATACACAAAACTAAGCACAAATCATAAATGTTCAGCTTGATGAATTTTCATAAAGTGGACACATCCCTGAAGCCAGCACCTCCTTGTGCCCACAAAGTAACCACCATCCTGACTTATAATACCATAGATTAGTTTTGTCTCCTTTGAAGTCTATGTAAGTAGAATCAGACAATATGTACTATTTTGTGTGTGTCTGTGAGTTTGTATGTGGTGTTTGGGAGCTTCATCCACACTGCTGTTGTTCATTCAGTCTCCCTGTTAGGTAGTATTCCATTGTATGAATACACCACAATTTACTAGGGGTGGGTAGTTCTTATTTTGGGAATATTTCAAATAGTGCTGCTACGGAGAACACTAGTATAGCGCTGTCCAGTAAAATATAGTGTGAGCCACAAATGCAAGCACATATGTAATTTAACTTTTCTAGCAGCCACGTTTAAAAAAGTAAAAAAGAAACTGGGGGAATTAATTTTTAGAAGTATTTAATCCAGTATATCCAAAATATTATCATTTCAACATATCATCAATATTAAAAAAATTATTAAGGAGTTATTTTACCTTTTTTGTTTATTGTTGTAGTTTAAGTGAAAAGTTTACATTTGAAGTTAGTCTCTTATACAAAAATTTATACATACGTTGTTATGTGACCCTCATTGCTCTCCCTATACTGTGACAGCACATTCCTCCTTTCCACCTCTGATTTCTCATGTCCATTCAACCAGCTCCTAACCCTCTCTGCCTTCTCATCTCACCTCTGGACAGAAGGTGCCCATTTAGTCTCATGTATCTACTTGCGCTAAGAAGCACACTCTTCGCGAGTATCATTTTATGTCCCACAGTCCAGTCCAATCTTTGTCTGAAGAGTTGGCCTCAGAAATTGTTTTAGTTGTGGGCTGATAGAGAATCTGGGGGCCACGCTTTCTGGGATTCCTCCAGTCTCAGTCAGACGATTAAGTCTGGTCTTTTTACTAGAATTTGAGTTCTGCACCCCACCTTTCTCCTACTCCATGAGGGGCTCTCTGTTGTGTTCCCTGTCAGGGTGGTCATTGGTGGTAGCTAGGCACCATCTAGTTCTTCTGGTCTCAGACTGATGAAGTCTCTGGTTTATGTGGCCCTTTCTGTCTCTTGGGCTAATACTTGCCTTGTGTCTCTGGTGTTCTTCATTCTCCTTTACTCCAAGTGGTTGGGACCTATTGATGCATCTTAGATGGCCACTTGCAAGCTTTTAAGACCCCAGACACCACTCACCAAAGTAAGATGCAGAACATTTTCTTAATAAGCTTTGTTATACCAATTGACCTAGATGTCCCCTGAAAGCATGGTCCCCAGACCCCTGTCCCTGCTACTCTTTCCCTCAAAGTGTTTGGTTGTATTC
>NW_004443944.1:19293680-19307204 GCF_000243295.1 Trichechus manatus latirostris
CCTGTCCCTGCTACTCTTTCCCTCAAAGTGTTTGGTTGTATTCAGGAAACTTCTTAGCTTTGGTTTAGTCCAGTTGTGTTGACTTCCCCTGTAGTGTGTGTTGTCCTTCCCTTCACCTAAGATAATTCTTGTCTACTATGTAGTTAGTGAATACCCCTCTCCTTTCCTCCCCACCCTCGTAACCATCAAAGAATGTTTTCTTCTGCATTTAAACCTTTTCTTGAGTTCTTCTAATAGTGGTCTTATACAATATTTGTCCCTCTGTGACTGACTAAACTCACTCAGCATAATGCCCTCCAGATTCTTCCATGTTATAAGATGTTTCATGGCTTCATCCTTGTTCTTTATCGTTGCATAGTATTCCATTGTGTGGATATACCATAATTTTGTTTATCCATTCATCGCTTGATGGCCACCTAGGTTGTTTCCATCTTTTTGCTATTGTGAACAGTGCTGCAACGAACATGGGTGTGCATATATCTATTCATGTGACAGCTCTTATTTCTCTAGGATATGTTCCAAGGAACGGGATTGCTGGATCATATGGTACTTCTATTTCTAGCTTTTTAAGGAAGCACCAAATCGATTTCCAAAGTAGTTGTACCATTTTACATTCCCACCAACGGTGTATAAGTGTTCCAGTCTCTCCACAACCTCTCTAGCATTTATTATTTTGTGTTTTTTGATTAATGCTAGCCTTGTTGGGTGAGATGATATCTCACTGTAGTTTTGATCTGCATTTCTCTAATGGCTAATGATCATGAGCATTTCTTCATGTGTCTGTTAGCCCTCTGAATATCTTCTTTGGCGAAGTGCCTGTTCATATCCTTTGCACATTTTTTAATTGGGTTATTGGTCTTTTTGTTGTTGAGGTTTTGCAGTAACTTGTAGATTTTAGAGATTAGACGCTGATCAGATTCGTTGTAGCCAAAAATTATTTCCCAGTCTGTAGGTTGTCTTTTTACTCTTTTGGTGAAGTCTTTTGATGGGCATAAGTGTTTGACTTTTAGGAGCTCCCAGTTATCTAGTCTCTCTTCTGGTGCTTTTGCATTGTTACTTATGGTTCGTATTCCGTTTATGTCATGTATTAGGGCTTCTAGCATTGTCCCTATTTTTTCTTCTATGATCTTTATCGTTTTCAATTTTATATTTATGTCTTTGGTACATTTTGAGTTAGTTTTTGTGCATGGTGTGAAGTATGGGTCTTATTTCATTTTTTTGCAGATAGATATCCAGTTATGCCAGCACTATTTGTTAAAGAGCCTTATTTTGCTTTTTTCAAATACTAACAAAATCTGGTGTGTATTTTATACTTAGAGTACATCACAATTTGGACTAGCCACATTTCTAGTGCTCAGGAGCCACATGTGGCTACAGGCTAACATATTAGACAGTGCAGGTTGATTACAAGTCTTACGGTGGATGTATCATGAATTTCTGTTGGATACACATGCATGTTGAATTTTGAGAGATATTACCAAATTGCCTTCCATAGGTGTCAAACCAGGTTTAAATCTCACCTGCAGTGTGAGTGTGCCAGTTTCCCCATACTCTCGCTGACTGTGCGGTTTTGCAATCTGATAGATAAAAAGTGGCCACTCAGTGTGGATTAATGCAGGGTTCTCTTACCTGGAGTAAAGCTAAGCATCTTTTTATACATTAAAATCCACTGCATATCTTTTTGTGTAAACTATTGGCTCACTTTATTTGAGGGCTGCGTTTTGCACTTCTCTGCACACCTCTCCCTGTACACAGGTGCCACCAGAGCCTGGGACCAAGTAGAGACTCAAGGTCAGTATTTCAGAATTCTGCTGTATTGGGGCTGTTCCCAGCAGGGAAAGTCCTCTTGGCCCTGGAACTGGCAAGCAGGACTTATCTTTGAGGGCATACCACCCCCTGCTGACCAAGCTGAGTTTTCAGCCCTCTCCTTCTACCCAACTGGGACCAGGAGAGGAGGCCTGGCAGCTGGGGACCAAGGGAGCAGCCTATGGAGTTTGGGTTTGAATCCCTGCTCAGCTATTCACAGCTGTGTGACTTTGGGTAAGCAACTTCACCTCTCTGGGCCCACCACCTGCTCCTCTATGAAGTGGAAATAATGACCATCCCTCTTAGAGGCATACTTAGGTGATGGGACATGAAAGTGCTTAGCAGAAGGTCTGGGACAAAACAAGGGTCAAGTTGGCATTCTTGACATTCATAAAGACCCAGGGAGGAGAAAGGATGGTCACTAAAGGAGGCAACTGGTGCAGCTAGATTTTTGTGGGTCCACCACTGCCTAGCCAGTTTCTGGACCTCAGTTTCCACTTCCGTGGACTGGCCAGTTCACTTCACAGCAAGGGTGCTCAGACATGCTACAATGCCTAGGGCATTGCACTTAACACAGTGTCTGCACATTGTAAGTACTCACTGAGTGGCAACCACCATATCATCATCACCATCACCACCACCACCACCATCATCATCATCACCATCACACCACCACCACCACCCACCACCACAACCATCATCACTATTACACTACCACCACCATCCACGACCACCACCACCATCATAATCATCATCACCATCACACCACCATCACCACCCACCACCCCCACCAGCATCATCATCACCATCATCATCACCACCTTCACCACCATCACTGCTGCCATCTTATCATCACCATCACAACCGCCACCATCATCATTATCACCACCACCATCACTACTACCACCACCGCCATCATCATCATCACCATCACTATCACCACCACCACCACCACCATCATCATCATCACCATCACACCACAATCACAGCACTGACCCATCACACCACTATCATCATCATCCTCACCACCACCACCATCACCACCACCACTGCCACCACCATCATCATCGTCACTGGCAGCTGACTGGCTCCCCAGCTCTCTGAGGAATCCAGAGGCTTGCTCTCTTCTGCCACTAGAGAGCACCAGAAATCTCAAACTTGACATCCAGAGCTCTGCACCTTGGCTAAGCAGGCCTATCAAGCTGCAGGGGGTGGGAGAAGGGATTTCTCCCAGCTCAGAAGAGCCTAGCAGGTTTCCTGTGTCCCTAGGTCTGGCTGCCAGGGGTGGGGGCAGGCTGCACATAGCTCACAGGAAGGATCATAAGCTCCCCAACCCCTGATCAATGTCCCTCTCTTGATGTGTCCCATAGTTCAGAACACTGTGAGCAAAAGACCTCTGGCTCTGGAAGCAGCTCTTCATATTTTTTTCTGTGTGACCTTGGGCAAGTTCCTAGACCTCTCTGCACCTCAGTTTCCTTTTCCATAAAATGGAAATCTTACCGGTCCCAAAGAAAGGAAAAGCCTTATTTGCAGAGGGAAGGCTGTGATTGTTTGTGCTGCTTTCCATCAAGTAAATATGATACAACGTAAGTAACTTTTTCCTGTTGATAGGCATTCTGATATTCCTCTACTATTTCTAATCATTATGAAGACTATTTTGTATCATGGAAAATGTTTACGATACATAGTTAAGTTACAAAAAAAAAAATGTGATTCAAAGGACTATTATGGTTTGATCACACATGTAATATATTCCCCAAAAAACAAACCAGTTGCCCTTGAGTTTATTTAAACTCATGGCAACCCCATGTTTTTAAGAGTAGAACTTCACTCCATAGGGTTTTCACGGCTGTGACCTTTCAAAAGCAGATTGCCAGGCCTTTCTTCTCTGCTGCCTCTGTGTGGGTTTAAACCACCAACCCTTCAGTTAGTAGTTGAGCACTGACCCGTTTGTACCACCCAGGAACTCCATGTAACGTATCAATTCATTCAAATGTTTTATCGTGCCTCTTACCATGTGACAGTCTCTGCAGTAGCTTATGGGACTAGCAGAAATGAAGCTAGTAGTTGTGTTAGGGTTGGTGGGATTCCGGGGGATAGAGTTCCTCTACCTCAGCCCCCCTCTATTCTTCAAACTTTCTTAATGTTGTTGTCTTGTCCTTCCAAAAACAGAAAGGAAGGGAGCAAGGGCAATGACTGAGCACCTAGTGTGTGCCAGGTGTTTTCATCTCATCCTTGCCCTGAGTCTGTGGGCTGCAGGCAGGATTGCTCCCACCGTGTCTTCATTCCCGACACTGTAGCTGGCATGTAGTAGTAGGTCCTCAATAGGTATTTGTTTAGTGATCAAAAGAAGGAAATTTCACAAACTTTACAAATGAGGAAACTGAGGTTCAGAGAAGCTATGTGACTTGCCCAAGGTCACCCAGCTAATGGGATGCAGGTCCAGGCTCATCAGACTCCAGGTCCTGAAGAAGTTCTTTCTACTCAGTGCCTGCCCCTCCTCCCCCACACCCGTTTGCCCCAAGCAGTTTATTTTACAGATACATACTTCTTGTATTGTAGATTACTTGCTAAACGACTCCAGGAAGTAAGTGTTAGCATTTCCCCTATTTTACAGATGGGAAAATTGAAGCACAGGTCAGTTAATTTTAACTAACTCTCCCAGGTCATAAGCCAGTAAGTCATAGAGGCAGGATTCTAACCCAGGCAGCCTGTGGCTATGCCATGTTGCCGCTGCTGGTTGTGAATCTTGTCTTCTTGACCACCTCTGGTGGACCCGATCATGCCTCCTTCGAACAGCCGCTAGAGACTCTGGAACGGGGCTGGGCACACCGTAGCACCTCAGGTCAGGCCCTCTGGCTGGGGGTTTGCCTGGCAGGTGAGACTCCTCAGCCGCTGCATCCCATTTGGAAGTTTGGCGGGTGGCCCTGGGTTTATAGAGCGCGCCCTTCTCTGCCCTTTGAGCCTGTAATCACTTGCCTGCGCCGCACCCGGAGCTGCACACACTTGCCAGCAGAGACGGTGCCTTGAGTGTCCAGAGAGGAGGTGAAAGCTGCACTCTGCTCCCTTTATCTGCAACCTCTTAGGCAGGTGTGTGTCAGACGAGTACATGGGTGAGCCCACATGTACATGTGTGACATGTGTGTTCTTGTGAAAATACTCCTGTGTGCACACCTGTGTATACGAGCAGTCCTGTATGTGAGTGCACGTATGTGTCTGGGTGTGGTATGTGTGGTCCGGTGCGTGCCCATGGGTGCGAATTAGACCTGCATGTGTACATGAGCTTTTTCTTTTTCCTTTTTTTAATTTTTTATTGTGCTTTAGGTGAAAGTTTCCAGAGCAAATTAGTTTCTCATTCAACAATTTATACACAAGTTGTTTTGTAACATTGGCTGCAATCCCTCCATGTGTCAACACTGTCCCCTTCTCCACCCCAGCTCCCCCAATTCCATTCATCCTGTTTTCCTGTCTTCTTGTCTTTGCTTTTGGGCAGGTGTCGCCCATTTGGTGTCACTTACATGACTGAGCTAAGAAGCACGTTCCCCTATGTGTCTTATTGTTTGTTTTATAGACCTGTGTACATGAGCTTATATGCAGCTCTGCACATGCGTGAGGAATGTGGAAGAACAGACCACCTAAGCAGAAGGACATCTCCCTCCCTAGCCTCAGTTTCTAGTTTCTAAATCGTGGAACAGTGCCAGGCACACAGTAAGGGCCAGGCACACAGTAAGGGCCAGGCACACAGTAAGGGCCAGGCACACAGTAAATGCCATATTGTTTATTATTATTACCTCCCCAGGGGCTGTGTAGAGATTAAATAACAGCCATGAAAGAATCTGCCATAAAAAATGTTTCTCCCTTCATTGCTAGGTCAATATGTTTTTTCTCCCTCTACTTTTGCCATTGCAAAGGCAATATGACAATAGTAGAGAATTTGGAAATAGAGGTGGGAGAGGTAGGGGAACCTATCACCCAGAACCCCACCAACCCTAATGTAATTGGACTGTTCCAAGTCTGCTGGACGCAGCCACAGAGACACGAAACGGGTGAAAGCGAAAGAAGCAGCTTTATTTGGTTGGCCAAGCAAAGGAGCACGCTGGGAATTGCAGTACCAAGATGGCTCCCTGAACAATGGCCAAAACAGGACTTATTAGGGGAAGGGTTCTGGGGAAAGGAGCAAGGTCGTTGATTGATCTGGTCCAAAAAAGACATTCCCAGGGAGGTTCCGTCGTCTGCACTTGCTCGGTCCAAAAGGGGTGGGGGTCTCTCAAACTGGATCTTAGGCTTAGACCACTCACTTTTCTAAAAGTGTTCCCCCAATCTTGGGCCACTAAAGTTTGGTTCCCTCTGGCAGAAGGAAAGTTCCGGGGTCACCCAGAGGATGGGGGTTGATGGTTCTGTGTATGTCAGACGGGCCAGATTTGGTCTTAACTGGTTCTGTGGTCTGCAGACCCCAGCCTCTTGTTTTTCTTATCTTGGGCAGGAAGTTGGCCGATTGAGTAAAAAACATCTGGAGAAACCAGTTGGAAGGGGAGGTGGCTCATGCCACTCTGCTTATAAGTATTGGGGGTTGGTAATGGTGCCCAGAGGCTGGGGTCTCACTAAGACGAATAATATTTTCATTTTTGCTAATTTCCATTGATTTAGGAAATAATATTGGAGTCATTATTCCCTGTCCTTCAGTATAGAGAATGTGACCCAGCTGGAGCTGAGCTCACAAGGACTCACAAGGACATATCAACTGGGCCCTGAAGTATAAAGACAATAGCTAGGATAATCTTGGAAAATATCTTTTAGGGAAACTTTCACATAAACCATTCAAACAGAACACAAAAAGACTTTCCACTCTTTTTATTTTTTGTGGGGAGGCAGTTTTTTAATTTTTTTCATTGTACTTTAAGCTAAAGTTTAGAATTCAAGTTAGTTTCTCATACAAAAATTTATACACACCTTGTTATAGTTGCTCTCCCTATACTGTGACAGCACACTCTTCTTTTCCACCCCTGATATCCCTGTGTCCATTCAACCAGCTACTGACCCTCTCTGCCTTCTCAGCTCACCTCCATACAGGAGCTGTCCATTTAGTTTTATGTCCCTACTTGAGCTAAGAACATGCTTCACCAGTATCATTTTAAGTCCCATAGTCCAGTCTAATCTTTGTCTGAAGAGTTGGCATGGGGAATTGTTTCAGTTTTGAGCTAACAGAGAGTCCAGGAGGCATGTCGTCCAGGATCCCTCCAGTCTCAGTCAAACCATTAAGTCTCATTTTTTTACCAGAATTTGAGTTCTGTGCCCCACTTTTCTCCTGCTCCATCAGGGACTCTCTGTTGTGTTCCCTGTCAGGGTGGTCATTGGTGGTATCTGGACCATCTAGTTCTTCTAGTCTCAGGCTGATGGAGTCTCTGGTTTATGTGGCCCTTTCTGTCTCTTGGGCTAATATTTTCCTTGTGTCTTTGGTGTTCCTCATTCTCCTTTGCTCCAGTGGCTTGGGACAAATTGACGCATCTTAGATGGTCACTTGCTAGCTTTTAAGACCCCAGATGCCACTCACCAAAGTGAGATGCAGAACATTTTCTTAATAAACTTTGTTATGGCAATTGACATAGATGTCCCCTGAAAGCATGGTCCCCAGACCCCTGTCCCTGCTACTCTGTCCCTTGAAGTGTTTGGTTGTATTCAGGAAACTTCTTAGGTTTCGGTTTAGTCCAGTTGTGTCGACTTCCCCTGTAGTGTGTGTTGTCCTTCCCTTCACCTAAGATAATTCTAGTCTACTATCTAGTTAGTGAATACCCCTCTCCCTCCCTCCCCACTCTCGTAATCATCAAAGAATGTTTTCTTCTGCATTTAAACCTTTTCTTGAGTTCTTCTAATAGTGGTCTTATACAATATTTGTCCTTTTGCAATTGACTAAATTCACTCAGCATAATGCCTTCTAGATTCCTCCATGTTATAAGATGTTTCACGGACTCATCGTTGTTCTTTATCTTTGTGTAGTATTTCATTGTGTGAATGTAGCATAATTTGTTTATCCATTCATCGGTTGATGGCCACCTAGGTTGTTTCCGTCTTTTTTGCTATTGTGAACAGCGCTGCAAAGAACATGAGTGCGCATATATCTATTCGTGTGACGGCTCTTATTCCTCTAGGATATATTCCAAGGAGCAGAATTGCTGGATCACATGATAGTTCTATTTGTAGCTTTTTAAGGAAGCTCCAAATCGATTTCCAAAGTGGTTGTACCATTTTACATTCCCACCAATAGTATATAAGTGTTCCAGTCTCTCCACAACCTCTCCAACATTTATTATTTTGTGTTTTTTGGATTAATGCTAGCCTTGTTGGGGTCAGATGGTATCTAATTGTAGTTTTGATTTGCATTTTTCTAATGGCTAATGATTGTGAACATTTCCTCATGTATCTGTTAGCCACCTGAATGTCTTCTTTGGTGAAGTGTCTGTTCATATCCTTTGCCCATTTTTTAATTGGGTTATTTGTCTTTTTGTTGTTGAGATTTTGCAGTATCTTGTAGATTTTAGAGATTAGATGCTGATCAGATTTGTTGTAGCCAAAAATTATTTCCCAGTCTGTAGGTTGTCTTTGTACTCTTTTGGTGAAGTCTTTTGATGGGCATAAGTGTTTGATTTTTAGGAGCCCCCAGTTATCTAGTTTCTCTCCTGATGTTTGTGCATTGTTACTTACAGTTCGTATTCCACTTATGCCATGTATTAGGGCTCCTAGCTTTGTCCCTATTTTTTCTTCCATGATCTTTATTGTTTTAGATTTTATATTTAGGTTTTTGATACATTTTGAGTTAGTTTTTGCTCATGGTGTGAGGTATGGGTCTTGTTTCATTTTCTTGCAGATATATATCCAGTTATGCCAGCACTATTTGTTAAAGAGACTGTCTTTTCCCCATTTAACGGACTTTGGGCCTTTGTCAAATATCAGCTGCTCATCGGTGGATGAATTTACATCTGGATTCTCAATTCTGTTCCATTGGTCTGTGTATCTATTGTTGTACCAGTACCAGGCTGTTTTGATTACCATGGTGGCATAATAGTTCTAAAATCAGATAGTGTGAGGCCTCCCACTTTGTTCTTCTTCTTCAGTAATGCTTTACATATACGGGGCCCCTTCCCTTTCCATATGAAGTTGGTGATTTGTTTCTCCATCTCCTTAAAAAATGCTGTTGGAATTTGGATCAGGATTTCATTGTATCTGTAGATCACTTTGAGTAGAACTGACATTTTCGCAATGATGAGTCTTCTTATGCATGAGCAAGGTATGTTTTTCCACTTATGCAGGTGTCTTTTGGTTTCTTGCAGTAGTGTCTTGTAGTTTTCATTGTACAGGTCTTTTACGTCTCTGGTTAGATTTATTCCTAAGTATTTTATCTTCTTGGGGACTACTGTAAATGCTGTTGATTTGGTGATTTCCTCTTCAAAGTTCTCTTTGTTGGTGTAGAGGAATCCAACTGATTTTTGTATATCTATCTTGTATCCTGATACTTTGCTGAAATCTTCTATTAGTTCATGTAGTTTTCTTGTGGATTCTTTGGGGTTTTCTGTATATAATATCATGTCATCTGCAAATAGAGATGCTTTTACTTCTTCCTTAACAGTTTGGATGCCCTTTATTTCTTTTTCTAGCCTAATTGCTCTGGCTAGGATTTCCAGCACAATGTTGAATAAGAGTGGTGATAAAGGGCATCCTTGTCTCGTTCCCCTTCTCAAGGACAATGCTTTCAGACTCTGTCCATTTAGTATGATGTTAGCTGTTGGTTTTGTATAAATATCCTTAATTATGTTGAGGAATTTCCCTTCTATTCCTATTTTGTTGAGAGTTTTTATCATGAATGGGTGATGGACCTTGTCAAATGCCTTTTCTGCATCAGTTGATAAGATCATGTGTTTCTTGTCTTTTGTTTTATTTATGTGATGGATTACATTGATTTTTTCTCTAATGTTGAACCATTCCTGCGTACCTGGTATAAATCCCACTAGATCAAGGTGAATTATTTTTTTGATATGTTGTTAAGTTCTTTTGGCGAGAATTTTGTTGAAGATTTTTGCGTCAGTGTTCACGAGGGATATTGATCTGTAATTTTCTTTTTTTGTGGTGTCTTTGCCTGGTTTTGGTATCAGCGTTATGCTGGCTTCATAGAATGAGTTTGGGAGTATTCCAGCCTTTTCTATGCTCTGAAATACCTTTAGTAGTACTATGATAACTCTTCTCTGAAAGCTTGGTAGAATTCTCCAGTGAAACCATCAGGGCCAGGGCCTTTTTTGTTGGGAGTTTTTAAATTATCTTTTCAAACTCTTCTTTTGTTATAGGTTTATTTAGTTGTTCTACCTCTGTTTGTTAGTTTTGGTCGGTAGTGTGTTTCTAGAAATTTGTCCATTTCCTCTAGGTTTTCAAATTTGTTACAGTACAATTTTCCATAGTATTCTGTTTTGAAACTTTTAATTTCAGTTGAGTCTGTTGTGATATCACCCATCTAATTTCTTATTCAGGTTATTTGCATCTCCTGTTTTTCTTTTGTCAGTTTGGCCAATGGTTTATTGATTTTGTTGATCTTTTCTAACCAGCTTTTGGTCTTGTTAATGCTTTCGATTATTTTTCTGTTCTCTATTTCATTTAATTCTGTTCTAATTCTTATTATTTCCTCTCTTCTGGGGCCCGAGGGCTTCTTTTGCTGCTCTCTTTCTACTTGTTCAAGTTGTAGGGTTAATGTTTTGATTTTGGTCCTTTCTTCATTTTGGATGTGTGCATTTAATCCTATAAACTGACCTCTGAGCACTGTTTTTACTGTGTCCCAAAGGTTCTGGTAGGATGTGTTGTCATTCTCATTTGATTCCATGAATTTCTTTATTCCATCCTTAATTTCTTCTATAACCTGGTAGTTTTTGAGCAAGGTGTTGTTCAGTTTCCATGTGCTTGATTTTTTTTCCTTGCTTTTTCTGTTATTGATTTCTACTTTTATGGTTTTATGGTCAGAAAAGATGGTTTGTAATATTTCAATGCTTTGGATTCTATGAAGGCTTGCTTTATGGCCTAATATGTGGTCTATTCTGGAGACTGTTCCATGTGCGCTGGAAAAGGAAGTATACTTGGCTGCTGTTGGGTGGAGTGTACGGTATATGTCTATGAGATCAAGTTGGTTGATTGTGACATTTAGATCTTCTGTGTCTTTATTGAGCTTCTTTCTAGATGTTTTGTCCTTCACCAAAAGTGGTGTGTTGAAGTCTCCTACTACTATTGTGGAGCTGTCTATATCTCTTTTCAATGCTGTTAGAGTTTGTTTTATGTATTTTGAAGCCCTGTTGTTGGGTGAGTAAATATTTATTATGGTTATGTCCTCCTGGTGTATTGACCCTTTAATTATTATATAGTGTCCTTCCTTATCCTTTATGGTGGATTTTAAAGTCTATTTCGTCAGAGATTAATATTGCCAGTCCTGCTCCTTTTTGAGTGTTGTTTGCTTGATATATTTTTTCCCATCCTTTGAGTTTTAGTTTGTTTGTGTCTTTAAGTCTAAGATATGTCTTTTGTAGGCAGCATATAGATGGATCGTGTTTTTTATCCATTCTGCCACTCTCTGTCTCTTTATTGGAGCATTTAGTCCATTTACATTCAGTGTAATTATTGATAGCTATGAGTTTAGTGCTGTCATTTTGATGCCTTTTTTTATGTGTTGTTGACAGTTTCTTTGTTCCACTTAATTTTCTGTGCTGAGTCGTTTTTCTTTATGTATTTTCTTTTCATCGTTGTTGGTTTTGTATTTGCTGAGTCTTTATGTTTTTCTTGTTTTTTATTTTGATGTGTAAGATTGTTAGTTTCCTTTGTAGTTACCTCAATATTTACTCCTATTTTCTAAATTTAAACCACTCCTTTATTTTTTTATATGACCTGACTTCCTTTCCATATGCAAGATGTACAACTACATTTTTTAGTCCCTCTTTTTTGTTTTAATTTTGTCAATTTTTGCATATTGAAATCTCTGTTTCCCTATTTACAGTGTTTTAGCTTTTATTTATTTTTGTGACTTCCCTATCTGGATTGATATCTGGTTGCTCTGTCCTGTGTTATAGTCTTGGGTTGTTATCTGATATTATTGATTTTCTAACCAAAGGACTCCCTTTAGTATTTCTTATAATTTTAGTTTGGTTTTTGAAAATTCCCTAAACTTCTGTTTATCTGGAAATGCCCTAATTTCACCATCATATTTGAGACACTGTTTTGCTGGATATATAATTCTTGGCTGGCAATTTTTTTTTTTCCTATAAGGCTTTATATATGTCATCCCATTGCATTCTTGCCTGCAGGGTTTCTGCTGAGTAGTCTGAACTTAGTCTTATTGACTCTCCTTTGTAGACAACTTTTCATTTATCCCTAGCTGCTCTTGAAATTCTCTCTTTTTCTTTGGTTTTGGCAAGGATGATTATAATTTGTCTTGATGACTTTCTATTGGGATTTACCTTGTGTGGGGTTTGATTAGCATCTTGGGTAGGAATATTCTCATCTTTCACAATATCAGGGAAGTTTTCTGCCAATAAATCTTCAACAATTCTCTCTGTATTTTCTGTTATCCTCTCTGTTCTGGTACTCCAATCACTCGTAGGTTATTTCTCTTGATAGAGTCCCACATAATTCTCAGGGTTGCTACATTTTTTTAAATTCTTTTATCTGATTTTTCCTCAAATAAGTTGGTGTCAAGTGCTTTATCTTCAGTCTCACTAATTCTGACTTACGTTGCCTCACTTCTGCTCCTATGACTTTCTATTGAGTTGTCTAATTCTGAAATTTTATTGTTACTCATTTGGATTTATGATTGCTGTCTCTCTGTGAATTTTTGTAGCCAGTTAAATTTGTCATTATGCTGTTCTCTAATCTTCTTATGTTCCTCTATTGCTTTGTCTGTGTGTTCCTTGGCTTGTTCTGTGTTTTGCATGATCTCCTTCCTGATCTCTTGAAGTGTTCTGTATATTAATCTTTTGTGTTCTGCCACCAGTAATTCCAAGAAGTTCTCTTCCTCTGGAAAATTTCTTGATTCTTTATTTTGGGAGCTTGCTGAAGCCATCATGGTATGCTTCTTTATGTGATTTGATATTGATTGTTTTCTCCGAGCCATCAATAAGCTATTATATGTATTTATTTTATGTTTGCTTACTGTGTCCTAACTTCTTGTTTTGTTTTGTTTTAGTATGCCCCAATAGGCTGCTTGTGTGACCTAGTTTGATTATTGGCACCTTTGAACCTCTAACGTCCTGTCACCAGGTGGTTAGCTCTGTTACTAGGTATGTGAGCCCAGGAGTCTGTTTACTTTTCTTGTATGGATTCAGCTTAGGTGTCCAGGTAGTTGGTCACCAAGTGTGTGATGCAGGCTCTCACCTACAGTCCTAGAAAGGCAGGGGTGATTGGTGTAGGCACAGGTATCTAGCTGTAGTAGGGGGCCACATGCTGAGCAAGGCAGGGGGCTGACGGCTGCCCCTGAGTGTCTGGGAGGAAAACGTGTCCCTGTTCTCTAGAATGCATAGGCGGGTGGGTTTTGCAGCCAGACTATGATCACTCAATGCTGTTGGCTGTAAGGACTGGGAGGCACCACTTGTTCTTGGACCCCTGTGGCAGGTGGCTAGGTGCTATGGGTGTAGCCACCAGTCCTCAGGCCCCTGATGTGGGTAGGTGAGGACCCTGCTTAATGGGCAGAGCAGTGTCAAA
>NW_004443944.1:19309312-19338699 GCF_000243295.1 Trichechus manatus latirostris
GGCTAATGGACCACAACTACCACAGCCTCCACCAGACTGAGTCCAGTACAACTAGATGGTGCCCGGCTACCACCACTGACTGCTCTGACAGGGATCACGACAGAGGGTCCCAGAAAGAGCTGGAGAAAAATGTAGAACAAAATTCTAACTCACAAAAAAAGACCTAACTTACTGGCCTGACAGAGACTGGAGAAATCCCAAGAGTATGGCCCCCTGACATCCTTTTAGCTCAGTAATGAAGTCACTCCCAAGCTTCACCCTACAGCCAAAGATTAGATAGCCCCATAAAACAAAATGAGACTAATGGGGCACAACAGCCCAGGGACAAGAGCTAGAAGGCAGGAGAGGACAGGAAAGCTGGTAATGGGGAACCCAACGTCCAGAAGGGAGAGCACTGACATGTCATGAGGTTGTTAACCAATGTCGTAAAACAATATGTGTACTAACTGTTTAATGAGAAACTATTTGCTCTGTAAACCTTCATCTAAAGCACAGTAAAAAAATTAATTAATTAAAAGAAAAAGAAAGATAATTCAAAATGTAGGACCACAGTTTCTAGCCAACCTGAGAAAAGGTGACGCTTTCAATGGTTTTGCCCATTTTGTAATGTTAATATATACTGATGACTCTGTAACATTCCTAGATTTGGACAGACGCGGATCTTGCAACATGTTTGTCCGTTTTTCCATTCTTTCCTATTCTGTAATATTTCCTTGGATTCGGGCAGACATGGCTCTGGCAGCATGCTTGTCTGTTTTCCCACCTTTGCTTTTTCTGTAATATTTCCTGGACTCTGGCAGACGTGGCTGTGGTAGCATGCTTGTCCGTTTTCCCACTTTTGCCTATTCTGTAATATTCCTTGGACTCAGGACAGACATAGCTCTAGCAGCATGCTTGTTCATTTTCCTACTTCTGCCTCCTTGAACATATGCTAAATAAAACCTTTCTTTTTGCTTTACTAAACTTTGTGATGTGTTTACGCTACAACACTATCCATAAGCCAGACCTTGGCACATAGTATGGTACTCAAAATATGTTTGGATGAACAGACAAACATACGTATTTTTTTTTTTTAGCTATAATCAGACTGAACTGAGCTTTTTTTTTTGGAGTTGTTGCTTTCATTAACTTATCAAAGGGCATTTTCCGTGTGACAACCAAGTCTTCTCTAATAATAGAGATAATAGAAACTTAGAAATTACTCAGTATCCCCAAGGGGAGAAATAGTTAATTTATGTTGTTGTCGTCATAAACAACAAATGTCAATTGTGACAGAAGAGAACTGCCCTATAGAGTTTCTTAGGCCGTAATCTTTATGGGAGTAGATTGCTAGGTCTTTTCTCCCATGGAGCAGCTGGTGGGTTCGAACCACTGGCCTTTTGGTTAGCAGCCGAGTACTCAAACATTGCACTACCAGGGCTTCTCAGAACCACTTTAAGGAATGTTATATAGCAACAACGAAATTTTTTTTCCATGTAAGATTTATTTTCCTTTCTTTGGAGCAAGTTAGTAATCCTGCGTTGGAAAGGGGGTGTCTCAGGATTTATCTACCCCAGCTGGATTCCCATCAAAAAGGTTGGAGACATTAGCCATCAGGGAAATGCAAATCAAAACCACAATGAAATAGCACTTGACAACCACTAGGATGACTCTAATTGAAACAAAACAAAACAGATAAGAAGCATTGGTGAGGATGTGGAGAAACTGGAACCCTCATACATTGCTGGTTGAAACGTAAAATGGTGCAGTCACTTTGGAAAAGATTAGCAGTTCCTCCAAAGGTTAAACATAGAGTTACCATATGACCCAGAAATTCCACTCCTGGCGATATATCCAAGAGAAATGAAAACACATGTCCACACAAAAGCTTATATACAAATGTTCATAGTAGCATTATTCTCAGCAGCCAAAAAGTGGAAACAACTCAAATGTCCACCAACTATGAATGGGTAAATAATACACGGTTATCTATTCAATGCAATATTATTCTGCAATAAAAAGAAATGAAGTATCAGTACATGCTATAGCATATGCTGTCGTTGTTAGGTGCCATCGAATCAATTTCAACTCATAGTGACGCCCCCCCACCCCCACATCATGACAGAGTAGAACTGCTCCATAGGGTTTTCTAGGCTTCAATCTTTATGGATGTTAATCACTAGGTCTTTCTCCCATTGAGCCACTTGGGGGCTTCAAACCACGACATTTCGGTTAGCAGCCAAGTGCTTAACAATTGTGCCACCAGGGCTCCTTCATATAATATATATGAACCTTGAAAACATTATGCTAGGTAAAAGAATCCAGTCATACAATAGTATGATTCTATTTATGTGAAATTTCCAGAATAGGCAAATCCATAGAGACAGAAAGTAGATTTCTGGTTGCTTAAGGAAAATGTGAGAGACTGTTATGGGTATGGGGTTTCTTTTTGGGGCGGTGGAAAAGTTCTAAAATTGCTTGTGGTGATAGTTGCACAATTCTGTGAATATATTAAAAAACCCTTTGCATGGTATGTGAATATTATATCTCAATGAAATTTCATTAAAAAAAAAAAAGGATAGAGGCCCAGGATGACAGAGAAAATAGACATCATCAGTTATTGGGAACATGGTCAATGGCCCAGGCACTTTTTAATCTCATTTAACTTCCACAATAACCCTATTAGGCTATTTTCCTCATTTGCAGATGAGGACACTGAGGTTCACAGACAGAGTAATTTGCCCGAGGTCACTCAGGTCTTTAGTGGTAAAGCTCTGATTGCAACCCAGGTTCACGCTCAATTTGAAGATCTTTTGTTGCCTCCTTGGTGGGAGCTGGGGCAGACAGGCTGGCTGGACAGACAAACTTCACAACCACTAGAAATACTGTAATTGTTGACAGGATATGCTGGGGCCCAGGATCTGGGACTCCTCCCTCCCCTCGCCTTTATCCGGTCTGGGCAGCCAGCCATGGTCAGGGCTCCTGATCTCTCCCTCAAACCTTCTCCCAGCATCTCCCCGTTTAGGGCCTCTCAAGTGTAAACCCAGCCAAGGGCTGCCCAAGAAGACTTGGGACTAGTCCAACAAAGAGAGCTAACTCAGACCCAGTTCCCCCAAGGCACAGCTCAAGCCTGTTCGGTCCAGGCAGCCCCCAAGACTTTCCATCTTTACGGTACAGAAATAATAATAGATGTTGCATAAAGATCTATGAACAAAGATGTTCATTGCAGCATTGTTTATAATAAGGAAAAACTGGAAACATCATGAATGTCCAACACTGGGGGACTGGTTACTATGCGATGGAATGCACTATGCAGCACTTAAAAATTCTCTAGTAGAAGAATACTTAGTGATATAGGAAAATGTTCACAATATATTAAGTGAGAAAAGCAGACCCCCCACTTCTCCTTGGGCCAGCCCTGCTTGCAACCTAGAATCTAGCCATATTAAACTTCTTAAGGAGCCCTGCTGGTGCAATGGCTGTGTTCTGCTGCTAACCGATAGGCCACAGGTTCGAACCCACCAGCAGCTCTACAGAAGAAAAGACCTGGCAATCTGCTCTGGTAAAGATTATTGTTGTTGTTAGGTGCCATCAAGTTGGTTCCGACTCATAGTGACCCTATGTACAACAGAACAAAACAATGCCTAGTCCTGTTCCATCCCCACAATCGTTGCTATGTTTGAGCCCATTGTTGCAGCCACTGTGTTAATCCATATCATTTAGGGTCTTCTTCTTTTTCAATGACCTTCTACTTTACCAAGCATGATGTTCTTATCCAGGGACTGGGCCTTCCTGATAACATGTCCAAAGTAACTGAGACGAAGTCTTGCCATCCTCGCTTGTAAGGAGCATTATGGCTGTACTTCTTCCAAGACAGAGTTGTTCGTTCTTCTGTCAGTCCATGGTATAATCAATATTCTTCGCCAACAACATAATTCAAACGCATCAATTCTTCTTCGGGTTTCCTTATTCATTGTCCAGCTTTTGCATGCATATAAGGCTATTGAAAATACCATGGCTTTGATCAAGTGCACCTTAGTCTTCAAGGTGACATCTTTGCTTTTTAACACTTTAAAAAGGTCTTTTGCAGCAGATTTGCCCAATGCAATATGTCGTTTAATTTCTTGACTGCTGCTTCTATGGGTGTTGATTGTGGATCCAAGTAAAATGAAATCCTTGACAGCTTCAATCTTTTCTCCATTTATCATCATTGCTTATTGGTCCAGTTGTGAGGATTTTACTTTCTTTATGTTGAGGTGTAATCCATACTGAAGGCTGTAGTCTTTGATCTTCATCAGTAAGTGCTTCAAGTCCTCTTCACTTTCAGCAAGATTGTGTCATCTGCATATCCCAGGTTGTTAATGAGTCTTCCTCCAATCCTGACGCCCCATTCTTCATATAGTCCAGCTTCTCGCATTATGTGCTCAGCCTACAGACTGAATAAGTATGGTGAAAGGATACAACCATGACACATACCTTTCCTGATTTTAAACCACACAGTATCCCCTTGTTCTGTTCGAACAACGGCCTCTTGGTCTATGTACAAGTTCCACTTGAGCACAATTAAGTGTTCTGGAAATTCCCATTCTTTGCAGTGTTATCCACAGTTTATTAGGATCCACAGAACTGAATGCCTTTGCACTGTCAATAAAACACAAGTAAACGTCTTTCTGGTATTTTCTGCTTTCAGCCAAGATCCATCTTACATCAGCAATGACATCCCTGGTTCCATATCCTGTTCGGAATCCAGCTTGAATTTCTGGCAGTTCCCTGTCAATGTACTGCAACTGTTTTCGAATTATCTCCAGTAAAATTTTACTTGTGTGTGATATTAATGATATTGTTCAATAATTTCTGCATTCTGTTGGATCACCTTTCTTTGGAATGGGCACAGATATGGATCTCTTCCAATCGATTGGCTGGGTAGCTGTCTTCCAAATTTCTTGGTGTAAACAAGTGAGCGCTTCCAGCTTCCAGGTTACATCCATTTGTTGAAGCATCTTAGTTGGTATTATGTCAATTCCTGTAGCCTTGTTTTTCACCAATGCCTTCAGTGCAGCTTGGGCTTATTCCTTCAGTACCATCGATTCTTGATCATATACTACCTCCTGAAATGGTTGAACATACACTAATTCTTTTTGGTACAGTAGCTCTGTGTATTCCTTCCATCTTCTTTTGATGCTTCCTGCGTCGTTCAATATTTTGCCCATAGAATCTTTCAATATTACAACTTGAGACTCAAATTTTTTCTTTAGTTCTTTCAGCTTGAGAAATGGCAAGCATGTTCTTCCCTTTCGGTTTTTTAACGCCAAGTCTTTGCACATTTCATTATAATACTTTATTTTGTCTTCTTGAGCTGCCCTTTGAAATCTTCTGTTCAGCTCTTTTACTTCATCATTTCTTCCACTTGATTTAGCTACTCTTTATAAAGATTACAGCCTAGGAAACCCTATGGGGCAGTTCTATTCTGCCCTACAAAGTTGCTATGAGTCAGAATCAACTCGATGGCACCCAACAACAACATGGTCCCTGTTATGGATTGAATTATGTCCCCCCAAAATATCTGTCAACTTGGCTAGGCCATGATTCCCAGTGTTGTGTGATTGTCCACCATTTTGTCATTTGATAGGATTATCTTATGTGTTGTAAATCCTACCTCTGTGATGTTAATGAGGCAGGATTAGAGGCAATTATGTTAATGAGGCAGGACTCAATCTACAGGATTAGGTTGTGTATTGAGTCAATCTCTTTTGAGCTATAAAAGAGAAAATCAAGCAGATAGGAGGGGGATCTCATACCACCAAGAATGAAGAACCAGGAGGAGAGTGTGTCCTTTGAACCCAGGGTCCTGTGATGAGAAGCTCTATACCAGGGGAAGATTGATGACAAGAACCTTCCGCCAGAGCTGACAGAGATAGAAAGCCTTTCCCTGGAGCTGGCACCCTGAATTCGGACTTCTAGCCTTCTAGACTGTGAAAGAATAAATTTCTGTTTGTTATAGCAGCACTAGATAACTAAGACAGTCCCCAAATGCCCCAGCTCTTTCTCTCCTCAGACATTTGCACTTGCTGTTTCCTCTACCTGAAATGCTACTTGTGATCCTATAAAAATGGCATGTAGGTGGTGTCTGACCACCTGTAACTTCACGTGCGGGAAAGAGAATCAAGATCAACAGCCCAAGGCTGATTCCTGTGAGGCAGAGATTAGACTTGCCTCCTCTCTCCGCCCTCTTTTCCAGTTCTGACACCAGCCGTCCCTCCCACGGCACTCTCCACTTTTCTTCTGAGTTCAATGATTCCTTGCAATAGCCGCATAGAACTCACAGACAATACTCATCATTGTGGGTTTTATTAGGGAAGTAACAGGTTACAGTTCAGGTTCAGGGAACAGGATAGGTTCTTCCATCAGGACAGCCTCTTCCATGCTGTGCCTGCAGGCACGCCTCTCCTTGGCCCTTCTGCCTCTGTCCTGCTCCAGCAAATGTTACAAAGTTCTTTTAGCTCTGCCGGTAAGTGCCTCAAGGCACGCTTCTCCATCAGCAAGCCTCCTGCCCAAAGGCACTCAGCTTTCTCACTTCATGGGCTGGGAAGCCCACTGCGCTGTCTCCCACTTGTCTCTCCTGCCACTATTTCTCTGTCATTGCTTCTCGCTGTCTTCAGTGTTATATAGCTCTCTCTTTCTCAGTCTCCTGGTTCTAGGAGCTTCTCAGTGCAGGGATCCCAGGTCCAAAGGACGAACTCCGCTCTTGGCCCTTCTTCCCTGGTAGTGGTGAGATCCCCTTTTTGCTCTGGAACTGGCTCTCTTTTAAGCCTAGCAGGATGGCAAAACTGACTAATCCCCTTTGTGGGCCACAATTCCCTTATTTGCACCGTCCCACTCAATCACTTATGTGGGAGTTACAAGACCATGGTGAGAAAGGCCACACAAAAATGATCCATTGTATTGCACATCCGCTCCCCTGTAATTCTTTTTCAACCTGGTTCGGTCTTACTCAACCTTCAGGGCTTAGCTGAAATATCTCTTCCCCTGGGAAGTATTCTCAGGCCTTCAGGCTGGGGCAGGGCCCTCCTCCGTGCTCTCATAGCCCCTGGGAGCCCCCATCAAGACATTGGCTATTTAACTGTCTGCCTCTATTTGACTTAGATCACAGAGGATGAGGACAAATCCATCTTACTGACCATTGTCTTTTCTGTGTCTACTCTCAGAATAGGCATCTTCAGGTGATTTCCTTGGTAATTAGAATGAAAACCAGGCTCATAATCTGGCTAGTGTTCACTTCTCAGGCCTCATCTCCTATAACTCTTCTCTCATTCTGCTCCACTGGCTTTCTCGATGGTTCTTCAGCATGCCGAATGCATTCCTACATCAGAATCTTTGCATTTGCTGTTTCTTCTGCCTGGAATGAATAAGTAAATCAAGGCCCAGTGCTTCATCTCAAGGAATTCATAGTCTGCTGGGGAAGGCAGACTTAAACTGGCCCTTCTCTGGGCCCTGGGCTCTTCATCTGCAAAATGAAAGTGTTCAACTGCCAGGTCTCTTTCTCTCCGCTCCCTCCCCTCCCCTTCCTTGCAAAGCCATTGTGAGGTCCCATGAGTCCCTGGTGAACTGAACCATGCAGGGCAGAGCAGATGTGAATGGTTGTTACTATAATGGCATTGACAGCTGGGAGCCTAGCTTCCTGCTGGTTTAGAACTGCAAGGGGTTTATAAGACAGGGTAGAACTGCCCCCACAGAATTTCTTAGGCTGTATTTTTACAGGAGCAGATCTCTAGTTCTTTTCTCCAGAGGACCTGCTGGTGGGTTTGAAACGTCAACCTTTCAGTTAGCATTGGAGCACCTAAACATTGCACCACCAGGGCTCCTTAGCATAGTGCCTAGTACATAGTAAACACAATGCTTGTGAGTTATTATTATTATCATATATCCATGGGTAGTTGAGAAATCTTTGAGAGGTAATAAATGAGGAAGGCTTTGGGACCAAGTCATAAGAGAGCTTTTGAAGCAAGCAAACTTGTCTCTCCTGGAGAAGAGAGTTTGGGCAAGGACAAAACTTGAGCTTGCTTCAAATCTCTGCAGAGCTATAATGAGATGGGAAAAAGAAATCAACTATTTCTTGGCCCCCTAGGTCATATCAGGACCCAAGGGTAACTACAGAGAGTTAGCTGTCAGCTAGGTAGAAGTACTACCCACAACTAGAGTTTTGATCTATGATAGTACAGAATGTGGGGGAGGGGGTCAGCTCCCCATCCCAGGAGGTATGTAGAGTCAAGGCTCAGCGGGCAGCTGTCAGGGAAAGGATTTCAGCACCAGTGAGCGGTTGAAGGAAATAACATATCAGGTACTTTCTTTGGCCCTGGCTCTTCTGGATGAAGGTCTCAAGATTCCCTTCCCTGTTTGGCCACACAGGCAGTGAGAGGTCTAGATTATGGGTGACACCCTTCCTTCCCCCTCTTCCCTGTCCTCTCTATGTACCCAGCCCTTCCTTCTACTCCTCGAAGACAGCCAAGTACCTTCCCACCACTGGGCTTTGCACATGCTGTATGCTCTCCATAGAAGTGCATTCAGGTTTTGTGGGCCTGAAACTTAGACAAGCTGGAGACCTTCTTTAAGAAAAAAGAATACAAAATCAGATAAGAAAGTGAATATGCACAATGAAAAACTAAGTCATAATAGATACCAAAGTGACAAACACTATACTATGTCCAGAAAAATAACACAGTATTTACATCAACCACCTTACACACCTCTATAGTACTTTCTTTCGTACATTTTTGGTTGTTGACTTTATAATGTCATGTTCTTTAGAAAGAGTAAGAAGATTAGTCTTTTTTCCTACACAGTTGATAAAAATGTTTTTGGGTTGATAGTTTAGAAAAGAAACCTTGGTAGTTCAATGATTAAAGTGCTCAGCGGCTAACTTAAATGTTGAAAGGTTGACAGTTCAAACCCACCAGCGGGTTTGATGTGACAGTCTGCTCCCCAAAAGATTACAGCTTAGGAAACCCTATGGGGCAGTTCTACTCTGTCCTATAGGGTCACTATGGTTCGGAATCGACTGGAAGGCACACAACAACAGTTTAGAAAAGTTTCTTTCAGTTTCTCAACTCATTATTGGTAATGTCATAGAATTTTAGGATTATTGTCAAATTTAGAAAAATATCGAGTTCTTTCATATAGAAGCTGTAAGATTTCAGGGCATTTACTGTCTTCTTGATTACTAATCTTAAAAATTCTTTGAATTAACACCACCTATTAGCCAGTCGGGGAGCCATGGTGGTACAGTGGTTAAGAGCTTGGCTGCAAACCATAAGGCTGGCAGTTTGAATCCACCAGCCACTCCTTGGAAACCCTATGGGGCAGTTCTGCTCTGTCCTATGGGGTTGCTATGAGTCAGAATCGACTCGATAGCAACAGGTTATTAACCAGTTGGAGCCCTGGTGGTGGCGTGCTTAAGCGCTCAGCTGCTAACAGAAAGGTCTTTGGTTTGAACCCTCTAGCCGCTTCACAGGAGAAAGATGTGCCAATCTGCTTCCATATTGGAAACCCCTATGGAGCAGTTCTACTCTGTCCTATATAGGGTCGCTATGAGTCAGAATCGACTCGATAACAACAGGTTATTAACCAGTTGGAGCCCTGGTGGTGGCGTGCTTAAGCGCTCAGCTGCTAACAGAAAGGTCTTTGGTTTGAACCCTCTAGCCGCTTCACAGGAGAAAGATGTGCCAATCTGCTTCCATATTGGAAACCCCTATGGAGCAGTTCTACTCTGTCCTATATAGGGTCGCTATGAGTTGGAATCAACTTGAAGTCAACGAGTTTGGTTTGTTTTTGTTGTTGTTGTTTGTTTTAGGTGAAAATTTACAGCACAAATTAGTTTTTCATTCAGAAATTTATACACAAATTGTTTTGTGACATTGGTTGCAATCCTAGCAATGTATCATCACTCTTTCCCTTTCTTTCTCCACTCTGGGTTCTCTGTGTCCATTTGTCCAGTTTTCCTGTCCCTTCCTGCCTTCTCGTCTTTGCTTTTGGGCAGGTGTTGCACGTTCTTCACGTGCGTTATTGCTTGTTTTATAGGCCTGTCGAATTTTTGGCTGAAAGGTGGACTCTGGGAATGGATTCAGTTCTGAGCTAGCGGGGTGTCCGGGGGCCATAGTCTCGGGGGTTCCTCCAGTCTGTCAGACAAGTAAGTCTGGTCTTTTTTTGAGAATTTGAATTTTGTTTTACATTTTTCTCCCACTCTGTTGTTGTTGTGAGGTGCTGTCAAGTGAGTTTCAACTCACAGTGACCCTATGAACAACAGAATGAAACACTGCCAAGTCTTGCGCCATCCTCGTGATCGTTGTTATGCTTGAGCCCATTGTTGCAGCCACTGTGTCAATCCATCTCCTTGAGGGTCTTCCTCTTTTTTGCTGATCCTCTACTTTATCAAGCATGATGTCCTTCTCCAGGGACTGATCCCTCCTGATAACATGTCCAAAGTATGTGAGACAGAGTCTCACCATCTTCGATTCTAATGAGCATCCTGGCTGCCCTTCTTCCAAGACAGATTTGTTTGCGTTTTGCAAACAAACGCACAGAGCAGTCGGTGGTGGTAGCCCGGCACCATCTAGTTCTGGGCTCAGCCTGTTGGAGGCTGTGGTTCATGTCGTGCATTAGTCCTTCGGACTAATATTTTCCTTGTGTCTTTGGTTTTCTTCATTCTCTTTTGCTCCAGACGAGATGGGACCAAT
Source organism: Trichechus manatus latirostris (assembly GCF_000243295.1). Classification (NCBI taxonomy): domain Eukaryota; kingdom Metazoa; phylum Chordata; class Mammalia; order Sirenia; family Trichechidae; genus Trichechus; species Trichechus manatus. The sequence continues at coordinate 19,320,022 of NW_004443944.1, forward strand.
AGATGTATTTTAGATGGCTGCTCACAGGCTTTTAAGACCCCAGATGCTTCTCACCAAAGTAGGATATAGAACATTTTCTTTATGAACTATGTTATGCCACTTGACCTAGATGTCCCCCGAGACCATGGTCCCCAACCCTCAGCCCCAGTAACTTGGTCTCTCAAGGTGTTTGGATGTGTCTAGGGAGCTTCTATGACTTTGCCTTGGTCAAGTTGTGCTGTCTTCCCTATATTGTCTGTTGTCTTTCCCTTCACCAAAGTTAACGTGTCTGCTATCTAGTTAGTGATTTCCCCTCCCCACCCCTCCCTTCCCTCTTAACCATCAGAAAAATCTTTTTTTCTGTGTGTAAACCTTTTATTGTTTTTTTTTAATAATAGTGGTCTCAGACAGTATTTGCCCTTTTGTGATTGATTTATTTCACTTAGCGTAATGCCCTCCAGATCCATCCATGTTGTGAGATGTTTCTCGGATTCATCATTGTTCTTTATCATTGAGTAGTATTCCATAGTATGTCTGTACCATAATTTGTTTATCCATTCATCTGTTGATGGGCTCTTAGGTTGTTTCCATCTTTTTGCTATTGTGAATAATGCTGCAGTGAACATGGGTGTGCATATGTCTATTCATGTGACATCTCTTATTTCTCTAAGATATATTCTTAGGAGTAGGATTGCTGGATCATATGGTATTTCTATTTCTAGCTTTTTAAGGAAGCACCGTATAGTTTTCCACAGTGGTTGTACCATTTTAAATTCCCACCAGCGGTGCATAAGAGTTCCAATCTCCTTGCAACCTCTCTGACATTGTTATTTTCTGTTTTTTTTTTTTTTAATTTGTGCCTATAATGTTTGGATGAGATGGTATCTCATTGTGGCTTTGATTTGCATTTCTGTAATGACTAATGATTGAGAGCATTTCCTCATGTGTCTGTTAGCTGCCTAATGTCTTCTTTGGTGGACTTGTCCTTTGTCAAAGATCAGCTGACCATAGTCGCATGGATTTACATCTGGGTTCTCGATTCTGTTCCGTTGGTCTATGTGTCTGTCGTTGTACCAGTACCAGGCTGTTTTGACTACTGTGGCTGTATAGTAGTTTCTGAGATCAGGTAGTGTGAGGCCTCCTACTTTGTTCTTTTTCTTCAATAATGCTTTGCTTATCCATATAAAGTTGGTGATTAGTTTTTTCATCTTGTTAAAGAATGTTATTGATATTTGGATCAAGATTGCATTATATCTGTAGATCACTTTGGTTAGGATTGACATTTTCATAATGTTGTGTCTTCCTATCCATGAGCATGGTATGTTTTTCCATTTATGTAGGTCTCTTTTGGTTTCTTGCAATAGTGTTTTGTAGTTTTCTTCATACAGATGTTTACATCCCTAGCAAGATTTATTCCTAAGTATTTTAGGGGCTATTATAAATGATATTATTTTCCTGATTTCCTTTTCGAAGTTCTCTTTGTTGGTGTATAGGAATCCAATTGATTTTTTATGTTGATCTGTATCCTGCTACTCTGCTGAATCTTTCTATTAGTTGCAGTAGTTTTCTTGTGGAATCTTTGGGGTTCTGTATGTATAGGATCATATCATCTGCAAATAGGGACAGTTTTACTTCTTCTTTTCCGATATGGATGCATTTTATTTCTTTTCTTGCCTTATTGCTCTAGGTAGGACTTCCAGCATAATGTTAAATAGGAGTGGTGATAAAGGGCATCCCTGTCTTGTTCCTGTTCTCAGGGGGAATGCTTTTAGCCTCTTTCCATTAAGAATGATGTTGGCTGTTGTTTTTGTATAGATGCCCTTTATTATGCTGAGGAATTTCCCTTCTATTCCTATCTTATTGAGAGTTTTTCAGCAATGGGTGTTGAACTTTATCAAATGCCTGTTAGGTGTCAATTTAGATGATCATGTAATTCTTTTCTTTTGTTCTGTTTATGTAGTGGATTAAATTGATTGATTTTCTAGTGTTGAGCCATCCTTGCATACTTGGTATGAATCCCACTTGGTCGTGGTGTATTATTACTATTTGTTTATATGACGCTGAATTCTATTGGCTAGAATTGCATTGAGAATTTTTGCATCTATATTTATGAGAGATACTGGTCTGTAATTTTCTTTTTTTTGGTGTCTTTGCCTGGTGTTGGTATCAGGGTTATGCTGGCTTCGTAGAATGAACTCGAGAGTATTCCTTCCTTTTCTGTGTTCTGAAATAGTTTGACTAGTAGTTTGTTGTTTTTTATTAATCAGTTTCATTCTGCTTTACATAAGTCGCCATGAGTCACCGATGGCAACTAACAACAACAACAACAAATTGATCAGTTTGTTGTCAATGTCTTCTTTGCAATGGTGTATTTTGAGCTTTATGTTATTTTCATCTATGTCACTATTCCATGACAACTTCCCCTTAGTTAGATCCCCAAAAATGCCTACAGCCACCCAACAACACCGGAAATGAGAAGAAGGGTGACAGAGGGGGAAGTTGGAGTGGAGGGAGGCAGCATTCTTCACTACTTACAGTTGAAATGTCTTACTTTTGGAAATTTGACAGAAGCATGTGACCTGAGTGTGCACTGCAAGGGCCCTCCCAGGTCCCCAGAGGGTGGCTGGCAAGCAAGGGGCGCTGAACCTTAAGCTTCACCAGTTTCACAGCAAGTCTGGTAAATCCATCTCTGCCTCTCCCCGAACAAAATCGTTACCCACCCACCCCTGAGAACCTGGTTAACAATTCGTCACCCTGTCCACCTCTACTCAAGCACCGTTTTTTCCAGGAAGCCTCCAGACCAAGTCAGCTCCCCCATTACCTGCCCATGGGGCTGGTGGCCGTGTCTGACTGGTTCGCTCTCTACCCTCAGCATAGTTGGAGTAGTACCTGGAACACAGTAGAAGCTTAGGCTCAGAATGCTGAAGTGACCTGCCAGGGTCACCCGGACAGTAACTGTTGAAGTTGGGAATCAAACTGCAATGAAAGCATAAATGAATTCGGGAATTTATGAATGAATGAATGAATGAATGGGCCCCTGAGCCCCAGGTGGGCTGCAGGCCTGAGACAGATTATACTTCATTTCTTGTCAGAGCCTTTCAGAGCCCTAGCTGGCCTGCTTAGCTCCCTTCCTCCTGGACCAGGGGCCCTGGAAGGAGGTCTTCTGAGCCCTGCAGCAGAAGTCTCCCTCCACAGGCACTGTTGTCAGGTGTAGAAAAGAGTGTGGCCTGGGTTTGAAGCTCCAGGCCGTGCCTTGCCAGCCATGTGGCATTGGACAAGTTGGCATCACCTCTCTGAGCCTCAGTTTCCTTATCTCTAAAATGTGTCTAATGATGGTATCTACCTCCACAAAGCTGTTGCTGTCAAGGTGATGCTGACTCATGGCAACCCCATGTGTTACAGAGTAGAACTGAGCTCCATAGGGTTTTCTTGGCTGTAAGCTTTATGGAAGCAGATCACTAGGCCTTTCTTCGTGGCTCCACTGGGTGGGTTTGAACTGCCAGCCTTTAAGTTAGTAGTAGGCACAAATCATTTGCATCACCCAGGGACCTCTTAACCCCCAGGGTTAGAATATTCTAGATAGTATTAGATAAGAGGAAGTGCTCTAGCCCTGGGGACGCCGCACTTAAGTGGCAGCTTCGTGAAGTGGGGCCTAAGCAGGAGATTTTTCCCCCTCTCCACAGCCTGAGCCTGTCTCAACACCCCCACTCCCTGCCCCAGTCCCCTGGGATCACTCCAAGGCTTCTACTGTTGGTTCTTTCATCTTCAGCTGATGTCAACTAAGATGATTGTCACTAACTGGAATGAGTATGCATTCCTTCCCTCTCTCCTCTTGTTTTGAGGAAGGAGAGGCAGCCTCACACCCAGGGAAAGTCAGAAGGCTGTTGCTCCTGGACTATAATTCCTCAAGGCGGGGACAGACCATGACCTCACCACCCTAGGTCACATCGGTGAATGCTGGTTGGGAATTAAGAGAGATGCTGAGACACTTCTTGTCCCAAAGTAATTACCCCCCTGCCCAGTTCACCACAGTGGCAGTTGGTGGGCAGGTTTGCTGTGTACCTGCTGTGTACCAGGAACTGTGCTAGGCTTTTCTGCATTTCCCTTGTTTCCCAATAGCCCTAGAAGATAGGTACCATTATTCCATCTCACAGAGGTGGAGACTGAGGCTCAGCCAGGATAAGCCGCTTGACTGAGGCCACCCACATACTGAATAGAAAAGCTTGGAAAGAAGATTCTAACCAGGGCTTCTGACTCTGTCCACTACACTTTCTATCATTCTTTATGCCTAGAACTTCCCCCTTAGGAAGTCGTTCTTTTGAGTTAAGAAATTCTTCTCTCTTAACATATAATACTACAGCAAATAACTCTAAAACTTATTTTTAAAATCGAACACTATTTTCTATCCAGTGGTAAAAACAACCGTGAGCTCTTCAAGGGAGGGAATGGTGTCTTGTTCATCTTGTGTCCTCGGTGCCTATCACAGGGTCACACACCGGGGCACGGAGTAGGAGTTCATTAGACGTTTGCTGAATGACTGTGTGAATGTGAGAATAAATAAAAAGAGCCACCTCACCAATCACTGGCCTGTCCCTGTGGAGTCATAGATCCTTTGGATGAGACCATATAACCCAGCAGTCACAAACCGGTAGCTTGTGGGCCACATGGCCCACAAACAGATTCTGTTTAATCCACATAGTATCTTTTAAAAGTTTGAATTACTTGCCAATATTTAAAAACTACAAGATTCCACATAAAAGTCCAGATAGTGGCAGAGACTGGCTAGCTTTCACCATACCCATGTCCCTGTCTTCCTGGCACACAGCTCATCTGTTTCACAGCCTCCCTTGCAGTTAGTTGGAACCACGTGACCACATTCTAGCCAATGGAATATCGGCAGAAGTAATATGCATCTGGTCCCAAGAACCTCCTTCACTATCTTTCACACTCTCTTCTTTCATCTGCCAGCCAGATGCAGAAGATCTAGGGATGACTCTGAGACCCTACGGGACAGCAAAGTCTCAACAAAATGGAAGGAGCCAGGGATCCTCTATGGCTGTCTGGAACCCCTTGCTGACCCCACTGGGCTGTGGTGGGAACAGAAAATAAATGGTTACGGTATCAAGGCATTGAGCTTTGGAGTTGTTTGTTACAACAGCCTATCCTGACTCATACAGGTTCTCTTGAAAAATAAAAAATTTAGCATCACTCGGCTCACTTTTCCATGTGGCAACACCAAGCATCCCCCTTCAGCCTAGAGGGTATTTTCCATCTCACCTGATCCCTGACCCCAATCTGCCTGGCTGTTAGGGTTATTTGATTTTGTAGCTCCTGGTCAAATCCAACCCTTCCATCAAATACGTGGGGAAACTGAGGCACAGAGCAGCCAAGAGACCATCTGGGGGTCACAGTGTGTCAAGGACAGAGCTGAAACTTGGACTGAGATCTCCTAACTCCTAGTCCAGTGCTCTTTCTCATGTTCTTTCTTACTTGCGAGCAAAGAGTAGGTTTGATTAGGAAGTAGGAAGAAGAAGATGTTCAGAGTTTAGGGCTCCATTTTTTTGGGGGTGTGTGGAGGAGGAGAGGAGCTAAGTGGTCAAGAAAAGAAAGATTATTCCAAATGGTAAAACCCATTCCCATTGCCGTCGAGTTTATTCCAACTCATAGTGACCCTATAGGACAGAGTAGAACTGCCTCATAGGGTTTCCTAGGCTGTAATCTTTACAGGAGCAGATTGTCAGGTCTTTCTCTCGTGGAGCAGCTGGTGGGTTCAAACCACCCACTTTTCACTTAACAGCCCAGTGCTTAACCATTGTGCCACCAGGGCTCCTTCCCCACATGATGGAGGGAGTCAAAAAAGGAGGTGGGAAACCACGAATTCTCTAGGATCCTACAGTTTCGAGAAGGCTTGGGAATGCCCAAAAGACAAAATAAGGGAGGCCAGTGGTGCAATGTTAAGTGCTCGGCTGCTAACCGAAATGTTGGTGGCAAGCCCACCAGCAGCTCTACAGGAGAAAGACCTGATGATCTGTTCTGTAAAGATTACAGTCAAGAAAACCCCATTGGGCAGTTCTACTGTGTCATATGGGGTTGCTATAATGGACTCTGTAGCACCCAACAACAACACCAAGGGGTGACACTTGCTGGCTGCAATGTATCCTCTCTCCTCACCTCCTGAGAAAAGGCCCATGTCTTTTTTTTTTCTTTTAAATTTTATTGATTTTGTTATTGTTGCTGAGAATATACACAGCAAAACATACATCAATTCAACAGTTTCTACATGTCCAATATTGACATCGATTACATTCTTTGAGTTGTGCAACCATTCTCACTCTCTTTCTCTGAGCTGTTCCTCCTCCCCCCGCCCATTGACATAAACTCACTGCCCTCTAAGGTTCCTATCTACTTCTTTGAGTTGCTGTGGTCACTTTGATCCCATACAGATAGTTCTTAAAAGAGCACAACTCTCAAGGCAGACATTCTTCACTAGTTAAACTAAACTACTGTTTGGTTTTAAGAAGAATTTAGGGGAATATTTTTGGTTTAAGATTTAAAGATTATCTCAGTTCAAGAGTTGCAGGGGTTCAACCAGCCTCCATGGCTCCAGAAAGTCTGGATTCCATGAAAATTTGAAATTCTGTTCTGCTTTTCCCCCCTTTTGATTAGGATTCCTCTATGGAATCTTTGATCAAAATGTTCAGTAATGGTAACTGGGTACCATCCATTTCTTCTGGTCTCATGACAAAGGAGGCAGTTATTCATGGAGGCAATTAGCCACGCATTTCATTTCCTCTTCCTATTCCTGACTCTCCTTCTTCCTCTGTTGCTCCAAGTGAATACAGACCAATTGTTGTGCCTTGGATGGCTGCTTGTAAGCTTTTAAGACCCCAGGCACTATGCAATGAACTAGGAGGTAGAACAGAAGTACTAAATACGTTATTAGGCCAATTAACTGGGATGTCCCATGAAACTATGACCCTAAACCTCCAAACAAAGGAACCAAATCCCACTAGGTGTTCGGTTGTACATAAGCAGCCTCAGCAGGTACTCTTTTTTTTTTTTTTTGTCGTTGTTTTACGTATATCTATCATACAACTTTTGCCAATTCAACTTTTTACAGGTGTACAAATTATAGGGCCCATGTCTTTAGTTGCTAAAGCTCCACTGACAAGAAGCAAGAACCATTTTCATTTGTCAGATAATCAAATCTCAAAAGAAATGCATTTGCAGAATAATCCTAGGTCGAGACAGCTGGGCCAGTAACTCCTGGGCAAGGAGGGCTGGAAGTGGGCTCTGTGAACTCTGGGGAGGTGGGTTCCAGATGAGGCCTCTCATAGGGCTATGCTGGGGGGAGGTTCTTCTCCTCCCCATCTCATACCCACTTTAATCCCCAAATCCCATGAGCACCTACTGAAGCAGGCACTTCCTGGAGTGCTCAGAGCAAACACACAACCTAATTGAATAAATTCCCAGGATTCCCTTCTGATTCCCCTTTTCAGCAAGTGCTGAAGCATCTGCCATTAAGGTGTTCCTTTGTGGACCCTCAGGGGCTGCTGAGGGGCTACGGATCCTTCTTTGGCTCTACTATCTCAGCTGCCCAGTCAGACCTCTGCCTGGACCCCCAGCAACTTTGCCAGAAACATGGCTTCTCATTGCTTCCCCACAGTTTACCCTTCCCACATTGGGGCGACCTGAATCCCCAACTTCACACTCGGAAAGGCTCTTGGAGACTGGAATCTGCAGCTCAGCCCACCCCTCCCTTCTCTCCCCACCACATTGGAAAGAACCTGAAGAAAGCACTAAATTGCAGGCCTGGATAAAGAAAGAACGGCGTTTCCTCCAGCCCTCCAGGGTGGTTCAGAGCTGTTGGTACAAAAGGGCCCAGCTGGAAAACTGCAAGCGTCTAAGTGGCCCTTAGGCACAAATACTCTGAGTTGCTTTCAAGAAGCGATTATGTGGCACCTACACCCGGCATGCATAAGACATAATAGCAAACCCTTACATAAGTTTACAATCCCTTGTCTGCGATTCTGAGATCCAAAATGTTTAGAAAAAAATTAATTTTAGTACCAAAACTCATTTGGTGGCAAAACCCTAACCTGAACAGCTGTATGAATATTCACACACCTTTTTTTTCTGCAGAAATATTAATGTGTTTAATTATGAGCTATTAACCCAGACCCCACTGGTGTGTTATGTACATAACATATGGCATGTGCTTTCCAAAATCCCAAAACTCTCCAAATCCCAAAGCACACTGGGGAGAGGGTCTCAGATAAGGGATTGTGTCCAGTACAGCTTGTTCCCTGACAGGCACTGTTCTAAGCACTTTACATCTCTTAATTCATTTGATCCTTACAATTCTATGGAGGAGAACTTCTTCTTCTTTCCGTTTTATAAATGAAGAAACTGAGGCAGAGAGAGGTGAAGCGACTTACTCAAAGACACACAGCTGGTGAGTGTTGGAGCTGGGGTATGGGCAGCCTGGTTCCAAAGCCCACACTCTTAACCCCTCCACCATCTGCCTTGCTCAAAGGTGCTAGACAGGTGGGAGTAGGGGCGGTAAACAGTGGGGAATCACGATTTAAGCTGTGTGTGCCATGAGTGCATGCCCAGGAGGGTGTGTGAGGAGCCAACCTGCTGTTACAGGTGATCAATCATCCCTGTTTCCCCAGGACTATCCTGGTCTTATTATTATTATTAATTTTGGTAAAAATGTACACAGCAGAACATGCACCCACTCATGAATTTCTACATGTGGAATTCAATAACACTGGTTACATTCTTCATATTGTGTCGCCATTCTTGCTATCTCTACCCATATTGTTTCACCACCATTGACTTAGACTCACTACCCCTTTGTAAAAATGGCGTGGGGGCAGCGTCTAACCTCCTCTAACTTCAGGAAGGGGAGAGAGAATCACCATCAGATTCAGCCCAAGGCTGATTCCTATGAGGAAGAGATCAGACATGCCTCCCCTCTCCGCCATCTCTACCAATTCTGACACCAACTGCCCCACCCACGGCACTCTCTACTTCTCTGCTGAGTTCGAAAATTCATTGCAATGGCCACACAGAACTTATAGGCAATACTCACGATTATGGGGTTTATTAGGGAAGCAACAGGTTACAATTGAGGTTCAGAAACACTCAGGATACAGTTCTTCCATCAGGACAGCCTCTTGCCAGCCGTGCCTGTAGACACACTTCTCCCTGACCCCTCAGTCTCTGTCCTGCTCGGGCAAGTGTTACAAAGCTCTTTTAGCTCAGCTAGTAAGTGTCCCAAGGCACCCTACTCTTCCAGTAAGCCTCTGCCAGAAGGTCTCAGCTTTCTTACTCCATGGACTGGCCGATCTCCTGCAGGTCTCCTGGTTCTGCTGCCTCCATTTCTTTGCTGTTATTTGTCATCATCTTCTGTGTTACAGTTCTCTTTCTCAGTCTCCTGGTTCCAGGAGCTTCTCACCGCAGGGATCCTGGATCCAAAACATATACTCAACTCCTGACTCTTCTTTCTGGGTGGTAGCGAGATCTTCTCTTCCAGCCTCTGAGATGGCTCATTTTAAGCCTAGCGGGATGACAAAACTGATCAATCCCCTTGGTGGGCCACAGTTACCTTATTTGCACAGCCCTACCCAGTCACTTGGGTGGGAGTTGCAAGACCATGGCGAGAAAGGCCACAGGAAAGTGATCCACCACACCACAACCTAAACTTCTCATCTATGCTTTAGAGATAGGACTATCCTCATCTTATAACTGAAAGTCCTGCATCCCAAGAAACCCCTGGGATAGCTGTTCACCCTGGTTCTTGGAGACCATAAGCTTCTTCTCCTATGAGCATTATGAACCACAGAAGGGGATACCAGGGTCTGAAGATGCGTGTTGTTTATACAACTCAGCTTCTCCATTCAAACCTGTGTCTCCAGCAGGCACTTAACCAAGACTCAGGGAAGAGACTCCAGTGAACACTGGCTGTGATGGATTTACTGAGAGATGGTGTCTGTCTGCAACTCACACTTTCCTAAGATGTTTGCAAGGACAAGTGCAGCTCTGTCAGGATTTCCTCTTAAGCACTGACTTTGGACTCCATTGTAAATACAGCAGGAATATACGTTTAGGGAGAGATTTACTCTGATATTCCAGTATAGAAATGATTGGCTCCCACTCCCAGCTTGGAATGTTCACTCCTTAAAGCCCAAATCTGACTTCTCAGGAATGAGCCACGCTGTTGTCCAGGGGCCTGATCCACATACTGGAGACCTGCTCAGTCTTGTCTAGGACAAAGAAGAGTGAGGCAAAGCCCATGTCCTTGAGAAGTAGGAATGGGGCTGGGCAGGCAGGACGGAAAAGCGCCCTGGGCTCAGGGGCGGATTATCCAATAGGCAAGGTAAGCAAGGCAAGGTGAAACTCATGTGAAATTAGTAAATAAGCACAAGTAAGCCCATGTTTACCTTGCTTACTGGGTAATCCAGCCATGAACCTACCCACTGAGACAAACAGAACATGTGAGGAGGCAACAGCAAATGGGAGGGCTCAACCAAATTCTGGAAGTTGGAAAGCAGATGGTGAGAGAGACTGACTAGGAAACCGGAGAAGCTGACCCTGACTATGTTCAAGGGGAGCCATCAGGAAACAAGGCAGCCTCAGCAAGGGTCAGGGATTGGAGTGACCAAGAGCCTCCAAAGACCCAGGTGTAGGGTAGGACTGAAAACAGAAGGGCTGGTTGCTCATCAATTTGGGGGAGAGTTGGACTTCTAGGTCTGCTACCCCAGCTGGCACAGTCAGGATGTGACCACTCCTTGAGCATGGCCGGAGACAGGAGGGTCACTCTCTGGAAAGGCTGGAAGAGAATAATAAAGGATAATACTCATACAAGGATCAGCACAACGCCTGGTGTATACAAGGTCCTTGGCAAGTCTTCACTCTAATTATTATATTCAGATTGCCTCTTTCTTTTCTTCTCATTTTCTTTTCTTTTCCTGGTCAGAAAGAGGCTCAAAGACACATGAGGCAAGAGAGGTGAGGTGGATGGCAGAGTCTGGCTGCCTGGCAACACTTCTTTCACCTTTCCACACGTTCTTCTCTCACACTAGGCAATTTGGTATGGCAGAAGTGGCTAGTATGCCTTCCAGTACTTACCATCTCTTTCTTCTTTCATAAAAGAACCTCTCTTTTTAGCTGGACACCTTGCCTCCCAGCTGCAAGACATTTCCCAGTCTCCTTTGCAATTCGTTGTGGCCTTATGTAAGTGGAAGTGTTGTGAGGAACTCCAGAGACATCTCTTTGAAAGGTGGGAGGACTAGCTGCTTCCTGCCTTGGGATTGCAGATTTTTTTACATGACTGAGAAATACACGTCTATCTTGTTCTGGCTACTATCACTTTGGGGTTTTCTGTTATGTGTAACTGATCCTAATCCTATCTGATAAAACCCCTCCCTTGTCCTCTTTCCCGTTCAGAGATCCTAGAAGATCCGAAACAGGAGGGACCTTAGCTATTATGGAGTCCAGAGGCCCTGGAGCAAAATCTGACTGATAGATGTTTTCTTTAGCTCATACAAAGTTTTAAAATTTTTTAACACGTTTTAAACGCTAAGATCTGGGTTTCTGGCTCTTCCTGAATCATCAGAGCCTCTGGCAATGCTGGTTTCATATTCCAGCATGGAAGCATTTAGATGGGGCTTCCGCTTGCTCACTGCCACAATCCTCACCTCTCTTATTGCGTGAGTATGCTTTCCTTGTACTTCTTCCAAGACAGAAGAAGTACAACCAGGATACTCCTTAGAAGGAAGGATGACGAGACTACATCTTACATACTTTGGACAGGTTGTCAGCAGGGACCAGTCCCTGGAGAAGGACACCATGCTTGGTAAAGTACATGGTCAGCGAAAAAGAGGAAGACCCTCAATGAGATGGATTGACACAGTGACTGCAACAATGGGCTCAAGCATAACAACGATTGTGAGCATGGCACAGGACCGGGCAGTGTTTTGTTCTGTGGTGCATGGGGTCGCTATGAGTTGGAACTGACTTGATGGCACCTAACAACAACAACAATAGCATGCTCTCCTTAGCCTATAAGCTATGTACATATATGTGTTATTATCTCTGCTCAACAGATGAGGAAATTGAGGCTCAAAAAGGACTTACCCAAAGTCTCATAGCTGTAAGTGGTGGACCTGAGACTCCAGGCCGTCTGCGTTCCACACCTGCCCTGTCAGCACTTGAGCTTGCAACTCCTGTCTCAACCCTTTGCTCTAAGTTTCAGAGGAAGACGCTAGAGCCAAGGAGGAGGAAATACTTAATCACTGTTGTCATACTGTATCAGAATGATGGCGCTAGTTCCCTGCGGTGCTGTGAGCATATCCTCAGTGCCTGGTGTAGACCAGGATGAATGTGGTCACCCACTCTGCCACACAGAGCCAGACAGAGCTGGGATGTGAACCCAGGGCTCCTGGCTCTCCACCCAGAGCTCTTCTCCCAAGGCTGGCTGCTGCCTGACCTAAGCTTCTTTCTCCTGGATGCTCAGAGAAGTCAAGAGCACAGGCTCTGAGGTCCAGCATAAAAAAACCAGTTGCCATCAAGTTGATTCCGAATCACGGTGACCACATGTATGACAGAGTAGAGAACTGTGCTCTATAGGGTTTTCAATGGCTGATTTTTCAGAAGTATATCACCAGGACTTTCTTCAGAGGTACTGCTGGGTGGGCTCGAACCTCCAACCTTTTGGTTAACAGCTGAATGCGTTAACCATTTGCTCCACCCATGAAGTCCAAGGTCCCACACATTTACACTCAAACCCCAGCTTTTCCTCTCACCTGCTGTGTCCACTTTGAGCTTTGGTTTCCCCACCAGCTGAGTGGAGAGAATCGTGGTACCTATTACAGGGCTGTCGGGAGGACTAGATGAGATGATTGTACATCAATCTTTTCTCACAGTGACTGGCACATAGTAAGTGCTCCATGAATAGTAGCCTTTATTGCAACACATATTTTGTCCAAGTGCATTTGGTGGGGAGGATTCAGATGTCTGTCTAGAAATTCTTGCCCTTAGGCATCAGTTGGCCCCCCCTTAATGCTGGGCAGCCTAGGCCTTGCACAGAGCTGGACACAGGACCCTGTTCAGGTGAGGGTGACCCATAGGTCTTGGGAGCTTGAGAACACCCGAGTTGCACACTCACATTCCATCTTTCCACCAACATGGAACAAGCTCCCGTTTTCCACCAGGCCCTGGGCTAGGGCTGGAGATCTGGAAAGAACTAGAACCCATTCTGCCCTTGAAGACCACCCACCTGGATGGCAAGTAGAGACAAGGTTACATGACTCTGATACAGGGAGGATGACGACAAGTCTTGTGGGAAAGGAAACAAAAGGGCTTCCTCAAGGAAGACGCATTCCCACTCTAACAGAGACTGCCAGGTGCTCATCCCAATCCGTGCTCTCCTCTTCTTCCTGGGAACATGGCTGGATTCATTTCCCAGTTCTTCCTGCAATTTGATGTGGCCACATGACAGAGCTGGGATGTAGGCCAACGTAATGTGTCCCACTTCTGAGCTTGGACCATAAAACTCCTCCAAATATTTCTTCATACACTTTTTCTCTTCTGACTGGCTGGAATAAAGATGGTGCCCAGGGTGACCTTAGACAACCTTGAGGCTCACATGTTATGGATGGCAGAGCTTCTGACAGACTGAGTGCCAGGTCTGTGTGGAGGAGGGTAGCCCACCCAGAATTGCTGCATGAGCAGGAAGATACTTGGAGTATATTTGTTAGGCATTTGTAACATTCTATGTGTTACAGTAGCTAGACTCACTCTAACATCTGCCTTGGACGTAGGGTTTTTTCCCCATTATGTAGCTTTTCCCCTTCACAGCTTTAACAATTATATTCTCTAATGTAGTGCTAAGTTACCAATACTATAATTTAACTGGAGATAATACTCCCCATAAGTAATTTTTCAGACTGGAATTCCTTTTCTGTTTTGATTCCTTTCATTGCTGGCTGGATTATGACTTGAACTAGATATTTCAGGAACTATGTTAGAGAGCTAGAATTCCCACATGCTTGAGACTGTATCTCTGTTGTCTTCACACATGAGTGACATGCTGTGTGGATGTTATGGATTGAATTGTGTCCCCAGAAAATATGTGTCAACTTGGCTGGGCCATATTGTGTGACTGTCCACCATTTTGTCATCCGATGTGATTTTCTTATGTGTTACAAATCCTACCTCTATGATGTTAGTGAGGTGGGATTAGCGACAGTTATGTTAATGAGGCAGGACTCAATCTACAGGATTAGGTTGTCTTTTAAGTCAATCTCTTTTGAGATATAAAAGAGAGAAGCAAGCAGAGAGACATAGGGACCTCCTACCACCAAGAAAGTAGGGCCAGGAGCAGAGCATGTCCTTTGGTTTGAGGGTCCCTGTGCAGAGAAGCTCCTAGACCACGGGAAGATTGATGACAAGGACCTTCCTCCTGATGTCCAACAGAGACAGAAAGCCTTCCCCTGGAGCTGGTGCCCTGAATTCAGACTTCTAGCCTCCTAAATTGTGAGAGAAAGGTTCAGGTAATATTATTGGAATCATTATTCCCTGTCCTTGAGCATAAAGAATGTGACCCAGTTGGAGCTGGACTCACAAACACTCACAAGGACTCACAAGGACACATCAACTGGGCTCTGAGGTATAAAGACAATAGCTAGGATAATCTTGGAAAATATCTTTTAGGGAACCTATCACATAAGCCAATCAAACAGAACACCAAAAACTTCCCACTCTTGTCTTTTTCTATTAGCATTTAGGGAATAGAAAATTTGTTGGACCAATGAAGACCCTCATGTACCAATGATTGTTAAGAAAGACAATTCAAAATGTAGGATCACAGTTTCTAGCCAATCCGTGAAAAGGTGAAGCTTTCATGGTTTTGCCCATTTGTAATGTTAATATATACTGATGACTCTGTAACATTCCTCAGACTCAGGCAGACATGGCTCTAGCAGCATGCTTGTTGGTTTTCCCACTTTTGTCTGTTCTGTAATATTTCCTTGGACTCGGGCAGACATGGCTCTGGCAGCATGCTTGTCCATTTCTCACTTGTGCCTCTTTGAATATATGCCAAATAAAACTTTCTTTTTGCTTTACTATATTTTGTGATGTTTTTACACTACAACAAGAATAAACTTCTGTTAGTTAAAGCCATCCACTTGCGGTATTTCTGTGATAGCAGCACTAGTTAACTAAGAAAGAGGACAATGAGTTTTGGGAATGCACTTTTCTCAATCCCACCTCCAACTCTCAGTAGACACTGGCCCACTGTGGTCTAGACTCCGGTGTTGCCGTGGAGAAGCTCAAGACCACCCTATATCAACCAGGGCCCTGGCAGGAAGCAAGTGGCACACTCAAACGGAGTAACTGAGGAGAGTTTAAGAAAGGAATTAGTTACAAAGGTGCGGGCAGGTGTAGTCATCAGTGACCTGCCCAGACCCTTTCAGCATCACCTCCGCATGACAACAGCTACTTACTGCTAACTCTTGTGAAACCCTCTCTCTACTGGTTTTTTTTTTTTTTTCTTAGCCATGAGGACAAGCTCAGCCAGTGTGTTGAGCAAACTAATAGTGTAGGAAGTTAATGTCCTGGAAGCAGCCAATGGTGGGTTGGCGAATTGGTGGCTACATCCCCCAGCTTCCTTGGCCTCAGGTAGGTTAACTCAAGACATATTCTATATCATCTCCCAGAGTTCCCCAGGGGGACTGAGCTCCAGGTGCCCAGTGTGGTAACCTGCCCATACTGGCTTCCTTTGTTCCTCTGCCTCACTTCTCCACTTCCCTTTCTGTGTTTCCCAGGATCTCCTCCTAAATAAGCTTTGGTCGTGGTTAGCTGCTGTCAAGTTGGCCTCCAACTGACGGCAACCCCGTGCGCAATAGAATGACACGCTGCTCAGTCCTGTGCCATCTCCATGATTGGTTGCGGATCTATAGGGTTTTCATTGACCGATTTTCAGAAGTAGAGGGCCAGACCTTTCTTCCTAGTCCATCTTAGTCTAGGAGCTCCACTGAAACCTGTTCAGCATCATAGCAATAGCAAGTCTTCACTGACAAACAGGTGGCTGCTGAATATGAGGTGCATTGGAATTGAACCCATGTCTCCCTCATGAAAGATGAGAATTCTACCCGTGAACCCCCACTCCCTCCCTGAGCAATAAACTACTTGTACTCAAATGCTTGACTCTTGCTCTGCTGCTGGGGGAACCCTAACCAAGACAGCAGAGTTTAATGAAGGCTACACAGGGTGGTGCCGTACCCAGGGGCTAGTAGCGAGAGGAGCTATTGCCATCTCCAGGCCTGAAGAGGAAGAGGCAGGAGGGATGACGGAAGCTGGAGAGGGGCTGCTATGGAGAGGGACACATGTCGGGAGCTGTGGCCTGGGTAGAGACACAGTCGGCCCTGTGACTGTGCAAAGAAGAAGTCGAGCGAATAAACCACCAACTTCTCTCTCCTCCTGCCCTCTGATCTCCTGCCAGTGCCTCTAATGAACCAAACCCAACCGGAAGCCAGAGGACAACAGGGCCCACTAATGTTATCCATAGAATCAGTGTGCCTGGCACTGAGCAGGAGCAGAAGTGGGATTGCATCTGGATGGGCAAACAGAAGACTGGCATCTGGGCACAGCCTGATTATTTTCCTTTGTATATGGCCTGCTTGGAAAGCAGGTTTTGATAGCCCCAAAACCAGTAACCCCACTGCGGTCGAGTTGATTCCAACTGATAGCAACCCTACAGGATAGAGTAGAACTGCCCATAGGGTTTCCAAGGCTGTAGTCTTTACAGAAGCAGACTGCTACATCTTTCTCCCTTGGAGCAGCTGGTGGGTTTGATAACCCAGGATCTGCTAAAAGGCTTTTCTGGGTAACAGGATAGAATAAACTAAGGTGCAGAGGCTGGAGGGGGTGGAGAGATGGGCGTCAGGCTTCCTGTGATCTACTGCTGCTTAGCAATCTATCTCAAAATGTAGTGGCCGAAAATAACAACCATTTTATTATGCATCACAATTTTGTGGATCAGGAATTTGGGCTGGGCTCAGCCGGGTAATTCTTCTGTTCCATATGACATTAAGAGTGGTATTTGGCTGCCAGCTGGTCTGGTCTAGAGGGTTCAGGATGGCTTCAGTCACATGTTTGGTGTCTTTGTGGGGATGGCCAAAAGGCTGGGCTCAGCTGGACTCTCAACTGGAGTGACTTTATGTGGACTTTCTAGCATGGTGGTCTCAGCAATCCAGCATGGTAAGCCTAAAACCAAACCCATTGCTGTCGAGTCGATTTCAACTCATAGCAACCCTATAGGACAGAGTAGACCTGCCCCATAGGGTTTCCAAGGAGCAGATGGTGGATTCGAACTGCCAACCTCTTGGTAAGCAGCCGAGCTCTTAACCACTGTGCCACCAGGGCTCCTTCAGCATGGTGGTCTCAAGGTATTTAGACTTCTTCCATAGTGGCTCAGGGCTCCCAGAGAATGTTCTGAGAGCTACCAGTGGAAGCTGCAAGGCTTCTTATGACCTAGGCTCAGAAGTCCAGAACTGTCACTTCTACTATGTTCTATTAGTCAAGCAAGTCACTAAGGCCAGTCCAGATTCAAGGGAAGAAATAGCAAAGAACTTGTGTTCACCTTTAATCGACCTCAACCAGCAAGTCATTCGGGTGACCAGCACTTCAGGAATGTGGTAGGAAGAGATGGGACTGATGCTGGAGGACGACTTGACTACCATGGCAGAGGTGGGAGAAATGGTACTAAGGTGGAGAGTGGAGGTTCCAGAATCAGATCCAAATTCAAATCCCAGCTCTGCCACTTAACAACCGATGTGCCAAGCAGGCTGTTCCTCTCTGGGCCTCAGTGTCCTCATCTGTAAAATGAGAACAGTTCCTACTTCACAGTATTATCCTAAAGAGGAAATAGGATGATGCTTATAAAGCACTTCCCAGAGTCCCTGGCTCCAAGCGTGAGCTCAGTAAATGGCAGCTGTTCCAGCTGTGCTGCTATTCTCACTATCCTTTTCCAAATTATTCCATCACCGTTGTCTTCAACTCACTGTCCCCTGTACTTCCCGGTAAACCTTTTGAGTTGCTGTTGTCAGTTTGATCTCACATAGATAATTCTTTTTTTTTTTGTACCTTAGATGAAGGTTTGCAGAACAAATAGTTCCTCATTAAACAGTTAGTACACATATTGCCTTGTGACAATGGTTAACAACCCCTGACATGTCAGCACTGTCCCTTCTCAAACTTGGGTTCCCTATCACCAGCTTTCTTGTCCCTTCCTGCATACTTGCCCTTGTCCCTGGACTGCTGTGCCTCATTAGTCCTGTTTTGTTTTATGAGGCTGCCCAATCCTCGGCTGAACGGTGAACTTAGGGAGTGCCTTCACCACCGAGCTAAAAGGGTATCAAGGGGCCATACTCTCAGGGTTTCTCCAGTCTGTCAGACCAGTAAATCTGGTCTTTTTTTAAGAGTTAGAATTTTTTTCTACATCCTTTGCCAGCTTTGTCCAGGACCCTCTATTGTGATCCTTGTCAGAGCAGTCAGTGGTGGTAGCCGGGCACCATCTAGCTGTACTGGATTCAGTCTGGTGGAGGCCGTGGTAGCTGTGGTCCATTAGTCCTTTGGACTAATCTTTTCCTTGTATCTTGTTCTCTTCATTCTTCCCTGCTCCCGAAG
>NW_004443944.1:19346519-19372603 GCF_000243295.1 Trichechus manatus latirostris
AGCCTGGCTAGAAGGTGTAGAGGTATACAACGCCAGGTATTCAGGGAACAGAAAGAGAAGGAAGATATAGAGAGACGAGAAACTGAGCAATGAAGAAAAACAAAAGGGGAAAAAGAGGAAAAAGAAAACAAATTAAAAAACAAAACAAAACAAGAAAGGCCCCCAAAGAAACAGAAAAAAAAAAAAAAAAACGATGAATAAAGAAATGTCCTCAGGGATCCCTCTGCACGTCTGTGGAAGCCGTAGGGGAGTCTCCCTGCCACGCAGCTCAGCCTGGCCAGAAAGGGCTCCCAACTCAAGAAGAGGGAAAGAAAACAAACAAACAATTCAAAACAAACAAACGAACAAAAGCCCCGGGATCCCACTAGCGCGGGAGCCCAAATCGGGAAGCAGCTCCACACTCGAACGGAGCTCCGCAGCCCCTAAGCAAAGATGGTGCACGGAGCCAGGTACTTGATTGAAGGGAGGCGGAGGTGGCGAGAGGCAAGTAAGAAACCAAAAGAAGCAGGAAAAATTAAAAAAAAGCAACACTAGCAGCCAACAAATGGCACTCAGAGAGCCAGCTAGTGCGGGCTGGTGTTTCTGGACCAGAGACTGTGTCTATGGGAAGCAGAGGGGGCCAAGTGTGGGTGAAGAAGGGTAGAGAGCAGGAAAGTGTATATCACAAATTACCGGAGCTCTGCAGCCCCTCAGGAAGGAGCAAAGATGGCACACAGAGCGAGGTACTCGAGCGAAAGGAGGGGGAGGTGGGGAGAGGCAAGGAAGAAATAAAAAGAAGCGGGAAAAAAAGCGACACCAGCAGCCAACAAATGGCACTCAGAGAGCCACCTGTTCGGGTGTGTGGAATCCAAGCATCCGCTGTTTCCCGGTGAATAGACTGTGGCCGCAGGAAGCAGAGGCCGAGTCGGGGTGAAGAAGGGTGGGGGGTGGGAAAGCATATATCGCCAATTACCAGTTGTTTTGTCCCCCACTGGAAGCTCCGTGAGGCTGCTTTCTCATACCCCCTGTTTGCTGGTGTCCGATAGGAGTCCAAGATGATGGATCCGTGCTGCGTTAGCTGGTAGGGGACCTCTGCATGAATCTCTCCTGGCTCTCCGTTCTCTGTTAGTTTTCTCACTCCATTTGGTGCTTAGCTGAGTTCTTTATCTCTTCATTTGGTGTTTTAGGGTTTCAGGATTGTTGTATTCTCTGTTCGGCTTAGTTTTTCGGATCTTTGCTGTGGAGGGACGGCGTGGTGCTTCTGCCTAGAGCGCCATTTTGCCGGAACTCCCATTACTAATCATTTTGATCAAAGATTCTATAGAAGAATGCTAGTCAAAAGGGGGAAAACACAGAACACAATTTCAAATTTTCATTGAATCCAGACTTTCTGGAGCCATAGAGGCTGGATGAACTCCTGAAACTATTGCCCTTACATAATCTTTAAACCTTAAACCAAAAATACCCCTGAAGTCTTCTTAAAACCAAATGATAGTTTAGCCTAACTAGTAAAGAAGGTCTGCCTCGAGCATTGTGCTTTTTCAAGATCTATATGGGATCAAACTGACAACAGTAACTTGAAAGATTAGATACAAAACTTAGGAGACAGTGAGTTTATGCTAATGGGGGAAGAACAACTTAGAAAAGGAGGGTGAGAATGGTTGCACAACTCAAAGAATGTAATTTTTGTCACTGAATTGTATATGTATAAACTGTTGAAATGGTGTATATTCTGCTGTGTATATTCTCAACAACAAAAAATAAAATTAAAAAAATATACTAATAAAACAAAAAACCATTGCCGACACGTCGATTCCAACTCATAGCGACCCTACATGACAGAGTAGAACTGCCCCATAGGGTTTCCAAGGAGCACCTGGTGGATTCGAACTGCTGACCTTTTGGTTAGCAACTGGAGCTTTTAATCACTGTGCCACCATATATATATACATATATAACTCTCCTCTGGCTATGATAGTGTGGACAATGTCTTGGAAGGGTCACTTTTGACCTGCTTTCTCCCTCACTCCCACATATGACTCAATCCCAAATCCTGCTGACTGTACCCCCTAAATTAGCTTGAATCTGTTTGATTCTCCCCATCTCCCCACTACCACCACCATCTCCTCCCCGCTCCCCGGACCACTGTAGTTGCCTGCTTCCTGGTCTCCCATGATTCCTCTGGCCCCTTTGCAAGGCCTTCCCCTTCCCCTTACAGCAGAGCCCAGCCCTTCTCAAACTGCAACGTGCACACCAACCACCTGGAGATCTTAAAATACAGAATCCAGTTCCCTAAGTCTGGGCTGGGGCCTGAGACTCTGCATTTCTAATCAACTCCCAGATAATGTTGATGTCCTCAGTGACCAGACTGTGCTTTCTGTAGCTGGAGGGTATTTTTTTTCCAAATAAAAGTCTGATACCGACTTGTCTCTACTTGAAACCCCTCCACTGACTGTCCAGGGCCCTCAGGGAAAGACCAAACCCTCACAGTGGCCCACAGGCCCTACATGATCTACTTCCCACCTGACTCCAGCTCCTTGCCCTCCACTCCCCCCACGTTCTCCTTCTCCCTTCTTTATTAGCGTTTATATATTGTACAAAACACCCATGAAACCCTCCCATGACCCAAGTTCTGGAACATGACCAATGACCTGAATGTATCTCTATTTTCCTCCCCCTCCCCTCCCCACTCACACCTGAGGTAACCATTCTCATATTTGTGTTTATCTTTCCCTTGCTTAAAAAAAAAGTTATTTTCACTAATGCATGGGTCTAAACATGCATGCTATTTGGTTTTGCTTTCAGATATTCTAAAAATTGCCCCACAGTGCATGCAGTTGTCTGAAACTTAATTTTTCACTCAGCATTCCTTCTGAGATGTATCTGTGTTGTGCGTAGCTGAAGTTCATTCAATTTCACTGCTGCGTAATACTCCACAGTGTGAATTAAAAAACAAAAACAAAAACTCAAACTCATTGCCATCGAATCGACTCATTATGACCCTATAGGACGGAGTAGAACTGACTCATAGGGTTTCCTAGGCTGTCATCTTTACGGGAGCAGATTGCCAGGTCTTTTCTCCCAGGGAGCAGCTGGTGAGTTCAAACCGCCCCATTTTCGGTTAGCAGCGCAGCTCTTAACCATTGCGCCACCAGGGTTCCTTGGTCTCCCATTAAAGCTCCCTAATTACACATTGGAAGCCCTGGTGGTGTAGTGGTTAAGAGCTACAGCTGCTAACTGAAAGATTGGTAGTTCAAATCTACCAGGAGCTCCTTGAAAACCCTATGGGGCAGTTCTACTCTGTCCTATAGGGCCGCTATGAGTCGGAATTGACTTGACGGTAGTGGGTTTGGTTTTGGTTTTTTTGGTAATTATACATTAATGCTGTGTGATTATTTGATGAACGTCTGTCTGTCCCAATACAATGCAAGCCTCGCAGGGGTTGCGATGCTCGCCGGTTCCCCCAGCTTCTAGTTCGGGCCTGGCACACAGTAGGCACCCAGGTAGACCGGTCGTGTGGATGTGGCTCGAGGGGCCGAGGAGGAGGCAGAGCAGGGCAGGAGTTTTCAGGGGACCGCAGGCCCTGAAGACCCTAGATCGGTCCCTGCTGCTGGGCAGGAATTCCCGGAAATGCGAGGCCAGACCCACGAGGCGGGGCTCCGGCGAGGGGCGGCGCGGGGGCGGGCCTGAGAGCGGTGGCGGGCAAGCTAGAGGCCGGCAGGACACAAGCGGTTCGGCACAGTTGGGACGATTGTGGCGGCCCGCGGTCTTTGTGGGCCCTTGGGGTGGCGGATCTGCTACGAACCCGTTGGAGACCCACTGATCTTTGCCGAGGGAATAGCTTCGGGGAGCACGCTTGGCACCATGTACCAGACGCCCGCCTTCAACAAACCCAAAGTGAGCTCTCGGGGCTCGGGGTCTGGGGACCTGGGGGCTCTAGCGACTTGCTGGGCCGGGGGACTTGGGGGGCCCTCCGCAACCACACCCCGGAAGCGAATGGGAGCTCCTGCAGGCGCTTTCTTCCCTTGGCTCAGGCCCTCGCCCTCCTGCAGGCTGGTTAATGAGGGCCAATGAAGCAGGGAGGGTCCAGAGCCCGGGGGCGCCCCTAGCCGGCCTCCAGTTCTGGTTCTGCTCCTGACTTGGGCCCCCTGGGTCTCAGTTTCACTGTCTGTCAAATGGGCATCCTAGCAACGCAGGCGTGGAACAGCTGTGTGAGTCTGGGCTGGGAGCTTCACCTCTCTGAACCTCAGCTGTAAAATGGGGCCCTAATCTGTGCGCTCCTTGTGGTGATGGAAGCAACTTTATACATCAACATTAGCATAGTCTCTGAGCGCCAGGGAGCCCAGGTTTGTGGATCCGCTAGTGGGAAGAACCGGGAGGGATGGCAGCAGGGCGTCGCCCTCTGCAGGCTGGGCCAGAAGGGCTGGGCGGGCTCTGGGCCCTGGGCCCTGGCAGGGTTCACTCGGGGATGAGATAAGGCCACTCGCCCCAAGGGAGAACCCCCTCATTCCTCCTCTCACCAGCTGTGGTGTCTTGGGAAACTGTGGGGTCAGGAAAGGTCCGTGTCAATATGGTGCGCTTCAGGGCAGCCTAGGATTCGCAGTTCAAGGAGGGAAGAGGCCCAGGAGTCCGCCAAACAGAGTAGTCAACCCACAGGGTCTGAAACTGGGGGAAGGGGGGAGTGAGCTGCCATCAGCCTCAATTTACCCTTCTGAGAAACAGATGTGTGCATGATGATGGCTGACATCACAAAAGTGTTGGTGAGAATTGTGTGTGTGTGTTTGTGTGTGTGTGTAAAAGTGCTCCAAGGAGGGTCAGGCCTGGCATGGCCTCCACTGCTGATGCTCCCACCCCAGGCCAGATGCTCAGCTAGACTCTGCCAGGTGCTGCCAGTTGCTCTGCCGGACGCTCTCCTGCCCCCTCCCGCCATGCCTCCTTCACACCTTGTCCTATTGTGTTTTCCTTTAAACCTTTTTTTGTTGTTGTTTTTATTTAATGTTTCTGGATTCCCTCTGCCCTTGGACCGAGGAACCACCTTCCTCAATGTGAATTCTAAGACAGTGGCAAGGCCTCATGATTGGGGGTGAAATAGGAGTTGTGGACAGAAATAATAGGCAACACCCATATATTTTTAAAAAAAAAGAACAGTTGCCATAGAGTCGATTCCACTCATGGCAACCCAATGTGTTGCAGAATACTTGGGTGTAATCTTTATGGAAGAAGATCGCCAGGCCTTTCTTCCAAGGCACCTCTGAGTAAGTTCGCCCTGCTAACCTTTTGGTTAGTAGTCATGCGAGCACTTAACTGTGTGCACCACCCAGGTACCCCAGCAGTGCTATAGAACTTGCTATATGTGCCAATCCGATCCTTGTAACACTTCTATAGCAACATTAGGAGGCGGGGAAACTAAACCCAAATCCACTGCCATCAAGTCGATTCCAACTCCTAGCGACCCATTGCATTTCCAAGGCTGTAATCCTTACGGAAGCAGACTGCCACATCTTTCTCCCGTGGAGCAGCTGAGGGGTTCGAACCACCAAACTTCTGGTTAGCAACCGAGCTTTTTAACCACTGCGCCACCAGGGCTCCACAAGATGGGGAGCTATCATTATATCCCTATTTTTTGGTCTCATCCAATCCTCTCATCTGATTCAAGCCTCCAGGTCATTGCCTCCTCTGTGCCTCAGTTTCCACACCTGTGGAGTGGTACCCTGTCTGCTGAGCCAGGTGGTGCCTGAGAGTGGAAGGGGAGGGTCACCTGCTACGTATGTGAGTGTGATCAATTTTATATTATTGTGAGGAGGGAATTTGCCTGAGCTGGCAGGGAGCAGGAGTCTCAGAGCCACTGTGACCAGAGATAACTCCCTACCTTCCCATGGGTGGGGCAGATAACAATTATTAGTATTAATAGCTGAACCTTATCGAGTATTCATTGCTCCGTGCCAGGCACTGTTCTAAACATATTACCTGCATTCATTTGATCCTGGCAACAGTCTTGTGAGGTAGATTGTGTTATCTTCATTTTACAGAGGAAGAAACTGAGGCACAGAGAAGCTGATTAGGCCCAAGGTCACAACTAGAAAGTAGCCAGGCTGGGATCTGAACCTAGGGGAGCTGGCTTCAACATCCCTTGCCCCTAACCAGCTTCCTTGAACTACCTTTGCAGAAGGCTTCAGGCTTCAGGTGTCAGTGCCCCAGGTGCAGGCCTCCCTGGGACAGGGGCTTTTACTGGGTTCTTTGGCTTCTCATACCTACCACCAGGTGAGGCCCAGGACCTGACCAGATTTAAGAAGGCAGAGCAGACCACTGCTTCTCATACTTCAGTGTGCACTCCCATCACCTAACTTAAAGTTCAGACTCTGATTCGGAAGGTCTGAGTAGGGCCTGAGATGCTGCCTGTCTTCATTGCTGTCATGGATTGAGTTATGTCCCCCCAAAAATGTGTGTATCAATTTGGCTGGGTCAAGATTCCCAGTATTGTATGATTGTGTACCATTCTGTAATCTGATGTGATTTCCTTATGTGTTGTAAACTCAGTCACTATGATGGAATAAGATGGATTAGCGGCAGTTACACTAATGAGGTGTACAAGATTAGATAGTGTCTTAAGCCAATCTCTTTTGAGATATGATAGAGAGAAGCAAGCAGAGACACATGGGAACCTCATACCACCAAGAATGCAGTGCTGGGAGCAGAGCACGTCCTTTGGACTTGAGGTTCCTGCGCAGAGAGGCTCCTAGACCAAGGGAAGATTGACGACACGGACCTTCCTCCAGAGCCGGCAGAGAAAGCGTTCCCCTGGAGCTGATGTCCTGAATTTGGACTTGTAGCCTACTGGACTGTGAGAGAATAAACTTCTCTTTGTTAAAGCCATCCACTTGTGGTATTTCTGTTATAGCAGCACTAGATGACTGAGACAGTTGCCTAGAGCTGCTATAACAGAAATAGCACACATGGGTGGCTTTAACAAACGTATTTATTTTCTCACAGTTTAGGAGACCAGAAGTCTGAATTCAGGGCGCCGGCTCTAGAAGAAGGCTTTCTCTGTAGGCTCTGCAGGAAGGTTCTTGTCCCTTCTAGCTTTTACTCCTGGGTAGTCTTCATGCGGCTTGTTAGCTCTCTTCCCCCATCTCTGCTTCTCTTGCTTGCTTCTTTAATCTCTTTTATATCTCAAAAGAGATTGACTCAAGATACACCCTACACTAATCCTGCCTCATTAGCATAAAAAAGACAGCCCATTCCCAAATGGCATTATAACCACAAGCATAGAGGTTGGGATTTACAACGCATATTTTCTGGGGACACAATTCAGTCCATAACACTGTACTTCTAACAAGCTCTCAGGTGACACATCAGACTTTGAGTAGCAACGTCTTAGGTGGCTGCCCACCTGGTTTGATTGTGTGATTCCAACAAATGCTTCCTGAGCACCTATTGGGTGGAAAGGGTGGAGAGGAAGTTGGAGGGGTGGTCCTTACCAGTTTATTCCGGGAGAGGCAGGGCTAGTAAATTGCCTGGCACTCCAAAGGGCAATACTGTTCA
Source organism: Trichechus manatus latirostris (assembly GCF_000243295.1). NCBI lineage: Eukaryota > Metazoa > Chordata > Mammalia > Sirenia > Trichechidae > Trichechus > Trichechus manatus. The sequence goes on from NW_004443944.1 coordinate 19,354,041, forward strand.
CAAGCCTATTGTAACAATAATAACAATGGCTGCCATGTGAGTGTTCTTGAGTCCCATGTGCCTTAGGTGATTTATCTCATAGAATCTTCTGGACAACTCGACCAGGCAAGTATCTTCTCTACTTACAGATAAAGAAACTGAGGCCCATGGAGGTCAAATGACTTGTTGAAGGCCACACAAAATCTGAGCACCTGGAAGCTGCAGATTGGAGAGTGGACTGGCCCAGGTGGAACAGCACAGCTTCGAAACTGTTCCCTCTGATGCAGAGGAGAGTTGGGTCTAAATTGCCAATGTACTTTTCTTTCTCACCTTTGAGTGTTTACTCTGTACCAGGCACTGTTCTAACTACTTTGCATCTGCTGACTCATTTAATGCTCACAACAGCCCTCTGAGGTAGGTCCTATTATTATCTCCATTTACAAATGCAGAAACAGGCTCAGAGAGGGGAAAGAACTTGCCTAAAGTCACACAGCCAGGAAGTGGCAGAGCTCGACTTGAACCCAGATTTAGCTGAAGCTGAAGCAGATTCTGTTCACTGCTTTGTTAAACTGCTGCTCCCACTTTGTACAAAAAAAGAGGGTGGGTGGGAGGAGTTAGAATCGGGGGGGCACATGGAGGCCAGGGTGGCATTGGACGTTAGAGAGATTGGGGTTGAATCCCTCCCTCGCTACTTAATGAGACCTCAGGTGGATGACTTTACCTTCCTGAACCCCAGCTTTCCTCCTCTGTAAAATGGGATGATAAAACCCATGGTAAAGCGAAGGTCACAGGAGACATCGATGTGTTGATTGACGTACCTGCTGGCCCACAGCAGGGCCCCAGGTATTCATTTCCTTGCTGGGGCTGAGGTGGACTCTGGGAAGGTTTTCCACCTGTACTGTCTTCTGCCACAAAGCCCATCACGGGCACTTGCTTGGGCTGTAGTGTTTTTCAGTTACCACTGCCACGTGTTAAACAGAAATGCTCCTGGGAAGAGCGTGCCTTAACCTGTTATGATTTACATGACAGTTGGGGAGGCCTGTGCGGGGGCATGGGAGAAATGAATGAGTTTCTGTTTCATCTAAGCCTTTCCTTTGACCAAGGCCAAACCATACCAGAGAGGGGAAGTGAGGTATCTGGTCACACCGTGAGGAGTGGAAGGCAAGGCCTCAAGATTCTGCTACATTGCACCCAACCTCAGGGTGGGCTTGGCTCAGGTGACAGGGGGACTGATGAGCTGGGAGAGACTACCTGCCTCATTGTCCTGAGGGGGTCCCTATGGTTTCCCCTGGAGTGAGGAAGGGTAGGACCTTGGCCTGACTTTGGACTTCCCTGGGAAAGTGGGGAAACCCTGGTGGTGTAGTGGTTAAGTGCTGTGGCTGCTAACCAAAAGGTCTGCAGTTCGAATCTACCAGGCGATCCTTGGAAACTCTATGGGGCAGTTCAACTCTGTCTTGTAGGGTCACTATGAGTCAGAATCGACTCGACAGGCAACGGGTTTTGTTTTGGCAAAGTGGAGTTTGAATCTACGTTTACCCATGGTATTGAGGGCAGCCTTGCCTTCACCCCCAGGAGGTCTGAGACCCCAGAGAAGCGGGGGGGGCAGGGAAGGAAAAGGTAAGCTCTGTGGCCCTGTTGACCAGGGAGGCAGAATGGCTGGACTGAGTCCTGATTCCCTCACTTTCCTGCATGAGTGAGTTACTTAACTGCTCCATGCCGCAGTTTCCCCATCTGTAAAATGGGACTCGGATTCCTACTCACCTCACATAAAGCACCAAGTGCAAGCCTGCTCAGAGTGGGTGCGCCAGTGATAGACAGCTGCTGTTGATCAATGCCACCATCACCGTGGTTATCAGTCATTCTGCTCGGACTTTATCGGGGACAGGGCGTGCAGTGTGCTGGTGAAGACCTCTGGCTTTACAGCCGAACAGCTTCCTGGCTGTGGCATTCATTAGTCTGTGACCTAGGGAAAGTTTCTTAATCTCTCTGAGCCTCAGTTTTCTCCCCTATAAAATGGGGATGATCACTGAGTCAAGTGCCTAGGTCGTTGTTGCCCTGTGGGATTTCCCTCTGGGTAAGACACATTTTGTCTTCCAGGAGAACCTCTGGGGAAACTCAGTCAGCCAGGCCCTGAGTCAGGAAGAGGCACTGAGGGAATGCCCAGCCCCTTCACTCTGCCCCTTGGAACTGCAGGACACCAGATGGGGCCGAGCACAGAGGGCTTCCTGGAGGAGGTGTGGCTGGAGCAGTCTTCCCCAGACCAAAGAGCCACTCCATCTCCTGGCCTAGCACATTGCCAAGAGCCAGGACTAGGAAGGGAGGGGACGTGTGGCTGGCTGTGGGCACCTGTGGCTCATCCAGGTAGTGGCCAGAGTGCCCAGGTTCTGGAGGCTGGTCAGACAGCTGCTCTGCCCGTCTGGGTTCTCTGCCAGGCCCAAGGGGGATAGATCAGCCCCTTCCTCGCAGCAAGGAGGGGACCCAGCGTACTTGGCATAGGACAGGGAAGGCAGAAAACAGTCGCTTGGTCATTCAGCACATCCCGAGCCCTTTTTCCTGTGTCAGGCACTGTCCTAGGCGCCGGAGGGACAGCGGTGACAACACAGACAAGGTCCCTGCTCTCAAGGGGACTACAAGCTGGGGAGACAGACATGTTAAGCAAATGAACAAAAAATGTCAGTGGGATGAAAACGAAACAGCAACCTGTTTGGGGCCTGGAGAGCCTTGGGGAGTAGTAGTCTGATTCACAGTAAGCCTTAGAGGTGGACAGTCCTGCTCGCCCTCTCAGCTGTGAGTGTGAGTCAGATCTGGAAGTGTCTGGCCCAGGCGTCCGAGACCTGGGTCCTTGTCTTGACTCTGCCACTGACCTCACATGACCTTCGGTGAGTCAGCACACCTCCTGGGACTCACCTGCCTGGCTGGCATCTCTTGAGGACAAGGGCTAGTCAGCACGTTCCTCCAGTGCCTCCCCCTTGCCTGTCACTTGGTGGAGGTTTAGTAAATATTTAACAGTAAGTGAGCGTGCTTCCTGTTCAGATCTGGGAGGATTTCCTGGTAGACATTTGGCCATGAGTCAGCCCTTATGGAGAGGAAGTGGGGGAGAAGAGATCATAATGGCCAGGGAGGCGATGTGGCCTGTGGGCAGGCCTTAGGCTTAGGGATGGACAGAGTTGGGTTCCATCTCAGCTCTACCACCATTAGTCTGTGTAACCCTGGGCAGGCCGCTGAACTTCTCTGGGCTGAGCTTGGCAAGTCCATTTCCCTGACTGCAACACGGGGCTAATGTGGATCTTACCTAGAAGTTAAGATTAAATTAGACAAAGGATCTGACAATAGATCTTTGATCAGTGATAATAATAGTTGTTAATTATTGTTCATGTCTGAGAATATACTAGGCCTGAGAGAGGCAGTATGTATGGTGGTTAGGAGTTTAAGAGTAGACCTGGGTTCAGATCCCATCTCCATCACTGACTGACTCTGTGCCCTTGGGTACTTCTTTGAGCCTCAGTTTCCTCATCTGAAAAATGGGAGTGAAGTCCCTACCCTACTGGTTGTAAGGATAAAATAAGATAATAAATGTCAATGATCTAGTTCATAGTAGATATTCACCAAGCTAGAAGCCACTACGGTTTCTTTTCCCTGAATGGGGCTAGCAGAGCAGGGTCATCACCCCAGTCTCTGAGCCTGCACCCTATTATCACCTGGGGTAGGCTGACAGACTTCGCCACAGGTAGTTACAATTTTCTAGAAAGTTCTGTGGGAGGCCTGCCTGAGCTTGGGGTGCCTGGAGCGGTGGCTCCTGAAACTTGTCTAGGCAGCTTCCCAGGAAGCCCTGAGGAAGGGTGAGACCTGTGGGGTATGGTGGGCGGACTGGCTCTGCTTTCCCTCTCCCAGGAGGTGCTCTTACCTCATGTATCTCACCAGTCCTCTGGGGCCCTCCTCCCACGCCCTGCCGTGCTGTTTAGCTAATGCTAACTGAGCACCTACTCTGTGTCTGACCTGCACCAAGTACTTCCCATATGTTACTCACGTCCCATCTGGACTACTGCATTAGCTCTCTGTCTCCTGGTCTAGCTTTCCTCCAATGGGCTTTTCACACAGCAACCAGAAAAAGCTTTTTAAAAGATAGCTCCCCTGTTTAAAATCTTGCAGTGGGTAACCCCCACCCCCCAACTCTAACTTTCTGTGTGGACTCATCTCCCTCCACTAACCCCTGACTGCTTCCTGAGTCAGACACTTAGCACGGGTCGTCCTTCTGCCTGAAACCGTTCTCCCTCTCCTTCCTTTTCTTCCCCCCATAGCTCCTCTTCTGTCTGTCTGCTTCTTAAAGTGATCTTTTCCGGATATTCTTTCCAAATTGGGTCCCTACCCTGCCCTGGTTTTCCCCGTCTCGTGGCCCTCGGCTCGATTTCTCATCACAGCTTGTACTGATGAGCGCGGAAGGGTGTGTTTGCTAGTTGGCAGGCACCACAGGCTACGTTGTGCTGTGGTAACAAACATTCCCCAAATCCAAGTGGCCTAAAGCATCATTTAAAAAAAGCAGAAGAAACAAACAAACAAACCAATTGCCATGGAGTCGATGCCGACTCATGGCGACAGCATGTGCTGCAGAGTAGACCTGCCCTCCGTAGAGTTTTCTAGGCTGGGACCTTTCTGAGCAGGTTGCCAGGCTTTTCTTCCAAGGAGCCTCTGGGTGGGTTCAAACCGCCAAACTTTCCGTTACAGTTGAGCGCTTCACTGTCTGTGCCACCCAAGGAGTCCACCAAAGCATCACGTGGTTGTTGGGTGCTGTCGAGTGGATTCCGGCTTAAACTGACCCCATATGACGGAACAGAACTGCCCCACAGGGTTTTCTAGGCTGTAATCTTTCTAGGAACAGAACATCAGGGCTTTCTCCCGTGGAGCCACTGAGTGGGTTTAAACCACCAACCTTTCGGTCAACAGTTTGTGTCACCCAGGGACTCCATTAAAGCCTCATAGGTTTGCATAATTCTTGTTCACACTGCATGTCCATCACGAGCCTTCAGCGGGGTTTCTGCTCATCATAGTGAGTTAAGGACCTAAGCACATGGGACTGTTCCCATCCTGACCATTGGCAGCTGCTGTGCCAGACGGGAGAGAGAGCTCTGGACAGCCTTGCCTTGGCAATGAAATGCTATAAGCAGAAGTAGCCATGCAGCTCCCCGTCCCGGGGGCATACAGCACCCAGATGTCCACACTGAGTTTACTACCTGACTTCTGCTCTCAGAGGCTCCCAGGCCAGGCCTGGCTTTTGCATTCTACCCCGCTCCTACCTTCTCAGTAACCTGCTGCAGCTCTTCTCTCTCAACCCCATCATTGCCATCAGCGCTTAAAGTTGTTCCTGCTTTAAAAAGAAACAAGATTCCCTTGACCTGTGTCCACCTCCCGCCTCTTCCCAGACCCTTTCCTCCCCTTCAGGGGTCAACTTCTGGGAACAATTGTCTAAACTCTCCATTTCTGTGCTCCCACTTATTTCTTACCCCTCAGGTCTCAGGAAGTTTCCTCTAAGGCAATGATTTTCAACCTCGGCTGCACATTTAAAAACGCCCATACCTGACAAGGTCATGGAAGCTCCATAGACACATCCAAACTCCCCGAGGGACCGAATTACTGGGCTGAGAGCTCTGGGGACCATGGTCTCAGGGAACATCTAGCTCAAGTGTCATAACATTGTTTAGCTCAATTGTCATAACACTGTTTATAAAGGAAATGTTCTACATTCTACTTTGGTGAGTAGCGTCTGGGGTCTTAAAAGCCTGTGAGCAGCCATCTAAGATACTCCACTGGTGTCACCCCGTCTGCAGCAAGGGAGAATGAAGAGAACCAACGACACAAGGGAACGATTAGTCCAAATGACTGATGGATCACAACTACCATAGCCTCCACCAGACTGAGTCCAGCACAACCAGATGGTGCCTGGTTACTACCAACAACTGCTCTGACAGGGATCACAATAGAGGGTCCCGGACAGAGCTGGAGAAAAATGTAGAACAAAAATATAACTCACACAAAAAAAAAAAGACCAGACTTACTGGTCTGGCAGAGACTGGAGAAACCCCAAGAGTATGGCCCACGAACACCTTTATAGCTCAGTAATGAAGTCACTCCCGAGGTTCACCCTCCAGCCAAAGATTATTCAGGCCCATAAAACAAAACGATAATAAGGGGCACACCAGCCCAGGGGCAAGGACGAGAAGGCGGGAGGGGACAGGAAAGCTGGTAATGGGGAACTCAGGGTCAAGAAGGGGAGTGTTGACACGTCATGGAGTTGGCAACCAATGTCACAAAACGATATGCATTTTAATTGTTTAATGTTTGCTCTATAAACTTTCATCTAAAGTACAATAAAAAATAAAGTGTAAAAAATAAAAAAACGCACACACCCAGGTTCCAACCCCTGGGCTTGTGATTTCATTGATCTGGGGTGGGATTCAGTCATCGAGATTCTCAGGAGCTTCTTGTCGTTGTTGTTAGGTGCCGTGGAGTTGTTCAACAGAACGAAACACTGGTCGATCCTGCACCATCCTCACAATCATTGCTATGTTTGAGCCCATTGTTGCAGCGACTGTGTCAGTCCATCTCGTTGAGCATCTTTCTCTTTTTCGCTGACCCTCTGCTTTACCAAGCACAATGTCCTCAGGAACTGGTCTCCGCTGATAAAATTTCCAGAGTATGTGAGACAAGTCTTGTCATCCTCACTTCTAAGGAGCGTTCAGGCTGTACTTCTTCCGAGACAGATTTGGTTGTAGGTGCTCCTAATGGGCAGCCAGAGTTGAGAACCACTCTTTCAAGGTCCTGTGGCCTATGGGTCTCTTGGCCCAATGGACATGTTTCTGTCCTCCTATTCCTTGACCTCTAGCAGTACCTGGTACAGTGGACCATCCCTCCTTCTTGAACCCTGATGGCCTCTTGCCTTCTGCACACCACACGCCTCTCTGAGCACTCCTCCTCTGGCTCTTCTGCAGGCTCATTCTCCTATAAAGCCACCGAGTGTTGCTGCTTCTCAAGGTTCATCCTAGGCCCTCTCCTCATCTCCCTGCATGCTCTGGCCCTAGGGGAGCTCGATAAAGACCACAGCTCCCGTTCTCATCTGTCATCTCTAACCACATGCCACCTCACCTCTCGGAGTGGGTCCTCACTACAGCCATGTGAGGGTTAAGGATAAGAAAATGGGGGCCCCGAGAGGTGAGGTCATCTGCCCAAGATCACACAGCTGGCTGGCAGTTCCTTGGACTGTAAGCTTCAGTGTCTCCAATGCTGAGCTTATTTTGAGCCCCCAGTGAACACTGGCTGCATGGCAGAGTGGGGAATTGAACTCATTTTGTCGGGGAATGCAACATCTAACTTGACGCAGAGCCTGGTGTAGGTTGCTGTGTCCCTGCCAGCTGGACGGCCTCAGGAGGTCTGATTACTCTGAGGTCCTGCTGGTAGAAAGGGTTCGTGTCTGTTCCTGGCTGGCCTCTGTGGGTCCGGCCTGGGTTCCCTCTGTCAGAGGCAGCTCTGGTGGGGTCTCCAGGGATGTTCCCAGGCCAGCAGCTCCCTGGCTGCTCTCTCCCAGCCAGCACAGCCACCTCTCTCAGGTATCCATGTTCCGGAGAAAGCCCCACCCTAGCGAAGATGTCAGTTGAGTTTTCTGGATCTGCCCCGGGCCCAGGGAAAGCTTTTACTCAGGAGCTGGAACAGGCAGATGGCAAAGTGCTTTTCCCTGTGGTCTCCCAGAGCCTGCCATGTCTCTCGTGAGAGCCCCCAGTAAACACCCTGGCTGGGAGGCAGGGGCTGTCTCCCTTGGGTCATGTCCACCTACTCTGTCTTCTTGATCCTTACAACTGCGCTTGGACCGGGAGGCGGCGATGTCTCATTTTTTCAGTTGAGGCCACTGAGGCTCAGAGAGATGCAGTGTCATATCTAAGACCACACAGCCAGAGAGGGCAGAGCTGGGAGTGAAGCATGCTGTCTTCATGCCCCCACTGTCAAACTCCTTGTGTGTAGTGTCATACATGGGGCCAAGTATCTTGTCCCCTTTTCAGAGTGCTAGAAAGATCTTGTATTGCCTGATATCGACTCCTGATAATAATAATAATAAAAAAAAAAAAACCTGTTGCCATCGAGTTAATTCTGACTCAGCGACCCTGTAGGACAGAGCAGAACTGCCCTGTATGGTCTCCAAGGAGCACCTGGTAGATCTGAACTGCCAACCTTTTGGTTAGCAGTCATAGCTCTTAACCACTACGCCACAGGTTTCCTGCTAGCCTGTGCTTAAGTATCACTTGCTTTTGTAAATGGATCCTGATTTTGAAATACATAACAAATGTTTATTCAAGACGTCTGTGGCCAGTCATTGTTGTTAAAACTGGATTTTGCTGAGTGAGCTTTCTGAAAGCAGGATATGCCTGCGCAGTGGCTCGGCCTCGGTAGTCCTGCAGGACCGTGGCAGTCCTTGTGCTTTAGAGCACAAGCTTCAGAATTGCACTGGAGTTAGAATTCTGGTTCTGTCACTCACTAGCTGTGGTTAAGGACAAAGCCACTGGGTTGCGTTCCTGCTTCCTTTTCTTGCTGTGTGGCCTTGGATAAGTTATTTAACCTCTCTGAACCTCGAGGTCCTCAACTTTGAAAGAGATAGGGCTAATTATTGAACCTACCTACAGACGAGGGTTAAACAGGATAGTGCATGTAAAGAATTTGGTAACGTGTATGTGGTAAGTGTCCAGTAAGTGGTTAATCATTGTCATGGTTAACATTAACCCTCTGAGAGGTCCTTCAGGCATTCACGGGATGTTCATTCTCTCTCTCTCCCTCTTCTGCCCCCTTGCAGGTGGAACTCCATGTCCACCTAGACGGAGCCATCAAGCCTGAAACCATCTTATACTATGGCAAGTAAGTCGATAAGTTAGAGTCTTCTTCCCCAGGATTTAGGTGGTATCCCCAAGCCTCTAGAAAATTCCAGGTTTACTACTCCTGTTTCCCTGTGGGAATCAAGCCAGCTCCTGGCTAGACAAAGGTGGTTCTGTGGGGATGAGGAGACGTCAGCTCAGAGCTGGAGACCCACAGCCCAACTCCTCTGCCTTCAGATCCTGTGTTGGCACTTGTCTTCCTGCTGTCAGGTGGGCTAGGCCTGAGCTTACTTCCTCTGCCTCTACACACGCATGCATGCACACACACACACACACACACACGTGCACACACACACGTGTGCACACACACATAAACACACATATACACACGTGCGCACACATACGCACACACGTACACGCACACATACACACACATATATACATATAGATACACACACACACACACCCCTAGGCACGATGGTAGTTCCCAGAGCTGAGCCAGGCACTGGATTCTGACTCGGTGAGAGCCTGTGGCAGGTGACACACAGGATGCCGGCTACCATTTACTGAGCACACTTAACCCCACCACAACACAAAGAGGAGGGTATTGCCATTTCCATTTTACGGAGAAGGACATGGGCTCAGAGAAGTGAAGACAGTTGTCCAAGGCCACTCAAGTAGGTAGTAGAACCAAGAGTTGAACCTGGGGCTGTCTGACCCCCAAAGCTTTTACTACATCTTCGTGGTAATGACTACTGGGTGACATGCAGAAGTGGCTCCCCCATCCTTGGTCTAAATGTCTGCATCTTTCGAATGAGAACACACCTCCTGCCTCAGCTCTCACTCCATGCTGGTGGCCAAAGGGGTCCCCAGCTCCCCCAAGCGAGGGGGGTTGGTCCCCTTCCTCCCTAGACTTCAGGGTTCATAGCACTTAAGAACAGGGACTTTAGAGTGCAGTGGACCTGGGTTCAAATCCGGACTGTACCGTGTCCTCGCTGTGACTGTGGCCTCTGTAACTTGAGGGTGAGAACAAGGCCTTCCACCAGAGCTGGCTGGGAGGTGGGGGCCCTCCTGCCACACCCCTGCCCCCAGCAGACCAGTGTCCTTCACTTGTTTGCTCAACATCTACTTTGGAGCTGGAAGGATTCAGCTTCTCCTTCATTGTCATGAGCAGTTCAGCTCTGGACTCAAATGTGAACACTCTGCTCCATAAACCAGAATCTCCTCAGTTATCCAGACACCCGCTCCTCAGAAGAGAGTTAGGCATTCCAATCAGAGCCACAATAGATGAACCCTGATAGAATGGGAGAAAAATGTGGAAAGGAATTCCTTAAAATATAAAATTCCTTAAAAAATAAAAAACAGACTTACTGGACTAGTTGAGACTGGAGGACTGCCCAAGACTGTTGCCCTGAGATTCTCCTTAAATCTTGAACCAAAACTAGCCCCCGAGGTCACCTTTTAGCTAAATAACAGACTGGCTCACCCATGAGTACTGTGCTCCTTAAAAAAAATCATCTATATGAGATCAAACGCTCAAGAATTACTTTAAAACGAAGATAACAATGGAAGGTGGCAAGGAAACTAGATTAATGGAAACAGAACAACCAGAACGGAAATAATGAGATTGTTCATGCATTGAGAAGAATGTAACTAATGTCACTGAACAACATGTATAGAAATTGCTGAATGGGAACCTAAACTTCTATGTAAACCTTCACTGAAAAAACAGTAGAATATTACATAAAAAAAAGAGAGAATAGGGATTTTTGGATGTTTGCCCCCGACTCTTGGGAACATCCTTTTCAACTCCCTGAGAGAGTTCTGGCAAATACTTTTCTCCATCTTGTCATACTTCTAATGACCTTTTTATGCCCTAGGAAGCAGCTGTTGATTTAATTTTTATTTAACTATACAAGTATTAGCATTTACTGTGTGCTAAGCACCATATTTAGCAGAAATACCACAAGTGGATGGCTTTAATAAAGAGAAATTTATTCTCTCACAGTCTAGGAAGCTAGAAGTCTGAATTCAGGGCACCAGCTCCAGGGGAAGACTTTCTCTCTCTGTCAGCTTGGAGGAAGGTCCTTGTCATCAATCTTCCCCTGGTCTAGGAGCTTTTCAGCTCAGGGATCCCAGGTCCAAAGGACGCACACTCCTGGCTCTGCTTTCTAGGTGGTATGAGGTCCCCACGTCTCTCTGCTTCCTTCTCTTATATCTCACAAGAGATTGGTTTAGGACACAACCTAATCTTGAAGATTGAGTCCTGCCTCCTTAACATAAGTGCATCTAATCCTGCCTCATTAACATCATAGAGGTAGGATTTACAACACATAGGAAAATCCTGTCAGCTGACAGAATGGTGGACAATCACACAATACTGGGAATCATGGCCTAGTCAAGTTGACAGATATTTGGGGGGGACACAATTCAATCCATGACAGGTAGGTACTATTATTACCCCCATTTTACAGATGAGGAAACGGAGCCATAGACAAGTCAAGTACCTTGCTTAGTAAGCAGAGGGCCGAGTCTGGAACCCAGGTAGTATGGCTCCAGAGTCCCTGCCTCTAACCATTTCACCTGCCAGCTAGAGGTTTCAGTCACGTAATATACAAAAAGCTGAGCTCAGGGCCTAGCTCTGATGACATGCTCCATAAACGGCACTTAGTGACATTATTATTAAGTATAACATTAAGGCTCTGATTAAGTGAGGGCAAAGCCTCCTTGGCTTATCTATCTTGTCCTTTGCCCATGTTCAGCTGTCAATCACTGCTTCAGGGCCTCTACTGAGGTCATTAGGGTGGGTTATCAGGAACCAAGAGGGTGTCTAATCTCGGGGAGCTCGTGAAAGGGTCATAGAGCACTCACCAATGGGAGCAAGAAGGGGAAATGTCCAGGGTGAGGTGGAGTCCAGGGTGAGGTGGAGGGAAAAGGGGAAGGAGGGTGGTGTGGGGTGGCTCGGTTCATTTTCTGTTTGCCACGCTGCAGTGGCGTCTGGGAGCCAACTCACAGAGCCTGAGAGGGGTGAGGCAGTGCCAGCTGGGGCTTGATCTCTGGGTCAGCAGCCAGGGGCACCTGGGAGTTGGTTGGACCCAGATGTGGGTGCCTGTGAAGACACGCCGGAGGACTCCCACATGGGGTGTAGGGCCTGCCAGAGTAGGGAGGGGAGGGAGTGCCTGCTTGGCCCCGCTGCAGACCACATCTAATCTCTCCTTCTGTCTCTCTGGGATTCAGCCCGCCCCAGTTAACTGTGTTCTCGACCCCTTCTCCTTCCTTCAGCTCCCGTGATTGTGCCTCTGGGTTTTGGAGTCTCCTGCTTCGCACAACCTGTAAATAGTCTCATTTGTTCCTCTTTGTACCCCTCAAAGAAAGTATTATCTGCATTTTACTGATGAGGACACTAAGGTGCTTTAGAGGGGACATCTGCCCAGGGTGACATGGTAAAGAAAGGGGAGAGGAGGAATTCAAGGCTTTCTCTGCCCGACTCAAAGCCTGAGCTGGTCCTCCCTCCTCAGCCCTCTGAGGTCGAGCTCCTTGTCGGGGGCTGTCGACTGGACACTCCGCCAGCAGGGTCTGTGGTGAAGTGGGGAATGGGACTGTCTGAGGACAGAGCTTGGCCCATGAGGAGCCTCCACTTCTGTGGGTGGCAGGTGGAGCCGGGGCCCAGAAGCAATTCCTTCCGGCCACAGCTTTGGGCCCCAGATAGGAGCTTTATGGCTCAGCCTGCACAGTTTTGGGGACGAGTCCTGTGTGAGAGGTTGGAGGGGTCTCCCATGTTCTTTGTTGCCCCTTGGACGTGAGCGCTGTCCTGTGTTCTGATTTCCTCCAATCCTTTCCCTGTGCTGTAGCCAGAAGCTTTTCAACAGGTAAATCATTTCATGCCACTCCCCTGCTTAAGATCCTTCCATGGCTTTCCCAGTGCTTCCAGGATACAGTCCCAGCCGCTACCACACTGAGTCTGGCCTGCATTCCTCTCTGTCTCATCTTTCCAGTGACCGCTTGCTCTCTGAACTCCAGCTACCTTACCTTTCCCCCACCTCCCTGCTTCCTTCCTGAAGCCCTCAGCACAGGCTGTGAGGCCTCATCCCTCACCCGCCTCCTCTCTCCCATCTACCCCACTACTTCAGTGTCCCCTCCTCCAAGAAGCCTTCCCTGGCCACTCTGTCTAAATTGTTAAAAAGATCTCTCTTGGTGGCTGTTGGGGAGGGTGCCAGAGAAGAAGAGATTCATTTGAGAAATATTTAGGAAGCAAAATAATTAGGACTTGGGGATTGGCTCTGGGTGGAGGAGGGGGATGGAGGAGGTGGGAGGTTTGGCCAGCAGACTGGACACAGGAACCATTTTTGGAAATGCGGAGGCTGGGAGGAGGAGAGATTTGGGGGAAGGGGAAAGGTGGCTTTAGTTTTGGCCGTGAAGGGTAGGAGGCACCTGCGCCACGTTCAGGGCCGTCAGACGCTCGGCCTGTCTTGGTTGCTGCCACTGCTCAGTGTCAGCCCAACATAGGCCCCAAAGGATGGTGTGTAGAGGTGGAGAACCGGAAGGTGAGGACCGCTGGATCCTGGGTTAAAACCGTGAAAGGAGCTGAGCTCATCTGGGCAGAGTCTGAAAGAGAGGGGTCTGAAGGAAGAGCCCCACCAGGAAGCTGTGGGGTCCTGGGAGTTGAAGGAAGACCATCAGCAGAATCACTCAGAGCCAGTCCCGTGGGCCCAAAGCAGATGTGGCCACTGAACATGGCAATACAGGAGCCAGAAGCCTGAGCGTCACCTCCCCTGCCTGCCACCTGCCAGCTCCCTCATGATATCCACAACCCGGTAATTCACAAGTGGTGCAGTCTGCAGAAGGGAGTCCCTGGGGGTGCGGACGGTAAACCACGCTTGGCTGCTAAATGAAAAAGTTATAGAGTTTGCGTCCACCCAGAGGCACCTTAGAAGAAAGGCCTGGTAATCTACTTCCGAAAAAGCAGCCATTGAACACCCTGCGGAGCACAGCGTTCGCCATGAGTAGCAGTTGACTCTAGGACAGCTGGTTTTACCGTCTGCAGAGGCCACGGTTCCTGGGGTGGCTGCATGAGGGTGACTCTGGGAGGCTTAGTCAGGGACAGGGGCTCAGGTGGACACAGGGCCTCTGACCTCTGGATGACAGGAGTGCAGCAGGGGCTCCATCTCCCCACAGTGTGGAGGCTGGCAAGGGGCCACGCATAGTGGGCTGACTGGCAGGCTGGTGGACACTCACAGGGCCTGGGGTCACCAGGCAGGGAAGGAGGCGTGCTCAGAGGGCTTTGTGGAGCAGATGTCTATGTAGGGGAACGTTTTAATAGTTTTAATAACAGAGGCTCTTGAAGGGCTTAAACACATTTGATCAAACTCCTGTCTGGCATTTCCTCCCCTCTGCTTTCTGTTCTCACTTTGAGCCCTAACTGGCTGGTTGAACCTCCTAATTTAATCTTCTAATTTCCTTAACCTTTTGTTCCCAATCTTCTACGTTCTGGAAGATTTTCTCAGCTTTATCTCCCATGCCTTTAATTGCATCCTGACTGTTGCTGCCATACACTCTTTAAAATTTCTAAGAGCCCTTTCTAATCTCTGAATGTATCCTTTTTCAAAAAAAAAGGCATCCTGGTTTTGCGTCAAGTATGTACTATCTTCTCATTTCCTTGAGGATATTAATTTTAGGTGTTTTCCTCTGCTTGTTTGTGCTTCAATGTTCCTTCCGTCTATTCTCTCGTTTTGGTCTCTGTCCCTCATGTTAGAAGTATTTCTTGAATGTCTGGCCTTCCTTGGCTGCTGTTCCTTTATCTTAAAACTGGGAAAATGGAGGCCCAGGGCGACGCCTTCAGTCGGGACAGAGCCAGAGAGTACAGGAGACAGGAGCTTGCTCCTGGTTCCCTTGGCTGGGAGGGGAGGCCGAGATGCTAATGGGGAAAAGGAAGCCGCAGGGATTGCCTGGACCAGCCCGTGCAGGGGTTGTGGGCAGGGAGGAGAGGGCTCCGAGCTGGAGGGCAGCTCAACGACATGTCGGGCCCTTTCCCAGCATGCTGGGATGACCTAGTCTCTCTGATCTGCCGGCCAGATTGAGGGCGGGAGGCAAGTCTGGGTGCTGCAGTTGTTCCCCTGACAACACCTGGCCTGGCACAGGACCAGCTGGCTCTACCCACCCGCTCCTGGGGCTGAGGAGGAAGTCACAGACTTGTCTCCTGGGCCCACCAGGATGAGTGTGTGTGTGCGTCTGTGTGTGTGTATGAACTTCAACCCGTTTATTCCCTTGAGATTTGCTGATTCGTCATTGTCTTGGGGTCAGGAGGTGCTAAAAGGGTTCAGTCCTGGTTCTATATGCCTCTGCCTCAGTTTTCCCATCTGTCCAATGGGAGGAGTTGGATGGAGAGATCTCATTTCCTGTCATGGTCCAAGTATGTTCCATGCTGCCTGGTCAAGCCCGCCCTGGACTCGTCCATTTCCTTCATTGTTTTTGTCCCCAGGAAGAGAGGGATCCCCCTCCCGGCTGACACAGTGGAGGAGCTGCAGAACATCATCGGCATGGACAAGCCGCTCGCCCTCACAGAATTCCTGGCCAAGTTTGACTACTACATGCCTGCTATCGCGTGAGTTGCCCTTAACCCCCAGGCCTTGAGGCAGCATCCATCCTTGTGGGCGTGAGAGGACCACGCCTGTGACCCGTCCTGTGGGGGTGGGAGGAGGCACTCTGAAACCTCAGCTCTGCTTCTCACAGTGGTGTGTACTTGAGCAAATCTCTTCACGCTTTTGGGCTTCAGTTTCCCTTCTTGAAAGTGGTGTGAAGGGCTGAAATTCCTTCTGCTTCTACAGAGAAGTGGCCAAGTACAAGGGCAGAGCACAGATGCTAACACAGGTAGTCCCTGACTTACAACAGGGCTCTGTTCTGAGGACCTTGTTGTAAGCTGGTTCTGACATAAGTCAAATACCTCTTTTTTTTTTCTTTTAGTTTTCATTATTATTGCCTTTTATTTTCAGTATCTCTATAAATCCAGTCTTTATTTGTCTTTGGGGGTTGGGAACATTACATAAAGCTTACAGATATATTTTAATCCATACATAAAAAGTACACAAATCATACAGATTTACTCCAGCGATGAAGAAGAGTTGGACAATGTTGGCATTTGGTCTGTTGCAGTAATAACTCCACTTGTGGAAGGTTCTGGATCCATCTGGAGTACCGTAGGAATGGGGATGGTGTTTCTAGTCAGAAAATTCGTGAGAGTTGTCTGTATGGTCCTTTTTTTTTCTTTTCTTCATAAACTTCAAGGTAACATCTCACTGCTTCCCGAACCTGCCTATTGACTTTAGCAAAGCGATCAGCGTTTGCGTCCCTGTTTTCAAGTAACTGAAGCCCCTGATTTAGTTTAGAAAACTAAATCTATATGTCATAAAATTGAACATCTGTGAGTGAACATCTGCGAATGATAACACCGGCAAATTACCTGCTGCAATACTGTATGTAACACATATCACTAACGATAAGCTGTACCGACACAACAACAAAAACGGGTGGTCGGAAGTGTGGTTCGTCAGACCTCGAATACATCCTAAGTCAGGGACTACCTGTACTCAGGCTTTGAGGACAAGGATGGACAGATGCTGCCAAGGCCTCTCCCACCCCAGCACAGCAGGTGTGGAAAGCCCTGGGGCAGGGGTGGAGCCAGGGCCTGTTTCCTGGAACTCAGCCCTGCCACAGTGAGCTGGGCCTTTTGGGGAGAAGGGTACCTCTGCTTTCCAGACACCTGCCTGCCCGATCTCCGCCACAGCCAATGCCCACTAATAACAGCCGCTAAAATACTTGGAGCACTTGTCTACACTGTTCCAGGCCCTGGCCTAAGTGCTTGAGGTTTAACCGGGCTGGTCCTCACAGTAATCCTTTGTTGTAGGTATCAGAGAGGGGGATTAACTAGGCCAGGGCCACACGGCAGGCAAATGTGGGAAGCAGGCCTCAGTCCATAACTGAGTCCCAGTGTCTCTCCCACCCCAGAGCTCTTCTGGATTTGTCCGTCTGTCCTTTTATCTTGTTCTGTTCCCTGCCAGCCACCATCCATCGCTCAACAAATACTTGAGTGGCCACTATTACCTAGGCTTTGTCCTCAGCTGAGCACAGAGGTCGATGAACGAGTCCCTGCCCTTCTGAAGCCTACATTCTAGTAGATGAGACAGAAAATCAGCTAATGGAGAAACATACAATATATAATGCCAAGTGGAGATAAGGGCTATGAAGAAAAATCAAGCTCAGGGGAGGGGTAGGGAATGGCGGAGGTGCTGTTTTAAGGGAAGGTGATCAGGGAAGGCCTCTCTGAGGAGGTGACTCTGGAGCTGAGATCTAAATGGAGGGAGGGATGGAGTGTAGAAGATCTGGGGGAAGAGCCTGCAGCAGAGGGAGCTGCAAAGGCCCTACTGTGAGAATGAGCTTGTGTGATCCTTGGACAGAAAGCAGGCTCTGGTGGCTTCATGGAGGGGAAGAGGCTGAGGAGGTTGGCAGGGGTGGACACGCAGGCCTTGGGGCCGGGGATGTGCAATGGGATTTCATGCGGAGGGATGCCATTAGCTTTAGAGTAGAGGAGCAAGATGCTTTGATTTGTATTTTTAAAAGATGGTG
The DNA here is from genome assembly GCF_000243295.1 of Trichechus manatus latirostris. Lineage (NCBI taxonomy): Eukaryota > Metazoa > Chordata > Mammalia > Sirenia > Trichechidae > Trichechus > Trichechus manatus. The sequence goes on from NW_004443944.1 coordinate 19,371,488, forward strand.
CCGGTCACCGTGTGAAGAGTTACAGGGGCAGGCATAGAGGCAGGGAGGCCAATTAGAGAGAGGAGGTGGTTCAAACACGGGTGGAGAGGGTGACAATTGGAACGTAGTTTGGAAATCAAGTTGACGGGACTTGCCGTGTGTCTGGGGTCTTACCAAGCAGATGCCCAGAGCTGGGGGCTAGGGTCATAGATGGGTTTGATCTGCTGAGGGCTGGGAACAGCCTCGTTGCTCCTGGAGCTCCCAGGCAACCTGGGCAAAGATTGTCCCCAACACCTTTCTTCCCTTCCCAGGGGCTGCCGGGAGGCCATCAAAAGGATTGCCTATGAGTTTGTCCAGATGAAGGCCAAGGAGGGCGTGGTGTACGTGGAGGTGCGCTACAGCCCACACCTGCTGGCCAACTCCAAAGTGAAGCCCATCGCCTGGAACCAGCCTGAGTGAGTGACCGCCCGGGAGGGGCTGTGCTGAGGATGTGGTGGTGGCCCTACCCTGAGACCCACCCCAGGGCCAGACTGGCAGGCATCCCTGTCCAAGACTTTGATTTGGCCCCTGATCTGGTCCATGGCTTCAGAAGGATGGGGTTTAATTCTGTCCAGAGACATGGTTCTCATGCCCCACCCTGGGTTTATGCTTTGACTTTGGGCTTATGCTTTGACCTTGGGCTTATGCTTTGACCTTGGGTGAAAGCTTTCTGCCGTATCCTGCACCCTGCCCTGTGGGGGCCTAGCTCTGGAGACAGGCCCGTGGCCTGGGGATGTTAACCCACTTACCCAGTGCTTTTCAGGGGCCCTGCTCTAACCCTGTCACTGATATGGGTCTGACCCACACCTGCCCCTTCTTGGATCCCATGGGTCTCCAGGTGCTGTCACTCAACCACCTTGTCCCCTTCTTAGCCATGATTCTGATGCCTGTGGACAAGTAGGGGATCCCTAGGGCCCTGAAGGGGGATCAGACCACACCAAAGCTTAGCAGTACTCCCCACCTGGGGGTGGGGTCACCCACTGGGATATCCCTCCCTGGGTCTGGAGGTGCCCAGGCAGCTGGAAGGGGTGTGTGCTGGGGCTTGGGGCCCTCTCTCTCTCCCTTTCCCCTTCCTTCTTCCCCTTTTTGTCTTTTCCC
>NW_004443944.1:19373272-19376425 GCF_000243295.1 Trichechus manatus latirostris
TCACATCACCTCTCTGATCTCAGCCAGGTTTTGTCACAGGGAGATAATCCTACCTACCTCATTCCTCTGCTCTAAGGACAAAAGAGAAAACCAAGCAAAGGGCTAACGCCAACCTACAGGGCCTCTTCCGTGGAGAGTGATTGGGGTGCACTTTTCCAATCCTTGTAGCAGCCTGTGTGGTAGGTAGGACAACCATTGTTTATGCCCATTTGACAGACGAGGAAGCTGCGGCAGAGAGAGGTGAAGCCTGTTCCTACTCAGTCAGGAAGGCACAAAGCCCAGATTTGAACCCAGGGCCATCTGGCTCCAAAGCCTCTGTTTGTTTTTTAAAAACATTTCATGATGCCTTTATTGCTCAAGAGTGCATAATATGTTATCAATACATTTAGTAATTCTAGGGTGAGAACGGAGCTGTGGTGACACAATAGTTATGAGCTCGGCTGCTAACCGAAAGGTTGACAGTTCGAATCCACCAGTTGCTCCTTGGAAACCCTGTGGGACAGTTCTACTCTGTCCTATAGGGTCAAGATGAGTTGGAATCAGGTTCTGTTTTTTTCTGAAGGTGAGATCTGTTTTCGGTTTAAATGTCAAACCGTGTCCTTGGTCCTCTAAACTCTGTGGGCCTCCATGTCCTCATCTGCTGAGTGGGGGTGAGCCCACCTGTAGGGCTGTGGTGGGGAGGAAGTGAGAGAATGACTAAGCCTGGACGCTGCCCTCCCTGCTTTACATGCATGGCCTTGGCCCAACCCCTGAGGTGGCTGGTAGTGTCCCTCTGAGGGGAGGCTCTGGGTAGAGCAACTAGGCAGAGGTCTGTGGTTTGGGTATGGCAGTTGGGGTTTGAAACATCGTGCTGGGCCCTCTGTCTTGCCCTGGCCTTGGGGTGGGTGGGGTGGGAGTGAGCAGGGGTGGGGTGAACAGGAGGGCCAGGAGGTAGCTCTTTCAGCAGCACTGCTGACAAGGCCCGGGGACATCTTGCCCACAGACTGGTCCCCTGAGGTGGTGGAGCTGTGCAAGAAGTACCGGCACAACGTGGTGGCCATTGACCTTGCTGGAGATGAGACCATCGAAGGAAGTAGCCTCTTCGAAGGCCACTTGAAGGCCTATAAGGTAGGCCCTGTGGGAAGGGGCGGGGAGGGGTCACCCAACGGGGAGGGTGAGGCTCCTGGGTTCCCCAGTGCATTGTGGCTGGTTAGGTGCCATCAAATTGATTCCAGCTCATACTGACCCCATGGGACAGAGCCCCACAGGGTTTTCTCGGCTGTAATCTTTATGGAATCAGATTGCCAGGGCTTTTTCCTGCACAGTTGCTGGGTGGGTTCAAACCACCAGCCTTTCAGTTAGCAGCCAAGCTCAACCACTGTGCTACCAGGGCTCTGAGATGGAGAGCTTGGTGTACAGAAAAGACCCCACTTGATGTTGGGAGCCTCAGTCTGAGCCTGTTTCTGCCTATGATTTGCTGTGTGACTTTAAGCCAGACCGTCTCCTTCTCCGTGTACTCCTCTGAGTGAAAACTGAGGTCTCACCAGGTACTTCCCGTAGAAGGGGCGCAGTGTGGTGGCTAAGAGTAGGGGTTCTGGTGTCCCACTGCCAGAGTTCAGAACTGGCTCCCTACTTCGCAGCCATTTGGTCACGCTACTTAACTTTCCTGAACTCGGTAACCCCCTCCCCATAAAACAGGAATTATAATAGATGTGAATAATATGTACACAAATCAGTACAGTGCCTGACACATAGTAGCTATCTAACCAATGTTAGCTGTCTTTAAATAATGATTAAGCAAAAAGACCAGACTTCCCATTGAGTTGAACCCAACCCATCCTGACTGTGGGTGGTCCGAGCCTGCCAACACTCGGGCCCACAGGGTAGTGAAGGCTGGGGCTGCCATGATCTGGCTCTTACCTTCTCAGGAGGCTGTGAGGAGTGGCGTTCACCGGACTGTCCATGCCGGGGAGGTCGGCTCAGCTGAAGACGTGAGACAGGTGAGAAGGTCACCGGCCGTGGGGCCCCTTCCTCCCTGCTTCCTCCTCCCCCATGCTTGGCCTCCACTCTGTTTCTCTGCAGGCCGTGGACAGGCTCAAGACGGAGAGGGTGGGACATGGCTACCACACCCTGGAGGATGAGGCCCTCTACAAGAGGCTGCTGCAGGAAAACATGCACTTCGAGGTGAGGGGGCCTGGGAGCGGGGAGGAACTGCCCCTGTCTGCCCTGGTGAAGGGCTGAGGTCCCCGGAGTTGAAGGAGTGGGCCGGGGGCATTAAAGCCACTGGGCAGCAATAGAAAGAAAGACTGACGTGTTCATGGGATTCCGTGACAAGGCTGGTGTGACCATGGCAAGAATGGTGCCAGACTAGGTGGGGTGCCAGAGGCATGGGGGTCTTTGTGGCCTGGGGCTGTCCCTGCCAGCCACATCTATACCACCTGCTCTTCTAGGTCTGCCCCTGGTCCAGCTACCTCACAGGCGCCTGGAAGCCAGAGACTGAGCATGCAGTCATTCGGTGAGGCCTGGTCCTCCGGGGGCCCTTCAGTTTGGTACCAGGAAAGCCAAGGACAGAAAGGAAATGCAAGGATGGGCACCAGCCCATGCTGAGTCCCAGCAGGCATTACTGTCAGAGATGGGCTTTAACTTGACTGAGGTCACCCAGCTACGAAAACAGAATAGCAAAGCTGGGGGCCTGTCACTCATTCAGCTACAGCCGAGTGCCCCACTGCCCCGAGGGAAGCTTCCGCAGTCCTGATTCTCCCACTCTGCCTCAGGGGCATCAGGAAGATGAGTCTCACCTGCCCACATGTTCCATGCTCCTGTCACCTGGCCCTTGGGGCCTCTTGGCACCTGTGGGCATTGCCTGAGTACCATCTTAAAATCTTCCCCTTGAAGAGAGTGATGACATTTTGTGGGGTTGGTAACCAATGTCACAAAACAATATGTGTATTAATTGTTTAATGAGAAGCTAGTTTGTTCTGTAAACCTTCATCTAAAGTACAATAAGGAAAATAAACAAGAAGATTAATAACCTGAAAAAATCTTCTTCTTGAAGGTCTGCCCCACCCTACCCCACCCACACCCAGCAATCTAACTAGGAGGCTCTTGCCTTCCTTCAGGCTGTCCTGTGACTAGAGGCCCCAGGAGGGAAAGCTGCCTTCCCCAGAGCCAGGA
>NW_004443944.1:19377429-19380859 GCF_000243295.1 Trichechus manatus latirostris
CTGATTACCAGATGACCAAACGGAGCATGGGCTTTACTGAAGAGGAGTTTAAGAGACTGGTGAGTGGTATGAGCCATGTCAGCCTTGACTCTGGGCCCAGAAATTCTCCTTCCTTCCTAAGTGGCCTGGTGGTCCTGTCCAGGGACTGGCACATCTGGAGATGAGAAGCCAATTTGCTTGACAGTCGAGGGAAGCCAAACCTAGAGTTAGATGTCTTCCAAAGAGACCAATTCAGGCTGACCTCCTGAACTAAGACGAGGCTTTTATCCTTTGCTTGGGTCGCCTGCTCTCAAAGACTCTAAAATCTGTTCACCCTCTACCCAGAAAGATATGCCCAACTATAAAATTTTTCATATACATTTCAGGCCATCCATAGATCCCAGGCTGAGCCCTGATCTTATGGGTTATGAAACCTGAGTCTGTCCCTGCAAGAGTGTCTCTCTGGCCTCACAATCCCACCTTGTCTTTCTAAAGGCTTCCCCAACTTTCTTCTCACATCTGTTATGAAGTGAGTGCCACATTAAAAACACAGAGCCTCATGGTCTCTGCTCTATCACTTGCTGTTGTGTGACTCTGGACAATTCCCTCCCACCTTGAGCTTAATTCCTCATGTTCAGTGAAGATGGACTCTCACTAGCCTGTCGAGGGCTCCCTTCCATGTTTTCTGGTTCCATGCTGTTTGTCATGCTGGCCCTTCCAGAATATCAATGCAGCACAGTCCAGTTTCCTCCCAGAGGACGAGAAGGAGGAGCTTCTGGATCTGCTGTATGAGGCCTATGGAATGGCAGCTCCAGCCTCTGCAGGTATGTTCCTGTCTGGGCTCCTGATCATCACCCTGCCCTAGCTCCAGACTGGTTTCTTGTGGGACTGTGAGCAAGATGCCCTTCTTCTCTGGGCCAACACCAATGATCTGTGATCACTCCTGGCTCCAAAGCAACCTCCTAGGTTGGCATGTGTTATGTACAGTGCCGTCTTGAGGGGCTGGTCGAAGGGAGACTGACTTTCTGAAGCCTAGTCCCGAAATTCTGGGCAGCCTCGGGGGGAGGGTTCCATGGCACCTAAAGCCAGGTACAGGGAGTTGGGCCCAGGTCCTGGCTCTGTTCTGCTTCCTTTCTGTATGGCCTTGCCAAGCCATTCCCTTCCTCTCACCCTCAGTCTCCCCATCGGGTACAAGGGGATTCCTCTCTGCCTCTGATGTTCTGTGATTTTTACAAAGTCCTGGGTACTAGGAATTGCCTAATCTTTCTGCTTCTCTGCCCCAGGGTGCAAGGTTATACCCCTGAAGACATCACAGCAGCCTTTCTGAGCCCTTGTCCTGTGGATGGAGTCCTCATAACTGTGTCGAGTTGCCAACACACTTACCTTCATTCCTTCTAGGAAGACTGTGATTCAGTAGTCAGCTGAAGCTCTTGAAGCCTGTGTGCCTGTTTGTGTACACGGATACCTCTGTGTGTCCACACAGCTGATTATGTGCCTGGGCCAGGACCAGGGCCATTGCCAATGGGCTTGGTTGAACTGGAAACCCTCCTCCTGGGAATCTGGTGCTCAATAAAGATGTCCATGTTTATTATTGTGGCTGATGTTGTGTGGCACGTGGTGGAGCATTGTGGTCTTGGTGGGGTGAGGGTGAGAGGGGCCCCTGGGGCTCAGACTCGGGCAGCCTGCACAACAGCAGGGGCTCCAACCAGGCCCAGTGGAGGCCGTGAATGGGAAGCTGTGGCTTCCAATGCTGGGAGCTAAGAGGGCCCCAGAGCCTTGCTACCCTCCGGAAGAAATAAGACTTCTCTTGAAGGGTTGTTTGCTTAAATGCTCCCTGAACTCTTAGCCCGCTCCTACTCTAGGTTTTAGAGGGAAACCCCTCCTCTGGGTTCCTGCAACTGGGCTGGGATGAGAGAGGCTGAGGGAAGAGGACACACTGGTCACTGGGCCCAGGGCGGTGCCAGCCTCTGTGCAATGCCAGCATCTTCTTGGGGTTTCACTCCATGGAAGCCTGGGGCAGGAATGGCCCTTAGCTAGTTGTAGGCTTTGGAAGATCAAGGCTCAGCCCCTGCTTTTGCTGATTAAAAGAGAAATAATCATAAGCCAGTCACTCAAACCATCAGCATTTGACTTCTGGGCAACATGGCACTATAGTCAGATGCACCACGCCGTCCCTCTGCAGCAAAGATCAGAAAAACTAAGTCAAACAGAGTCACACGTCAATCCTGAAAACCTAACCGTCAAATGAAGAGATAAAGAACTCAGCCAAGCACCAAATGGAATAAGAAACTGACCGAGAAAAGAGCGCGAGGAGAGATACAAGCAGAGGTCCCCTATCAGCTACCGCAGCACAGATACACCATCCTGGACTCCTATCGGAGATCAGCGAACAGGAGGTATGAGAAAGCAGCTTCACGGAGCTTCCAGCGGGAGACAGAACAACCGGTAACCCACGATATAGGCTTTCCGACTCCTCACCCTTCTTCACCCCCATTTAACCTCCTCTGCTTCCTGCAGCCACAGTCTATGGGCCAGGAAGCATAAGCCTCCCCACAGTGCCGCTTGAATTCCACCCGCCTGCACTGGCCAGCTCCCTCAGTGCCATTTGTTGGCTGCTGGTGTTGCTTTTTCCTGCTTCTTTAGATTTGTTCCTTACCTCTCACCACCGCCCCCTCCTTTCTCTCAAGTACCTGGCTCCATGCACCATCTTTGCTTCTTCCTGAAAGGCTGCGAAACACCGCTCGACTGTGAAACTTCTTCCCGGCCCGTGCCGCCACCCTGGTGGAACTCCCCGCAGCTTGTTGGTTTGCTCTGATTTGTTCTGTTTTGATTTGTTTGTTTTCTTTTCCTTTTCTCGGCTTGGGAGCCCCTTCTAGCCAGGCAGTACCACGTGGCTTGGAAGATAGTCCCTTACTCTGTGCACACACATAGGAATATCCCTGGGAGCATTTCTTTTTTCTTGTTTGTTTTTGTTTTTGTTTTTTTTCAATTTCTTTGTTTAGTTTTCTTCTCTTTCTTATTCCCTTTTTGTCTTTCTTCATTTCCAGTTTCTCAATTTATTCATTTTTTTCTTTTACCCTTTCTTTTTTTTTCATTTTTGTGTTTCCCCATTTCTCGGTCTCATCTCTCCACTCCAATAGCAAGCTCCACACATCACAATCTACCCCCTCCTTCCTGCCTACCTGCACCATGTGCTGAACATCACACTCCCAACCAACACAGGCACGGCCTACCGGAACCTGCCCTGCGCTGATTCCCGGTCCACGCTGTCAGCCCTGGTATGTGCCACAAAAAAAACCTATCCCAGCAACTCCCCTTCAGCTGGACCTGCCCTGCTGTAACATACCTGAGTGACTGACCCTGCCCATTGGAGAAGGAGGTGAAAACTATAGTGCCCACAGATGAGCAAACAACAAAGAACACACAGCCTGCCTGCTCAGACATAACCAAA
>NW_004443944.1:19384553-19390837 GCF_000243295.1 Trichechus manatus latirostris
GAGGAGGGCTGGCAGGGCCCAACAAATTGATAAATGGTGGGTCAGCCCTGGGGGCAGGACAGCAGCTAGACTGGGCTGCCAAAGGGAACTTTAGCCTGGTCTGTGACATTTTAATTTTACACACACATACCTGCAGTGTCACTACTACATTTACAGCTCAAAGGTGAGGGTCTTCGATGGTGCTAAAGCACCAGGGGAGAGGCGGCTAAGGACAAGGAGGCTCGTGCAGGTTCCCCAGAGGGCGAGGGCAACTGTTAAGTCCCCAGCACCTAACAGGAGCTCAGTGGAGGCCATTGTTCTTCTAAGACAGACAAGGGCATTGAACAAGGCCAGCTCAGGGCAGTGCCAGGGTATGGCCTGCATCAGGGGCTGGAACTGGAAGGAGCCCAGTGGCTGCTTCAGTGTGCTATGTCCTTGAGGTCCCAGGGGGAGGGCTTGGGGGTGCTGACAGTGCATCCTGGAATTGAGGAGGGGGGAGTCAGTCACAGGGCTGCTGGCAGCCTCCACCCTTCTCGCCAACCCCATCTGGCTGGAAACCTAGGTGAGAAGCAGGGGTGGAGGAGAGGGCCTGTGCCAGGCTCAAAGGGTGGAGTGACTTGCCCAGTAAGGCGGGGCATAAGCCTGGGTCCCCTGACCCAGGTTCTCGCAAGCTCTGCCGTGGGAGATGCGACAGGCATGGCCCTGCCAGCCACTGGAGCAGCCGTGCGGGGTGAGGACAGCACCGTGCTTGCTCCCAGGCCCTCCAGTTTTAGGGCCCTTATTGGGCTGAGTGATAATCGGGCCACTGCCCACAGGGTGCCCTGCACCGCCCTGACCTGTGGGCTGAGTTCAGTGAATGGTGTGGTTCTTACACTCTGGTGACACCCGTACGATGTCGCCAGCTCACCCAGGGCCCGGGTTCAAATCTAGCCCTCACTCGACCAGCCCTGCTGCCGTGCTTGCCTCCTGCAGGCTCAGCCCTTTCCGTGAATGAGAACCAGCACCCTGTGCTGAGCTCCAGGGGCTGCAAACTGAACAGGCCCTTTTCCCTGCAATCCAACAGCAACCCTGGAGTGTGATTAGGGTCGTGATACGGATGAGGAAACTGAGGCTCAGTGAGAACGGACTTGCCTAGAATCAAGCAGAGGGGCCCTGCCTGCCACCAGAGCCCATGGCCCTTCCACTAGATTCAGGTTCTTCCAATAAACTGCCCTCTCCAGGGTTATAAAGACCTGTATCAACATTACCTCACTGTGTCCGCTTAACAGTCTTAGGAAGCGGGGTTAGTAGTAGCGAGCAGTGCGGACAGAACTTGCACGTCTGAAGCTAAAGTCTGCACCTGATCGACCCTCCACACCTGTCCCCAGGCTCCCTCTTCTCCTGGGGTGGTACCTGCAGCAAATGCTTGGTCCCACAGGGGCCTTCTGGCCCTCCAGGAGGCTGACAAACCAGACTGTGCTTGGGCAAATTTTCCAGCCTGTGATGCCCTATTGGGCCCCGAGTCTCCTGGCCCTGCAAGAAGGGACACTGTCTCTTTAAATTCCCCAGTAATGGCCTTGCCATTCACTTCCTGTGGGACCTCAGGGGAGTCAGATCATCTCTCATCTCTTGGAGCCTCTGCTTCCTGATCTACATGGCGAGCAAGGCCCCTACCCCGGGTGGTGATCGGTGTGGGTGGCAATGGGCAAGCGCAGGGTACCCGTATGCTCCGCTGGCACATGGGCATGGCTCTGCCAAGAGGAATGCTCTTCTGTGCCAGCCCTGGCCTCTCCTTCGGCCCACGGAGAAGGTCCTTGAGACCTTTCCTCTCCAAACAGCACCCTCGGGACTCCCTGGGGTCACTTTCCAAGCACGATTAGCAAGTGTCTGTGGTGACCCAACTCTGGGCAGCACGCACACATTTCTGCCCATCCTGCCCACAGTGTAGCTCTCATTCTCAGACACTGTGCTCCCTGCTTGAGGAAATAGGGGAAAGACAAAGCTTTGCATACAACGTGCCAGGAATGTTAATGAATACCCGGGGGGCCCCCCCACAGGCCAGGCCTTCTCCCCTTTCCCCACCCTGGCTGTGCACTGTCCATTAGGAAGCTTCAAGCAAACGCAGCCTCCCAGGCCTGCTGGATCAGAATCTCTGGGGCACCTGGAACTCTATTCCCACTCCCTCAGTGAGTTCCCTGGACTGAGCCAGGCTGAGACCTGCCTGCGGGAACTGCTAACTGTGGGGTCTCCTGCCAGCCTCCTCCACCTGGATTCCACCATTAGTGCTTCACTTCTTTGTGGTGAGCACTGTTCTTTCCTCGGGTCCTCCTTTTAAATGCCAGTTCCCCGGCAGGCAAATGTGATGCGCCTGGAGGACCAGACACCTTAGGGATTCTCAGACAGGCAACAGCGTGTCTGTAGGGCCTGGGTGCACGGACGAGCGGCTACAACTGCTGAGGCAGAGGGAGGCAGAGACAGTTTCCCAGAGCCGATGATAAGGATACAGAAGCTGAGAGAGACAGAGAAGCAAAAAGACAGACAGACAGAGAGACAGACAGACAGAAAGAGACAGTAAGTGAGCACGCCTGTGGGCATCATGCCCAGCATGGCAGCTGGACATTTTGGTTATCCAGTCAGTCAGTGAACAGCCATTGACTGGGCTCCTCTATCACGTGCCAAACGGTGCCAGGCACTGTGAGCACCGACACAGACCAGGTGCTGGAGAAGCCCTGTCTGGAGGAAGGGCACTGTGGGACTACAGAAGCAGCAGAGAAGAGGTGTTTCCCGGTCTGAGAGGGCGGGCCACTGTCAGGGAAGGCTTCTCGGCTCAGCAGGTGTCTGGGCCACTAAGAGTGAGGAGTCAGGCAGGGAGCAGGGAGGAGAGAACAGAGGGAGCAGTGGTTAGGGCCTATCACTCACAGGGCACTAGGGGACTAAGAGGAGAGCTGAGGCTGGAGAGGGGGCAGCAGGGTGAGGCCCGTGGGGGCACCTGTGGCTGGTAAGGCGTTTGGGCCACATAACAAGGGAGGGCTCACAGACCCCTCCAACACTGAATACTTCGCAGTGGGGTAAAGTTGGGGCTTCCAGGGGGCTCTCTCTCTCGAAGCTAAGTTCCCATGCTATCAACGTGATCCTGCTGGGTGACCCTGATCACCACCCAACTTCTCTGGACCTCAGAGGATGGTTCCATGCTCCCATGAAGTCTGCTCTGAGGAAGCTCATAGGTCACCCTGGCCAGCAGGGACCAAAGGCTCTCGGCTGGGGCCACATAGGGGGAAGACAGGGTCGTGGCTCAACAAGGACTGCCTCAGTGGAGGAGAGACACAGAGCCTGGCAGCTGCAATGTGCTATAGGAAGTGATGTGACAGAGACACAGCCTCCATCGTGCCATGGGACATGGTGGAGAGGGCCTTGTCAGTGTAGGGGGACCAGGGAGGGCTTGTTAGAGGAGGGGCCTAGGGCTGGCCAGTGGGTTTGGGCCTAGAAAAGGACAAAAGACAGATGGAGGGAGGGGTATCCCAGGCCACACATGGGGCGGCAGATGCTATGTTTCCTCTGTTTGTTCATACAGCCTGTGGCCCCTGTGCACCTGCTCTGTGGGAGGCAGAACGGGACACCCCTTGTTCAAGAGTGATATGAGTCAGATGATTGGGGCAGGGGCAATTCAGCCATCAGGAAAGGCCCCTCTGAGGGCCTGGTGTCTGCGCTCAGGCCTGGAGAGTGCAGAGGCGGCAGCCACACAGGACTAGCTGAGAGATGTTCTAGGCAGAGGAAAATGGGAGGTAAAAGGCCCTGAGGGGGTATGAATGCCCTGACTGAGGAACAGCCCAAAGGGGTGTGGCTACAGGGGGAAGGTGAGGGGGGAGTGGAGAAGGGGGCCCAAGGGGTAGATAGGACCTGGTCATGTATCAGGACTACTGGAGGGCACTGAGACGAGGGTGGCTTTACTCTGGGTGTGATACCACTGGAGATCTTAGAGAACCATGCCAGGACAGGACGGTTTAAACAAATCCTGCTGGCTGTGGTGTAGGCAAGACAGGAGGGCAGGAGTGGGTGCAGGGAGAGCAGGAGGAGACCACGTCGTCGGCCAGGGGAGAACTAAGGATGTGGCTGCGGGGTGAAAAGAAGTGAAGGCCCTATCATGGATCTTGGAGGCAGAACTGACTGGACGTGCAGGTGGACTGAGTGGGTGGGGGGAGGGAGGAGCCCAGGATGACCAGCTGAGGAGTCCTTGTGATCTGATACCCTCCTTCGCACCGGGCCCTGGGCACCCTCCAGCCTAATGTTTGGCTGGACTCAGCCACTGACTGTAGGACTGGGGTCTGATTTCAATGTAGCATCTTCTCCAAGAAGGAGAGTAGGCAGTTTTGGACCTGGCAGCCAGTTTTGGAAGCCAGCAGTCACCTCTCACGTGGAGGGGTGCACAGACCCATTGGCTCTGACCTGCCCCCTCGAGAGTCAGCTCGCCCATGTCTCCAGCCAGCTTCCTCACGCTCACAGCCTCGGAGTCTCCCTGGATGTCAGGCACTGCGTTCCGACGGCCTGTTCGGTCACAGGAGATGAAGTCCGAGTAGGAGGACTCGACCTCCATCATGCCTGTCGCATCATTCTCGAGCCTGTGGGGAGAGGCAGAGGTGAGTCCAGACGCTGGTGCAGAGGAGACTCAGCCCCAGCTCCCCAACTCTTTGACAAAATAACAGTTACTGCCTTTTTGGTTGGAGACAAAATAGAAAGCACAGAAAAGCACCAAGAACCAAGCAAGTCACCCATAATTCCACCACCCAGACAATCACTGTCAACATTTTAAAGAACATGCTATCAATATTTATCTAAGTCACTGATAAATATTTACACATTTGTCACTATTACGTGCCAGGCACTGACTAGGTGCTGCAGATACATCAGTGAACAAGTCACTATGGTCCTTGCCTTCAAGGAGCTTACAATCTAATAACTAAGTAGTTACCACAGTGCTCAGGGCTTCAGGGGAGATTGCAGGGTGCTGGAGTGACTACCAGGGCCTGGCCAAGGTTGGCAAGTGACATTTTAGCTGAGAACCAAGGATTAGTACACATTATCTAGGTGAAGAGTGAGAGGAAGAGCATCCCACAGAGGGGAACGGCATGAGTGAAGGCTCTAGGGAGTGGAAGGCATCATGCACCAGAAGAACAGAAAGAGCCTGGAGTGTGGCAGAAGAGGAACAGTGACAGGAAGGACACTGCTGAGGTAGGCAGGGACCAGATCACACCTGTAACTTGGCCTCTGAGGGGTTCTGGGTGAGGTCAGGAATGGTCAGATCTGCCCTCTACAAAGATGACTCTGGCATCTGTGTGGAGCAGGGCCTGGAGGGGGGCAAGTTAGGCAGCTCCTGCAGAAGTTCAGGTGCAAGAAGACGGTGGGTGGGAAAAGGTGGTGGTGGCCATCATATAGATTCTAGACGTATTTTGGAGGATGAATCAACAGGAGTTGGTGTATGACTGATGGGAAGTCAGGTTTTTGACCTGCAGAAGTAGGTAGGCAGAAGTATGGGTTACTGAGATGGGGAATGGGAGAGGAGGACTATTTTGAGGAGCGGAGGTGGAGTGGAGATTATGAGTTTTTTTTTTGTTGTTGTTGTTTTTTTGGCCCTCCAAGAAGAGAAGTAGAGTAGGTCCATGGTGATACAGGGTTGGAGCTCAGAAGAGGGACTTGAGGGAAAGGGGGAGGAAAGATATGAAATGAGGAGTTATTACTACAGAGCTGGTGGTTGACAGCCCCTGTGGTTGATAATACAGCCTAGAGAGAAGAGAATCACATATAGAAAGAAGAGCCATATACACTTAAATAATTACTTTAGAGTCATACTATATATTTCACTTTATAGTCTGCTCTTGCAAACACTTTAGAACATGTCATTGAGGGTCGTTCTTTATGATTTTTGTATATGCACACTTGGCTGTCCCATGATTTATTTGACCACTCACCAGAAATGAACATGGAGGTGCTTAGCTCTGTTGGCACAGTGCTTAAGCATTCAGCTGCTAACAAAAGATTAGCAGTTTGAATCTACTGGTTGCTCCTCGGAAATCCTATGGGGCAGTTCCACTCTGTCCTATAGGGTTGCTATGAGTCGGAATGAACTCCATGGCAACAGGTTTGGTTTTCTAGTTTTACAGACAGCATTAAATCTCTATGCCCATTTGTCATGGATTGAATTATGTCCCCCCAAAATATGTGTCAACTTGGCTAGGCCATGATTCCCAGTATTGTGTGACTGTTCACCATTTTGTCATCTGATGTGATTTTGCTGTGTGTTGTAAATCCCATCTCTATAATGTTGATGAGGT
>NW_004443944.1:19393596-19395363 GCF_000243295.1 Trichechus manatus latirostris
CAATAAATTAGGAGACTTCAACACACCACTCTCGGTAAAGGACAGAACATCTAGAAAGAAACTCAACAAAGATACAGAAGATCTAATGGCTACAATCAACCAGCTTGACCTCACAGACATACATAGAATGCTCCACCCAACAGCAGCAAAGTACACATTCTTTTCCAATGCACGTGGAATGTTCTCCAGAATAGACTACATCTTAAGCCAGAAATCAACGCTCAGCAAAATTGAAAACATTGAGATAATACAAAGTATATTCTCTGATCACAATGCCACCAAAGTAGAAATTAACAACAGGAAGAGCAAGGAAAAAAAATCAAATATATGGAAACTGAATAACACCTTGCTTAAAAACTACTGGGTAACAGAAGAAATCAAAGATGGAATCAAAAAATTCCTAGAATCAAACGAGAATGAAAACACATCATATCAAAACCTTTGGGACATAGCAAAGACAGTGCTCAGAAGTCAATTGATAGCAATAGATGGCACACATCAAAAAAGAAGAAAGGGACAAAATCAAAACATTAGCTACACTACTTGAACAAATAGAAAGAGAACAATAAAAGAAGCCCACAGTCACCAGAATAAAGGAAATAATAAAGATCAAAGCAGAAATAAATGGGAGAAAAAAAAAAAACACAGAAAAACAGTAGAAAGAATCAACAAAACTAAAACTGGTTCTCTGAAAGGATCAACAAAATTGACACACCACTGGCCAAACTGATAAAAGAAAAACAGGAGAGGTCGCAAATAACCCAAATAAGCAACGAAAGCGGGGACATTACAACAGACCCAACTGAAATAAAACGGATCATAACAGAGTACTAGGAAAAACTATCTTCCAACAAATTTGACAACCTAAAGAAAATGGGCAAATTTCTAGAAACACACTACCTACCTAAACTAACACAAACTGAGGTCGAAAATCTAAGCAGAACCACAAGAAGAAGAGAGACTGAAAAGGTAACAAATAAAAACTCCCAACAAAAAAATCCCTGGCCCAGATAGCTTCACTGGAGAATTCTACCAAACATTCAGAGAAAAACTTGCACCGGTACTACTCAAACTATTTCAGAACATAGAAAAGGAAGATATACTTTTGAATTCATTCTATGAAGCCAGCATAACCCTGATACCAAATCCAGGCAAACACACCAGAAAAAAAGAAAATTACAGACCAATATCTCTCATAAATATAGATGCAAAAATTCTCAATGAAATTCTAGCCAACAGAATTCAGCATCATATCTAAAAAATAATAATAATACACCACAACCAAGTGGCATTCATACCAGGTATGCAAGGATGGTTCAACATTAGAAAATCAATCAACATAATCCACCACATAAATAGAAAAGAATCATATGATCATCTCAATCAATGCAGAAAAGGCATTCAATAAAGTTCAACACCCATTCCTGATAAAAACTATTAATAAAATAGGTATAGAAGGGAAATTCCTAAACACAAGAAAGGGCATCTAGACAAAAACAACAGCCAACATTCATTCTTAATGGAGAGAGGCTGAAAATATTCCCCTTGAGAACAGGAAGCAGACAAGGATGCCCTTTATCACCACTCCTGCCTATTTAACATTGTGCTGGAAGTCCTAGCTAGAGCAATCAGGCAAGATAATGAAATAAAGGGCATCCAAATAGGTAAGGAAGAAGTAAAACTATCCCTATTTGCAGATGATATGAAACTATACACAGAGAACCCAAAGGACTCCACAAGAAAACTACTGGAACTAACAGAAAGATT
>NW_004443944.1:19396640-19403064 GCF_000243295.1 Trichechus manatus latirostris
GCATTCCCACTCCTAGGAATATCTCCTAGAGAAATAAGAGCCATCATACCAATAGACATATGCACACCCGTGTTCATTGCAGCATTATCCACAATAGCAAAAAGATGGAAACAACCTAAGTCCCCATCAACAGATGAATGGATAAACTACAGGACATACACACAACGGAATACCACACAACAACAAATGATGATGAATCTGCAAAACATCTCACAACATGGAAGAATCTGAAGGGCACTATGCTGAGTGAAATCAGTCAATCACAGAAGGACAAACACTGTGTGAGACCACGATTATAAAAACTCATGGAAAGATTTACACACAGAAAGAAACAGTCTTTGACGATTATTAGGGAAGGGAGGGCTGGGGAGAGAAAAACACTAACTAGACAATAGATAAGTGGTAACTTTGGTGAAGGGTAAGACAGTACACAATACGGGGCAGTCAGCACAGCTTGACCAAGGCAAGGTCATGGAAGTTTCATAGACACATCCAAACTCCCTGAGGGACCGAAACACCGGGCTGAGGGTTGGGGACCTGGGTCTCAGGGGACATCTAGCTCAATTGCCATAACACTCTTTTCACGAGGACTCACAAGGACACATCAACTGGGCTCTGAGGTATAAAGACAATAGCTAGAATAATCTTGGAAAATATCTTTTAGGGAATCTATCACATAAGCCAATCAAACAGAACACCAAATACTTCCCACTCTTATCTTTTTCTACTAGCATTTAGTGAATAGAAAATTTGTTGGACCAATAAAGACCCCCACCCCATACCAGTGATTGTTAAGAAAGACAATTCAAAATGTAGAATCAGTTTCTAGCCAATCCGTGAACAGGTAAAGCTTTCATGGTTTTGCCCATTTGTAATGTTAATATATACTGACGACTCTGTAACGTTCCTCAGACTCAGGTAGACATGGCTCTAGCAGCATGCTTGTTGGTTTTCCCACTTTTGTCTGTTCTGTAATATTTCCTTGGACTCGGGCAGACATGGCTCTGGCAGCATGCTTGTCCGTTTCTCACTTGTGCCTCTTTGAATATATGCCAAATAAAACTTCCTTTTTGCTTTACTAAATTTTGTGACGTTTTTACACTACAACAAGAATAAACTTCTGTTTGTTAAAGCCATCCACTTGTGGTATTTCTGTGACAGAAGCACTAGTTAACTAAGAAAGAGGACAATGAGTTTTGGGAATGCACTCTTCTCAATCCCACCTCCAACTCTCAGTAGACACTGGCCCGCTGTGGTCTAGACTCCGGTGTTGCCGTGGAGAAGCTCAAGACCACCCTGTATCAACCAGGGCCCTGGCAGGAAGCAAGTGGCACACTCAAACGGAGTAACTGAGGAGAGTTTAAGAAAGGAATTAGTTACAAAGGTGCGGGCAGGTGTAGTCATCAGTGACCTGCCCAGACCCTTTCAGCATCACTTCCCCATGACAACAGCTACTTACTGCTAACTCTTGTGAAACCCTCTCTCTACTGGGTTTTTTTTTTCTTTCTTAGCCATGAGGACAAGCTCAGCCAGTGTGTTGAGCAAACTAATAGTATAGGAAGTTAATGTCCTGGAAGCAGCCAATGGTGGGTTGGCAAATTGGTGGCTACATCCCCCAGCTTCCTTGGCATCAGGTAGGTTAACTCAAGACATATTCTACATCATCTCCCAGAGTTCCCCAGGGGGACTGAGCTCCAGGTGCCCAGTGTAGTAACCTGCCCATACTGGCTTCCTTTGTTCCTCTGCCTCACTTCTCCATTTCCCTTTCTGTGTTTCCCAGGATCTCCTCCTAAATAAGCTTTGGTCGTGGTTAGCTGCTGTCAAGTTGGCCTCCAACTGACGGCAACCCCGTGCGCAATAGAAGGACACGCTGCTCAGTCCTGTGCCATCTCCACAATTGGTTGCGGATCTATAGGGTTTTCATTGACTGATTTTCAGAAGTAGAGGGCCAGACCTTTCTTCCTAGTCCATCTTAGTCTAGGAGCTCCACTGAAACCTGTTCAGCATCATCGCAATAGCAAGACTTCACTGACCAACAGGTGGCGGCTGAATATGAGGTGCGTTGGAATTGAACCCATGTCTCCCTCATGAAAGATGAGAATTCTACCCCTGAACCCCCACTCCCTCCCTGAGCAATAAACTACTTGTACTCAAATGCTTGACTCTTGCTCTGCTGCTGGGGGAACCCTAACCAAGACAGCAGAGTTTAATGAAGGCTACACAGGGTGGTGCCGTACCCAGGGGCTAGTAACGAGAGGAGCTATTGCCGTCTCCAGGCCTGAAGAGGAAGAGGCAGGAGGGATGACGGAAGGTGGAGAGGGGCTCCTATGGAGAGGGACACGTGCCAGGAATTGTGGCCTGGGTAGAGACACAGTCGGCCCTGTGACTGTGCAAAGAGGAAGTTGAGGGAAGAAACAACCAACCTGTCTCTTCTCCGGCCCTCTGATCTCCTGCCAGTGCCCCTAATGAATCAAACCCAGCCGGAAGCCAGAGAACAACAGGGCCCACTGATGTTATCCATAGAATCAGTATCCATAATATCAGTGTGCCTAGCACCGAGCAGGAGCCTAAGTGGGATTGCATCTGGATGGGCAAACAGAAGACTGGCATCTGGGCACAGCCTGATTATTTTCCTTTGTATATGGCCTGCTTGGAAAGCAGGTTTTGAGAGCCCCAAAACCAGTAACCCCACTGCGGTCGAGTTGATTCCAACTCATAGCAACCCTACAGGATAGAGTAGAACTGCCCATAGGGTTTCCAAGGCTGTAGTCTTTACAGAAGCAGACTGCTGCGTCTTTCTCTCATGGAGCAGCTGGCGGGTTTGATAGCCCAGAATCTGCTAAGAGGTT
Organism: Trichechus manatus latirostris; assembly: GCF_000243295.1. Lineage (NCBI taxonomy): Eukaryota > Metazoa > Chordata > Mammalia > Sirenia > Trichechidae > Trichechus > Trichechus manatus. Next base: position 19,399,490 of record NW_004443944.1, read on the forward strand.
TTCTGGGTAACAGGATGGAATAAACTAAGGTGCAGAGGCTGGAGGGGATAGGGAGATGGGAGTCAGGCTTTGTGTGATCTACTGCTGCTTAGCAATCTACCGCAAAACGTAGTGGCTTAAAATAACAACCATTTTATTATGCATCACAAATTTGTGGATCAGGAATTTGGGCGGCACTCAGCCGGGCAATTCTTCTGTTCCATAAGACATTGAGAGTGGTATCTGGCTGCCAGCTGGTCTGGTCTAGAGGGTTCAAGATGGCTTCAGTCACATGTTTGGTATCTTTGTGGGGATGGCCAAAAGGCTGGGCTCAGCTGGACTCTCAACTGGAGTGACTTTATGTGGACTTTCTAGCACATTCAGCTCTCCAGCATGGTAAGTCTAAAACCAAACCCATTGCTGTCGAGTCGATTTCAACTCATAGCAACCCTATAGGACAGAGTAGACCTGCCCCATAGGGTTTCCAAGGAGCAGATGGTGGATTCGAACTGCCAATCTCCTGGTAAGCAGCCGAGCTCTTAACCACTGTGCCACCAGGGCTCCTCCAGCATGGTGGTCTCAAGGTATTTAGACTTCTTCCATAGTGACTCAGGGCTCCCAGAAAATGTTCTGAGAGCTACCAATGGAAGCTGCAAGGCTTCTTATGACCTAGGCTCAGAAGTCCAGAACTGTCACTTCTACTATGTTCTATTAGTCAAGCAAGTCACTAAGGCCAGTCCAGATTCAAGGGAAGAAATAGCAAAGAACTTGTGTTCACCTTTAATCGACCTCAACCAGCAAGTCATTCGGGTGACCAGCACTTCAGGAATGTGGTAGGAAGAGATGGGACTGACGCTGGAGGACGACTTGACTACCATGGCAGAGGTGGGAGAAATGGTACTAAGGTGGAGAGTGGAGGTTCCAGAATCAGATCCAAATTCAAATCCCAGCTCTGCCACTTAACAACCGATGTGCCAAGCAGGCTGTTCCTCTCTGGGCCTCAGTGTCCTCATCTGTAAAATGAGAACAGTTCCTACTTCACAGTATTATCCTAAATAGGAAATGGGATGATGCTTATAAAGCAATTCCCAGAGTCCCTGGCTCCAAGTGTGAGCTCAATAAATGGCACCTGTTTTTTATCCTGAGTGACATGGGGAACCAGGAAAGGGCCTTACAAACAACTTTCCTCTGAGGAAATGGAATGTGTGGCTAATTGCCTCCATAAGCGACTGCTTCCTTTGCTTCTGGTCTCCTATAAGACCAGAAGAGCTGGATGGTGCCCGGCTACCATTACTAATCATTTTGATCAAAGATTCTATAGAAGAATGCAGATCAAAAGGGGGAAAACACAGAACACAGTTTCAAATTTTCATTGAATCCAGACTTTATGGAGCCACAGAGGCTAGATGAACTCCTCAAACTATTGCCCTGACATAATGTTTAAACCTTAAACAAAAAATAACCCTGAAGTCTTCTTAAAACCAAATGATAGTCGAGCTTAACTAGTAAAGAAGGTCTGCCTTGAGCACTGTGCTCTTTCAAGATCTATCTATATGGGATCACACTGACAACAGCAACTTGAACGATTGATTAGATACAAAACTTAGCAGACAGTGAGTTTATGTTAACGGGAATAACAACTCAGAAAAGGAGGGTGAGAATGGTTGCACAACTCAAAGAATGTAATTGATGTCACTGAATTGTATATGTATAAACTGTTGAACTGGTGTATATTCTGCTGCGTGTATTCTCAACAACAAAAAATAAAATAAAAATACATATAAATAAAACAAAAAACCATTGCCGACAAGTCGATTTCAACTCATAGCGACCCTACAGGACAGAGTAGAACTGCCCCATAGGGTTTCCAAGGAGCGCCTGGTGGATTTAAACTGCCGACTTTTGGTTAGCAACCGGAGCTTTTAACCACTGCGCCACCATTTATACACATATATAACTCTCCTCTGGCTATGATAATGTGGACGATGTCTTGTAAGGCTCACTTTTGACCTGCTTACTCCCTCACTCCCACATATGACCCAAATCCTGCTGACTGTACCCCCTATATTAGCTTGAATCTGTTTGATTCTCCCCATCTCCCCACTACCACCACCATCTCCTCCCCCCTCCCCGGACCACTGTAGTTGCCTGCTTCCTGGTCTCCCATGATCCCTCTGGCCCCTTTGCAAGGCCTTCCCCTTCCCCTCGCAGCAGAGCCCAGCCCTTCTCAAACTGCAACATGCACACAAACCACCTGGAGATCTTAAAATACAGAATCCAGTTCCCTAAGTCTGGGCTGGGGCCTGAGACTCTGCATTTCTAATCCACTCCCAGATAATGTTGATGTCCTTAGTGACCAGACCGTGCTTTTAGTAGCTGAAGGGTATTTTTTTTTCCAAATAGAAGTCTGATACCGACTTGTCTCTACTTGAAACCCTCCACTGACTGTCCAGGGCTCTCAGGGAAAGATCAAACCCTCACAGTGGCCCACAGGCCCTACGTGATCTACTTCCCACCTGACTCCAGCCCCTTGCCCTCCACTCTCCCCACGTTCTTCTTCTCCCTTCTTTATTAGCATTTATATATTGTACAAAACACCCATGAAACCCTCCCATGACCCAAGTTCTGGAACATGACCAATGACCTGAATGTATCTCTATTTTCCTCCCCCTCCCCTCCCCACTCACACCTGAGGTAACCATTCTCATATTTGTGTTTATCTTTCCCTTGCTTAAAAAAAAAGTTATTTTCACTAATGCATGGGTCTAAACATGCATGCTATTTGGTTTTGCTTTCAGATATTCTAAAAATTGCCCCACAGTGCATGCAGTTGTCTGAAACTTAATTTTTCACTCAGCATTCCTTCTGAGATGTATCTGTGTTGTGCGTAGCTGAAGTTCATTCAATTTCACTGCTGCGTAATACTCCACAGTGTGAATTAAAAAACAAAAACAAAAACTCAAACTCATTGCCATCGAATCGACTCATTATGACCCTATAGGACGGAGTAGAACTGACTCATAGGGTTTCCTAGGCTGTAATCTTTACGGGAGCAGATTGCCAGGTCTTTTCCCCCGGGGGAGCAGCTGGTCAGTTCAAACCGCCCCATTTTCGGTGAGCAGCGCAGCTCTTAACCATTTCGCCACCAGGGCTCCTTGGTCCACCATTGAGGCTCCCTAATTACACATTGGAAGCATTGGTGGTGTAGTGGTTAAGAGTTACAGCTGCTTACCAAAAGCTTGGCAGTTCAAATCTACCAGGAGCTCCTTGAAAACCCTATGGGGCAGTTCTGCTCTGTCCTACAGGGTCGCTATGAGTCGGAATTGACTCGATGGCAGTGGATTTGGTTTTGTTTTTTTGCTAATTATACATTAATGCTGTGTGATTATTTGATGAACGTCCATCTGTCCCAATACAATGCAAGCCTCGCAGGGGTTGCGATGCTCGCCGGTTCCCCCAGCTTCTAGTTCGGGCCTGGCACACAGTAGGCACCCAGGTAGACCAGGCGCGTGGATGTGGCTCGAGGGGCCGAGGAGCAGGCAGAGCGCGGCCTGAGTCCACAGGTGGGGCCTGGCCCGGCGTCGCAGGGCCAGAGT
>NW_004443944.1:19403270-19404427 GCF_000243295.1 Trichechus manatus latirostris
GGACCTGCTACGAACCCGTCGGAGACCCACTGACCTTTGCCGAGGGAACAGCTTCGGGGCACACGCTTGGCACCATGTACCAGACGCCCGCCTTCAACAAACCCAAAGTGAGCTGTCGGGGCTCGGGGTCTGGGGACCTGGGGGCTCTAGCGACTTGCTGGGCTGGGAGACTTGGGGGGCCCTCTCCGACTACACCCCGGAAGCGAATGGGAGCTCCTGCAGGCGCTTTCTTGCCTTGGTTCAGGCCCTCGCCCTCCTGCAGGCTGGTTAATGAGGGCCAATGAGGCAGGGAGGGTCCAGAGCCCGGGGGCGCCCCTAGCCGGCCTCCAGTTCTGGTTCTGCTCCTGACTTGGGCCCCCTGGGTCTCAGTTTCACTGTCTGTCAAATGGGCATCCTAGCAACGCAGGCGTGGAACAGCTGTGTGAGTCTGGGCTGGGAGCTTCACCTCTCTGAACCTCAGCTGTAAAATGGGGCCCCAATCTCTGCGCTCGTTGCGGTGATGGAAGCAACTTTATACTCCAACATTAGCATAGTCTCTGAGCGCCAGGAAGCCCAGGTTTGTGGATCCGCTAGTGGGAAGAACCGGGAGGGATGGGAGCAGGGCGTCGCCCTCTGCAGGCTGGGCCAGAAGGACTGGGCGGGCTCTGGGCCCTGGGCCCTGGCAGGGTTCACTCGGGGATGAGATAAGGCCACTGGCCCCAAGGGAGAACCCCCTCATCCCTCCTCCCACTAGCTGTGGTGTCTTGGGAAACTTTGGGGTCAGGAGGGGTTCATGTCCACGTGGCGGCCTTCAGCACAGCCTAGGATTCGCTGTCCAAGAAGGGGAGGGGCCCAGGAGTCCAGGACACAGAGTAGTCAACCCATAAGGTCTGAAACTGGGGGAAGGGGGTAGTGAGCTGCCGTCAGCCTCAATTTACCCTTCTGAGAAACAGATGTGTGTGTGATGATGGCTGACATCACAAAAGTGTTGGTGAGAATTGTGTGTGTGTGTTTGTGTGTGTGTGTAAAAGTGCTCCAAGGAGGGTCAGGCCTGGCATGGCCTCCACTGCTGATGCTCCCACCCCAGGCCAGATGCTCAGCTAGACTCTGCCAAATGCTGCTAGTTGCTCTGCCAGACGCTCTCCTGCCCCCTCCCCCCCACCCCATACCTACTTCAC
>NW_004443944.1:19405525-19409253 GCF_000243295.1 Trichechus manatus latirostris
GATAGATCAGCCCCTTCCTCGCAGCAAGGAGGGGACCCAGCGTACTTGGCATAGGACAGGGAAGGCAGAAAACAGTCGCTTGGTCATTCAGCACATCCCGAGCCCTTTTTCCTGTGTCAGGCACTGTCCTAGGCGCCGGAGGGACAGCGGTGACAACACAGACAAGGTCCCTGCTCTCAAGGGGACTACAAGCTGGGGAGACAGACATGTTAAGCAAATGAACAAAAAATGTCAGTGGGATGAAAACGAAACAGCAACCTGTTTGGGGCCTGGAGAGCCTTGGGGAGTAGTAGTCTGATTCACAGTAAGCCTTAGAGGTGGACAGTCCTGCTCGCCCTCTCAGCTGTGAGCGTGAGTCAGATCTGGAAGTGTCTGGCCCAGGCGTCCGAGACCTGGGTCCTTGTCGTGACTCTGTCACTGATCTCACGTGACCTTCGGTGAGTCAGCACACCTCCTGGGACTCACCTGCCTGGCTGGCATCTCTTGAGGACAAGGGCTAGTCACCACGTTGCTCCAGTGCCTCTGCCTTGCCTGTCACTTGGTGGAGGTTTAGTAAATATTTGACGGTAACTGAGGATGCTTCCTGTTCAGATCTGGGAGACTTCCTGGTAGACACTTGGCCACGAGTCAGCCCCCATGGAGGGCAAGTAGGGGAGAAGAGATCATAATGGCCAGGGAGGCGATGTGGCCTGTGGGCAGGCCTTGGGCTTAGGGATGGACAGAGGTGGGGTCCATCTCACCTCTACTACCATTATCTGTGTAACCCTGGGCAGGCCACTGAACTTCTCTGGGCTGAGCTTGGCAAGTCCATTTCCCTGACTGCAACACGGGGCTAATGTGGATCTTGCCTAGAAGTTAAGATTAAATGAGATAAAGGATCTAACAACAGATCTTCAGTCAGTGATAATAATAGTTGTTAATGTTCATGTCTGAGAATATACTAGGCCTTAGGGAGGTAGTATAGCATGGTGGTTAGGAATTTAAGGGTCAGACATGGGTTCGGATCCCATCTCCATCACTGACTGACTCTGTGCCCTTGGGTACTTCTTTGAGCCTCAGTTTCCTCATCTGAAAAATGGGAGTGAAGTCCCTACCCTACTGGTTGTAAGGATAAAATAAGATAATAAATGTCAATGATCTAGTTCATAGTAGATATTCACCAAGCTAGAAGCCACTACGGTTTCTTTTCCCTGAATGGGGCTAGCAGAGCAGGGTCATCACCACAGTCTCTGAGCCTGCACCCTGTTATCACCTGGGGTAGGCTGACAGACTTCACCACAGGTAGTTACAATTTTCTAGAAAGTTCTGTGGGAGGCCTGCCTGAGTTTGGGGTGCCTGGAGGGGTGGCTCCTGAAACTTTTCTAGGCAGCTTCCCAGGAAGCCCTGAGGAAGGGTGAGACCTGTGGGGTATGGTGGGCGGACTGGCTCTGCTTTCCCTCTCCCAGGAGGTGCTCTTACCTCATGTATCTCACCAGTCCTCTGGGGCCCTCCTCCCACGCCCTGCCGTGCTGTTTAGCTAATGCTAACTGAGCACCTACTCTGTGTCTGACCTGCACCAAGTACTTCCCATATGTTACTCACGTCCCATCTGGACTACTGCATTAGCTCTCTGTCTCCTGGTCTAGCTTTCCTCCAATGGGCTTTTCACACAGCAACCAGAAAAAGCTTTTTAAAAGATAGCTCCCCTGTTTAAAATCTTGCAGTGGGTAACCCCCACCCCCCAACTCTAACTTTCTGTGTGGACTCATCTCCCTCCACTAACCCCTGACTGCTTCCTGAGTCAGACACTTAGCACGGGTCGTCCTTCTGCCTGAAACCGTTCTCCCTCTCCTTCCTTTTCTTCCCCCCATAGCTCCTCTTCTGTCTGTCTGCTCCTTAAAGTGATCTTTTCCGGATATTCTTTCCAAATTGGGTCCCTACCCTGCCCTGGTTTTCCCCGTCTCGTGGCCCTCGGCTCGATTTCTCATCGCAGCTTGTACTGATGAGTGCGGAAGGGTGTGTTTGCTAGTTGGCAGGCACCACAGGCTACGTTGTGCTGTGGTAACAAACATTCCCCAAATCCAAGTGGCCTAAAGCATCATTTAAAAAAAGCAGAAGAAACAAACAAACAAACCAATTGCCATGGAGTCGATGCCGACTCATGGCGACAGCATGTGCTGCAGAGTAGACCTGCCCTCCGTAGAGTTTTCTAGGCTGGGACCTTTCTGAGCAGGTTGCCAGGCTTTTCTTCCAAGGAGCCTCTGGGTGGGTTCAAACCGCCAAACTTTCCGTTACAGTTGAGCGCTTCACTGTCTGTGCCACCCAAGGAGTCCACCAAAGCATCACGTGGTTGTTGGGTGCTGTCGAGTGGATTCCGGCTTAAACTGACCCCATATGACGGAACAGAACTGCCCCACAGGGTTTTCTAGGCTGTAATCTTTCTAGGAACAGAACATCAGGGCTTTCTCCCGTGGAGCCACTGAGTGGGTTTAAACCACCAACCTTTCGGTCAACAGTTTGTGTCACCCAGGGACTCCATTAAAGCCTCATAGGTTTGCATAATTCTTGTTCACACTGCATGTCCATCACGAGCCTTCAGCGGGGTTTCTGCTCATCATAGTGAGTTAAGGACCTAAGCACATGGGACTGTTCCCATCCTGACCATTGGCAGCTGCTGTGCCAGACGGGAGAGAGAGCTCTGGACAGCCTTGCCTTGGCAATGAAATGCTATAAGCAGAAGTAGCCATGCAGCTCCCCGTCCCGGGGGCATACAGCACCCAGATGTCCACACTGAGTTTACTACCTGACTTCTGCTCTCAGAGGCTCCCAGGCCAGGCCTGGCTTTTGCATTCTACCCCGCTCCTACCTTCTCAGTAACCTGCTGCAGCTCTTCTCTCTCAACCCCATCATTGCCATCAGCGCTTAAAGTTGTTCCTGCTTTAAAAAGAAACAAGATTCCCTTGACCTGCGTCCACCTCCCGCCTCTTCCCAGACCCTTTCCTCCCCTTCAGGGGTCAACTTCTGGGAACAATTGTCTAAACTCTCCATTTCCTTGCTCCCACTTATTTCTTACCCCTCAGGTCTCAGGAAGTTTCCTCTAAGGCAATGATTTTCAACCTTGGCTGCACATTTAAAAACGCCCATACCTGACAAGGTCATGGAAGCTCCATAGACACATCCAAACTCCCCGAGGGACCGAATTACTGGGCTGAGAGCTCTGGGGACCATGGTCTCAGGGAACATCTAGCTCAAGTGTCATAACATTGTTTAGCTCAATTGTCATAACACTGTTTATAAAGGAAATGTTCTACATTCTACTTTGGTGAGTAGTGTCTGGGGTCTTAAAAGCCTGTGAGCAGCCATCTAAGATACTCCACTGGTGTCACCCCGTCTGGAGCAAGGAAGAATGAAGAGAACCAAGGACACAAGGGAAAGATTAGTCCAAATGACTAATGCACCACAACTACCACAGCCTCCACCAGACTGAGTCCAGCACAACTAGATGGTGCCCGGCTACCACCAACGGGTTTTACAGCGATCACAATAGAGAGTCTTGGACAGAACTGGAGAAAAATGTAGAACAAAAATGTAACTCACAAAAAAAAAAAAAACTTACTGGCCTGACAGAGATTGGAGAAACCCTGAGAGTATGGCCCTTGGACACTCTTTCAGCTCAGTAATGAAGTCACCCCGAGGTTCACCATTTAGCCAAAGATTAGACAGCCCCATAAAACAAAACAAGACTAATA
>NW_004443944.1:19409353-19410679 GCF_000243295.1 Trichechus manatus latirostris
AAAAAAAAAAAAAAAAGACCAGACTTAATAGTCTGACAGAGACTGGAGAAACCCCAAGAGTATGGCCCCCAGACACGCTTATACCTCAGTAATGAAGTCACTCCCGAGGTTCACCCTCCAGCCAAAGATTATTCAGGCCCACAAAACAAAACGATAATAAGGGGCACACCAGCCCAGGGACAAGGACGAGAAGGCAGGAGGGGACAGGAAAGCTGGTAATGGGGAACTCAGGGACAAGAAGGGGAGAGTGTTGACATGTCATGGGGTTGGCAACCAATGTCACAAAACAATATGCATTTTAATTGTTTAATGAGAAACGTGTTTGCTCTGTAAACCTTCATCTAAAGTACAATAAAAAAGTGTAAAAAAAAAAAATGCACACACCCAGGTTCCAACCCCAGGGCTTGTGATTTCATTGATCTGGGGTGGGATTCAGTCATCGAGATTCTCAGGAGCTTCTTGTCGTTGTTGTTGTTAGGTGCCGTGGAGTTGTTCAACAGAACGAAACACTGCTTGGTCCTGCACCATCCTCACAGTCATTGCTATGTTTGAGCCCATTGTTGCAGCCACTGTGTCAATCCATCTCATTGAGCGTCTTCCTCTTTTTCGCTGACCCTCTGATTTACCAAGCAAATGTCCTTCTCAGGAACTTGTCTCCACTGATAACATGTCCAAAGTACGTGAGACAAGTCTTGCCGTCCTCACTTCTAAGGAGCATTCAGGCTGTACTACTTCCAAGACAGATTTGGTCGTAGGTGCTCCTAATGGGCAGCCAGAGTTGAGAACCATTCTTGCAAAGTCCCATGTCCTGTGGCTCTCTTGGCCCAATGGACATGTTTCTGTCCTCCTATTCCTTGACCTCTAGCAGTACCTGTTGCAGTGGACCATCCCTCATTCTTGAACCCTGATGGCCTCTTGCCTTCTGCACACCACATGCCTCTCTGAGCACTCTTGCTCCAGCTCTTCTGCAGGCTCATTCTCCTGTAAAGCCACGGAGTGTTGCTGCTTCTCAAGGTTCATCCTAGGCCCTCTCCTCATCTCCCTGCATGCTCTGGCCCTAGGGGAGCTCAATAAAGACCACAGCTTCAGTTCTCATCTATCATCTCTAACCACATGCCACCCCACCTCTCGGAGTGGGTCCTCACTACAGCCATGTGAGGGTTAAGGATAAGAAAATGGGGGCCCCGAGAGGTGAGGTCATCTGCCCAAGATCACACAGCTGGCTGGCAGTTCCTTGGACTGTAAGCTTCAGTGTCTCCAATGCTGAGTTTATTTTGAGCCCCCAGTGAACACTGGCTGCATGGCAGAGTGGGGAATTGAACTCAT
>NW_004443944.1:19414546-19435304 GCF_000243295.1 Trichechus manatus latirostris
ATAGATTGAGTCCTGCCTCCTTAACATAAGTGCATCTAATCCTGCCTCATTAACATCATAGAGGTAGGATTTACAACACATAGGAAAATCCTATCAGATGACAAAATGGTGGACAATCACACAATACTGAGAATCATGGCCTAGCCAAGTTGACAGATATATTGGGGGGACACAATTCAATCCATGACAGGTAGGTACTATTATTACCCCCCATTTACAGATGAGGAAACTGAGCCATAGACAAGTCAAGTACCTTGCTTAGTAGTCTGGAACCCAGGTAGTATGGCTCCAGAGTCCCTGCCTCTAACCATTTCACCTGCTAGCTAGAGGTTTCAGTCACGTAATATACAAAAAGCGGAGCTCAGGGCCTAGCTCTGATGACATGCTCCATAAACGGCACTTAGTGACATTATTATTAAGTATAACATTAAGGCTCTGGTTAAGTGAGGGCAGAGCCTCCTTGGCTTTTCTATCTTCTTCTTTGCCCATGTCCAGCCATCAGTCACCACCTCAGGGCCCCTAATGAGGTAATTAGGGTGGGTTATCAGGAACCAAGAGGGTGTCTAATCTCGGGGAGCTCGTGAAAGGGTCTTAGAGCACTCACCAATGGGAGCAAGAAGGGGAAATGTCCAGGGTGAGTTGGAGGGAAAAGGGGAAGGAGGGTGGTGTGGGGTGGCTGGGTTCCTTTTCTGTTTGCCACGCTGCAGTGGCGTCTGGGAGCCAACTCACAGAGCCTGAGAGGGGTGAGGCAGTGCCAGCTGGGGCTTGATCTCTGGGTCAGCAGCCAGGAGTACCTGGGAGTTGGTTGGACCCAGATGTGGGTGCCTGTGAAGACACTCCGGAGGACTCCCACATGGGGTGTAGGGCCTGCCAGAGTAGGGAGGGGAGGGAGTGCCTGCTTGGCCCCACTGCAGACCACATCTAATCTCTCCTTCTGTCTCTCTGGGATTCAGCCCGCCCCAGTTGACTGTGTTCTCGACCCCTTCTCCTTCCTTCAGCTCCTGTGATTGTGCCTCTGGGTTTCGGAGTCTCCTGTTTCCCACAACCTGTAAATAGTCTCATTTGTTCCTCTTTGTACCCCTCAAAGAAAGTATTATCTGCATTTTACTGATGAGGACACTAAGGTGCTTTAGAGGGGACATCTGCCCAGGGTGACATGGTAAAGAAAGGGGAGAGGAGGAATTCAAGGCTTTCTCTGCCCGACTCAAAGCCTGAGCTGGTCCTCCCTCCTCAGCCCTCTGAGGTCGAGCTCCTTGTCGGGGGCTGTCGACTGGACACTCCGCCAGCAGGGTCTGTGGTGAAGTGGGGAATGGGACTGTCTGAGGACAGAGCTTGGCCCATGAGGAGCCTCCACTTCTGTGGGTGGCAGGTGGAGCCGGAGCCCAGGAGCAATTCCTTCCGGCCACAGCTTTGGGCTCCAGATAGGTGCTTTACTGCTCAGCCTGCACAGTTTTGGGGACGAGTCCTGTGTGAGATGTTGGAGGGGTCTCCCATGTTCTTTGTTGCCCCTTGGGCGTGAGCGCTGTCCTGTGTTCTGATTTCCCTCCAATCCTTTCCCTGTGCTGCAGCCAGAAGCTTTTCAACAGGTAAATCATTTCATGCCACTCCCCTGCTTAAGATCCTTCCATGGCTTTCCTAGTGCTTCCAGGATACAGTCCCAGCCGCTACCACACTGAGTCTGGCCTGCCTTCCTCTCTGCCTCATCTTTCCAGTGACCGCTTGCTCTCTGAACTCCAGCTACCTTACCTTTCCCCCACCTCCCTGCTTCCTTCCTGAAGCCTTCAGCACAGGCTGTGAGGCCTCATCCCTCACCCGCCTCCTCTCTCCCATCTACCCCACTACTTCAGTGTCCCCTCCTCCAAGAAGCCTTCCCTGGCCACTCTGTCTAAATTGTTAAAAAGATCTCTCTTGGTGGCTGTTGGGGAGGGTGCCAGAGAAGAAGAGATTCATTTGAGAAATATTTAGGAAGCAAAATAATTAGGACTTGGGGATTGGCTCTGGGTGGAGGAGGGGGATGGAGGAGGTGGGAGGTTTGGCCAGCAGACTGGACACAGGAACCATTTTTGGAAATGCGGAGGCTGGGAGGAGGAGAGATTTGGGGGAAGGGGAAAGGTGGCTTTAGTTTTGGCCGTGAAGGGTAGGAGGCACCTGCGCCACGTTCAGGGCCGTCAGACGCTCGGCCTGTCTTGGTTGCTGCCACTGCTCAGTGTCAGCCCAACATAGGCCGCAAAGGATGGTGTGTAGAGGTGGAGAACCGGAAGGTGAGGACCGCTGGATCCTGGGTTAAAACCGTGAAAGGAGCTGAGCTCATCTGGGCAGAGTCTGAAAGAGAGGGGTCTGAAGGAAGAGCCCCACCAGGAAGCTGTGGGGTCCTGGGAGTTGAAGGAAGACCATCAGCAGAATCACTCAGAGCCAGTCCCGTGGGCCCAAAGCAGATGTGGCCACTGAACATGGCAATACAGGAGCCAGAAGCCTGAGCATCACCTCCCCTGCCTGCCACCTGCCAGCTCCCTCATGATATCCACAACCCGGTAATTCACAAGTGGTGCAATCTGCAGAAGGGGGTCCCTGGGGGTGCAGACGGTAAACCACGCTTGGCTGCTAACTGAAAAAGTTAGAGTTTGCGTCCACCCAGAGGCACCTTAGAAGAAAGGCCTGGTAATCTACTTCCGAAAAACCAGCCATTGAAAACCCTACGAAGCACAGGGTTCGCCGTGAGTAGCAGTTGACTCTAGGACAGCTGGTGTTACCGTCTGCAGAGGCCACGGTTCCTGGGGTGGCTGCATGAGGGTGACTCTGGGAGGCTTAGTCAGGGACAGGGGCTCAGGTGGACACAGGGCCTCTGACCTCTGGATGCCAGGAGTGCAGCAGGGGCTCCATCTCCCCACAGTGTGGAGGCTGGCAAGGGGCCACGCGTAGTGGGCTGACTGGCAGGCTGGTGGGCACTCACAGGGCCTGGGGTCACCAGGCAGGGAAGGAGGCGTGCTCAGAGGGCTTTGTGGAGCAGATGTCTATGTAGGGGAACATTTTAATAGTTTTAATAACAGAGGCTCTTAAAGGGCTTAAACACATTTGATCAAACTCCTGTCTGGCCATTTCCTCCCCTCTGCTTTCTGTTCTCACTTTGAGCCCTAATTGGATGGTTGAACCTCCTAATTTAATCTTCTAATTTCCTTAACCTTTTGTTCCCAATCTTCTATGTTCTGGAAGATTTTCTCAGTTTTATCTCCCATGCCTTTAATTGCATCCTGACTGTTGCTGCCATACACTCTTTTAAATTTCTAAGAGCCCTTTCTAATCTCTGAATGTATCCTTTTTCAAAAAAAAAGGCATCCTGGTTTTGCGTCAAGTATGTACTATCTTCTCATTTCCTTGAGGATATTAATTTTAGGTGTTTTCCTCTGCTTGTTTGTGCTTCAATGTTCCTTCCGTCTATTCTCTCATTTTGGTCTCTGTCCCTCATGTTAGAAGTATTTCTTGAATGTCTGGCCTTCCTTGGCCTCTGTTCCTTTATCTTAAAAGTGGGAAAATGGAGGCCCAGGGTGACGCCTTGAGTCGGGACAGAGCCAGACAGTACAGGAGACAGGAGCTTGCTCCTGGTTCTCTTGGCTGGGACGGGAGGCCGAGATGCTAATGGGGAAAAGGAAGCCCCAGGGATTGCCTGCACCAGCCCGTGCAGGGGTTGTGGGCAGGGAGGAGAGGGCTCCGAGCTGGAGGGCAGCTCAACTAATGTCGGGCCCTTTCCCAGCATGCTGGGATGACCTAGTCTCTCTGATGTGCCGGCCAGATTGAGGGCGGGAGGCAAGTCTGGGTGCTGGCACCTGCCCTGGGAATTGGGATGCTGCAGTTGTTCCCCTGACAACACCTGGCCTGGCACAGGACCAGCTGGCTCTACCCACCCGCTTCTGGGGCTGAGGAGAAAGTCGCAGACTTGTCTCTTGGGCCCACCAGGATGAGTGTGTGTGTGCATCTGTGTGTGTGTATGAACTTCAACCCGTTTATTCCCTTGAGATTTGCTGATTCGTCGTCGTCTTGGGGTCAGGAGGTGCTAAAAGGGTTCAGTCCTGGTTCCATATGCCTCTGCCTCAGTTTTCCCATCTGTCCAATGGGAGGAGTTGGATGGAGAGATCTCATTTCCTGTCATGGTCCAAGTATGTTCCATGCTGCCTGGTCAAGCCCGCCCTGGACTCGTCCATTTCCTTCATTGTTTTTGTCCCCAGGAAGAGAGGGATCCCCCTCCCGGCTGACACAGTGGAGGAGCTGCAGAACATCATCGGCATGGACAAGCCGCTCGCCCTCACAGAATTCCTGGCCAAGTTTGACTACTACATGCCTGCTATCGCGTGAGTTGCCCTTAACCCTCAGGCCTTGAGGCAGCATCCATCCTTGTGGGCGTGAGAGGACCACGCCTGTGACCCGTCCTGTGGGGGTGGGAGGAGGCACTCTGAAACCTCAGCTCTGCTTCTCACAGTGGTGTGTACTTGAGCAAATCTCTTCACGCTTTTGGGCTTCAGTTTCCCTTCTTGAAAGTGGTGTGAAGGGCTGAAATTCCTTCTGCTTCTACAGAGAAGTGGCCAAGTACAAGGGCAGAGCACAGATGCTAACACAGGTAGTCCCTGACTTACAACAAGGCTCTAAATCCAGTCTTTATTTGTCTTTGGTGGTTGGAAACATTACGTAAAGCTTACAGATATATTTTAATCCATATATAAAAAGTACACAAATCATACAGGTTTACTCCAGCGATGCAGAAGAGTTGGACAACGTTGGCATTTTGTCCATTGCAGTAATAACTCCACTTGTGGAAGGTTCTGGATCCATCTGGAGTACCGTAGGAATGGGGATGGTGTTTCTAGTCAGAAAATTCGTGAGAGTTGTCTGTATGGTCCTTTTTTTTTCTTTTCTTCATAAACTTCAAGGTAACATCTCACTGCTTCCCGAACCTGCCTATTGACTTTAGCAAAGCGATCAGCGTTTGCGTCCCTGTTTTCAAGTAACTGAAGCCCCTGATTTAGTTTAGAAAACTAAATCTATATGTCATAAAATTGAACATCTGTGAGTGAACATCTGCGAATGATAACACCGGCAAATTACCTGCTGCAATACTGTATGTAACACATATCACTAACGATAAGCTGTACCGACACAACAACAAAAACGGGTGGTCGGAAGTGTGGTTCGTCAGACCTCGAATACATCCTAAGTCAGGGACTACCTGTACTCAGGCTTTGAGGACAAGGATGGACAGATGCTGCCAAGGCCTCTCCCACCCCAGCACAGCAGGTGTGGAAAGCCCTGGGGCAGGGGTGGAGCCAGGGCCTGTTTCCTGGAACTCAGCCCTGCCACAGTGAGCTGGGCCTTTTGGGGAGAAGGGTACCTCTGCTTTCCAGACACCTGCCTGCCCGATCTCCGCCACAGCCAATGCCCACTAATAACAGCCGCTAAAATACTTGGAGCACTTGTCTACACTGTTCCAGGCCCTGGCCTAAGTGCTTGAGGTTTAACCGGGCTGGTCCTCACAGTAATCCTTTGTTGTAGGTATCAGAGAGGGGGATTAACTAGGCCAGGGCCACACGGCAGGCAAATGTGGGAAGCAGGCCTCAGTCCATAACTGAGTCCCAGTGTCTCTCCCACCCCAGAGCTCTTCTGGATTTGTCCGTCTGTCCTTTTATCTTGTTCTGTTCCCTGCCAGCCACCATCCATCGCTCAACAAATACTTGAGTGGCCACTATTACCTAGGCTTTGTCCTCAGCTGAGCACAGAGGTCGATGAACGAGTCCCTGCCCTTCTGAAGCCTACATTCTAGTAGATGAGACAGAAAATCAGCTAATGGAGAAACATACAATATATAATGCCAAGTGGAGATAAGGGCTATGAAGAAAAATCAAGCTCAGGGGAGGGGTAGGGAATGGCGGAGGTGCTGTTTTAAGGGAAGGTGATCAGGGAAGGCCTCTCTGAGGAGGTGACTCTGGAGCTGAGATCTAAATGGAGGGAGGGATGGAGTGTAGAAGATCTGGGGGAAGAGCCTGCAGCAGAGGGAGCTGCAAAGGCCCTACTGTGAGAATGAGCTTGTGTGATCCTTGGACAGAAAGCAGGCTCTGGTGGCTTCATGGAGGGGAAGAGGCTGAGGAGGTTGGCAGGGGTGGACACGCAGGCCTTGGGGCCGGGGATGTGCAATGGGATTTCATGCGGAGGGATGCCATTAGCTTTAGAGTAGAGGAGCAAGATGCTTTGATTTGTATTTTTAAAAGATGGTGCCGGTCACCGTGTGAAGAGTTACAGGGGCAGGCATAGAGGCAGGGAGGCCAATTAGAGAGAGGAGGTGGTTCAAACACGGGTGGAGAGGGTGACAATTGGAACGTAGTTTGGAAATCAAGTTGACGGGACTTGCCGTGTGTCTGGGGTCTTACCAAGCAGATGCCCAGAGCTGGGGGCTAGGGTCATAGATGGGTTTGATCTGCTGAGGGCTGGGAACAGCCTCGTTGCTCCTGGAGCTCCCAGGCAACCTGGGCAAAGATTGTCCCCAACACCTTTCTTCCCTTCCCAGGGGCTGCCGGGAGGCCATCAAAAGGATTGCCTATGAGTTTGTCCAGATGAAGGCCAAGGAGGGCGTGGTGTACGTGGAGGTGCGCTGCAGCCCACACCTGCTGGCCAACTCCAAAGTGAAGCCCATCGCCTGGAACCAGCCTGAGTGAGTGACCGCCCGGAAGGGGCTGTGCTGAGGATGTGGTAGTGGCCCTACCCTGAGACCCACCCCAGGGCCAGACTGGCAGGCATCCCTGTCCCAGGCAAGACTTTGATTTGGCCCCTGATCTGCTCCATGGCTTCAGAAGGATGGGGTTTAATTCTGTCCAGAGATATGGTTCTCATGCCCCACCGTGGGTTTATGCTTGAATTTGGGTTTATGCTTTGACCTTGGGCTTATGCTTTGACCTTGGGTGAAAGCTTTCTGCCGTATCCTGCACCCTGCCCTGTGGGGGCCTAGCTCTGGAGACAGGCCCGTGGCCTGGGGATGTTAACCCACTTACCCAGTGCTTTTCAGGGGCCCTGCTCTAACCCTGTCACTGATATGGGTCTGACCCACACCTGCCCCTTCTTGGATCCCATGGGTCTCCAGGTGCTGTCACTCAACCACCTTGTCCCCTTCTTAGCCATGATTCTGATGCCTGTGGACAAGTAGGGGATCCCTAGGGCCCTGAAGGGGGATCAGACCACACCAAAGCTTAGCAGTACTCCCCACCTGGGGGTGGGGTCACCCACTGGGATATCCCTCCCTGGGTCTGGAGGTGCCCAGGCAGCTGGAAGGGGTGTGTGCTGGGGCTTGGGGCCCTCTCTCTCCCCCTTTCCCCTTCCTTCTTCCCCTTTTTGTCTTTTCCCTGGCCCCCTTTTCCCGTCTCTGCGCCTCTTCCCCAGGTCTGTCCTTTAGGCCTTCCCTTTGCCTCAGGCCCATCCCTGCCCCTCTCCACACGGAGGGGACGTCACCCCAGACGACGTGGTGGCCCTAGTGATCCAGGGCGTGCAGGAAGGGGAGCGAGACTTTGGGGTCAAGGTCCGGACCATCTTATGCTGCATGCGCCATAAGCCCAGTGAGTACCCGCTTCCTTTGACTCCTGCACCGCCTGCCAGCCTCTGGCCCGAACATCCAGCTGACACTGGAGCTGACAGGCCATACCTGTTCTCCCCTGTGTCCCCACCCCCCACCCCGCATGTATTCCCTTGAGCCCATCAGTGGGACCTTGGGGCTTCCAGAAACCACCGGAGCCCTACTGGGCCAGCTCAGAACTTCCTGGTGACAGAGACCTTTCTTACCAGGGAGACTGGGCCTTGAGAGTCATGGAAGCTCAGAAGCCAAAGTGCCTGAAGAGTTTTAAAAAGTCTAAGCAGGTTCTGATGGGCTCACGATCCTCCCTCGAGGCCTTGTGGGCCTGGCCTCATCCGGCCTGGGCCACAGAACCTGTGGAAAGGTCTGATTTCTGGGACTTCCGACAGGTCTCTCTTGTGACTGACACGAATCAGATCTCTGGGGCTTGAGCTTCTGGAGTGCAGCAGCCCCACTGTGTGACCTAGGACAAGTCACATCACCTCTCTGATCTCAGCCAGGTTTTGTCACAGGGAGATAATCCTACCTACCTCATTCCTCTGCTCTAAGGACAAAAGAGAAAACCAAGCAAAGGGCTAACGCCAACCTACAGGGCCTCTTCCGTGGAGAGTGATTGGGGTGCACTTTTCCAATCCTTGTAGCAGCCTGTGTGGTAGGTAGGACAACCATTGTTTATGCCCATTTGACAGACGAGGAAGCTGCGGCAGAGAGAGGTGAAGCCTGTTCCTACTCAGTCAGGAAGGCACAAAGCCCAGATTTGAACCCAGGGCCATCTGGCTCCAAAGCCTCTGTTTGTTTTTTAAAAACATTTCATGATGCCTTTATTGCTCAAGAGTGCATAATATGTTATCAATACATTTAGTAATCCTAGGGTGAGAACGGAGCTGTGGTGACACAATAGTTATGAGCTCGGCTGCTAACCGAAAGGTCGACAGTTCGAATCCACCAGTTGCTCCTTGGAAACCCTATGGGACATTTCTACTCTGTCCTATAGGGTCAAGATGAGTTGGAATCAGGTTTTTTTTTTTTTTGAAGGTGAGATCTGTTTTCGGTTTAAATGTCAAACCGTGTCCTTGGTCCTCTAAACTCTGTGGGCCTCCATGTCCTCGTCTGCTGAGTGGGGGCGAGCCCACTTGTAGGGCTGTGGTGGGGAGGAAGTGAGAGAATGACTAAGCCTGGGCACTGCCCTCCCTGCTTTACATGCATGGCCTTGGCCCAACCCCTGAGGTGGCTGGTAGTGTCCCTCTGAGGGGAGGCTCTGGGTGGAGCAACTAGGCAGAGGTCTGTGGTTTGGGTATGGCAGTTGGGGTTTGAAACATCGTGCTGGGCCCTCTGTCTTGCCCTGGCCTTGGGGTGGGTGGGGTGGGAGTGAGCAGGGGTGGGGTGAACAGGAGGGCCAGGAGGTAGCTCTTTCAGCAGCACTGCTGACAAGGCCCGGGGACATCTTGCCCACAGACTGGTCCCCTGAGGTGGTGGAGCTGTGCAAGAAGTACCGGCACAACGTGGTGGCCATTGACCTTGCTGGAGATGAGACCATCGAAGGAAGTAGCCTCTTCGAAGGCCACTTGAAGGCCTATAAGGTAGGCCCTGTGGGAAGGGGCGGGGAGGGGTCACCCAACGGGGAGGGTGAGGCTCCTGGGTTCCCCAGTGCATTGTGGCTGGTTAGGTGCCATCAAATTGATTCCAGCTCATACTGACCCCATGGGACAGAGCCCCACAGGGTTTTCTCGGCTGTAATCTTTATGGAATCAGATTGCCAGGGCTTTTTCCTGCACAGTTGCTGGGTGGGTTCAAACCACCAGCCTTTCAGTTAGCAGCCAAGCTCAACCACTGTGCTACCAGGGCTCTGAGATGGAGAGCTTGGTGTACAGAAAAGACCCCACTTGATGTTGGGAGCCTCAGTCTGAGCCTGTTTCTGCCTATGATTTGCTGTGTGACTTTAAGCCAGACCGTCTCCTTCTCCGTGTACTCCTCTGAGTGAAAACTGAGGTCTCACCAGGTACTTCCCGTAGAAGGGGCGCAGTGTGGTGGCTAAGAGTAGGGGTTCTGGTGTCCCACTGCCAGAGTTCAGAACTGGCTCCCTACTTCGCAGCCATTTGGTCACGCTACTTAACTTTCCTGAACTCGGTAACCCCCTCCCCATAAAACAGGAATTATAATAGATGTGAATAATATGTACACAAATCAGTACAGTGCCTGACACATAGTAGCTATCTAACCAATGTTAGCGGTCTTTAAATAATGATTAAGCAAAAAGACCAGACTTCCCATCGAGTTGAACCCAACCCATCCTGACTGTGGGTGGTCTGAGCCCGCCAACACTCGGGCCCACAGGGTAGTGAAGGCTGGGGCTGCCATGACCTGGCTGTTACCTTCTCAGGAGGCTGTGAGGAGTGGCTTTCACCGGACTGTCCATGCCGGGGAGGTCAGCTCAGCTGAAGACGTGAGACAGGTGAGAAGGCCACTGGCCATGGGGCCCCTTCCTCCCTGCTTCCTCCTGTCCCGTACTTGGGCTCCACTTTGTTTCTCTGCAGGCTGTGGACAGGCTCAAGATGGAGAGGCTGGGACCTGGCTACCACACCCTGGAGGACAAGGCCCTCTACAAGAGGCTGCTGCAGGAAAACATGCACTTCGAGGTGAGGGGGCCAGGGAGTGGGGAGGAACTGCCCCTGGCTGCCCCACTGGAGGGCTGAGGTCCCGGGAGCGCAAGGAGTGGGCTGGGGGCATTGAAGCCAGTGGGCAGCGGAGAGAGACAAGGACTGATGTGTTCATGGGATTCTGTGACGAGGCTGGTGTGACCATGACAAGAATGGTGCCAGACTAGTTGGGGTTCCAGAGCCATGGGGGTCAGTGTGACCTGGAGCTGTCCCTGCCAACTGCACCCACACCACCTGCTCTTCGATGTCTGCCCTGGTCCAGCTACCTCACAGGCGCCTGGAAGCCAGAGACTGAGCATGCAGTCATTCGGTGAGGCCTGGTCCGCTGGGGGCCATTCAGTTTGGTACCAGGAAAGCCAAGGACAGGAAGGAAATGCAAGGATGGGCACCAGCCCATGCTAAGTCCCAGCAGGCATTACTGTCAGAGATGGGCTTTAACTTGACTGAGGTCACCCAGCTACTAAAACAGAATAGCAAAGCTGGGGGCCTGTCACTCATTCAGCTACAGCGGAGTGCCCCACTGCCCCGAGGGAAACTTCCAGGGTCCTGATTCTCCCACTTTGCCTCAGGGGCATCAGGAAGATGAGTCTCTCCTCCCCACATGTTCCATGCTCCTATTACCTGGCCCTTGGGGCCTCTTGGCACCTCTGGGCATTCCACTTGAAGAGAGTGATGACATTTTGTGGGGTTGGTAACCAATGTCACAATACGTGTATTAATTGTTTAATAAGAAGCTAGTTTGTTCTGTAAACCTTCATCTAAAGTACAATAAGGAAAATAAACAAGAAGATTAATAACCTGAAAAAACCTTCCCATTGAAGGTCTGCCCCACCCTACCCCACCCACACCCAGCAATCTAACTAGGAGGCTCTTGCCTTCCTTCAGGCTGTCCTGTGACTAGAGGCGCCAGGAGGGAAAGCTGCCTTCCCCAGAGCCAGGAGAAGGACAGTGAGGACTTGGGTAACCATTGCCAGGCCAATGCTGGTGAGCCTGCCAGCTTATGAGAAAGGAAGAAACTTGGGCTCTGAAGTCCTGATTAGAAGGGATCCTGAGAACTTGCAGGGGCCCTGAAGGGATTTTAGGAATGTGGAGTGTGAGGTACCTGTGGAATGTCCAAGTGGAGATTTATGGAGACACATGGGCTGGAGAAAGATTTCAGTTGTCTGCACAAAGATACGGTGTTTGAAGGAGAAGCGATGGTCCCAAGAGATGTGTAGAGCAACAGGGCCTAGGACGGAACCCAGGGGGACAGTGACACTTGAGTGACAGGCAGAAGAAAAGACAGGTAGGAGGAAAACCAAGCGTGGTTTCTGTGGTATCAAGGGAAGGGATCGCAAGAACAATCAACAGTACTGAATGCTGCTTCACAGTCGAGTACGATAAGAACTAGGAAAAGTCCGTTGGATTTAACAAGATAGTGGTTAAGAAGTCTTGCAAAGAAGTTTCCACGTTGTATTGGAAAAGCCTGACCCCAGTGGGCTTGAGGACTGTCTTGGGCAGGACACATTGCCGACAACTCCTCTCAGAATGTTGGCAGTGAATTGGAAGGCTAAAGAGGGTGTAGCTGGAGGGGGATGTTGGCTCTTCACCAGGCCCCTCTTCTGCTGCCTGGCTCTGGAGAGGCACGCCAAATTTATAGGAGCCCTGGTCTGGCCTGGTAAGACCTGGGCTTGAGTCTTGGATTGCTAGTTATGTAGCCTTGAACAAGTCACCCAAGTTCTCTGGATTTGTTTCTTCCACTGTACAACGAGGATGAGATCTTCCAAGTCTAAGTTAACCATAAGGTTCAAAGGGGGCGAGAGTCAACGTGCATGGACTGTTTGCCGGAGAGTAAATGGAGGTGCTTTTCCTCTCTCCCCCTCATCCTTATTCAGGTTCAAAAATGACAAAGCTAACTACTCGCTCAACACGGATGACCCTCTCATCTTCAAGTCCACCCTGGACACTGATTACCAGATGACCAAACGGAGCATGGGCTTTACTGAAGAGGAGTTTAAGAGACTGGTGAGTGGTATGAGCCATGTCAGCCTTGACTCTGGGACCCGGAAATTCTCCTTCCTTCCTGAGTAGCCTGGTGGTCCTGTCCAGGGGCTGCCACCTTTGGATACGAGGTGCCACTTTGCTTGACAATCCAAGAGACTAATTCAGGCTGAACTTCTGATCTAAGAGGCGGCTTTTTATCCTCTGCTTGGGTTGAGTGCTCTCAAAGACTCTGAAAGCTGTTCACCCTCTTTCCAGAAAGATATGCCCAGCTATAAAACTTTTCATATACATTTCAGGCCATCCATAGATCCCAGGCTGAGCCCTGATCTTACGAGTTATGAAACCTGAGTCTGTCTCTGCAAGAGTGTCTCTCTGGCCCCACAATCCCACCTTGTCTTTCTAAAGGCTTCCCCAACTTTCTTCTCATTATGTATCATGAAGTGAGTGCCACATTAAAAACACAGAGCCTCATGGTCTCTGCTCTGACACTTGCTGTTGTGTGACTCTGGACAAGTCCCTCCCACCCTCAGCTTAATTCCTCATGTTCAGTGAAGATGGACTCTCACTACCCTATCAAGGGCTCCCTTCCATGTTCTTTGGTTCCATGTTGTTTGCCATGCTGACCCTTCCAGAATATCAATGCAGCACAGTCCAGTTTCCTCCCAGAGGACAAGAGAGAGGAGCTTCTGCATGTGCTCTATGAGGCCTATGGAATGGTAGCTCCAGCCTCTGGGTATGTTCCTATCTGGGCTCCTGAGCATTACCCTGCCCTGGCTCCAGACTGTTTCTTGTGGGACTGTGAGCAAGATGCCCTTCCTTTCTGGGCCAGCACCAATGATATATGATCACTCCTGGCTCCAGAGTAACCTCCTAGATTGGCATATGTTATGTACAATGCCGTCTTGAGGATGGAGTCCTCGTAACTGTGTCGAGTCGCCGCCGACACACTTACCTTCATTCCTTCTATGAAGACTGTGATTCAGTAGTCAGCTGAAGCTCTTGAAGCCTGTGTGCCTGTTTATGTACATGGATACCTCAGTGTGTCCACACAGCTGTCCTCTGATTATGTGCCTGGGCCAGGACCAGGGCCATTGCCAATGGGCTTGGTTGAATCGGAAACCCTCCTCCTGGGAATCTGGTGCTCAATAAAGATGTCCATGTTTATTATTGTGGCTGATGTTGTGTGGCACATGGTGGAGTATTGTGGTCTTGGTGGGGTGAGGGTGAGAGGGGCCCCTGGGGCTCAGACTCAGGCAGCCTGCACAGCAGCAGGGACTCCAACCAGGCCCAGTGGAGGCTGTGAATGGGAAGCCGGAGCTTCCAATGCTGGGAGCTAAGAGGGCCGCAGAGCCTGCCTGCCCTCCAGAAGAAATATGACTTCTCTTATGGGTTCTCTGCTTAAATGCTCCCTGAACTCTTAGCCCCCTCCTACTCTAGGTTATACAGGGAACCCCCTCCTCTGGGTTCCTGTAACTGGGCTGGGATAAGAGAGGCTGAGGGAAGAGGACACGCTGGTCACTCGGCCCAGAGCGGTGCCAGCTTCTGGGCAATGCCAGCATTCTCGGGGTTTCACTCCATGGAAGCCTGGAGCAGGAATAGCCCTTAGCTAGTTGTAGGCTTTGGAAGATCAAGGCTCAGCCCCTGCTTTTGCTGATTAAAAGAGAAATAATCATAAGCCAGTCACTCAAACCATCAGCATTTATTTCCTGGATATGCGGTGTCACTTATCTTGATAGAAAGGGCAAGGAGTTGGTCAGATAGTTTTGAGCACAAAATTCCTTCCCTAAAAGTGGATCTGCAAAGCTCCACAAGGGAGCCTCAAGGCTGCATAGATGGTCAATGGGTTTAGCTTAAAATGGCTTCCCCCCCAAACTGAATCCATTGTCAGCTCCCTCCCGCTTTGCTGAAAAACAAGTTTAAAGTATTTAAAAAGTTTAAAAGTATTTTCTTAAAAAACGGATGAGAAGGTCTTGACCCCGAAGGTTGGGGTTGGGGAGAAGGGTTGGTGTTGGGACGTGGTCCCTACCCAGGCCTCCCACTGGGGCTCGTGAGAGGAGCCTTCATGGGTGGGCTGCTCACGCTGGTGAGCAGGGCCCAGCCCGAGTCCCAGGACCGGCTGAATAAATAACATCCTGCAGTTTACAGTGTCTAGAGTGTCTCTGGGCACGGGGAGGAGGTGGAGGGACTGTGGAGCCTGGGTGTGGGCAGAGGGCTTTCCCAGGGCAGGGCCAGGGCAGCCTCTCAGGGGGCCACTCAGCCTGGCCTGGGGACTGGTGGGCAGGCTCACCAGGGACACAGGGCTCAGAAGAGGCTGCCGGGCCAGTGCTGGGGCTCCCCTTCCCGAAAGGACAGCAGGTCTCTCTTCCAGCCTCCTTGGGCAAGGTTGGACTCAGGACGAGGTGGTCCCCTCACTGCTCTCAGGCTGGGTGCTCGCCGCCTTGTCTGGGCTGCTCGCTTCTGCCTGCCCTTCTGGAGAGGAGAGAAAGATGAGGTGTTTCCCCAGGCCTGTGGACATGCATGTAAAGCATGGGAGGAGGGCTGGCAGGGCCCAACAAATTGATAAATGGTGGGTCAGCCCTGGGGGCAGGACAGCAGCTAGACTGGGCTGCCAAAGGGAACTTTAGCCTGGTCTGTGACATTTTAATTTTACACACACATACCTGCAGTGTCACTACTACATTTACAGCTCAAAGGTGAGGGTCTTCGATGGTGCTAAAGCACCAGGGGAGAGGCGGCTAAGGACAAGGAGGCTCGTGCAGGTTCCCCAGAGGGCGAGGGCAACTGTTAAGTCCCCAGCACCTAACAGGAGCTCAGTGGAGGCCATTGTTCTTCTAAGACAGACAAGGGCATTGAACAAGGCCAGCTCAGGGCAGTGCCAGGGTATGGCCTGCATCAGGGGCTGGAACTGGAAGGAGCCCAGTGGCTGCTTCAGTGTGCTATGTCCTTGAGGTCCCAGGGGGAGGGCCTGGGGGTGCTGACAGTGCATCCTGGAATTGAGGAGGGGGGAGTCAGTCACAGTGCTGCTGGCAGCCTCCACCCTTCTCACCAACCCCATCTGGCTGGAAACCTTGGTGAGAAGCAGGGGTGGGGGAGAGGGCCTGTGCCAGGCTCAAAGGGTGGAGTGACTTGCCCAGTAAGGCGGGGCATAAGTCTGGGTCCCCTGACCCAGGTTCTCTCAAGCTCTGCCGTGGGAGATGCGACAGGCATGGCCCTGCCAGCCACTGGAGCAGCCTTGCGGGGTGAGGACAGCACCGTGCTTGCTCCCAGGCCCTCCAGTCTCGGAGCCCTTATTCGGCTGAGTAATAATCCGGCAACTACCCACACGGTGCCCTGCAAGGCCCTGGCCTATGGGCAGAGCTCAGTCAGTGGTGTGGTTCTTACACTCTGGTGACACCCATACAATGTCGCCAGCTCACCCAGGGCCCGGGTTCAAATCTATCCCTCACTGGACCAGCCCTGCTGCCATGCTTGCCTCCTGCAGGCTCAGCCCTTTCCGTGAATGAGAACCAGCACCCTGTGCTGAGCTCCAGGGGCTGCAAACTGAACAGGCCCTTTTCCCTGCAATCCAACAGCAACCCTGGAGTGTGATTAGGGTCGTGATACGGATGAGGAAACTGAGGCTCAGTGAGAACGGACTTGCCTGGAATCAAGCACAGGGGCCCTGCCTGCCGCCAGAGCCCATGGCCCTTCCACTAGATTCAGCTTCTTCCAATAAACTGCCCTCTCCAGGGTTATAAAGACCTGTATCAACATTACCTCACTGTGTCCGCTTAACAGTCTTAGGAAGCGGGGTTAGTAGTAGCGAGCAGTACGGACAGAACTTGCACGTCTGAAGCTAAAGTCTGCACCTGATCAACCCTCCCCACCTGTCCCCAGGCTCCCTCCTCTCCTGGGGTGGTACCTGCAGCAAATGCTTGGTCCCACAGGGGCCTTCTGGCCCTCCAGGAGCCTGACAAACCAGACTGTGCTTGGGCAAATTTTCCAGCTTGTGATGCCCTATTTGGCCCCGAGTCTCCTGGCCCTGCAAGAAGGGACACTGTCTCTTTAAATTCCCCAGTAATGGCCTTGCCATTCACTTCCTGTGGGACCTCAGGGGAGTCAGATCATCTCTCATCTCTTGGAGCCTCTGCTTCCTGATCTACATGGCGAGCAAGGCCCCTACCCCGGGTGGTGATCGGTGTGGGTGGCAATGGGCAAGCGCAGGGTACCCGTATGCTCCGCTGGCACATGGGCATGGCTCTGCCAAGAGGAATGCTCTTCTGTGCCAGCCCTGGCCTCTCCTTCGGCCCACGGAGAAGGTCCTTGAGACCTTTCCTCTCCAAACAGCACCCTCGGGACTCCCTGGGGTCACTTTCCAAGCACGATTAGCAAGTGTCTGTGGTGACCCAACTCTGGGCAGCACGCACACATTTCTGCCCATCCTGCCCACAGTGTAGCTCTCATTCTCAGACACTGTGCTCCCTGCTTGAGGAAATAGGGGAAAGACAAAGCTTTGCATACAACGTGCCAGGAATGTTAATGAATACCCGGGGGGCCCCCCCACAGGCCAGGCCTTCTCCCCTTTCCCCACCCTGGCTGTGCACTGTCCATTAGGAAGCTTCAAGCAAACGCAGCCTCCCAGGCCTGCTGGATCAGAATCTCTGGGGCACCTGGAACTCTATTCCCACTCCCTCAGTGAGTTCCCTGGACTGAGCCAGGCTGAGACCTGCCTGCGGGAACTGCTAACTGTGGGGTCTCCTGCCAGCCTCCTCCACCTGGATTCCACCATTAGTGCTTCACTTCTTTGTGGTGAGCACTGTTCTTTCCTCGGGTCCTCCTTTTAAATGCCAGTTCCCCGGCAGGCAAATGTGATGCGCCTGGAGGACCAGACACCTTAGGGATTCTCAGACAGGCAACAGCGTGTCTGTAGGGCCTGGGTGCACGGACGAGCGGCTACAACTGCTGAGGCAGAGGGAGGCAGAGACAGTTTCCCAGAGCCGATGATAAGGATACAGAAGCTGAGAGAGACAGAGAAGCAAAAAGACAGACAGACAGAGAGACAGACAGACAGAAAGAGACAGTAAGTGAGCACGCCTGTGGGCATCATGCCCAGCATGGCAGCTGGACATTTTGGTTATCCAGTCAGTCAGTGAACAGCCATTGACTGGGCTCCTCTATCACGTGCCAAACGGTGCCAGGCACTGTGAGCACCGACACAGACCAGGTGCTGGAGAAGCCCTGTCCGGAGGAAGGGCACTGTGGGACTACAGAAGCAGCAGAGAAGAGGTGTTCCCCCGTCTGAGAGGGCGGGCCACTGTCAGGGAAGGCTTCTCGGCTCAGCAGGTGTCTGGCCCACTAAGAATGAGGAGTCAGGCAGGGAGTGGGGAGGAGAGAATAGAGGGAGCAGTGGTTAGGGCCCATCACTCACAGGGCACTAGGGGACTAAGAGGAGAGCTGAGGCTGGAGAGGGGGCAGCAGGGTGAGGCCCGTGGGGGCACCTGTGGCTGGTAAGGAGTTTGGGCCACATAACAAGGGAGGGCTCACAGACCCCTCCAACACTGAATACTTTGCAGTGAGGTAAAGTTGGGGCTTCCAGGGGGCTCTCTCTCGAAGCTAAGTTCCCATGCTATCAATGTGATCCTGCTGGGTGACCCTGATCACCACCCAACTTCTCTGGGCCTCAGAGGATGGTTCCATGCTCCCATGAAGTCTGCTCTGAGGAAGCTCATAGGTCACCCTGGCCAGCAGGGACCAAAGGCTCTTGGCTGGGGCCACATAGGGGGAAGACAGGGTCGTGGCTCAACAAGGACTGCCTCAGTGGAGGAGAGACACAGAGCCTGGCAGCTGCAATGTGCTATAGGAAGTGATGTGACAGAGACACAGCCTCCATCGTGCCATGGGACATGGTGGAGAGGGCCTTGTCAGTGTAGGGGGACCAGGGAGGGCTTGTTAGAGGAGGGGCCTAGGGCTGGCCAGTGGGTTTGGGCCTAGAAAAGGACAAAAGACAGATGGAGGGAGGGGTATCCCAGGCCACACATGGGGCGGCAGATGCTATGTTTCCTCTGTTTGTTCATACAGCCTGTGGCCCCTGTGCACCTGCTCTGTGGGAGGCAGAACGGGACACCCCTTGTTCAAGAGTGATATGGGTCAGATGATTGGGGCAGGGGCAATTCAGCCATCAGGAAAGGCCCCTCTGAGGGCCTGGTGTCTGTGCTCAGGCCTGGAGAGTGCAGAGGCGGCAACCACACAGGACTAGCTGAGAGATGTTCTAGGCAGAGGAAACCGGGAGGTAAAAGGCCCTAAGGGGGTATGAGTGCCTTGACTGAGGAACAGCCCAAAGGGGTGTGGCTACAGGGGGAAGGTGAGGGGGGAGTGGAGAAGGGGGCCCAAGGGGCAGATAGGACCTGGTCATGTATCAGGACTACTGGAGGGCACTGAGACGAGGGTGGCTTTACTCTGGGTGTGATGCCACTGGAGATCTTAGAGAACCATGCCAGGACAGGACGGTTTAAACAAATCCTGCTGGCTGTGGTGTAGGCAAGACAGGAGGGCAGGAGTGGGTGCAGGGAGAGCAGGAGGAGACCACGTCGTCGGCCAGGGGAGAACTAAGGATGTGGCTGCGGGGTGAAAAGAAGTGAAGGCCCTATCATGGATCTTGGAGGCAGAACTGACTGGACGTGCAGGTGGACTGAGTGGGTGGGGGGAGGGAGGAGCCCAGGATGACCAGCTGAGGAGTCCTTGTGATCTGATACCCTCCTTCGCACCGGGCCCTGGGCACCCTCCAGCCTAATGTTTGGCTGGACTCAGCCACTGACTGTAGGACTGGGGTCTGATTTCAATGTAGCATCTTCTCCAAGAAGGAGAGTAGGCAGTTTTGGACCTGGCAGCCAGTTTTGGAAGCCAGCAGTCACCTCTCACGTGGAGGGGTGCACAGACCCATTGGCTCTGACCTGCCCCCTCGAGAGTCAGCTCGCCCATGTCTCCAGCCAGCTTCCTCACGCTCACAGCCTCGGAGTCTCCCTGGATGTCAGGCACTGCGTTCCGACGGCCTGTTCGGTCACAGGAGATGAAGTCCGAGTAGGAGGACTCGACCTCCATCATGCCTGTCGCATCATTCTCGAGCCTGTGGGGAGAGGCAGAGGTGAGTCCAGACGCTGGTGCAGAGGAGACTCAGCCCCAGCTCCCCAACTCTTTGACAAAATAACAGTTACTGCCTTTTTGGTTGGAGACAAAATAGAAAGCACAGAAAAGCACCAAGAACCAAGCAAGTCACCCATAATTCCACCACCCAGACAATCACTGTCAACATTTTAAAGAACATGCTATCAATATTTATCTAAGTCACTGATAAATATTTACACATTTGTCACTATTATGTGCCAGGCGCTGACTAGGTGCTGCAGATACATCAGTGAACAAGTCAGTATGGTCCTTGCCTTCAAGGAGCTTACAATCTAATAACTGAGTAGTTACCACAGTGCTCAGGGCTTCAAGGGAGAATGCAGGGTGCTGGAGTGACTACTAGGGCCGGCCCAAGGCTGGCAAGTGACATTTTAGCTGAGAACCAAGGATTAGTACACATTATCTAGGTCAAGAGTGAGGGGAAGAGCATCCCAGAGAGGAGAACAGCATGAGTGAAGGCTCTAGGGAGTGGAAGGCATCATGTACCAGAAGAACAGAAAGAGTCTGGAGTGTGGAAGAAGAGGAACAGTGACAGCAAGGACACTGCTGAGGTAGGCAGGGACCAGATCACACCTGTAACTTGGCCTCTGAGGGGTTCTGGGTGAGGTCAGGAATGGTCAGATCTGCCCTCTACAAAGATGACTCTGGCATCTGTGTGGAGCAGGGCCTGGAGGGGGGCAAGTTAGGCAGCTCCTGCAGAAGTTCAGGTGCAAGAAGACGGTGGGTGGGAAAAGGTGGTGGTGGCCATCATATAGATTCTAGACGTATTTTGGAGGATGAATCAACAGGACTTGGTGTATGACTGATGGGAAGTCAGGTTTTTGACCTGCATAAGTAGGTGGGCAGAATTGTGGGTTACTGAGATGGGGAATGGGAGAGGAGGACTATTTTGAGGAGCGGAGGTGGAGTGGAGATTATGCTTTTTTTTTTTTTTGGCCATGTTAACTCTAAGAGGAGAAGGAGAGTAGGTCCATGGTGATACAGGGCTGGAGCTCAGAAGAGGAAGCTCCTCAGGGGAGGACAGATATGAAATGAGGAGTTATTACTATAGAGTTGGTGGTTCACAGCCCTGGTGGTTGATAATACAGCCTAGAGAGAAGAGAACCACTTATATAAAGAAGAGCCATATACATTTAAATAATTACTTTAGAGTCATACCATATATTTCACTTTATAGTCTGCTCTTGCAAACACTTTAGAACATGTCATTGAGGGTCGTTCTTTATGATTTTTGTATATGCACACTTGGCTGTCCCATGATTTATTTGACCACTCACCAGAAATGAACATGGAGGTGCTTAGCTCTGTTGGCACAGTGGTTAAGCATTCAGCTGCTAACCAAAAGGTCAGCAGTTTC
>NW_004443944.1:19435858-19437643 GCF_000243295.1 Trichechus manatus latirostris
GACTTTTCCTCACAGCTGACAGAAAGAGAAAGCCTTCCCTTGGAGCTGGCACTCTGAATTTGGATGTCTAGCCTCCTAAACTGTGAGAGAATAAATTTCTGCTTGTTGAAGCTATCCACTTGTGGTATTTCTGTTATAGCAGCACTAGATAACTAAGACACCATCCTTAACTATTTCCTTTGATTATGTTTCTAGAAGTAGAATTGCTGGGCTAAAGGGAAGGATGAAATAATTTTTAAGACTTCTGACACTATCTATTATCTGCTTTCCTGAATGGTACAGTGGTATTTATAATGGCAAAAAACTGGGGAAAACAATCGTTACATTCAATACTGTTCCCATTTATGTTTCCACCAGCAGCCCATGAGATTACTCATTTATCTGTACCCTTGCCAACAATAGATATTATTACATTAAGAAAAAAAAAAAAGGTTAATTTGATAGAGGAATACTAGTATCTCTCACTGAGAATCTGAGATTGTCTTAAAGTGATTAGCTCACAGTTATTCCATAAACTCGGGCTACGTGACAGACCATGAGTTAGCAAGCGAGAGGGGAAGTCCAAGCCATTGGCCTGATCTTAGGATTTGACAGTGCAGTTGGGGTGGGCTTAGCAAATTCCAATTCTAGACACACATGGGTCCACATCAAATGCTGTGTGTGTGTGTGTGTGTGAGGATGTTTAGTGCACATGGTCTGCAGCAGCAGCTGTAGGGAACCACCTAAATCTCCATCAGGAGGAGGTGACTCATCACAGGAATGCTAAAGTAATCATCAAAGAGAAATGTGTCAGATGGACATCCACTGACATAGCAAGATGTCTGAAATACTCTGGTAATTGAAAAATGCAAAACCACCCCACAATAAAACACAGTCTCTCAATATCAAAACATATATTTTTAAAAAGCAGGACACAATGGCTCCAGGAAGCAAGCAAAATAAAACACCAAATGACCTTCTGGTAGAAGACAAGGCAATGGAACTACCTGATGGGGAATTCAAAACTCTAATATTCAGGGTTCTCCAAGAGATAAAGGAAAATGCAGAAAAAAATAAGGAAAAAATAGATAAAATCATAGGAAATACAGAGAAAATCAGGGAAAACAGACAAGGCAATGGAAGAATTCAGGAAAATAATACAGGAACAAAATGTCAAAATAAATAAACAACTAGTAATCATACAAAAACAGCAATTTGAAATTCAAAAGCTAAACAACAAGAATTCAAAAATAGTTCAATAGAACGTTTTAGGAGCAAATTTGAAACAACGAAAGACAGGATCAGCAAAATTGAAGACAAATCCTTGAATACCATTTTGTTTGAGGAAAAAATCAGAGAAAAGAATGAAGAAAAATGAAGACACCCTGAGAACGATGTGGGATACAATCCAAAGCAAAAATCTGCATGTGACTGGAGTTCCAGAATAGGGCGAGAAACTGGAAAACATAGACAATCGTTGATTTGCTGACAGAAGACTTTCCTAATATCATGAAAGACAAAAAGCTGACCATCCAAGAAGATCAATGAACCCCATATAGGATAGACCCCAAAAGAAAATCACCAAGACATATCATAATCACACTCACTAAAAGCAAAAACAAAAGAATCCTGAGAGCAGCTCGAGGAAAAAGAAAAGTCACATACAAAGGGGAAACAATAAGACTAAACTCTGATTACTCAGCAGAACCCATGCAGGCAAGAAGGAAGTGGAATGACATATATAAAACCTTGAAAGAAAAAAAAACTGCCAACCAAGACTAATATATCCTGCAAAACTCTCGCTCA
>NW_004443944.1:19438605-19440416 GCF_000243295.1 Trichechus manatus latirostris
GGTAAAGGACAGAACATCTAGAAAGAAACTCAACAAAGATACAGAAGATCTAATGGCTACAATCAACCAGCTTGACCTCACAGACATACATAGAATGCTCCACCCAACAGCAGCAAAGTACACATTCTTTTCCAATGCACGTGGAATGTTCCCCAGAATAGACCACATCTTAAGCCAGAAATCAACGCTCAGCAAAATTGAAAACATTGAGATAATACAAAGTATCTTCTCTGATCACAATGCCACCAAAATAGAAACTAACAACAGGAAGAGCAAGGAAAAAAAAAAAAAATCAAATACATGGAAACTGAATAACACCTTGCTTAAAAACTACTGGGTAGTAGAAGAAATCAAAGATGGAATCAAAAAATTCCTAGAACCAAACGATAATGAAAACACATCATATTAAAACCTTTGGGACCCCCATAAAACGAAATGGGACTAATGAGGCATAGCAGTCCAGGGACAAGGGCCAGAAAGCAGAAGGGGACAGGAGAGCTGGTGATAGGGAACCCAAGATTGAGTAAGGATAGTGTTGATGTGTTGTGAGGTTGTTAACTATTGTCATAGGGCAACATGTGTACTAACTGTTAAGTGAGTAAATATTTTGTTCTGTAAGCCTTCATCTAAAGTGAGAATAGCAGCACAATTGAAAGAGCATAGCTGATATCACTGAACTGTGCATGCAGAAATTTTTGAAATGCTGTATCTTTGGCTATGTATGTTTTCACCAGAAAAAAAAAAGGTCGAGAAGGGAGAGGGTTGACATGTTGTGGGGTTGTTAACCAATGTCATAAAACAATGTGTGTACTACTGTTTCATGAGAACCTATTTGTTCTGTAAGCCTTCACCTGAAGTATAATAAAGAAAAGAAAAAAAAAACCTTTGGGACACAGCCAAAACGGTGCTCAGAAGTCAACTGATAGCAATAGATGGCATACGTCAAAGGGACAAAATCAAAACATTAGCTATACAACTCGAACAAATAGAGAACAGTAAAAGAAGCCCACAGCCACCAGAATAAAGGAAATAATAAAGATCAAAGCAGAAATAAGTGAAAAAAACAAAAAAAAAAACAGAAAAACAATAGGAAGAATCAACAAAACCAAAATTGGTTCTCTGAAAGGATCAACAAAATTGACACACCACTGGCCAAACTGACAAAAGAAAAACAGGAGAGGATGCAAATAACCCAAATAAGAAACAAAAGTGGGGACATTACAACAGACCCAACTGAAATAAAAAGGATCATAACAGAGTACTAGGAAAAACTATCCTCCAACAAATTTGACAACCTAAAGGAAATGGACAAATTTCTAGAAACACACTACCTACCTAAACTAACACAAACTGAGGTCGAAAATCTAAGCAGACCCATAACAAGAGGAGAGACTTAAAAGGTAACAAATAAAAACTCCCAACAAAAAAATCCCTGGCCCAGATAGCTTCACTGGAGAATTCTACCAAACATTCAGAGAAGAGCTTGCACCAGTACTACTCAAACTATTTCAGAACATAGAAAAGGAAGGCATACTTTTGCATTCATTCTATGAAGCCAGCATAACCCTGATACCAAAACCAGGCAAACACACCAGAAAAAAAGAAAATTACAGACCAATATCTCTCATAAATATAGATGCAAAAATTTTCAATGAAATTCTAGCCAACAGAATTCAGCATCATATCTAAAAAATAATAATAATACACCACAACCAAGTGGCATTCATACCAGGTATGCAAGGATGGTTCAACATTAGAAAATCAATCAACATAATCCACCACATAAATTGAACAAAAGAAAAGAATCACAT
>NW_004443944.1:19441347-19478925 GCF_000243295.1 Trichechus manatus latirostris
AAAACTGGATGTCCATCTGTAAAAAAAATGAAACAGGACTCATACCTCACATCATACACAAAAACTAATTCAAAATGGATCAAAGACCTAAATATAAAATAAAAAACTATAAAGATCATAGAAAAAAAAATAGGGTCAATGCTAGAGGCCCTGATACACGGCATAATTAGGATACAAACCATAACTAACAATACACAAACACCAGAAGATAAGCTAGACAACTGCAATCTCTAAAAATTATACAGTTACGCTCATCAAAAGACTTCATCAAAAAAGTAAAAACAGAGCCTACAGACTGGAAAAAAATTTTTGGCTAAGACAAATCCAACAAAGGTCTAATCTCTAAAATCTGTAGGAAAATCCAACACCTCTACAACCAAAAGACAAATAATCCAATTAAAAAATGGGCAAAAGATATGAACAGACACTTCTCCAAACAAGACATTCAGGCAGCTTACAGACACATGAGGAAAT
Source organism: Trichechus manatus latirostris (assembly GCF_000243295.1). Classification (NCBI taxonomy): domain Eukaryota; kingdom Metazoa; phylum Chordata; class Mammalia; order Sirenia; family Trichechidae; genus Trichechus; species Trichechus manatus. Next base: position 19,441,822 of record NW_004443944.1, read on the forward strand.
GCTCGGGATCACTAGCCATTAGAGAAATGCAAATCAAAACTACAATGAGATACCATCTCACCCAAACATTACTAGCACAAAGCAACAACAACAACAAAAAAGAATAACAAATGTTGGAGAGGTTGTAGGGAGTTTGGAGCTTGGAACACTTATGCATTGCTGGTGGGAATGTAAAATGGTACAACCATTTTGGAAAACGATATGGCGCTTCCTTAAAAAGCTACAAATAGAAATACCATACAATCCAGCATTCCCACTCCTAGGAATATCTCCTAGAGAAATAAGAGCCATCATACCAATAGACATATGCACACCCGTGTTCATTGCAGCATTATCCACAATAGCAAAAAGATGGAAACAACCTAAGTCCCCATCAACAGATGAATGGATAAACTACAGGACATACACACAACGGAATACCACACAACAACAAATGATGATGAATCTGCAAAACATCTCACAACATGGAAGAATCTGAAGGGCACTATGCTGAGTGAAATCAGTCAATCACAGAAGGACAAACACTGTGTGAGACCACGATTATAAAAACTCATGGAAAGATTTACACACAGAAAGAAACAGTCTTTGACGATTATTAGGGAAGGGAGGGCTGGGGAGAGAAAAACACTAACTAGACAATAGATAAGTGGTAACTTTGGTGAAGGGTAAGACAGTACACAATACGGGGCAGTCAGCACAGCTTGACCAAGGCAAGGTCATGGAAGTTTCATAGACACGTCCAAACTCCCTGAGGGACCGAAACACTGGGCTGAGGGTTGGGGACCTGGGTCTCAGGGGACATCTAGCTCAATTGTCATAACATTGTTTATAAAGAAAATGTAGTACATGCTACTTTGGTGAGTAGTGTCCGGGGTCTTAAAATCTTGTGACCAGCCATCTAAGATACTTCACTGTTGTCACCCCGTCTGGAGCAAGGGAGAATGAAGAAAACCAAAGACACAAGGGAAAGATTAGTCCAAAGGACTAACGGATCACAACTACCACGGCCTCCACCAGACTGAGTCCAGCACAACTAGATGGTGCCCGGCTACCACCTCTGACTGCTCTGACAGGGATCATAAAAGAGGGCCCTGGACAGAACTGGAGAAAAATGTAGAATAAAAATCAAACTCACAAAAAAAGATCAGACTTACTGGTCTGACAGAGACTTGAGAAACCCCGAGAGTCTGGCCCCAGACACGGTTTTAAGTCAGTATTGAAGTCACTCCTGAGGTTCACCCTTCACCCAAAGATTAGACAGGCCCATAAAACAAAATGAGACTAAATGGGCACACCAGCCCAGTGACAAGGACGAGAATGCAACAGGGGACAAGAAAGCTCGTAATGGGGAACCCAAGGTCCAGAAGGGGAGAGTAGTGACATGTCATGGGGTTGGCAACCAATGTCACAAAACAATATGTGTATTAATTGTTTAATGAGAAACTAATTGGCTCTGTAAACCTTCATCTAAATTACAATAAAAAAAAAATCCAAATAAAATAAAACTCAGTCTCTGTGGGGAAGGATGTTAGCATGAAAAAAAAAATCTGAAAGAACAAATACCAACTTTGTCAATTTCTTTGTGATAACAGGAAACTTTCATTTTCTAAGTCTATATTTTTGTAATGGCTGGATTTTATATAAGCCCAAGTTATTCTGTAATGCTTTTAAAAGGTAACTGATGGTGGCAGGAAGTGCCCAGAAAGCGCCCAGGGTGGGGCCCTGTTGTTAAGTGATGTCAGGGAGGGGTGGGGAGGAACTCAAAGGAGAAGGAGCTGGGCCCCCATTTCCCCACAAAACCTAGCTCAGAACAGACACCTAATGAATGAATTAGGGGTCCTCAAAGATCACGCAGGGGAGACCGGGGAGGTGTCCTGCAGTAGAAAGAGAAAAGAATGAGACATAGGACCTTGTGTTACAAAACCTGGTCTGCTAAGTGACCCTAAGCAAGGCTCTGCCCCTCTCTGGGCCTTTGTTCTCCCCCATCTGTATAATAAAGGTGGGGCCAGAAATCTGTCTAAGGCAATACCCCTAAGCTCCAGCAGATGGTGTGGCCTGCCTATTTTTCTTAACTGCCTTGAGGGAGGCAGGCTTTGGTTCCCCCTAGCAAAAAGAATTCCCAAAAGTCCAGGAGGCAGTTCCTTCTTCAGGGCACAGAAGTTTCACTCCTGCCTTCTCCCTCAGGGAACCTGCTCAAAGCTGCAGAACAGGGGAATGGCCTGTTGTAATAGCAATAACAGTAACAAAAACAAAGGGAAAAAGTTACGACAATACTAACAATAGTAAAGATGATAGCATTTAGTAAGTGCTTATGTGTTAGGTACATCACTTATTTGATCGCCACAACAGCCCTCTGGGGTAAGTTTACAACCATGATTCAGAAAGGTCTCAGGTGGACCCATCTGACTCCCAGGCCCAGACTCACCCACCACAGTATAGCTACTGCTTATGAGAAGGGGCAGACCCTGAGCAGGCCACACCATCTCCCTGAGCCTTCGTTTCTTCGTCTCTTTACTCCCAACTAGCATGTAAGCTCCATGAGAACAGGAATTTCTGTCTGGGTTTTCATCAGGCCAGACTGAAAGACCTAACCCTGGACACCAGCAGCTGAGCCAGCATGATCCGGCTGCTCCACCTCCAGACTCTCAACCAGCACCTGGCAAAGAGTAGGTGCTCCATCAATACTTGTTGAATTAATTTGAATTTATCAGTCCCTACCTACCTACCCCCTACCTATCTATCTGTGGGGATGATAAAGTGATTCCTTCTCAGGACTGCTGGGAAAGGCCTCTGTCCACCACAGAGCGCTGCGCAGATGTTCTTGTCTGACACCTGCAGGATCTGAAACCAAGGGATGGAGTTACTAGCTCCATCAAAAAGGCCAGCTTCACACTGGAACAGATTCCCTGGGGCTTTGGCCCTTGCCCTTGGCTCACCTGACTTTACAAGCTGCCCAGTGCAGGAAGCTGACCCTCCTGGTATGGAGAGGGAACTGAGCCAAGCTGAAAGCCCAACTCTGGAAAACGCCAACTGAGCCAACGTCCTCTGGCTGCCCCATCCATATATTCTAACCTCGGGGAACAGTGATTCCAAAGATGGGTCTGGGGCTTGGGTCTAGTGAGCTCTCTGACCCACAGCACAAACACATCATTTCGTTTATTTTCTACATTTGTGTTCTCTTTCCCCTACCCTTTGCCCTTTAAAGTCAACAGCAAATGAGAAGAATTCTCAGAGTTGGAAATCAGTCGGAAAATGGCCACTCAGGCTATTAATGAAGAGTGTAAACTGTTGCAATCACACGGGGAAGTGATTTAACAATGTGCATCAAGAAACCTCAACCTTTTTTCATATCCTTGAGCCATAAATCAACTTAAAATAATTTAATATAAGAAAATAATCCAAGTTGTGCATAAAGATTAATGTACAAAGATGTTCATTATAGAATTATTTATAATAGTCAAAAACTGAAGACACCAAGATGAGCTCCTAAATGGACAACAGAGGGGAAATATATACACATTTCACTAATTTATATACAGATGAAATGATGTTTGTGAATATTTTTTAAACGCTTGGGAAACTGTTCACAAATGTTGTTAAGTGAAAAAAGAATCTCAATGATATAATCAAACCAAACACCACATCTGTTGCCATCAAGTCAATTCCAAATCATGGTGACCTCATGTGTTACACAGTAGAGCTGCTCCATAGGGCTTCTTGGCTGCAATTCTTATGGAAGCAGATCACCAGGCTTTTCTTCCATAGCACCGCTATGTGGGTTTGAACCACCAACCTTTCAGCTAGGAGAGTGCAAACCATTTGCACCACCCAGGGGCTGCTTATATAATCATATATATTAACATTTTTTAATTAAATTATGAGTGATTAAATTTTTTTTGTATTCTAAAAATTTTCTACAATAAAAACATTCTCTTTATTTTTTAATTGTTTAATTTTTGAATATGTATGTATGCATGTGGTATAAAACTCAAAAGATATAAATGGAAAAACAGTAAGAGCTCAATCTCCTTCCCACCTACCCCAGAACCCTCCCCAAGGCATGCACAGCTACCTTGAATCATTCCAGAGTTAGTCTATGGATTCCCTCCGTCCCTCCCTCCCTCCTTTCCTTCCTTCCTCTATGAGTCCCTTCCTCGCTCCCAGCTTCCTTTCCTCCCATCTGAATAATGAAGATTGAAGAATGATCTCTAAGTCTGTTTCAGTGCTGACATTTCATATAATCATTCTTCATTTATTAAGTGTTTACTCAGAACCTTCTATGTGCCAGGCACTGGGTATACATTGGGAGACTTAAAAGATATGTTCTCTACCCACATGAAATTTACAATCTGATAAGAAAAAAAAATCACTAAAAAAGTAAATAAATCCATAATCACAAAGTATGATAAGTGCTATGGAACAAGACAGCAGGGTTCTTTCTCTGCACAAATAATTCACTTAAAGGCTGTATGGTCAGGGAAGGCCTCCTTGAAGAGATGACTTTGGCTGAGATCTACCAAGAGTTGGATAGAGAAGGATCCAGGCAGGGCTAACAGATAATCTAACAGCAAGCTAATATCTCACACCCCCGCTCTCGCCCTATGGGATGCTAAACAGTGAAGTAACCTAGTTCCTTCCTCAGCCTCAGGAAGTTCTAGTGCCTTTGTAGAGTCTGGATGCTTGTAAGGCATTTGACTGACTCAGAATGTCTCAGATGGAAGTAAGGAACCTTGCACTCTGCTCCGCAAACATCTCCACATCCAAGGTCAGAGCTCCTGCAGGTGCTTACTCTGTGGGGTCAGGGGAGTCAGGGGTACTGTCAGGTGTCCCTACAGACAGCAGTCTTCTCTCTTGTTTCCAATACTCCCTCCAGCTTTGTAAACTAAAGAGGCCCTCGGCTATGCCAACAGCTACACAGTCTGCTTCCAAGTCTGCAGCTTCAGTGGTCAGACGGATTCCATGACAGCTTCAAATTGTTTTTCCAAATATACTACAAAGGTCATTTCCTGGTTGTTGTTTTTTTTTCTTTTTTAAAAAATCAAGTATTTGCAGAGACTGTATAAAGACAAAGCAGACCATTTTGCAGAGAACACAGAGCCCGGAGTGGAACTGCGTCCTGTGGGAGAGGCCTCCTGGGAGTGGAGAGAAGGTTCTCTAAGGGTTCTCTGAGGGATGAAAAGGCTGTGGAATGGCCTAGTGAGCTGGCATTCTCCAAATTCAAAAGGAAACAGCTTCTCTCTGTGATGAGAAGCCAGAACAAGAGAGGTAGTAAGGCACACAGAAAAGCCAGGGCCCCAAACTGAGTACATTCTTCCAGGAAGAGGGAGGCTGAGAGCAGGGTGGACGAGAAGCTGGTTTTGGCCATGTGGGAACCAGCACCAAAGCTGGTCAGAGGCACACCAGTGACGGTCACCACAGAGGAGCCTGTCTCCTGCCAGGGCAGCATCTGCTGCCATTCAAAGAGCAGTCCCAGTGGGGCTTTCACTAGAAGGCAGGCGGGCCGGCCCTTTGGCCTCTGCACCTGGAAAGCACAGACCATGCAGCCCAGGTGCAGGCAGGTGGAGAGAGTGCATTGCAAGGCCGTGGGGTGAGGAGGAAAGGGCAGGGTACCGGAGTCAGACAAGGTTCTCAGTGATATTCATGGTGCCAGTCCCACATCCTCCTCTTACACAGCCTCTCAGTGCATTCAACATTGCAGATCGCTTGCTTCTCAGACCACTCTCCTCGAGAGGCTTCCAGACACCACACCCTCAGAGACCCCCTTCGTACTTCTCTAGTCACTTCTCAACCTCCTGCACACAGGCTCCTCCTCCTGTCCCAGACCTTTATGTTAGAGCCCCCAGGACTCGACTCTCTCTCTAGTCTCTTCCTGGGGGCTCTGGCCCTTCCCTATGGTCTTAAATCGTATGTGTTGATGACTCCCAAATAGCGCCAAGCCTCTCTTATGAGCTCTAGATTTGTGAATGTAACTTGGGTTTCTCACCAGCCTTTTAAACTCCACATGTTAAAGGCATAAGCCTGCCCTCCTTCCGTCTTCCCCAGTTCAGTGAAGGCCCTCCCTGACCATCCTGGTCACAGAGTGTTCCCTCGTGCTATTCTGTGCCACTTTACCCTGTCTGTTCTTCACAGCATTTACCGAAATGTGTGGTTATTTGTGTAATCTAGTCTCTTTCTTTCACTAAACTGTAAACTGTAAATTCCACAAGGGCAAGAGCCACATATGTCCGCTCACTGTCTGGTATAGTGGACTCAACAAATACCTGTTAAATAAACAAATGGGTGTTTCCTCATCTGTAAAATGAGGACAATAATACTGACCTCTCAGGCGTTATCGTGACAATTAAATCAACTCTTGCATGTAAAGCACAGCGCCTGGCCCAGAGTACGTGCTCAATAAATGCTAGCCATTATTATTATTGTCACAATTATGACTGAGTTGCATTGTCCTCTGATCACAGCTGCTGAAATATTTTTTTCTAAAACATACATCTTGCATGTATTCTCTTGCTTAAAATCCATTAGTGGTTACCATCTGAGAAGAAGCTTAAATGTTTTAACTAGCACGAGGCCCATCGTGATCAGCTTACCTCTCTAGTGCCACCTCCTGCCACTCAGCCACAGGTACAATTTGTAGTTCCCGTGCTGTCTCGTGCAGTTTTGCACCTGTGTGCCTTAGAGCTTGCCATATCTTCTATCTGAAATAGCATTTCCTCTTTTTCTTTGTTTTTCCAACCACAATTTATTCTCCCAAATTCAACTACAGCGTCATTTCCTCCTGGAGTCTTTCCTGACTAAATGGAGCCTCTCACAGCCCTTACCATGTGCACACAGTAACAGAGTCCTTGCCAGCCTGGCCACAAGTCTGTGAACTCCCTGCAGGCACAGAATGTGTCATGTCCACCGCACAGGGCAGGCACTTGGTCTGAGAGTCTCCTGAATGGGCATGGAGAACTGGTTATAGGCTGAGGCTGGGGTGGCAGTACGTCACGGTGACCAACACTGCAGGGCTCAAATCCCTGCGAGTCCTGGAGCAAGGAGTGGGCTTGGCTTCCTGAAGGAGTGCACACCACTGCAGTGCTGTGAAAAGGTCCAGTGGTGGAGGGGCTGGGATGGGCAGCAGAGCCTCTACAGGGCTGCAACCGCACTGTGTTTGTCTGGAATAAATGGACATGTTTGGGCTCAAGGGGTCAGGAACACTGCTTGGTTTGGCTGGTTTAGGCTTGGCTTGGGAGGCTGAGGGACATAGTGCTTAAATGACAGCACTTAAGCTTTTAAGCCCACACAGAAATTGCCTCAGAAGTAGATTTCTGGCCCTGGATTTTCACATTTTCAGGACTCTGACATGGTGGCCCTGTAGGACAAGAAGCCTCTAGAGTTCTTCTGCCTACCACTAATGCCCATCGGGCAGGCCCAGGCTGAGCTGCCTGAAGTCCAGTGCAGTATGGTGGCCACAGCAGGGGCTTTGGAGTCTCTCAGACCTTTACCCCCTCCAGCTGGGCGGTGCTGAACACCTTACCTGACTGCAGATTCCTCTTCTGTAAAATATGGTGCTCACACTTTCTCAGAAGGCTGTGGTTGGGATTAGCCACAGCCAGTATTTACAGAGCTCTTACTGGGTGCCAGACTCTGCTCAGAACCTTATAGGCATTCTCCCATTTAATGCTTGAATTTTACAGCAACTCTGTGAAATAGAAGATATTACTCTACCTGTTTTACACAAGAAGCTGAGGCTCAGAGAGCCTGAGTAACTTGCTTAAGGTCATACACCGTGGAGAAGGATCGAGCCTGCACTATTAGGCTACAAAATATGGGAAAAAAAATTAGCACCGTGCCTGGCACATAGTAAGGGTTTGTTAAAAGGTGTCCATTTCCTTCTCTCCCCTTCTTTCTCTTCTGTGCCCATTTCTGAAGGGACATCTCTGTGGTGGTTTTGAAATATGTTTGCATGTGTACTTTGACCCTCCTGTCAAGAGGTGGAGTCTGATTTGTACCCCCTTGAATGAGCAGGCCTTAGTGAGAAGCTTCTAATGAATGAAATGCAGCAGCAGTTACACTGCAGGACTTCCAAGGCAAGGTTAGAAAAGGTGGTACAGCTTCCACCTGGCTCTCACTCAGGACATGTGCCTTTGGAGCTTCAAACTGCATGTGGGAAATCTGAGGCTGCCACGCTGTGAGGAAGCCCGAACTAGCCCTGTGAAGTGACCATATGGAGCAGTCCGGAGACGCACAGAGTGAGATGTGGCTGGCCAGCCTCTATTGGTGCTATCCCCCCATCTGCTCGCTCCAACTGTTATCTACCTGCAACCACATGAGTGATCCAAGCCAGAATAGCCAGGCAAACTGTCCCCAAATTCCTGACCCACAGAAACCATGAGAGACAATAAAGTATTGCTGTTGTTTTAAGCCACTGTTATGGATCAAATTGTGTCCCCCCAAAACGTGTGTCAGCTTGGCTAGGCCATGATTCCCAGTATTATGTGATTGTCCTCCATTTTGTGATCTGATGTAATTTTCCTATGTGTTGTAAATCCTAATCTCTATGTTAGTAAGGCAGGATAGAGGCAATTATGTTAAGCAGGCAGGACACAATCTACAGGATTAGGTTGGATCTTGAGTCAAACTCTTTTGAGATATAAAATAGAAAAGCAAGCAGAGAGAAGAGGGTTCTTATTATCATCAAGCAAGAAGGGGCCTTGATGTAAGAGCCAGGAGCTGAGTATGTCCTTTGGACCCGGGGTTCCTATGCTGAGAAGCTCCTAGATCAGAGGAAGATTGATGATAAGAACCTTTCCCTAGAGCCGACAGAGGGAGAAGGCCTTCCTCTGGAGCTGGTGCCTTAAATTTGGACTTCCAGCCTCCTACACTGTGAGAGAATAAATTTCTGTTTGGTAAAGCCATCCACTTCTGGTATTTCTGTTATAGCAGCACTAGATAACTAAGACAGCCACTAAGTATTGGAAGTGATTTTTTTTTTATGCTGCAATAGATAATCAGAACAATTTCTAATGTTCTTTCCAGCTCTGAGGTTCCTTCTCTAGGAAGCTATAAAAAGCATCCCCAAAATACACTGTAGAGAATACCATCTTTATAATATTCACTCATTCATTTAACAAAATTTTACTTATCACTCAATGTGTAAGAGGCTTCAGACTAGAAGCCACAGATACAAAGACAATAAGACACTATTCATGCCCTTGAGAGAAGTTCATGGTCTAGTTGGTAAGGCAGACTCATAAACTTATAACAGAAAACCAGTGACTGGGGGGAAGGATATCAGAATGTTCAGAATCACTGGGGGGTCAGTTTCAAACTATACTCTTCACTTCCAATACGCCTGGGGGGGTGGGGCGTGCTCTCTAGCTGATGGTCACTGCCTTCATCAGCCTCTGTTACTGATGGGAGGATGATACAGCCCACCCATGTGATGGGACAGAAAAGAGTTTAGGGACCACTGCTGTAGATTCATCTTTAAAAACAATGCAATAAGAGCTATAACAAAGAGATGCACAGGTAGAGTGGGGCTCAGCAGTCCAGTCATTTACATGTTGTTGTTGTTAGTTGCCACGGAATGGGCTCCAACTGATGATGACTCATTTATACACAATCTCTAATTTTAAGGATGGTACTCCCTCTCTCCTTCCCTTTATCTTCATATTTATTGCTTGCCAGACACCGGGGTTCCAACAGTAAACAAGACAGACTCTGCCTTCACGAAGCTCCCTTCAGTGGAGAGATTCACAGTAACAAACAGAGTATCAGGTGGCAGAAGTGCAAAAGTAGGGCAAGTAGACAGGAAGTGACAGTGGAGCAATGTTTTCTAGACTGGATGGGGAAGCCTCTGTGATAAAGGTGACACTGATGCAGAGACCTGAAGGCAGTGAGGCGCGGGCCAGGCAGAGGGAACAGCATGCAGTGCAGAATGGGGGAGGATGCTTGGTGCCCAGAAAGATTAACAAGGAATTACAGAATGTTTCTTTATTCTTTCGTTCATTCTACATTTACTAAGAGTGTATTGTTTTCCAGCAATGATAACAGGTACATTTAGAGGTACTGCTTTATTTAATCCTCACAATGGAGAGACCGTGACTCAAAGAAGTGGCATGAATTGCCCAAGGTCCTCCAACCAGTTAGTGACTGACTTGGGACTTGAACCTGGGTTTCCTCATTCCTAATTCAGTATACATTCTTTAGGATGATGCATTCTGGGAATGACTCTGTCATGATGTGGAAGACAATGCATCTATCTCATCAGAGAACTGTCCTATTACCAAACTCCCTGCCTCTTTGGCTTCTCTCAGCTCAAAAGGCTCTTCCCAACTGGGTTAAATCAGGCCATGCATTGTAGTAATCGGGATGATGAGTGTTCAGAGTGCCTGGTGCATAGTGCCTAAGAAATGTTCTACAAGAATGACTGAGTTACTGAGTCAGGAGAAATAGACAATGGGTCTGCTAATGAGAAACAGCTCCACAGAGTGTGCAGTTCAATGCCCTCTGAGGGTCTGACAGGATCCTTTGCGTGCTTCCTCTTGAATTTCAAAGACTGACCCTTATCTATACGAGTGCTCTTCACACAGACAACTGCAGCAAGACGAGAGAGAAAGCAAGCCAGGGATTCAGATGACAGGAAGAGGATCCTGTGCTGAGCTATCACTGGTTCTGATGCCAATGGAGAAACACGGCCCCAGGAAAACATCATTGTTTTATAGCCACTTGCTGAAAAGAGCCTACTTGACACTAGAGGTTGACAAGTGGAAACAACTCAGGAAAAAAAAAAACTTGTCTCCTGTGTGAACTCCAAATTTGGGCAAATCAGAGACATGCTGATAGCTTCTTAGCTGACAAAGCCATTTAAAAAATACAGTAGAGTCAAACCTCATTTATCTAATTATTTCTCAGGGGATGATGACTCACTCCAGCTCACCAAGATCCCCAAACTGTTAGGCATTTTTACTATTTTAAGGATCCAAATCTTATCTGGAGACAGAAAGTAGATTAGTGGTTGCCTAGGGCTAGGGGGCTGGAGGGCTTGTGGATGAAAGCTAAGGGCTTTGAGGTTTCTTTTTAGGGTGATGAAAATGTTCTAAATTTGACTGTAGTTATAAATGCACAACTCTGTGAATATACTAAAAGCCACTGGATCGAATGCTTTAAACAGACAAATTGTAAGGTATGTTAATTATATCTCAATAAAGCTGGAAAAAAAAACCTTTATCTGAATTTTATCTGAATTATCATGGACAGAAACTCTTCTCATGTGTTACACTAACGCATTAATGTATTACCCACTTATCTTTTCTTAATGATTATGGGTTACTGCTATGAACATATACAACAATGTTCTCATTGTTAAAATACACAGGGCTCCTTGCCCTACACTAAACAGCCCCATATTTTTCTGCTTACTTTATATTTTTCTAAAAAGTCCCTTTATTTTCACCTTAGTTTGGCTGTTAAGCTCAGGTGCTTGGGTCACATACCACTTGCTGACCACTAGCTGTGTGACTTTTGGTGAGTTACTCAATCTCTCTCTGGCCCAGTTTTTCCATCTGTAAAATATTAGCACCAATCTCACTAGAGCATTGTGAGGATTAATAAAGACAATGTACATAAAGCACTGGATGCTGTTCTTGGCAGTGGTAAGCCAGAGTACATTTAAGCTATCATCACCGCTCTAGCTGCTGTCAGTGTCCCTGCCCATGCCAGCCCTGCTGAGCTATGTACACAGAAATCAGGAAACCCACATGGTGCATTCAGTGAGATGCAATGGGCTGGGTGGCATGACTTTATGAATGGACTTTGGGACACCAATAGGACTGCCTGGAGTTTCAGTATTAGGCAATTTGTCCCAGGTCACCCCTAAATTGAAAAGTCCAGAGACCTCGTATGTTCTCCCCAAATCCTGGCATCTGCGAGGCTAGTGCCCAAGAGGACACGGTGGCCCACAACACTTGGGGCTCTCTTTAGACCAATGGTTCCTAAAATGCAGAGTTCACAGACACATTTGAGAACCTGACGAAAGCTATGGACACTTGGTCGAGAGAAGTACGTATATGTGTATATATACAAATTGTGCCCATGATTACAGTGGCCCTTGAATCCCTGAAGCCCACCCATAAACCCCTAGTTAAAAACCCCAGCCCTAGTCTTCGTATCAGTCCCACCTTCTCAAGGTTTGGAGGCTCTGGGCCACAGTGCTTCAACAGCCATCAGAACAGAGGACTTTTGGGGCCTGCTCTCTTGAACTAGCCTTGGCCAGATAAACAGTCGTGGGAGTGACTACTGCATCCTAATCACTGCAAACACCTGCCTCCAGGGGGTTCTCGGGGTGCTAGTCTGAACAGAAAGCCTGGTGGCTCGGGAAGCTACTGTCCAGCAGGACCCAGAAACCTTGCTACGGAGCAAGGCAGCTGCCTGCCAAACGAGACCCTCCGCTCTGCCAACGGAGAAGAGGAACCCTATGAGATGTGCTGGAGGCAAAGTCTGCCATGAGAGGGAGCTCAGGGGAGCTGGAAATCGCCCAAACTCCTGGGACTACCAGGACGTGGACAGAGAGATAAAGAAGCTCAAGACTCTGCCCAACTACAAGGAGATGAGCTGAAATACGGAGTCAGAGACTGACTGAATCCTGGCCCAATCACTAGCTGTGTGATGAGGAGCTGTCCCTTTATTTCTGTGGGGTAGCACACTGTCTAAAAGGCCTGCAGAAGGCGTACCAGCAGAATGGCAAGTCTTAGCATAGTAGAGCATGGGCTCTAGAGTCTGGCTCTTCCACTTAACCATGGGCAAGTTATTTACTTCTCTGAGCCTCAGTTTCCTCATCTCTAAAATGAGGATAGTCATGCAAACTTCACAGAATTACACTAAATGAGATTAAGAAGTACTTAAGTGTCCCAACCTACCTGGAGTAAAGGAGAACGAACAACACCAAAGTCACATGGAAAGCATTAGCCCAAGAGACAGAAAAAGCCACATAAACCGGAGACTGCATCAGCCTGTGACCAGAAGGACGGTGCCCGGCTACCACCAATGACCGCCCTGACAGGCAACACAACAGAGAGTCCCTATCGGAGCATGAGAAAAGTGGGGTGCAGAACTCAAATTCTACTAAAACGACCAGACTTAATGGTGTAACTGAGACTGGAGGAACCCCAGAAGGCATGGCCCCGGATTCTCTGTCAACCCAGCACTAAAACCATTCCCAAGGCCAACTCTTCAGTCAAAGATTAGACTGGACTATGGGGCATAAAATGATACTCATGAAGACTGTGCGTCTTAGTTCAAGCAGATACATGAGACTATATGGGCAGCTCCTGTCCAGAGGTGAGATGAGAAGTCAGAGAGGGTCAGGAGCTGGTTGAAGGGACACAGGAAATCAGGGGTGGAAAGGAGGAATGTGCTGTCACAGTACAGGGAGAGCAATTAGGGTCACATAACAATGTATGCATAAATTTTTATATGAGAGACTAACTTGAATTGTAAACTTTCGCTTAAAGTACAATAAAATAAAAATATAAATAAATAAAAAACAAAACAGAAACATTATCAAGAACTTTAAAAAAAAAAAAAAAAGTACTTAAGTGCCAAGAGGAGCCCTGGTGGCACAGTGGTTAAGAGCTTGGCTGCTAACCAAAAGCCAAGCCTACCAGCTGCTCCCTGGAAACCCTATAGGCAGTTCTACTCTGTCCTACAGGGTCGCTATGAGTCAGAAGCGACTCAGCAGCAACAGGTTTGGTTTGGTTTTTAAGTGCTTAGCATAATGCTTTGTACATAGTTTAAATAAACAGTAGTTCTAGAAGATTTGCCCAGGAACTCTTCTGGCTGAGGGTGTGGCTGTCTTTAATTATCTAGTGCTTCTATAACAGAAATACCACAAGTGGATGGCTTTACCAAACAGAAATTTATTCTCTCACGGTCTAGGTGGCTAGAAGACCAAATTCAGGGTGCCAGCTCCAGAGGAAGGCTTTCTCTGTCTGTAGGCTCTAGGGGAAGGTCCTTGTCATCAATCTTCCCCTGGTCTAGGAGCTTCTCAGCGCAGGGTCCCTGGGTCCAAAGGACGCACTCTGCTCCTGGCTCTTCTTGCTGGGTGGTAATGAGGTCCCTATAGCTCTGCTTGCTTCTCTCTCATCTCTTGGAAGATAGAAGGTAATGCAGGCCACACCCCAGGGAAATTCCTCTTACACTGGATCAGGGCTGTGACCTGAGTAAGGGTGTTGCATCCCACCCTAATCCTCTTTAACATAACCTAATCTTGCCTCATTAACCACAGGCAGAGATTAGGATTTACACAGGAAAATTACATCAGATCACAAAAGGGAGGATAACCACATAATACTGGGAATCATAGCCTACCCAAGTTGACACATATTTTTGGGGGACAGTATTTAATCCATGACAGTGGCTAAGCACACATCAGGCCCTTTGTCAGTATATGCTCCCTCCCCTTGGTGGGGTGACCATTAAGGACTTAGGGAGAATTGACAGTAAGCCTGCAGCTGGCCCTCATGCAAAGAGGAGGCAGATGCAACTTTAGCTACCGCCTGTCTGACCCTGTGTCTAAGGCTTCTGGGCTGCCTTTATCATAGAGGATGAGCTGTAGCTGTAAGGGTTGCAATATCTTCATAAGGATTTCAAAAAATCATTATTTGGCAAACAAAGCACAGAGATTTCTCTGAAAGCCCCAACAGGGTATGTAAAATATCCATGATGAGATGAGAGAGGAGGAAGGTGAAACTTATGATCTTCAGATAATAAGACAAGGATGTTGAGGCTCACAGGTGTGAAGTGACTCTTTCAAGGCAACCTATATTCTTTCCTTTACATTGTATCCTCCTCCCCACCCTACCCCAGCCCCTCAGCCTCCTCTTTCCTCTCCAAGAAGCACTATCTGCTCTCAGGCTTTGCGGCTCTGTCCCCAGCTCTCTTAAAGGTCCAAGGAACAGAGGAGCAGAGGCACTGAGAAGAGAGGTGATGACAGTAAACTAGGGGAGAGTATGGAACTCATGCTACTCCATCACCCAAACTGGAAGCAGAGTCTCGTTCCTAAGTCTGATTCACATGTCTCCCCTGCTTAAAACCCACCAGTGACTTCCATTCATAGACATCAGGATAAAGCCCAGACTCATTCCTGGCCACCTCCAGTCTCAACTCCAGCCACTACATTATATGCAGCTCGTGGAACCCCTTCCAGACCCCTCAGGAGCACTGTGTCCTCTCTAGCCTCCAGGTCCTCACCATCCTACTCTCTAAGCCTATCAGCCTCTTCCTGCCCACTCTTCTCTGAGCCATCTCCCCTTCACCTTTCAAGCCTCAGTACTCTCTGCCCACAACCCTCTAGACCTATCTGTTACTTATCTACTGACAACCAGAACTATAAGCTTCCTGAGGGCAAGGGATGTATCTGCCATTTTTGCTCTGGTATCCAGTGCCCAGTTCATAAGAGATGCTCCATAACTACTTGCTGAACAAATGTATGAAGAAAATGACTTTTCCTGGCCTAGGCAGGAGTCCAGACCAAGCTGCACTGGACATAGCTGTCCTCTTCTCTACATGATGCTGAGGGCAGAGAAAAAAACGAGCCCTTCTCCCTCCTCATGCACCTTCCATTTTAGTTTATGGACCAAGTGGAGTGGATCTAGTAGGCTCTTCAAAGAGAAGAGCTCCTCCCCAGCTTTTTAGCATCCTCATGAAAATTCTAGCTATAGAAAGGACCCAGGTGGGTACAGGCCAAGCTCACATGTGTGGTCTTCTATTCTGATACCCTGAACAATTACATCCATGGATCCTGGGTGGGCTAGAAGATGTCTGTGGATTCTCTACCCTGACTTGACATTGCAAAAAGATTCACCAGATTTGTGGATAAACAGTAGTGTTAACCAAAAGATCAGCGGTTCGAATCCACCAGCCACTCCTTGGAAACTCTATGAGGCATTTCTACTCTGTCCTGTGGGGTCGCTAATGAGTCGGACTCAACTTGACATAAACGGCAAGTAGTGCTTGAGGTGAAATGCCAATTATTATGCTGCCTTGAATTTAAAATTATTAACCTATGCCAGAAACGTTTAGATATCATGAAAATCTGAACAATGAACAAAGGTGACAATACTTCTAGGCAAGTCACTTACACTCTATGAACTGGAAAGGACCTGCACCATCTCTTCTCACCAGATGACTGGGATGAACCCTTTTTTGGGGGACTGGGTTTCACCTGCTTTTGATCCTCTATAACAGTATTAAAATTCCTAACGTGCTCTAGTCTCTGTGAAAATAGCTTTATACAAACACTTGGTGGAAAGTTGGCATCATTCCCAAGTCTACTAATATCTCCTGTGTATGATTCAATCCACTTAAGTACATGGTTGAAGAAACCCTTTCTCTTTTACGCCACCAGAGATAAATTGTTTTTCTGATGCTCTAAAGAACCTGCCCCTAAATGGAATCACGACTATGAAACTGCAGAGTGATATTATGTAACTTCTGGAAAGGGCCATCCTGCCTTTTCCCCATGGAGCTACAATTTCTTTCTAATTAGATTTCTTTCTAAAAATTCCAAATTTCTTTTGGAATCTATTTCTTTTCTTTCTTCAAACAAAGATATTTAGGAAAAAACGTGATGCTATATTGAGTGGTATGAACAGTGCAATTACCCACCTGGTTTAATTTCTTCTTCCTGCTTGCATCTCTTCAGATTTTCTACTGTTAACTAATTAATGTGGAAATTCTAAAGAACCAGAAGAAAAAAAATTAGAGTCAGACATACTCTGGGGTTGTAAAAGGAAATAGTCTTTTGGGAGGACAAGTTACCAATATCTATTAACATATTGCAGCCCTGGTGGCTTAGTGTTTAAGAATTCAACTGCTAACTGAAAGGTCAGCAGTTTGAATCCACCTGTCACTCCCTGGAAACCCTACAGGACAGTTCTACTCTGTCCTCTAGGGTTGCTATGAGTTGGAATCAACTCGCCAGTAATGGGTTTGGTTTTTTTTGTTTATTAACACATTAAATGTGTACATCCTTTGGGTCAGTCAACTGGGTCAGCCAAGGGTCTAGGAACTGATAACACAGATATGCTCACATAAGTATGATACTCCGTGAAACGTGTTTAATCGTGAAAAGGGGAAACAATCTAAATATCTGTTAACAGGAAAAGAGAAAAATGACAGTGTATCAGTACAATGAGAAACAATACAGCCATCTTGAAGAATGAGGCAGATGTCATTGTACTGACATGGAAAAATATACATGCTCTACTGTTAAAAGTAAACTGCAGAACTGCGTATATCCTATGATCACTTTGTAATAAAAATATTAATGTGATTGCTTAGAAAAAGTACAATATTTGTGTATATACACATTTTTTAAGGTATATACATAGAAAAAGACAAATAGCACAGAGACGGGGAAAGAAATGAAAAACTTTCATATTTTACATTATCTATTTTGGTTGAGAAATTTTAAAAAGGTATGTGTAACTTTCATAATTATACATGCTGTCTATCTAGAATTCTATAGACAAGAAATACTCTAAATCTCAAGGGTGAGGGCAAAGGTATTTTCGGACCAAAGCTAAGTAAATTTACCATTTACAGGCCCCAATAAAATTCTTCAGTGAAAAGGAAAATGAATACAGAAAAATAAGTGAGATTTTAGAATCAACAGTGAACAGAGAAATTAGTAAATATATTGGTAAACTTAAAGAAGTACTGATTGAATAAACCTAATGGGGGATAAAAACATGGTGGAACTAAAATATTTGACGATAATAACACTGAAAATGGAAGACCAATGAGAGTTTAAATTTTCTAAGGTCCTTGATTTATTCAGGACAAACACAGAAATGTTGTTTTACCTTAGACTCCAAGTCCATGATGTATATTAAAAATTTGAAGTTAACAAAAAACAAAAAAATAGAAATAGGATGCATATGTTTCAAACCAGTTAGCATGCTCCAGGATGGAAAAGCCTAATTATCAAAAAATGTCAATCCTTCTAAAATTACTACATAATTTTGATGAAATTTCAGTAAGAGTACCAATAGCTTTCTTTCTTTTTTTTTTTGGGGGGGGGGTGGATAGATTATTTTAAAGTTCATATGGAATAATAAATATCTAAGAAAACGGGCCAAAAAATAGTTAAGAAAATTATGAAAAATAAGCAGGAGGTTATTGTCATGTAAGAGATTACTATAAACACATCATAATAAAAAGATATGGTAATGACGTAAGCACAGACAAATAGATCCCTGGGGTAGAATAGTAAATACAGATATAGATACAAGCACATAAAGGAATTTATTTATAATAAAGTTGTGTTTTCAATGAAAAAGAGAAAAAGATAGTGTACTTAATAAATGGTGCTAGCATAACTGGTTACTTATGTGGAACAAGGCTAGACCACTACCTCTCACTATATATATAAACATAAATTGGAGAGGGATGAAAAGATATTGATTAAATTAATCAAAATCATACAAATATTACAAGAACATTTAGGAAAATATTTATATAACTTTGAGATGGGTAAGTCATTCCTAAACAAGGTAAGAAATCCAGATACTATGAAAAGAAAAATAGAAAATAAAAATATTTTATAATTAAAAATTAAAATTTTTCTGTATCAAAGATGCACACAAATTTAAAAATCACATAGATTAGGAAAAATATTTGTAACACACATGGAATCCTTAATATGTAATATATAAACAGCTCCTACAACTTGTTGAGAAAAAGGCAAACAACTCATAAGAAAAATGGGCAAAAGAAATGAACAGGAAATTCACAGAAGAGAAAAATGAAAAGGTCAATCAACATGAAGCAATGATCAATCTCACTAGTAGTAAAGAACATACAAAGTGAGCAATTATGAGACACCATTTTCCCACATCTGCTTGGCCCCAAAATAAAATAGAAAGGGAAGGCAGAAAGAAGGGAGAGAATATATAATATTGGTAAGAATCAGGGAAACAGAAGTGTAGATTATTACAACTCTTTGTAAAGTAGCATGGTATTATTCTACTAAAATGTTAAATACATACACCCTTTGACCCAGCAATACTTTTTTTGTAATCTATAGAAATAAAAGCACCAGTACAGAAGGATATGTATATAAGGATATTTGATACAACAATATTTATAGTAGGGGGGAAGAAACCAGGTAACGACTCAATTATCTGTCAAAACAGAAATGGCTGAATAAATTGTAGTGCCTCCAGATCTATACTCCTGAAGCTATTTAAAAGAGTGAATTACATCTATTCCTATCCATGATGTATTATTTAGCGGGACATACAAACTGAAAAGTAATTGATAAAATATGATCCCACTTATGACAAAACCAATAACCACACACATACACAAACCCTGAATCCATTTAAACATGAGCTTGGAGAAAGGTATGGAAGGAAATACACTAAGCTGGTAACACTGGTTATCTCAGAAGAATGGAAATGGGAAAACAGGGAAAGAGGGAGATTATAACTTTCTCTTTATGTATCTTCAATTTGTTTAATTAGTTACAATGAGCATGTGCATGATTAGGGAAAAATAATAAAGAAAATAAAAAACAAACCATAACAAAAACAAATATATCAGAGCAGAGAAAGAACACCGGTAAGCTATGATACACATTACCCATTTATCTTTACATGGGAAAGCATACTTTATTTCCTAAGCATTTATGACTTTTATATTAAAAAGTAAACAAAGTCTTTACTTTAAAAAAAATAAAAAAAGAATCTCCCCCTTTTGAATCCAAAAGAAAGTCTAAAGCTTTTGCTTGGAATTGCCCACTTCAGGTGGTGGTGTGTGGGGGCTGGCTCTGTACTGTCATCTGTTTTCAGTGGCTTGGTGCCCTTTATTCCCTTCCTCCCCCAAATCCAGTTAAATACACGCCTGGGAGTGTCCCATCTGCTGGGAACCGAAGCCCTGGAAACTGCAGCATCTCAGCTCACAGAACTCTCTTGGTCCCAAACAGATGCTATATCACATGGGTCCTGGAATCTAGATAAGTGAAACAGAATGGTATGCAAATCATACTGATGGAAGGAGAAAGGAAAGGAAATGGTTTATCCTAGTGGGTGAAATGAAAGAAGAAAAGAGTAGCATTCACAAGCTCTTACATATCAGGGCTACCTGGAAGGTATACTCCACTCTCCCCTGGTGGAATTCTTTGCTTTTAACTTCTCATTTTATTTTATTGATAATAAATATTTCATTGAAATAATAATGATATATCATACTTCTGTAACACATCACATTTTACAAAGCACTTTAAGATACCTTATCTTATTTGATCTTCACAATGACCCTGGGATCAGATCAGTATCATTTCCATTTACAGATGAAAATGAGGCCCAGAGAAGTCAAGGATCCGTTTTCAGGTCACACTGCAAGTTGGTAACAGAGCTGCAATACAAATTCAGGTCTCTAAACCCAAGTCCAGTAGCAAGCCCAAATGTTAAATCAGAGAGAGAAAGGGGAATTCCAAGGCAGGCCAATGAATGAAAATAGGTTCTTGAGTAACAGATTCCTACCACACACTTTTCCTTTCCCTTGTGAAAAATCTAGACTAGGAGTAATACTCTATGCCATCTCAGAGAGAAACTTTGCCCATATACTGCACTAAAGTTGCTGAACAAGGGAAGGGAGATCCCCTTTAAAGAAACGCCTCCCCAAACTCCTACACATCTGCCCACCCACCTCCCATCCAATCTTCAATGCTGCTAGACATCTAAGGCCCTGGGGGACAGAGTATGCAGCTCTTTCATCTCTGTGCCCCCAAGGCCCAGCCCTGAGTTTGGCATACACTAGAAGCCACAAATGTTTCTACCTCCCATAGAGTTTAAGTCCAGCCCCTTCTTCATCTCTACTCCATCCCTATTCCTACACATCATCAGTCATCTCTCCCCTTAACTACTGTAAGTCTCCTTACTTCCACTCCACGCTTGCCTCCCAGTCCATTCACCACAAAGCAAACATCACCCACAAAGACCTACATCATCAAATCCCTGCCTAATTCTCTCAACCTTCCCCAACCCTAACCTTTGCAGATTCCTCTCTCCATTCCCCCTCCGTGCTTTAACCTCACTGGCCTGAGTTTCTTCAGCACTCCACATGCTTTCCTCCTTGGCCCATTCACATGTGTGCCTCTCTCTGCCTGGGTTATTCTATTCCACTCCACAGCACCCCCTCATTCCACTCCCCACTTTAGCTCTTAACATAATTGACTCCTCATCTCAGCTGTAACACTGCCTCTTCAAGGAAACCTGCCCTAACCACACTCCCCTTATCCTCTATCACTTCACACTATTTACTTCATAAATATTTATCCTGTAAGCTTCATATGGGCAAGCGCCATGCCTGTTATTTAACACTGTCCACCTGTCACTTTGCCCAGTACTTGGCAGACATTTGGTGCTCAATAAATATCAGCTGAATAAATGAAATATTTATTAAAGTGAATTGAAGGCTGGCTCAAATGCCACTTATTCTCCACTTTCTCAGGCTTTCCACAGCACTCTGTATCTCTCCTGGGGCACATTATCACATGTGCTACAGTTATCTGAGTCGTTTTGTCCTATCAGACTGTGAGCAACTTCTAAGTCTTATTTACCTTGGTATTCCCCACAGCACTGTGTCTAATGCCTAACACATAAAGGGTTCTTAACAGTAGATGAATGTGTGCCTACACACAGGAAGTACAAATGGAGGCTGCAGCCTCTAACCAACCACAGATAGTAGTATTCCTACCTAGTGCACTGTTAACACAGGCCATGAGCATCTTGGGCTATGCAAGCAACACAAAAATCTGCCCAGGGAAAATTTAAATTAGAGCTAATGCTGAAACGCAGTGGTAGTATGCAGCTGAAGGGATGGGGCAACATGCCCACTTGTGTACTGCTAGCAGGAGCTTAAACAGGCAGAAACTTTCTGGTGCCAAACTGGGAATACGTATCAGAGAGCTTAAAAAATTCATGCCCTTTGACTCAGCCATGCCTTACTCAAAAATCAGAGAGGTGAAATCAGTGAGTGGTAATTTATTTCAAATATGGTTTTCTGTATTGTTTAGACTTCCTTCCATGAACATGTTCTACTTTTGTAATCAGAAACAAAACACAATAAATGTTATAAAAAACAAACCAACACAAAATCCAGTGTTGGTGTCAGAAAACAAAATCACCCATTCCTATGATTGCTTACTATAACTTGGGATTCCAGACTCCTGGTTTTCTAGAGTGGAGCCCCTACAGTTTGTGAGGAAGCCTTCCTTTCATTCCTCTGAAGCCAGTGGGGACAGGAAGGTACGTAGGAGTGGAAGCTCCAGCAGGGGGCAGCTCTGTTTCTCCCTCATGCAAACACTGGCAAAGCTGAGAGTCAGGAAACGAGGGAAAAAGTGGGACTAATCAGCCCAGCTCAAGATGGACTGGGAAGACACCAGGACCCTCATAAGACACTGAGCCACTGTCTGGAATTTTGTGCACTTTTGCAGATTCCTTTCATAGTACTTTTCACAGGCCGTCGTAATTATTCATTCACCTGCCTATCTTCCCTGCTGCATGATCACTCCACAAGACCGGAGGCTGTGTCTCAATCACTCTGTTCCTCCAGCCTAGTGCTCAGTACCTAGGAGGCCTATCAGTGTATGTTCTATAAAGAAGTACACCTAAGAGCTGACCCGGGGCCCTGAGACATAAGAACACATTATTGTTGCTGTTAGGTGCCATCAAGCCGGTTCCAACTCACAGCATGCCAATCAATGTACAACAGAACGAAACACTCCCGGTCCTGTGCCATCCTCACAATTGTTGTTTCAGTCCACTGTTGCAGCCACTCTGTCAATCCATGTCGTTGAGGGTCTTCCTCCTTTTTGCTGACCCTCTAGTTTCCCAAGCATGATGCCCTTCTCCAGGGACTGGTCCCCCCTGATAACATGTCCAAAGTATATGAGACAAGTCTTGCCATCCTTGCTTCTAAGGAGCATTTTGGCTGTGCTTCTTCCAGGACAGATTTGTCCATACTTCTGGCAGTCCATGGTATACTCAATATTCTTTGCCAACACCATAATTCAAAGGCATCAATTCTTCTTCGGGTCTTATTCATTGCCCATGCATATGAGGTGACTGAAAATACCATGGCTTAGGGAGAGTGCTGACACATTGTGGGGAAAGCAATCAATGTCACAAACCAATTTGTGTATAAATATTTGAATGAGAAACTAATTTGCACTGTAAACTTTCACCTACGGCACAATTAAAAAACAAAAACAAAGAAGATACCATGGCTTGGGTCAGGCGCACATTAGTCCTCAAAGTGACATCTTTGCTTTTTAATACTTTAAAGAAGTCTTTTGCAGCAGATTTGCCCAATGCAACATGTCATTTGATTTCTTGACTGTTGCTTCCGTGGGCGTTGATTGTGGATCCAAGTAAAATGAAATCCTTGACAACTTCAGTATTTTCTCTGTTTATCATGATGTTGCTCATTGGTCCAGTTGTGAGGATTTTTGTTTTCTTCATGTTGAGGTGTAATCCATACTGAAGGCTATGGTCTTTGATCTTCATCAGTAAGTGCTTCAAGTCCTCTTTGCTTTCAGTAAGCAAGGTTGTGTCATCTGCATATCGCAGGTTGTTAACGAGTCTTCCTCCAATCCTGATGCCTCATTCTTCTTCACAGAGTCCAGCTTCTCAGATTATTTGCTCAGCATACAGACTGAGTAAGTATGGTGAAAGGATACAATCCTGATGCACACCTTTCCTGATTTTAAACCACACAGTATCCCCTTGTATTTGAATAACTGCCTCTTGGTCTATGTACAGGTTCCTCAAGAGCACAATTAAGTGTTCTGGAATTCCCATTCTTCACAATGTTATCCATAATTTGTTATGATCCACACAGTTGAATGCCTTTGCATAGTCAATAAAACACAGGTAAATATCTTTCTGTAGTCTCTGCTTTCAGCAGGATTCATCTGACATCAGCAATGATATCCCTTGTTCCACCGCTTCTTCTGAATCTGGCTTGAATTTCTGGCAGTTCCCTATCGATGTACTGCTGCAATCAATTTTGAATTATCTTCAGCAAAATTCTACTTGTGCATGATATAAATGATATTGTTCGATAATTTCCACATTCTGTTTGATCATCTCTCTTTGGAATGGGCACACGTTAGCTACCAAATATTTCATTTCTTTAGTGCCCTAAAGGTCCATTACTCGATTCTGGAGAGCCAAATTCAAGACCAGTAATTTCTTGGGTAAACAGGCTTCTCTTAATGTTAGGAAATACTGGCTTCCTCCAGTATGGGTTGACGCATTCTAATCTGCAATTCAGAATCACTCAGCATAGCAGCTGACTGTAACTTCCAAAGCAACCACTCTTTGAAAGAGCAGTACTCAAAGTTTTCATAACGCATTCCTGAAAGATTTCCAGGAGGTGGTAAGCTCAGCCTCAGGTCATGTTCTCAAGAACTTTAGATTTTCCACCTCTGTCTCCACTTAGGAATCACTTCTGACCCTTGTGAAAACACTCAGCAGAGTTAGCAATCATGTGATTCGACTTCTTCTCACACACAGAAAGTAACACCTGCAGCAGTTGGGCCAGGGTCCTCAGTCCCAAAGAACATCTGCATCTACTTTCAGCCTCAGCACTGGCTGAATGATTTGAAGTACAGCATCACTTGGCTAGGTGATAGAAAACAGCCCTGAAAAACCAACATGGTAGCTCCCGGAACCTTGACAGGGAGTTTCAAAATGGACGAGTTCAGAGATGAGTTCAGATTCTTCATGCAATGCCATCTTGAAGCTTATCTATGATTGAAGGAGTAGATGTCTAAGTAGATGCCTAATATTCTCTTTCTGGAAATTTTAAAACAGCTAACCCTGAGCATTTAGTTTTGTATTAAGTGCTATATGAGCCTTTTTCATCCTCATAATCATTTGAGGTAAGCATGATTGTTAACTCCACTTTATAGAAGAAGCAGGCTCTTGAAGTTAGGTCATGTGTGTAAGATCTCTCAGCTAGAAGAAGGTGGAGGGCAGGGCACATACATGCTACGCTTGCCAGCTTCTCATTGAACCCCAGATTGTCTAAATTGGCAGGACAGCAGATAACAACCAGTCCAGGAGTTGAAAATGCAAATGCCCACAGGAGCCAGGGGGCAGGTAGGAGAAGAGGGAAAACCATCTACTCGGCAGGGGAAGGGCAGGGGAAGGTGGTAATTCACTGGAGAGCACGTTGGCCTAAAGACATTCAAATAAAAACAAAAACCACTCTGACTTCTGCCTCTAGTTCAATCTTCCTCATTTTATAGGTGGGGGACGGGGAACCAGGAAGTGATAAGGAAAAGGCAGTATGGTGTGGTGCAAAGCTCAAGGGCTTTGGCAAGATCCAGTTCTCTTTAGGAACCTTGGCTCTATCACCTATTAGCTGTGAGACCTTGGGAAAGTCACTTCACCTCTCTATGCCTCAGTTATGTATAAAATGTTGAGACTCTGCCCTCACATCATTGCTGTGAACATAAAAGGAGTCAACATATGCAAGATGTTGTCAATGCATGACATGTATCTCAGGAAGATACCGGCCAAGTAACAGCTCCAGACATAGTAGCACTGACTTCATAGCACAAAACAAGAAACTAAAGCCACCCTCATCTGGTACACGAAGGCCTGGACTGCAGTGTGTCGGGCCTTTCATCACATTTGCGGCAGAGACCACAAAGATCAGGTAACTTCCCTCTAGAATATCATCTCCTCACCACTACTTTATGAAGAGGGCTTTAAAAAAAAAAAATATTATCCAAAGTCTTGAGATCCTGGGGACCTGGGGGACCCTGCCCTTCCTCACTGCACATGTCCATGGGTAGTTCCATGGCAGCAACTGCCCCCCTTTAAAGGGCTTAGCTGCTAGGAAAGACTGCAGCTTTAAGATATCCCACGGGGCTTTGAGAACTCTCCTGTTAGCCATTATCTTAATTCCAACAAATAGTTTCTAAATACCACATCTTCTTGAGGGTTAGGGTCTCTGATGGCCTTAAAGATAAAAATCCCTTAAACTGCCAGGACCTGGAACCCCAGAAACTCAAAATCCCAGATTTGATGACTTCTTTTGCTTTTTTGTTTTGTATTTTGGCTGTGGCCATCCTGTAGCAGTGGAGGCCAAGGTAAGAATTAGTATGGTGGGATTTAAGTTAAAACCAATTAGGATGTGGCTTCTCTTGTACCTATGTGCCAGGCCTCCTACTAGGCAATGGGGTATAGTGATGGGCTAGACATACACACAGGAGAGGGTGCATGGTCTAGCGGGGAGACAGTGAACCGAAGTTATGCAAATAATTCTGTAAATACCCTTCAGGCAAACAATATGAAAGAGTTCAGGATAATATGGGAATATATAGCAGAGATTTACTCTAAGTCAATGGGGTTAGGGAATAATAACACTGACCTCCTAGTGTTATGTAAAGGAGCTCTGATAGTGCAGTAGTTAAAGCGAGCAACTGGATAAACTGCTAATCCAAAGGTCGGTGGTTCAAAACCATCAGCAGCTCCACAGGAGATAGATGTGGCAGTGTGCTTCCGTAGAGATTTACAGCCTTGGAAACCCTATGGGGTCGCTATGAGTTGGAATCGACCGGACAGCAAGAGTTGGGTTTTGGTAGTGTTATGTAAAGAGTTGGGCATAACACAGGGTCTAGCACTTAAGATGTGCTCAACAATGTTGATTCTTTTTTTTCCCTCCTCCCACAATGTGACACACACACACACACACAGATGACTTTTTTCCTCCTCTTTTTTCAGGAATACCAAACCTGACAAAATCATAAAAACTTATAAGTAACTTAACATTGGCTGTTTTTGTCCTCTTCTCATTGTCCTGTTGGTACCAGTTTTTAGCTACTCTAGGATAATGAAAACTAAAGGCCCTTTGCTCTTCAAGCCATAAGAGTCCTCCTCAAGGGAAAAGACATAAGGATGGTTCATTCCAAGTGGAATTTGGAAATACAGAAATCATCTCGTTCACCCTCTTATTTAGGCACAAATGAGGAAACTGAGGCCCAGAGAGGATGAAACACTTGCCCTGGGTCACACAGTTTTCTTGGGTGGCCCTTCTAATATACAGTGGTGGCTTTTTTTGTTGTTGAGCTGAAGGCTTACCCCTTTAGCTGAAACTTTTAAAATTTATTTGACTTGTTTTAAGGGATCTGGGTGGCAGCCCACTGCAAACCATGCATCCTATGCCTCCTGAAGACCCTCAGCACAGGCACCTATCAGTAAGGGGTCTGGGGCAACAAGAGTTCCCTCTCTTCCTCCAGGCACACAGTGGTGGCTAGGTTTAAAATCCTGAAAACAGACATCAACAAATAAAACACCCAAAGGGTTTATATATTCTGTTTATTTTCTAGACATAAACAGCAAATTTTAAAAAGGAAGCAATAAAAAGATCACAAAGCCAAAGTTGAAGATTTCTAACGGCTCTTTCCATCCTTGAGCTCTCCACACGGCGACTGCAGCACTGGGGCTGTATATGATGAGAAAACTACATGGAATCTAACCACACCTATAGTCTACATTTGAAATATCCATCATATATTTGTGAGGAGAAAATTATGGAGAATTTTTACTGTCATCTTTTATGGAATGTTTAAACATTTTTTGTACCACCTTTATAATCAGAGGGGGGGAAAAGGTTTTATAAACACCAATTTCTAAGGGAAGATTTATTTCTTCACCTATATTTGGGAGAAGGAGCTGCTTTCAAAGCTTCAAATATTTTTGTCACAGTTCTTTGGGTAAAAGTAAAGCAGTACTGGAATACAGCCCATCTGTGAGACCTGACGCTCAGACTCTAGCCCTAAGCAGTTTCAGACAAAGCCATAATTTTCAGAACAAGCTCACATATATCATAATACAAAAATAGGCACTTTGTAACTAACAGCCTGGAAAGCATGCTATCCAGAGAGCTCTGCCTCCAAGCTCCCCTTCTCCCTGGGAGCAGGGGCAGAAGAGACACTGTTCTACTTACAAGAGCAAAGAGTTTCCCCAAAGTCCAGCGGTCCTCCGTCAGAAGTGAAGGCAGAATTTAAGAAACCAGGATTCAAAATGCCTCCTTTTCCAAGGGAGCAAGACTGGCAGACCAGGTCAGCGGACGCAGATAGGATTCTCTCTCGCTCTCCCTCTCTCTCTCCCCCGTGTCTCCTAAATGAAATGCACTTCAAGGTTTTAGTGGGTGTTTCCCATGTCTCAGGCCAAGTAAGTCCCCATTTGTTGTAATCCAATGCTCAGCCTGATGATGTCAACCACTCAGCTCACTTGCTCAGTTTCCAGCTCTGTCGATGAGAGAGAACCACTTCCTCTGGACAATGAGCCGGGGGGCTGGAACTGCATCCCAGGCCAGTCATTTTTGTCTAACATCCTTCCTTCAATTTTCAACACTGCAGCCTTAGTGACAAAAGGCTTCCTATGCACTTACTCAGCCAGGGCTCCGGCATAAATCCCTCTTACTCACTGCCCACTGTGGGTACTCTAGTTTGCCTTGCTGTGCTTTAATTCATTTCTTTGGTGTGTGACATACTAGTTAGAGATCTGCCCCTGGCCCAGTCAGTACCTTTCTTCCTGCTCAAATTTCCAAGCTGCTTAATTTCTCTATAAAGTTACTGGGTGTATGCAGAGCATGGCGGAAGTCTGCTTTCCACTTAGGGTAAATGACAAGCACCCATAAGAAAGGCTCAGAAAGAACAGTGGTCTGTTGCTAGGAAAACTGGGTTCCAGTGTTGTTCTACCCTGAGCTGGATGAACAGCCTCAAGCAAGTCATTTCCCTCTCTGGACCTCAGTTTCCCCATCCATAAAATGATGGCTCTAGTGTTTTCCACTTCTGAAATTCCACGACTAAAAATCAGTGACTGAGGAATTTATCAACAAATGCAACATAAAGCATTTTACTGAAAGAACCCTAGAGTGGCCAGGGGCCACTGCCCAAGATGCCAGGCTCAGCTGGGCTCTTTTAATTCCCCTAGGGTGGAACTGAACTGTTTCTCTGGGAGAAAACCCAAAAGAATTTACTGAACAAGTCCTAGGGGACTGAAAAGAGGCAGCATAAGCTACCAGATAAGATAAACAAGAGAATTTAACAGTCCTTTGGGACTAACATGGAACAGCAACAGTTATGAGAGAGAATAATAATCATCTCTTGCATTTGTAAAGTGCTTCATGGTGAAGACAAACACAACCTCTCTACTGCGTACAATGGAAAGCAACATGACGTGTATAGGGATTATGAGAAACAATCTGGGAGTCAGAGATGAGGATCTGAACATTGTGTGACTTCTCTACACTTCAGTTTTTTGTTTTTTTTTTAATGGGGTAGTAGTGCCTCCATTTTAGGATTGTAAGAATTCAATAACACATGTGAGGGAACTGAAAGTATTTGCCACACAGTAACTGTTCAGGAGATGTTAGCTCTCCTTGTTATATATAATCTCATTTGATCCTCATAACACCCTTAGGAAAATTAGGTACCCAGAGGCCCAATTACTAATTTCTTTTTCCTGCATAAGAAAATGAAACACAGAGAAGTTAAGTGACATCCCCAAGGTCACACAGCTCAAAATGAAAGAGCCAGAATTAGAAATCAAGTCTCTTAACTCCTACCTAGCTCAGCACACATGCTACACACATCCCAATGCTACTTATCGAAATGCGTACTCCACCGAGCCTGGCCCTTACTTCTAAATGGGTTCATGTAGAAAAATAAGCTAAGCTTCTTACTGAAACACAGTGGAGCCCCAGAAGGGATAGGGGGCAGTTTTCCTGGGTTCAGCCAGGCCAGGGGGCAATCTGTAGCCTAGACTCTAACACACTAGCAATGCTGTTGCCTACAGGAAATGTGTCCAGGCCACAGGGCCTGAGAGGGTGCTCACTTGCTTTGCTACCAAAATACTGTGTGGCCTGAAGCATGCCTGGGCTTCAACAGCACCTCCAAAAAAGGGGGAGAGTTCTGATCCTATCTTAAAGCTATTTGGATGGGAAGTTGGCTTTGGAGCTCTGTTGGGAAAGAAGCTATTTATAAATGAGGGTAAGGCTGTAGTAGTTTGCGACTTAAAAGGAATTTTAATTAGTTCTCAGAAAACTCTGATGTTAATCAGGAAAGGCCCAAATAGGCTATTGTTAGGAGGGGGTTTGCTAATCTAAAGGTTTTTCAACAAGTGGTGTGGGACTGTAGTGGAATAAAAAGAACACCAGGCTGCTGACCCATGTAGAGTGGCAGTTAACAGCTCAAGGGGACCTGGGTTTCTTTCCTGTCCCTGGTCCTTCTAGCTGTGTGTGAAGTTGGTCAAGTTGTTTAACTTCTCCATGCCTCCGTTTCCTAATGTAAAATGAGAATAATAATAGCGTCTACTCTACAAGGGTCTTATGGGGATTAAGGGCCTGGCACGTACTAAAAGTTCAAAAAATAGTTGCAAAAATAAGCAGCAATGGCCTAGTAAGGACACTAATTTCTAATTCTGACTCAGTTTCACCAACCTCTGCCCTAAGGATGCTGTGCTAATGTGTGAATAAGGTCAACAATGCCAAGAAGTGAGAAGAAGAGTCCTGTGTTTCTCCAGGACATCATGGTGAATAATAAGCAACAGCCCACCAAGAGCTGTCATCTGTGTTCTCAGCAGCAGCACTCAGCTTAGAGGGACTAGAGGCCCGGACCATTGTTTGGCTGTGTCTTTATTCCAGAACCTCAAGTGGGTATTAGGAAATGAAGCTGGGCTTTTGACAGGTCAGTTTACTGACATCACCCTCGGTCTTTGAGTCATGCTGTGTTAATTGAACAAAAATAATCGCGAGGAGCCCATTCATAAGAAAAATGATACCAGTTTCTTCAACAACATGTACTGTGTACTACTTGCAGACTGAATAATTCTATATCTGTGACAGGATCCATGAAGCGACAACTGTAACATCCACTGCTGCACTCATTTTGTCTTATCATAACTTACAACAGTAGATATACTTTGTGGACTGGTACCATGTGCCATGCTCTGTGCTGACAGTCTATAAACACCACTTCATGGAATCCTCGCAACAATCAGGTGTGGCAGGTATTATTCATATTCTCATCATACATGGAGAGGCTGACCGATCTGCTCAGAGGTTCACAGGGAGCAAGTACAGAGTCTGCGCTCTGACCCCGGACTGTCTGGGGCCCAGCCTGGATTCTTAACCCCCTTGTTTACTGCCTCTTGAGGTTCTTTGCAGCCAGTAGTTTTGGCACAGTTTGAGGACAAAGGAAACTTTGACTCCTTAAGCACGCAGAGCTGGTCTGAAGGGCTCAGATGGCCACTTTGCTGTCAGTCTAGAAGGGGTCTCTCCCTCAGAATTTCCTTAGTGTCTTATCTGTTTTTTCTCTTAAGGCACTTTCCTTTTCTCCTTTAAGGAATATGTATTTATGGGCAGATCTTAGTCCTCTGCTAGAATCTGAGCTTCTTAAGGAAAAAATCAGTGTCCAATTTACCAACATTTTGTGCATGTTATGAGGCCCTTATTAAGATAAGGACGTCCAAAACAACAAAAACTGACTTCTTAAAAATGTTTACCACATGCAAGGTAATATCCTAAATGCTTTATATAAATTATCTGTTTAATTCTCACAAGAATCCCTATGAGGTAGGTATAATTATTATCACCACTTGACACATGAGAGAATTTCAGACACAGATCAACTGAGTAGCTCATTCAGCTAGTAACTGACAGCTATCTGTTGAAAGAAGTGTATGATTGAATAAATTCTGGCCACCACTACCCACCAACTACTCCAAAAAGCTGCTGTAAAATGCAGTTAGACCTTCATCCTAACAAAGGTGGGGTTTCAGAGGCAGGGTCAAGATGGCAAAGTAGTCAGACATTTCCTGTGGTCCCTCTTACAACAAAGACCCAAAAAACCAAGTGAATCGATTATATATGACAATCTAGGAGTCCTGAACACCAAAGACAAAGCTGAGGAGTCAGATTGAGTGGCAGGGGGAAGGAGAGACAGTTCAGAAGCACCAAGGATTTGCCAGACCTGACCTGGCCAGCACCCTGCAGGCTGGATCGGCCAGAACGTGCAGGCTGAGGCAAGCAGTAGAACTCAGGACGCATTTTCCACACCAGGAGAAACCAAGCAGTGGAGAGTCTACACAAGCCTCCAGAACCAGGAAGAAGCGACACTGAGTCTGCAAAACTTAAGTGCAAGAATCTAACCTACCTTGCGGGATCAAAAAAATCCTTCCCCCCTCTGGGAAGTATCTCTCTCCCATTTACCTGCCTCCTCCCTGCCCTGCTCCGGTTCCAGTTCAGCTTCAGTGATTGCTGCACCCTCTTGGCTAGAAGTGGGACCCTCACGCACCCCGAGCCATTCTCCAGGCTTTGGAGAAGGAACAAATTAACAAACAGGAAAAAATAATCTGCCAATTCCCCTAAGCCGGGAACTCAGCACAGGCACAGCCCTTTTGCCTAGGCACAGGCATAAGGGGTCAACGGACTTTGAAAGCCTTCCACCCCTGTCTAGACCTATGTGGACTCAGTTCAACAGCATTGGCCTTCATTAGCATAGTACAACAGGGTATATACCTGAAGCCTATTTTCAACTGCAACAGCTAAGGAGGAGTGGCAGATTCATGACATTTGATACCTCTCTGCCCATTAAGCAGGGTCCTCACCTACCCACATCAGGGGCCTGAGGACTGGTGGCTCCACCCACTCCACCTAGCCACCTGTGACAGGGGTCCGAGAATAAGTGGTGCCTCCCAGTCCTCACAGCCAACAGCACTGGGTGCCCAAAGTCTATCTGCAAAACCCACCCACCTATGCGCTCTAGGGAACAGGGACATGCCTTCCATACAGGCACTCAGGGGCAGCCATCAGCCCTATACCTTGCTTAGCATATAACCCCCTAATTCAGTCAGATACCTGTGCCTACTCTAATCACCCCTACATAGCCTTGCATGTCTAGGACTGTAGGTGAGAGCATGCACCACACACTCGGTGACCAACAACCTGGACACCTGAGCTAAATCCAAACAAGAAAAGTAAATGGACTACTGGGCCCAAATACCTAGTAACAGCTCTAACCACATGGTGACAGGACATTAGAGCTTCAAAGATGCCAATAATCAAAGCAGCTCACACAACCAGCTTATTTGGGCATATCAAAATAAAACAAAACAAGAAGATGGGACACAGTAAGCAAACATAAAATAAATAAATATAATAACTTATTGAAGGCTTGGAGACAACAAGTCAATATCAAATCACATAAGGAGGCAGATCATGATGGCTTCAGCAAGAGACCAAAACAAAGAACAAAGAAACTTCCTAGAGGAAGAGAACCTCTTGGAATTACTGGAGGTAGAATTCAAAAGATTAATATACACAGCTCTTCAAGATATTAGGAAGGAGATCATCTAAAACGCAGACGAAGCCAAGGAACATACAGACAAAATAACAGAGGAATTCAAAAAGGTTATGCAAGAGTATAATAATAAATTATCAGGCTACAAGAATCCATCAAGAGACAGCAAAAAAAAATTCAAAAGATTAACAATAAAATTTCAGGATCAGACAACTCAACAGAAAGTCACAGGAGCAGAATTGAGGCAATGGAAGTCAGAATTAGTGAGATTGAAGATAAAGCACTTGACATAAATTTATTTAAGGAAAAATCAGATAAAAGAATTTAAAAAAATGAAGAAACCCTAAGAATTATGTGGGACTCTACCAAGAGGAATAATCTATGAGTGCTTGGAGTACCAGAACAGGGGAGGATAAAAGAAAATACAGAGAGAATTGTTGAAGATTTGTTAGCAGAGAACTTCCCAGATATTGGGAAAGACGAGAAGATATCTATTCAAGAAACTCATCAAGCCCCATACAGGGTAGATACCAAAAGAAAGTCACCAAGAAAGAAAGTCACCAAGAAAGTCACCATTATAATCAAACTTGCCAAAACCAAAGATAAAAGAGAGAATTTTAAGAGCAGCTAGGGCTAAACAAAAAGTCATCTACAAAGGTGAGTCAGTAAGAATAAGCTCAGACTACTCAGCAGAAACCACTCAGGCAAGAAGCAACGGGATAACATATATAAAGCCTTGAAGGAAAAAAACTGCCAGCAAAGAATTATATATCCAGCAAAACTGTCTCTCAAGTATGATGACGAAATTAGGGCATTTCCAGATAAACAGAAATTAAGGGAATTTGTAAAAACCAAATCAAAATTACAAGAATACTAAAGGGAGTCCTCTGGTTAGAAAATCAGTAACATCAGGTAACAACTCAAGACTAGAACACAGGACGGAACAACCACATATCAACCCCAGATAGGGAAGTCACAAAAATAAATCAAAGCTAAAACACTGAAAACAGGGAAACACAGACGTCAGTATGTAAAAGATGACAACATTAAACCAAAAAAGGGGGACTAAATAATGTAGTCACAGAACTTTCATATGGAAAGGAAGTAAAGGTGATATCAAGAAATAAAAGATTGGTTTAAACTTAGAAAAATAGAGGTACATTTTCAGGTAACCACAAAGTAAACTAAAAATCTTACACATCAAAATAAAAAGAACAAAAACACAAAGACTCAGCAAATACAAAATCAACAACAATGAAAAATATGAAAAGAAAATACATAAAGAAAAATGACTCAGCACAGAAAATTAAGTGGAACAAAAAAATTGTCAACAACACACAAAAAAAGACATCAAAATAACAGCACTAAACTCATACCTATCGATAATTACGCTGAATGTAAATGGACTAAATGCACCAATAAAGAGACAGAGAGTGGCAGAATGGATTAAAAAAACAAGATCTGTCTATATGCTGCTTACAAGAGACATACCTTAGACTCAAAGACACAAACAAACTAAAACTCAAAGGATGGAAAAAATATATCAAGCAAACAACAATCAAAAAAGAGCAGGAGTGGCAATATTAATCTCTGACAAAATAGACTTTAAAGCAAAATCCACCACAAAGGATAAGGAAGGACACTATATAATGATTAAAGGGTCAATACACCAGGAGGACAGAACCATAATAAACATTTATGCACCCAACAACAGGGCTCCAAAATACATAAAACAAACTCTAACAACATTGAAAAGAGAGATAGACAGCTCCACGATAATAGTAGGAGACTTCAACACACCACTTTTGGTGAAGGACAGAACATCCAGAAAGAAGCGCAAAAAAGACACGGAAGATCTAAATGCCACAATCAACCAACTTGATCTCACTGACATATACAGAACACTCTACCCAACAACAGCCAATTATACTTGCTTTTCCAACACACAAGGAACATTCTCCAGAATAGACCACATATTAGGCCACAAAGCAAGCCTTAACAAATCCAAAACATCAAAATATTGCAAAGCATCTTTTCTGACCATAAAGCCATAAAATAAAAGTCAATAACTGAAAAAGAAAGGGAAAAAAAATCAAATGCATGGAAACTGAACAACATCTTGCTCAAAAACTACTGGGTTACAGAACAAATCAAGGACAGAATAAAGAAATTCACAGAATCAAATGAGAATGAAAACACATCCTACCAGTACCTTTGGGACACAGCAAAAGCAGTGCTCAGAGGTCAATTTATAGCAATAAATGCAAGCATCCAGAAAGAAAAAAGGGCCAAAATCAAAACATTAACCTTACAACATGAACAAATAGAAAGAGAGCTGCAAAAGAAACCCACGGGCACCAGAAAAAAAGAAATAATAAAAATTAGAGTAGAATTAAATGAAATAGAAGAACAATTGAAAGACTTAACAAGACCAGAAGCTGGTTCTTTGAAAAGATCAACAAAATCAATAAACCACTGGCCAAACTGACAAAAGAAAAACAGGAGAGGAAGCAAATAACCCAAATAAGAAATGAGATGAGCAAATCACAACAGCCCCAACTGAAATTAAAAGAATCATAACAGAATACTATGAAAAACTGTATTCCAACAAATTTGAAAACCTAGAGGAAATGGACAAATTTCTAGAAACACACTACCTACCTGAACTAATACAAACTGAGGTAGAAAAACTAAATAAACCTGTAACAAAAGAAGAGATTAAAGAGGTAATTTTAAAACTCCCAACGAAAAAACAGCCCTGGCCCTGATGGCTTCACTGGAGAATTCTACCAAACTTTCAGAGAGGAGTTTTCACACTAGTACTACTAAAGGTATTTCAGAGCATAGAGAAGGATGGAATACTCCCAAATTCATTCTATGAAGCCAGCATAACCCTGATACCTGGTGTCTTAGGCTGGGTTCTCTAGAGAAGCAAAACCAGTAAAACATATAAATATATAGACAGAGATTTATAACAAAGAAATGGCTCATGCGATTGTAGAGGCTGGAACGTCCCAAGTCTGTGGATTAGGACAGAGGCTTCTCCCAATTCATGTAGCCACAGGGACTGGTGAACCCAAGGTCAGGAGGTTGGAAAGCTGGACCCTTGCTCACAGGCTGTGAATATCAATCGATCCCAAGATTGGCAGGTAAGACTGCAAGGCTTCTCCTGACTGATATAGCTGCAGGGGCTGGCGAACCCAAGATCAGCAAGTTGGACAGCAGGACTCCACTCACAGGCTGTGAAGATCGACGAATCCCAAGACTGGCAGATAAGCTAATAGCTCAAGTCCCAAGAACAGGTCAGAAGAACAAGAGGCAGCCATAGGATCCAGAGAGAGGAAAAAGCTGGAACATCTGCTTATATTCGGATGCAGGCCACACCCCCAAGGAAACTCCCTTTCAACTGATTGGCTACTCACAGCAGATCCTATCATGGGAGTGATCACGTATGAATACTGAGAATCATGGCCCAGCCAAGCTGACACACAAACTCAACGATCACATCCAGTAAAGACACCACAAAAAAAGAAAATTACTGACCAATATCCGTCATGAACATAGATGCAAAAATTCTCAACAATGTTGTAGCCAATAGAATTCAACAACATATCAAAAAATAATTCACCATGACCAAGTGGGATTTATACCAGGTATGCAGGGATGGTTCAACATTAGAAAAACAATCAATGTAATCCATCACATAAAGAAAACCAAAGATAAGAACCACATGA
>NW_004443944.1:19479809-19546064 GCF_000243295.1 Trichechus manatus latirostris
TTTAACAAATGGTGCTGGCATAACTGGATATCCATCTGCAAACAAAATGAAACAAGACCCATACTTCACACCATGATACAAACTAACTAAAAATGGATCAAACAACTAAATATATAAAACGATAAAGATCATAGAAGAAAAAATAGGGACAACACTAGGAGCCCTAATACATGGCATAAACAGAATACAAACCATAAGTAATAATGCAGAAACACCAGAAGAGAAACTAGAAAACTGGGAGCTCCTAAAAATCAAACACTTATGCTTATTAAAACATTTTACCAAAAGAGTAAAAAGATAACCTACAGACTGAGAAAAAATTTTTGGCTACGACATACCTGATCAGGGTCAAATCTCTAAAATCTACAAGATACTGCAAAACCTCAACAACAGAAAGACAAAAAACCCAATTAAAAAATGAGCAAAGGATAAGAACAGGTACTTCACCAAAGACATTCAGGCAGCTAACAGATACCTGAGGAAATGCTCACGATCATTAGTCATTAGAGAAATGCAAATCAAAACTACAATGAGATATCATCTCACCCCAACAAGGCTATCGTTAATCCAAAAAGCATAAAATAATAAATGCTGGAGAGGTTGTGGAAAGACCAGAACACTTAGACGCTGCTGGTGGGAATGTAAAATGGTACAACCACTTTGGAAATGGATTTGCGCTTCCTTAAAAAGTCAGAAGTACCATAAGATCCAGCAATCCCACTGCTTGGAATATATCCTAGAGAAATAAGAGCTGTCACATGAATAGATACATGCACACCCATGTTCACTGCGGCACTGTTCACGATAGCAAAAAGATGGAAGCAATCTAGGTGCCCATAAACAGACAAGGTTAAATTATGGTATATTCACACAATACAATGCTGTGCAATGATAAATAACAATGATGAATCCGCGAAACACCTCACAACATGGATGAATCTGGAAGGCATTATGCTGAGTGAAATTAGTCAGTCACAAAAGGACAAATATTGTATGAGACCACTATTTTAAGAACTCAAGAAAAGGTTTAAAACACAGAAGAAAATATTCTTTGATGGTTACGAGGGTGGGGAGGGAGGTACAGGGGAATTCACTAACTAGATAGTAGACAAGAATTATCTTAGGTGAAAGGAAGGACAACACACAATACAGAGGAAGTCAGCACAACTGGACTAAACCAAAAGCTAAGAAGTTTCCTGAACACAGCCAAATACTTTGAGGGACAGAGTAGCACGGGCAGGGATCCACAGACTATGGTTTCGGGGGACACCTAGGTCAACTGGCATAACAAAGTTTATTAAGAAAATGTTCGGCATCCCACTTTGGTGAGTGGCGTCTGGGGTCTTAAAAGCTTGCAAGCAGCCATCTAAGATGCATCGATTGGTCCCAACCCACCTGGAGCAAAGGAGAATGAAGAACACCAAAGACACAAGGAAAATACTAGCCCAAGAGACAGAAAGGGCCGCATAAACCAGAGACTCCATCAGCCTGAGACCAGAAGAACTAGATGGTACCCAGCTACCACCAATGACTGCCCTAACAGGGAACACGACAGAGAATCCCTGATGGAGCAGGAGAAAAGGAGGGTGCAGAACTCACATTCACATAAAAAGACCAGACTTAATGGTCTGACTGAGACTAGAGGAACCCCAGAAGACAAGGCCTCCGAACTCTCTGTTAACCCAGAACTAAAACCATTCCTGAAGCCAACTCTTCAGACAAAGATTAGACTGGACTATGAAACATAAAATAATACTCATAAAGAGTGTGCTTCTTAGTTCAGGTAGATACAGGAGATTAAACGGGCAGCTCCTGTCCAGAGGTGGGATGAGAAGGCAGAAAGGGATAGGAGCTGGTTGAATGGACATGGGAAACCTGGGTGGAAATGGGGAGTGTGCTGTCACATTATAGGAACTGCAACTAGGGTCACATAACAATGTGTATAAATGTTTGTATGAGAAATTAACTTGAGCTGTAAACTTTCACCTAAAGTCCAAAAAAAAAAAAGGTGGGGTTTCGATTGTCATACCATTCCAGAGTCACTTATTCATTAGGGTACATAGCTAGAAGGTCCACATTTTTCCTAGACCTAATTTATTGAGAAGCATATTGACTGAGATTTATAAAAAAAACAAAAAAAGTAGATTTTGTTTTCTTTCCAATTATAATCATAATTACTTATTGTAACAAATAGGAAAATATGGAAAAGCAGGAAAAAAGGGAGAGAAATCATCTATTACCCAGAAATAACCACAGTGTATGACCCCAGAGAAAGAACAACACTGACACTCTAAACAATGGTTGGAATCAGAAACTTAAGTCATTTTAGGGGGGAGGAGTCAACTCCGCAAAAGATGACCAAGGAATGTTCTATGTATTTTTTTGGTTTCAGAGTGCACTCGCTGCTTTTTCTAAGTTGTCTGATATTCTGAGGCTCTACTTCCTGGCTCCCCTTGGACTGCTGATGATGTGGTGTGCCTGATGGAGAGCCGGCAGGAGAAGGGAAGTTTGACCCCGGTGAGAATGCACTTAGAAAATGGGTCAGTTCACAGGATATCTCACTGCCCCCTCCCTGTCATTTTCAGCCTTCTTTAGAACTGCTTCCCAGCAGCTAGAGCTAGGTTTCACATTGGGGCCATTATGGGACAGACAGACCTCCACTTGTGTTCATTTTAAACAATCTCAGACTTATTAATTTTTAGAGCCAAAAGGGGCATCTGGTCTCCCCATTTTCAAGGCCAGGAATGCCAGGCTCAGAAAAGGCAAGGGACTGTACAGAAGGAGGCCTGGTGCTCTAACAGCAGGAAGCCCTTACATTGGCTGGAGGCTCTCTTGTTTGCCAGTGCATTGTGAAATACAAATCTAACCAGGCCCCTCCCTCTTGTTTGGTGAACTCCTACACAGCAATCGGATCTCAGATTAAATTTCACTTCCTTAGGGAGGCCTCCTCTGCCCTCTGAACCATATTAGCTCCCTCTGCTGTACTGGTCCCATAGCACCCTCTATTTTTCTTGTTATAACCTTTCACATATGCTACTCTAAGTACATGTTATATGTGTTTCCCTGTCAGCCTGTAAGCTCCACAGGGTCAGTAGCATGTATCTCTTGTTCACTGATATATCTATCCCAAGTAGCTAGAACAGCCCCTGACACAGAATAGGAAAAACAAATACTTCCTAAATAAATAAACAAACATATAAATATTGGGTAGTTCAGGCCTGGGGTAAAGCAACAGCATGCTTTAAAAAAAAGTACCATGTCTTCTAAACTACAAGCTGGGCTTCCCTTCTCTCATCTCTGAGCAGCTTCAGAGGCTTCGGAAGGGCTAGGCCTTCTACTGTGTCCTCCAGACAGAGGACCTGGTTATTCTAAAGTCAGCTTGTGAACATCAGAACCTAGTCAGCACTAGCATTTCCTTTAGCAGTAGGGACAGCAGGGCATGGTGGTTAAGAGTCCCTGGGGAAGCAAAGATCTAGGTTTAAATCTTGCCTTCCAGTAATCTGCGTAACCTTGGTCAAGTTATTTAATTTCTCATAGCATTACTGTGAGAATTAGCAGATGTAACTTACTCATTTAACAAATATTTATTACCTACAATGTGTCAACAGTGTTCTGGTGATGAGGATTAGCAGTGAGCAAAGCAGATGAAGCCCCTGCTCTCTTGGACCTTATACCACCAGGGAAGAGAGCCAATAAATCAATATGGAATATAATAAAAATTAGTGATAAGTGCTATGCTGAAAAAATAAGGCAGGGTAAGGGAATATGGAATAATAGGGCTGCTAATATAGAAAGGATATAGCGAGGCCTCTCTGTAAACGGACATTTAAGCAAAGCCCTGAATGAGGTAAGGCAACAAGCAATATAGATAGATATACAGGGGAAGAACATTCAAGACATGAACGATCCTAGATATATGGAAGGCATTTATACAGCTTTGGCAATTGGCACGTGGTAGATGCTAGATAAATGTTAGCTACTGGGGTCAAGTTTAAGATAACAAATGGAAAGCAAAGGTTTTGTCTCACCTCCCCAAGGAGATCCCAGCAAAATATCAGAAAGGAGTAAGCACAAGAATAACTCCATTTAGCAGAGTGCTATTTGTGCCCCTAATAAATGTCATCTCCTTCTACTTCAATACTGTTGTTGTTAGTTGCTGTTGAGTCAATTTTGACTCATGGTGACCCCATGTGTATCAGAGAAGAACTGTACTCCATACGGTTTTCAAGGCTGTGACCTTTTGGAAGCAGATCACCAGGCCTGTCTTTCAAGGGGCCTCTGGGTAGGTTTGAACCACCAATCTTTTGGCTAATAGTCTAGCACTTAACAGTTTGCACTACCCAAAGACTCCACTTCAATAACAGACCTCTGGTTTTTAGCTGGTAAAGATCACCATTCACAGGCTCGTTTGGGCCGGGGGCTCTGTTCTGACCAATGGGATATGAGTGGAAGGGTTGTGTGAAACTTTCAGGCAATGTTCTTAAAGGAAGAGGGAGTACCCTCTTTGTGTCATTCTCCTTGATAGTGGAACATGGACTTCAAAGCTGAGCTCTAGCAGCCATCTTGGACCTTGGCCATGTAAGTCATGTGAGGCAGAGCAACGAAAGGGAAGGAGTCTGGTTTCCTGACTTCATGAAGAGCCAAATCAGCCTAGGACCAACAAATTCTGGATTCCTGAACGTGAGAAGTAAATAAGCTTCCATAATTGTTAAATCACTGCTACATATACATAAGTATATATATTTTTTTCCT
The DNA here is from genome assembly GCF_000243295.1 of Trichechus manatus latirostris. Classification (NCBI taxonomy): domain Eukaryota; kingdom Metazoa; phylum Chordata; class Mammalia; order Sirenia; family Trichechidae; genus Trichechus; species Trichechus manatus. The sequence continues at coordinate 19,484,562 of NW_004443944.1, forward strand.
GTTTCTCTGAACCCAACTGAATCCTGCCTAATAAAATCCAAAACAGTAAAAACAGTGGAGGCAGGAGGGGGGTGGGGAATGGGAAGGTGAAGGAGTGGGGGGAGGATCATTAGAGAATAGAGATTTCACTTTGAAATACTTTCTAAAAGATAGAAAAAGATAGAAACATGATGACAGATAGATGCTGAAGTCCAGCGTACCGGGACAAGGCAGTGCCACTGGAAGTGGGAGGCAACTGCTGTGTGCGACCCTAGCACGGCTTTGGGCTGGAGATGGCAGGTATGGAGAAGAGGACTTAGAAGGAGGGACAAAAACTAGGGGATCCACTGAAGATCCAATTGTCTGTAAAATCGCTGTGCCAGTCAGCTGACTTCCTCCCCCACCAGCACCCAGAGGATCAGGAAACCCTGCAAAACCCCAGGCAAGACAGGAGGGCTCTTTAAATAAACTGAAGAACTGCCTGGGATGATCTATAGATCTAGGGCTTCTAGAAAGAGACCTGACATTCTCATTCTAACATCTGAAGGGCCCTCAGTCTAACTGCTGGCTCCTGCTCACATGCCCTAAAGCAAAGAGTACCCTCCCTCTGGGAACAGAGAGCTCCTAGCAGCTTCCTAAGCAGGGGAGAGGCCTATGGGGCAAATAGACAACCAATTCTGGAAGCCAACCCTACCACCTAAAACAATCAGCATGAGCCTTTCATTATTGATTATGAATGACCAAAAAAGTATCATAGGGCATGTGAGGAAAACCAACAACATAACAAACACTAAAATAAAGAGAAAATGGACTCTCTAAGAGAAAAGAAAATTCAGAGAAATCAGAAGCTTAAAAAAAAAAATTATGTCTTCAGACAGATGGTGAAGATATTAAACATAAAAGGAATAAACTGACAATAAAGGGCTCCTGGAGGCTGGTGCACAGTGGTTAAGCACTTGGCTGCTAACCGAAAGGTCAGGAGTTCAAACCCACTAGCCACTCTGCAGGAGAAAGATGTGGCGATCTGCTTCCCTAAAGATTACAGCCTTGGAAACTGTATGGGGCAGTTCTACTCTGTCCTATAGGGTCACTATGAGTCAGAACCAACTCCACAGTGCCTAACAACAACAATGACAGTTAAGTATAGTCCAGAAAGAACTTTTACATAAATTTTCTCATTATTCCCATCAGACAGAAGAGAGGATTATCCTCACTGGGGCATATAACGAAACTAAAGCCAACAAAAGTTAAGTAACTTGACTAAGAACCCAGGACTCCTGATCGTTGATCTAGTACTCTTTCTACTATCCCTTATGCAGCCCCTCAATTCCAAGATGCCAATTTCTTCATAACCTTTTCATGAGCATTTGACATAAGAGTTACTGTAACTGAATGCAGCTGAAGCAGGAATTTAAAAAAAAGAGGGAGACTTATTTTTTCCAGAGGAAACATAGTAATAAGCCACAGAATATCCTCAGCTGCTCTAATGTCAGCATTTTGCTTGAGTCCTCAAAGGGGCCTCTGAAATGTCAGCAGCCTGCCTGCATGGCACACAGCTGCTGGCACCGGCAGCCTGCAGCAGTTTCGACAACCACCACTACTCTTCTTGGCTCCAAAATAAAGAAATGAGCCGTGCATGCATCTGCCCTGAAAAGAGAACATCTATGCCTCCTAAATCTACTTCAGAGTCAACAGCCATGTGGCCCCAGGGCTTTTTATAGTTCCCAGGAATCTTAGATCAGTGCTATTCTAAGGCAAGGTTGTAAAGCTGTACAACAGGCTGGGTAGGGGTGGGAACCAAAATGAGGAAGCAAAGGGGTTGGTGAATGTTTGACCCAGGTCATCTCAAGCCCTGGGGAACTAACCGCCCTGCCTTGCAGAGGAACTCAAGAGTTCAGCACTAGAACTAGGAGCCTGGTGTAAGATGTTCCTCCCCAGCCTGCTTGGCGTCTGAACAATGGCCAAGCAGCAGCCAGGGAGAAGAGGCTGTTTACTTGAGTTCAAACTCTTTATAACACCAGCAATCCGCACATATTTGGATGACATATCTCTGGGTTTCAAGTGCTTTGCTTCTGGACAATTTCACCAAACACATTCATTTCCTCCCCACGCTATCCTGGGCCCCCTCGCTAACACATGTTATCCTCAGGATTTTTTAAGTTCTGAGTTTTACAAGACGATAAAAACATTTTAAGAATGGGTGACTTTTAATCCATTCATCGATGAGTCTGAACTACATAGTATCATTTTAAGACCTGAATTGTAGAGAATAAGCTCTAATACATGTATGTGTATTCTATAAAAATATACAACTGTACAGTAAATGAACAAAGCACTACCTAAATGAGATCTGTAATTTTACATGTACTATATCATTGTAATCCTAGTAGTGTAGTGGTTAAGAGGTACAGCTGCTAACCAAAAGGTCAGCAGTTTGAATCCACCAGGTGCTCCTTGGAAACCCTATGGGGCAGTTCTACTCTGTCCTATAGGGTCGCTATAGAGTCAGAATTGACTTGACAGCAATGAGTTTGTTTCTTGTTTATATCATTTTAAGAGCCCCACTGGCGTACTGGTTAAGAGCTCAGCTGCTAACCGAAAGGTCGGCAGTTTGAATCCATCAGCCCCTCCTTGGAAACCCTATGGGGGCAGTTCTACTCTGTACTATAACGTTGCTATGAGTTGGAATCAATTCGATGGCAATGGGTTGTTTTTTTGTTTGTTTTTTTTATCATTGTAATGATGCCAAGTCACTCAAGACTTAGAAAACGTTTGTTATGGCACAGTGGGATGTAGGATGACAAAAGCCTTTACAGAATGGATCCATGAACAATATGCAATCATATACACATTCCAAACAAATAAAAGAGGTCTTATTACCCACTGCTCTGGGGCAAAGAAGCTATAGGGTCCAGGGCTCAGTAACGCCCCCTCTCCCCACTGCATGCAGTACAGGAGAGGGGTTTGACTGGAGCAAAAAGATACATCGCCTTCCGCACAGTTTTAACTCACAGAAGGTGCTATGCCCTTGCCAACAAATGGTCTGGAAAAATCAACCCACCTGAAAAAGCTGCCTTGTTTTTACAGCAAAAGCAATGCTTGTCAGTATCTACTCTGAGCCAGGCACTGCTGAATGCCAAAAGGGGAAAAGTGGCTATTAATCAACACGCATGTTGAATATAATGTTGGAGGCTTCCAGTCCTATCCAACAATGCAGGCAAGAACAGGCAGAGAGAAAAAGGCCAGTAAGAGAGGAGAAAGGTTTCTAGAATAAGGGGATGATGCTAGGCAATTAGTTTAGGGACAGCAAGCAAAAGGGATCCCTCAAAGAGACTGGAAGACAGGAAGGAAAAATAATTAGAATGTTACTTGGCTCAGCAGGGAACAATATTTACATTGCCATGACATTGTAAAAACACTGAATCCCGATTTCATCAAAAATTGTGATATTTTCTTATCTTTTCCCCGTTAAGGAAGCTGGTTAGAAGACCAACAGAAAGGTCCCTAAGATCATCCTGCGACGATCCCACCTTTTAAAACTAGGAGAAGAGAGCTGATGAGGGTAAAGGAAAGAGACATGCTTATAGACAGAGGGAATATAAATTATTTTAGACATTTTTTTGTAGGTTCGTCAGTACTAGATTGACCAAAAATTTTAATGCATATTATCTTGGATCCCAGGATTCTATTTCTAGGAATTTAAAGGATATCCTTGTCATTCAGACCTTAGCCAAAATGTCACTTCCTCTGAAGGACTTTCCCAACCTATCCAACCTAAGATAACCAGCATCTACCAGCTCTACATCACTTTCTTTTTTTAGTCGATTCCAACTCATAGCAACCCTATAGGACAGAGTAGAACTATCCCATAGTGTTTCAAGGCTATAATCTTTTTTTTAAATTATTATTGTACTTTAGATGCAGGTTTACAGAACACACTAGCTTCTCATTAAACAATTAGTACACATATTGTTTTGTAACATTGGTTACCAACCCCACAACATGTCAATACTCTCCCTTCTCGACCTTGGGTTCCCTATTACCAGTTTTCCTGTCCCCTCCTGTTCTCTAGTCCTTGGCTCTGGGCTAGTGTGCCCCTTCAGTCTCGTTTTGTTTTATTGGCCTGTCTAATCTTTGGCTGAAGGGTGAACCTCAGGAGTAACTTCATTACTGAGCTAAAAGGGTGTCTAGAAACCATACTCTCAGGGTTTCTCCAGTCTCTGTCAGGCCAGTATAAGTCTGGTCTTTTTTTGTGAGTTAGAAGTTTGTTCTACACATTTTTCTCCAGCTCTGTCTGGAACACTCTGCTGTATATCACTTTCTTTTAATTGTCTGCACAGCACTATTTTTCTTCCTCAATAATTTGTTTACCATCTTTTACCATCCCCCTGGCCCTCACTAAAATGTCAGTTCCACGAGAGTGTGGACCTGGTCTGTCTTGCATACTTACTATTCCCATGTGCCGGGCACTAGCCAGGGATGTTACATTACATCATCTCATTTAATCCTCACAGCCACATGAGATGGTTTCTATTGTCATCTTGTTTTTCAGAAAAGCAAACTGAGGCACAGTTTAAGTCTAGTGAATGGCCAGTAAGTGGCAGTTGGAATCTGAACACTGGTTTGTATAACCACAAAGCCCATGCTCTTAGCCATCTCTCTCAAAAGAAACCAAAAGTTTAAACAGGCATACTGTCTGACCAAGCAATTATGGTTTTTGAAATTTATCATGCAGAGATAATCAGACTAGAACACAAAGACAGACATATACATCTTTATTTATGGTAGATAGTTTATAACTACAAACACTGGATGCACAAGACACACAGCCAAACAGCTCTTTGAGGAACAGGTAGAAAGTCCTTGAAGCTGTACCTGGCAGTGGGAGGAAGTGAATTCTCTAAGCTCTGTTCAGGCACCTCAGCCATGATTCAGGCCTCTTAATGACAGGAATGATCCTGATAAGCATAATGACAGAAGAAGGAAAAGGAGGAAAGCAGATCCAAGGAAAATAAAATAGAAGAAAAAGGAGGATTTTTTAAAAAGCGAGACAGAGATGGCATGGAGAATGAGGGAGAGAAAGACCTCCAGGGTCAGGATCCTATACAGGTGAAAGCTCCCTGAAGCCTCCAAGTTCCTTAGTCCTGCAAGAAGTAGAGCCTCTTCCGAGTGGTGTTGATTAGACGACTGCAGAGAAAGGACCAAGAGCTTTCTTTCCATTTTCTGTGACTGATGGTACTGTTCCTGGCATCTCAATGATCATTATATACACCCAGTGGATTTTAGTACTGTGGAAGAGAAGATCAAGAACAAGGCCACCACACACAGAAGAACTAAAGGTAACTTCGAACTCAAGTGTATCAATGCTATGATTTGCAACAGAGATCTGTTATTAAAGACCAGCAACCAGGCTATTGTGTCCACAAATGAAAATTCTTAGCTAGGAAAGAACTCCAAGCCTGAAGCAGAGTAGTCTTTAGAGTCAAACCAAAAAAACAAAACAAAACCCACTGCCTTTGAGTCGATTCCATCTTATAGGAACCCTATAGGACAGGGTAGAACTGCATCATAGGGTTTCCAAGGCTGTAAATCTTTACGGAAGCAGACTGCCACATCTATGTCCCATGGAGCAGCTACTGGGTTTGAACTGCAGACCTTTCAGTTTGCAGCCAAGCTCTTAACCACTTTGCCACCAGATCTCCTAATCTTTAGAACAGACTTAGGAAAAATAAAAGGTATTTCCTTGGGGAAGACAGAGGCTGTTGACCAAGAGATAAGAAGACTCTGTAGATACTTATGTCAAAGTCTTTAGAAGTCCCAATAAGAAAAAAAAAAAAAAAAGAAAGATGATATTCTTGAAGATAAATTTAAATGTAATAATTAGAAAGAGAACAGGGACAGACAGCCACTCCTGCTAAAGGAATGAGAGGAAGTTGACCAGAAAGCTTGTGAGCAGTCAGTGAAGAATTCAGTGTGGGCTGAATACATTGCATGGGTTCAAAGAAGATAAGAGGTTATACCTGAATCATGGTCCCTATAATTTTTATGTACCCAATTATTGACTTCACATTTACAAATATCAGCAAGGATGATTTTGATTCAATTAGCTCAACTAATCAGGGAAGACTCTGATCCTCCAAGCAACTTCAGCATCCATTAGTTTCTGGATGTATCCCAAGATCATCCATATGTTATGGCAGAGAGTTTACTGGAATTCTAAAAGTAGAACCCTCTAAGAGCTGGAGACCTTATAACCTAAAGCGAAGACTAGAAAGGACGGTTAACAGACCAAAAAAAAAAAATAATAATAATTTAAAAATAAAAAAAGATTACAGAAATAGAGTTAATAGGCTCTTTGGATTCCAGTAATCAAGACAGGCTCACAGCACTGAATACACTAATAAATGCTGGCACTCCCATTTAGGTTTCTGACTGAAGGGGCTGAAATGTCCCAAAGGAACTTTGATGAGAAAGAATATTGTACTACTCAGGAGCTCCAGGAGGCCAGAATGAACATCTGCGCGCTGACCTCCTCTCCCCGTCTCTGAGGACCTTCTCACAGAGAGGTGGACCTCACTGAACAAGTAACCAATGATCTTAAGGAACTCGCACAGCAGTAGCTCCAGGTGTTAAAAAGCAGGGATTTCCATTCCCCATAGAAAAGAAATTTGTAGATTTAACAAAAGATTTTGAAGTGCCCCAAACGACTGACATTGCTAACTGTGGATCTGACAGAATTTGAAGCTAACTGGTATCGGACTATTATGTACATTTTTTTTTTTATTCCTAACTTGGAAATAATTTTCAGAGGATATTAAATATTTATGAATTATGCTTTCAATTTGTTAAACTTGTTTTTAATTGTTCCATTAATTTGGAATGATTAATTACAGCTTTCTAGAGATTGAAAATGTATTAAATAATAAAATTAAACCTATTTTTTTTTATGCAATTATATTTTTAGAAAAATATTTTATACACACACATACATATATACACATATAGTCATTACACTTATCCAAACTTTCTTGTCACTCCTCTTCTTAGAAACCTTGCCTTTAAGATAATGAACAAATCCTTACTGCTGCATTCAAGATATTTCACAATCTGGTCTCAATTCATCTCTAGTCTTACTCTATTTATTCTGTCCCAAACACTCCAGGCTCTAGCTATTCTAGAATAATCACCAGTTAGTCCCTGAACATCACAAATTCTTATGTTTCCATGACTCTGCACACATTGTTTCTCTGCACGGAATAGTCTTGGCTTTATACACCTGGAAAATTCCTTCTCGATCCTTCAAGGTCCAGCTCAAAAATCACCTACTGACTGCCCCAGACTGAGGGATCATTTCATTATTTTTGGCCTATGGCAGATACTGTAGACTGGCTCATTCAGTAACCATTCTAATGCCCTTCTATCTAGTCTTCTAGTAACATTAAAACTTACAAACAAATAAACCCAGATTCTCTAGCAACTAGGGTCCTGATGTGGCCAGGGTGCTGCATCTTAGATGCAGAAGTGAACTGTGAAGAGAAATTGGATATCTTGATTATTCATATCAAGTGGTATTCATATCAAGGTCTACAAGTCCTAATGAAGAAAGATGACAGCTACCTGGCCAACTAACTGGAAGAGATTCATATTTATGCCTATTCCAAAGAAAGGTGATTCAACAGAATGTGGAAATTATCGAACAATATTATTAATATCACATACAAGTAAAATTTTACTAAAAATCATTCAAAAGCAGTGACAGCAGTACACTGACAGGGAACTGCCAGAAATTCAAGCCAGATTCAGAAAAAGACATGGAACAAGGGACACCATTGCTGACATCAGATGGATCATGGCTGAAAGCAGAGAATACCAGAAAGACATTTATCTGTTTTATTGACTATGCAAAAGCATTCAACTGTGTAGATCATAACAAATTATGGATAACATTGTGAAGAATGGAATTCCAGAACACTTAATTGTGCTCCTGAGGAACCTGTACATAGATTAAGAGGTAGTTGTTTGAATAGAACAAGGGGATACTGTGTGGTTTACAGTCAGGAAAAGTGTGCATTAGGGTTGTATCTTTTCACCATACTTATTCAATCTGTATGCTGAGCAAACAATCCAGAAGATGGACTATATGAAGAAGAATGGGGCATCAGGATTGAAGACTCATTAATAACCTGAGTTATGCAGATGACACAACCTTGCTTGCTGAAAGTGAAGAGAATTTAAAGCACTTACTGACGAAGATCAAAGACTATAGTCTTCAATATGAACTACACCTCAACATAAAGAAGACAAAATCCTCACAACTGAACCAATAAGCAACGTCATGATAAATGAAGAAAAGTTTGAAGTTGTCAAGGATTTCATTTTATTTGGATACACAATCAACGCCCATGGAAGTAGCAGTCAAGAAATCAAATGACGTATTGCGTTGGGCAAACCTGCTGCAAAAGACCTCAAGTGTTAAAAAGCAAAGATGTCACCTTGAAGACTAAGGTGCACCTGACCTAAGTCATATTTTCAATTGCTTCATATGGGTGCAAAAGCTGGGCAATGAATAAGGAAGACCAAAGAAGAACTGACACTTGTGAATTATGGTGTTGGCGAAGAATATTGTGTATACCACGGCCTGCCAAAAGAACAAACAAATCTGTCTTGGAAGAAGTACAGCCAGAATACTCCTTAGAATTGAGAATGGTGAGATTTCTTCTCACATTCTTTGGACATGTTATCAGCAGGGACCAGTCCCTGGAGAAGGACACCATGCTTGGCAGAGTAGAGGGTCAGCGAAAAAGAGGAAGACCCTCAAGGAGATGGACTGACACAGCAGCTGCAACAATGGGCTCAAGCATAACGATTATGAGGATGGTGCAGGACTGGGTAGTGTTTCGTTCTGTTGTACATGGATCGCTCTGAGTTGGAACCAACTCGATGGCACTTAACAACAACGAAAACAATTCCCTCTATTTCCACTGATAGGTTTTAATTGGCCATTCAAAATGTCTATCTTAGAGTATAAGTCTCAAATGTCTCAGAGGTTTTTACATTTATGTCTGAAACAAAGACAGGAATGTGAAATCATGATAATGAAGGTACGTTTCATAGTCTGCCATATAATGTAATAAATGGAGGGAGAGCTACAGAAAGATGGATAAGATGGACTTGGAATTGGGCAAACAAAATCAGAAATGAGAGCCCTTCGAAACAGACAATGAAAACGATTTCTATAATGGTTAGATTTCACTACAACTCACACATGAGTTTATAGACAGCTTATGAATAAAATGAGGCTGTGTCCTTTCATGACATCAGTAAATAGCCACTTTAAAATGGAACAAAAATGAGATAAAAATCGTAACATGTCATGAGGTCAATGATCCTGAAGTAACAGAAGATTTTGAGAAATGAAAAGAAATACTGAAAAAGGACACGGTGTAAAACTGTGACTCTTTTTCTCTACCTGCTGTGGGGAAGTGGGAGCTTTACTTCAGATACTCATTCCAGTGCCTTAGAGTGAATAGAGAGTAATTTCTCACAATTCCATACCCTAAAAGATGATCAAGACTCTTTACCAGATACTCACAGTCAGAACTAACCTATCTGTCCAAGAAAGGTGAGGTTAATAACTAGAGTCCTATATCTCACATCTAATAGACCTACAAATTTAAATGGAAAAATATGAAACCATATAAGTACTAGAAAAACATATGGCACATCTTTTAATAACTTCACAATGGGGAAGGCCTTTCTAAGATGATATAAAATGTAAGAGTCATAAAAAAATTGATAAATTTGACTATGTATAAATAAAAATGTTCTGCATGGCAAAAACCAGGATCAGCAAAGTAAAAATCAAATGTTAAACTGGAAAAAAGATGTATTTCATATCATGAATCCAAACAGATTTTTGTAACTACATCAATCAAGAGAGGATATGTCACTATGTGAATTAAGGCTAGATCATAAAATGCTAAGCACTTCCAATCTGCTCTTTTGGAACCTTGCTCTTGGAACCCAGACAGCACATTGTGAGGAAGCCCCAACTAGTCCATGCAGAGAGACCACATGGAGAGATCATGTGCAAGTGTCCTAACTCATTGCCAGCTGAGGTTCTACCCAACACCAGCATCAGCCACAGGACACAGAAGTGAAGATGCCTCCAGATGATCCCAGCCTTCCTTCAAGTCTTCTCAGCTGGGGACCCAGACAACATGGAGCAGACAGGCCATCGCCATTGTGTCCTATCAAAATTCCTGACCCACAGAATCCCTGGAATAATAAAATGGCTATTTTAAGCCACAAATTTTTGGTTAGTTTGTTTTACAGCAATAGTTATTTGTTATGCTAACATTTAGTTTAGGATTTTTCATATTCATAAGAAAACTGACCTGTGAATTTTCCTTTCTCATGTCATTTTTGTTTTGCCATCCTCTTTTTCCATTCTCAGGAAGAGTTTGTACAGTATCAATTCTTGCCTTCTGAAATTCTAGATACAACTTCCTAGTGAAGCCGTTTGGGCTTGTAGTTTTCTTTGTGAGAAACTATTTAATTGCTGCTTCAATTTTTTAAATTAGTACTTATACTACTCTTTATGTTTTCTTTCCTGTGTCAGTTTTTTTTTTTTTTTTTTTTTCTGCTTTAAAAGTTTACAGAGCAAATTAGTTTCTCATTAAACAGTTAACACACAATTTGTTTTGTGACACTGGTTGCCTTGTGTCAGTTTTTTAAAAACAATTTATTGTGGTAAAATATATACCAACATAAAATTTGCCATTTTAACCATTTTAAGTGTACAATTCAGTGATATTAATTACATTCACCATGTTGAGCAACCATCCCACTATTTCCAACTTTTCTTCATCATCCCAAGCAGAATCTGTATTAGTTTTCATAATATTTCTTTTTGAAAAATCTGTTCATTCTCCTAAATTTTCAAAATTTTTGCATAAAGTTGTTCATAAGATCTTATTATCTTGTTAATAACTATACAATCTCTGCATTTCATTATTGATATTGGTTATCTGTGCCTTTTTTTCCTTCCTTCCTTTCCTTTCCTTCTTTCCCTCCCTCCCTCCTTTCTTTCTTCCTTCTCTTGATCAATCTTACCAGAGTATATAATTTTTATTAATCTTTTCAAAGAACTAATCTTTGGTTTTCTTGATATTCTCTATTATATATTTGCTTTCTATTTCATTAATTTCTACTCTTCTCCTTGTTATTTCTTTCCCTTTATTTTCTTTGGGATTCTTTTACTGTTCTTTTCCTGACTTCTTAAGGCGGATGCTTGCTCAGTTTTTAGCCTTTTTTAGATTCTAATATATACACTTAAGGCTATATATTTTTTAATCTGTGAATTCATGTGTTTCAATAGTTCTGGAAAATCCTCAACTATTATCTTTTCAAATATTGTCTCTGCACCATTCTCAAGCCTCTCCTTCTGGGATTCCAATTAAATGTATATTAGACATTATCATTGTGTCCTCTTAATTCTCGTACCATCTTTTCTGTATTTTATATATTTTTGTCTCTCAATGCTTCATTCTATATCAATTTCTTCTAATCTATCTTCTAGTTCAGTAATTCTCTCTTCAGCTGTGTAATCTGCTTTTAAACTCATCCATTGTGCTGTTTTTGGTTATTACATTTTTCAGTTATAAAATGTCCATTTGGTTCTTCTTCAAATATGCAGTCACTTTTGATAGTGTCCAGTTTCTAAGTGAAATTTTCAATCTTGACCTGTATTTCTTCTTACATAGTAATGTAGTAGTCTTGTAGTCTGTGTGTGAAATTCTAATATCGCATGGCTTTGAAGACCTGTTTTTGTTGTATATTGTTTTTGTTAGTCCTTATGTTCGGTGTTTCATTTCCTTGAGAACCTATTTTTTTTCTCTGTGCTGGTCATTACAGAAAAAATTATTTAGAGGACTAAATGTAAACTGGGATATATATATGTCAAAGCTTGGAGATTCAGCTAAATGAGGATAGAAAATTTTTAAAAAGATTATTTTAGACAATGAATGATTTAGTTGTCAACTAACAGTAATCAATCAGCAATTACTTTATCATTGGATGGGATCTCTAATATTTCACCCAACTCTTCAGTTCTATGACTTCATCAAGCAATAAGTATTTTCTTGTTAAAAAAAATTATATGAGGAACAATAAAGAGAATAATCTAGACACACACAGATTGGTCGGAATACTAAAGTGAAACAAGTATTTGCAGAGTATGAGCAGGATGTTTTTCAGATGAAATCCTTAAGTATCTCTAGAGCACTGTGGCTGAGTTCAAACCATGTGGGCCTAGACTACTCTGTAATTACCAAAACCAACAGGATCGTATCTCTGAATTTAGACACAGAAAGACACAAGGGAGTCTGGATACTTAGAAGAGTCTACTTTCAGGCCAATATGTGCAAAAACATTTATAAACTTATATACTGAGCTTGGCAAACTCTGGAGAAACAAACAAACAAATCTGGTGAGAAACAAACTTCCTGTAAATATATTTCAGACCGTTTTGGCAGTAAAGTGTTTTTAAGCACTATTCCTTACACTTTTCTGAAAGGAAAAAAAAAGGAGTGGGGGCATGGAGAATAGATCTGGATCCCTCGATGTGTTTTTATGTTTGCTTATTTGTTTATTTTTAAAAGAAATAAAAACATTTCCTAAATAGAAATACTGAAGACAATTCTATCCACAATATCTTTTCTTTCTTTAAGAATAACAACAACAACAAAAACAGCACAGTAACATGCTAAATGATTTCTGGCACCATGCCAAAATTCCAGACATTAAAATAGTCAGAACACTTAAAGGATACTAAGCTTCAGTAAGTCCCTAAAATCATCAAAACCGTAACATTTTTAATACCCTACTGTCAGATAAGAAAAAATGTCACACGTGCTCTAGGTAACAAAAATAAATCCGTAAGGTGTTTATTTCCTGTGTTCTGACAAAGTTGTGAGAAAACCTCTGAGCCCAGTAAGCTTTCTTCAAAATGCAAGCCACCCGGAGTCTTTCCAGGGAGACCTCAAAAAAACCACAGCCTTCCACGCTCTGTGCAGACACTTCGGATCCTACAAAGCATGTAGGGGTTTGTTCTCTTAGGAAAATCTAGACAACCCCACTGCTACTTGCAAACCACCACCTACCTATTCCAGCCCTGGCCCCTGGCCCCCTCTGAGGCTCTTAACTAGCAGTTTGCATCAAAATCCATCACTACCCACTGCTCTTAGTACCAAGTTACAAGTCCTTACTTATAATTGAGTGTTGGTTACAGAGGTGTACACATTTGTCAGAACAAGATCTGTGCATTTCACTACATGTAAAATCTACCTCAGTTAAAAGAATTTTGTTGTTTGTTTGTTTTTAATTAATAAACCAGTCTGGAATGTTCTGCATGATCCGGCCCCGCCAGCTTCTCCAAATTTATCTGGTGCCAATCTTCCTCAACTCGACTGTCCTCTGATCACACTGGAACTTCTTCCGGTTCCTCCAAGAGCAAGCTCTTTCTGCTGATCGCCACCCACCCCCACCCCAGCCCCCCAAGGCCTTGGCACATGTGGCTCCTTCTGCCTGGGATACTCTAGGGCCTCCTCTGGCCCACCCCATCTCCTAGTTAACGTGTACTCACTCTGGTGTCTTTTCCTCCAGGAAGCCTTCCTTCCTCCCTTCACACTCCCTTCACACTAGAATCCTGTACTTCCCCTACCGTCGTATTTATTACATATGTGCGCTAGATTATCATGACCCATGACAGCAAGGATCACATCTATACTGCTCACTGATGTAGCACTAGCCTTTGGTACAGCCCAGATGATCAGTAAATATTTAATGAAGGTCGAATGAAGGCAGAAGAATATTAATCACTCTGATCATTTATAAATCTTCCTTGTCCACTGTGCTGACTCTTGACATATTGTCTGAATTTTGTATTTGTCATCTCAAATTCAACTATTAAGGCACCATAGCTCTAGCTCTAATTCTGCTAGGGTTTTCTATCTCAAAAGAGGAAATTTTCCAGGTTCAAAAGAATTTAAATTAAGGTGATAACAATTTTCAAGACGCAAGTTGTGCATGCTTGTTTAACATGTATGCTTTAGGAACTTGGCTAACATCTTAGGCAACAGAATTGATTCGTCGAGACAAGGTTTTGTGTGAGATGTTCAACTACATGGCATTGGGTCATACTGGCACTCCAGGCAGCATAAATTTTAGCTTTTCCTGAAATGGAATTAATGACATGACATCTTCAAGTTTTCTGGAAAATCAAGAAAAAGAAGCTCAACTGAATTCCCTAAACATTCTCTCTTGCAAGGTTGTTACGAGGTGGTGGGAAGGAAAATGAAAAAGATGAGTCAGTTTGAGTCAGAGTTAAGAAAAAAGCTCTGCTTCTGGTAAACAGTTTGCTCTTTTACAGACGGATTAGGATTATCTGACTCCCACTGCTAAAAATACACAAATAACAGGTGGTATACATTATATAAGTAGTTCCAAAACAGAGACTCCGATCATTGATTCTAAAAAGGGAACAGTTAATCAGTGATGGGCCAGACCTCCCCAGGGTCTGTTTCTCTTTGGAGAAGTCCCAAAACTATGTGAGCATTTCCTCTAAGACAAGCCATCTAAAATACAAGTATTGGTCTCAGCCCGGCCAGAGCAGAGGAGAGTGGAGAAAACTGAAGACTCAAGGGCGCAATTAGTCTAAAGGGCTAATGGACTATATGAGCCACAGCCTACATGACCCTGAGAACAGAAGAGCTAGATGGTGCCCGGCTACCACTACCAACTGCTCTGACTGGGATCACAATAGTGGGTTCTGGGCAAATGAGGAGAAAAATGTAGAACAAAAAGCAAATCCAAAAAAAGACCAGACTTACTGGTCTGATAGAGACTGGAGGAACACCTGAAACTATGGCTCTAAGACTTCCTTCTAACATGGAACTGAAGCCATTCCCGGAGACCATCTTTCAGCCAAACAACAAGACAGGCCTACAAAATAAACAGTAACACCCGAGAGGAACAAGCTTCTTAGAATGGTTAATTACATGAGACCCTAAGGGCAAAATCTGCCCAAAAGCAAAGATGAGGTACAGCAGGAAGGGGTATGAAAACTTGACAGAAGGTAATGGGGAACCTGGGGCGGAAATGGGGAGAGTGCTGACACATTGAGGGGACTATGACCAATGTCTTGGAACATTCTGTGTACAAACTGTTGAATGGGAAACTATTTTGCTCTGTAAACCTTCACCTAAAGCAAAATAAAATAATAAAAAATAGACAATTAAGATCCTAAAAGCTCCTACTACTCATTCAAGTCACCTGAAGGAATGACTGAGCCTCCTTTACAATAGCTACCAGTTAATGAGCACCTACTATGTGCCAAGAACTGTGCTAGGTACTTCACATAATTTATCTTTAAACTTTCAACAATCCTATAAGATGGGTACTAATATCCACTTTTTATAGATAAGGGACTGGGAGCTCAGAGAGGTTAAGTAATCTGCTCAAGTTTGCATAGTTGCAGTGCCAGGATCTGAACTCAGGTCTGACTTGGAAGTTCATGCTATTCCCTGTACCCTAAGTTCAATGCAAAAATATGTATGAGGCAAGGCAACATACCAGTGACACAAGGGATACAAGGGAATAAGAGGCCACTCCAATCATTAAGAAAGTAAGGTAAGAAGAAAATGGGATTACTAGGAGAGATTCATCTCTCTATTCCTAGGATCTTAAACAAGACCTGCCCCCAAGGAGTTACCCTGGAAATTATTACTGAAATGTATGTGGAAGAGAAGATAAATATATGATCAAGTGTAACACAAGGCAGTCTGTGGTCGGTGTCATGAGAGTGAACATGCTATGGGGTTTTAGATTCTATTTTGATGCAGGGCTCTGAGGAAGATTCATGAACAATATGGCATTTGAGATAAGCCTGACAAATGGACTTTGACAGGCAACAGTAAAAAGTAAAGAAATAGGTGAGTACAGGGAGTAGTAGAGTTGGGAAAAACCCTTCAGTATCTCCAGCAAAACAAAAAGAAATAAAGCTGGAAAAGCAAACTCAGTATTGTGGTGAGCCCCGAGTCCACTTCAAGTTCCTTTACACGGAAAAGCACAGTAACTACAAATATACCCTAGTCAATTCAAATCAATTCATGGGGAGATGCACTTTATGGTTAAATAAACCAAGAACTGCCACATAGCCTTTCTGGAACAAAGTGGTGGTGTTGGGGGAGGGGGGCATAGCTGAATAAATGAATGTATATACAAAGATGTAGAACACATGTGGTTATATAACAAAAAGAGCATTACAGATAAGTTCTACCACCTTAATTATCATGAACTGAATCATTATAGTAAGGGTTTTAATTTAAAATATAGCCCCTTCATTGGAGGACTATTTAAATCAATGATTCTCAATAGGTACAGCCCACTAGAGGGCTTTCTGGAAATGGGGGAGGAGAGAAGGGCATTCTTGGTTGTCACAATGTGTGAATGCCTACACACTCACATGAGCATTTAGTGAGTGGGGATAAGGATGCTGAACATCCAGCAAATTGTGGGGCAGCCTTAGAGAAACAAAAATTGTCCCTTATTCTACTTGACTTACAAATACCAAGATACTTATGTAAGTGAAAAACCTGTTTATAATTATCTGAGCTGAGAACTTAACTCCTTTTTACACGTAAACACAAAGGTCTTTTGCATAATTTTAAGAGGCAATATATTTTCCAAGAATGTACTTACCATATAAATCAAAGATAATGCTTTCTTTTGTATTTAGGGTGAATTATCATGTCTGTTACATACTTTCAAATAGTTCAGCAAAAAATTTAAGTTAAAAAAATACATACATACATAGACACATATGTTGATAAAGCATATACAGCAAATATCAACAATTGTTTTATCTAAATATTTGCTATAGATGCTCACTGTACTATTATGAATTTTTTCCCATATGTTTGAAGTTTTTCATTATAAAAAGGTGGGAAAAAATCCATCTGACTCTCATTAAATGAGAGGCTGTACTAGAGGTTAACAGCACAGACTCTGGAGCTCTGTGACCTTGGGCAGATTACTTTCCCTTCCTATGCC
The DNA here is from genome assembly GCF_000243295.1 of Trichechus manatus latirostris. Classification (NCBI taxonomy): domain Eukaryota; kingdom Metazoa; phylum Chordata; class Mammalia; order Sirenia; family Trichechidae; genus Trichechus; species Trichechus manatus. Next base: position 19,501,653 of record NW_004443944.1, read on the forward strand.
TCAGTTTCCCCATCTGTAACGTGAAGATAATAACGATACCTACCTCATAGAACTTATGAGGATTAAACGAGTTAATAAATGGAAGGTGCTTAAAACAGAGCCTGGCAGAGTAAACACTATAGAAATGGTAGCTATTATCAGTATATTATTATATTATCATTATAGTATATGTAATATATATCATATATCATATGTATTATCATTATATTATTATTATATTATCAGTAAATAGTCACTCACTTGCCCCCTTGCCAATCTATCTTTCCTGAGTTAGTGTTCTGGTCTTCCTTTACCTGCCAGCAAACCCATAATCTACCTGAATTCCCTACTGAAAAGACAAATGTGATGTGATTAGTGGGTAGTATTTTGATGGTGATAGGACCAGAATCCTTCTCCTGAAATGGCCTCCAAGAGAAATGCATACATATAGGGGGCAAAGTAAGGAAAAGGAGAGCATCATTACAGACTGAGACTTTAGTCCAAATAACCAAAAAAACCCAAACGTGTTGCCATCCAGTCAATTCCGACTCATAGTGACCCTACAGGACAAAGCAGAACTGCCCCATAGAGTTTCCAAGGAGTGCCTAGTGAATTTGAACTGCCGACTTTTTGATTAGCAGCCATAGTTCTTAATCACTACGCCACAAGGGTTTCTACCAGAGTGGAACTCCAGTGAGCTAAGCTGGATAATGTTGTTTATGGTGTTCCCTGACTTACAACCCTCCACACCTCCAATTGTATGGCGAGTGAGATCCAAACTCCTTGCCACAGTTAAAAAGCCTGATGTGACCCAGGTTCTACTTCTCTAGTCTCAAATCATATCACCCTCCCTCTCACTGTCTCTCCTCCAGCCTCACTGTCCTATCTGTTCTTTGAACAGGTCAAATTTAAGGCCTTTTCACTTCTGGCTTCCAGTTGTGGTCCTATTACTAGCTAAGTTACTTAATCACTCTGAAACTCAGTTTCCTCATCCATAAAACTCAGTCATTTGGGAAATATTTATCGAGCGCCTACTATGTGCCATGCCCTATTCTAGGCACTGTCGATAAAGCAATGAATAAAATATTCCTGTTCTCTTTAGCTTACTTTCTACTGAACAAAAAACAATTAAATAAATATATAATTTCAGACAGTGATACGTTCTACAAAGAATATTAAACAGAGAGCATAATGGGACAAATTAAGGAGGTGGGGAGAAGGCTGTATTACAGTGGTCAGGGAAGGCTGCCTTGAGGAGGTGACATCCGAGCTAAGGAAGAGAAGAAGTCAGCATGTGAAATGCCAGGAAGAACCTAGTGTGCAAGCTTCCTGAGGTGGAAATCAGCAGGGTAGGTACCAGGAAAGGAAGGGAGTTGAGGCTGGCTGGAGCCTGGTGAGCAAGGAAAAAAAACATGGCTGGAGAGGCAGGCAGGAGCTAAAGTCCCACAGGGCTTTGGATTTTAATCCATGTACCATGGAAAGTCACTAAAGCGCTTTACACAAGGACTGACACCATCAAATTATGTTTGTAAAAGATCACCTTATGGGGAAATCTAAACAAGATTGGTGGGCTGTATCAATAGTAACATCCTGGTTGTGATGTTATACTACAGTTTTGCAAGATGTTATTATTGAGGGAAACTGGAGAAAGAAAGGATGCATAGGAACTCTCTGTATTACGTCTTACCACTTCATGTGAATCTACAATTATCTCAAAATAAAACATTAAAAAAAAAGATCACCCTGACTGCTACGTGAAGAGACTACAGTGGGGCAAGAAGGGCAGTGAGGAGAGGACCGAATAGGCTGTCGCTGCTGTCCGGGGAGAGATGAGGCGGCTCGCAGGCTGCAGCAGGGAGGGGTGTGTTTTGCTGCTACAGAAATTAATCAAATGGACCAGAGGTGGAACTGGAGAGTGAGAGAGATCAAGGATGAAGTTCAGATGTTTGGCTTAAGCAGCTACATATTTAAATCATATCTACCTAACAGTGATTTTGTGAGAATTAAATGAGCTAATACATGTAAAATGCCTAACACAACGCTAAGCACATAGTAAGTGCTCGATATATGTTTAAATGAATAAAATTGATCCTAAAGTTCCAGTACATAAAAAAAAACCTAAGGTACACCTCAAATTCCTTCAAAAGTTAAAACTAGTTCCAAATTTCATTTTTCAGTGATTAACAAGGAAGATGAAGGAGTACATTTAGACTGCTTTCTGACTTCCTGTTCACCCAAGGAGCCATAAACATGTATCAGAGAGAAGTACAGGATTTCCATAATTATAAAAATCCGAAGTTTTTCCTGTCAACCTTTTCAATTTAGAAGTTTAAATGAGCAGTAGGTCATCTTCTGATGCAACACTGGCTGGATGACTACTAGAGATGATTTGTGTTAGATTCTTTGAAAAGAAGTATTAACAAAATATACTGAAATCCCAGAAAAAAGAATCAAGAAAAGAGGCTGTGTAATAAAACATTTAAACAGAACAATCTATGGAAAATAAAACTAAGAATTTATATGTCATTGGGACCAAATAGTGGCACTGGGATATTGCTTTCTTTGAGATGAAGCTGGACTTGCTAATTGTTTCTGTTATTTGGGGATATGGAGAGACGGTTTAGTTTGTTTGAATGAAGAAGTTTATAAAAGTATAAGGTGCCATAAGCCGCAAACGGTAAGAAGGGAACATCTTTCCTATCTGAACACAAAAATTAAACTTTTTAAAAAGTCAAGCCTAACTGGCAAGTGGTAGTTTAAAAAAAAAATAAAACATCCTGAGAATTTAAGTTTGGGCATTAACTTTTTGAGCTGGGTTTACATAACTCTCATACTCAGGGGACATGACAGCTGATTGTGTAGTCCAAACAAATCCTTTAGAAATTTATTGTAACCATCAAGGATATGCCATTTCTATTCCCACAGTATCTACTAACTCTTATCTCAGACAGATACATGTGTGTGGTTTAGATGAATGTTCTGCATAATTAGAATTCTTTGGAGTACTGAGGAAAAGACAGTGTTTAAAAATTAGCCTTCATTTAAAAGAAAACTGATTTTTTTAGAGAAATTCTGGTTTGGGGAAACTGGCTAAGCAATCTGTGGATTATACAAGCTATCTTTATGAGGAGTCGAGCAAAGAGTTTAAAAAATCTAGACAAATGAACATACTGTTTGGATGTCAAAGACAGTGAAACAGATTCTGCTACAAAACTTTTCCTACGTGAATCCTCAGCCAATGACTCCTTAGGAAAACACTTTTATCCTTTTATCAACTTTGTTGATAAGTATTTCATTTCCAGTGCATATATGGACAAGTTATATAAAGTGAAACTGTTTTCATGCTTTAGAAACATTTTGCAAATGGAAAGCAGCTTAGTGTGCTATTATAATGTTTATTTGCTAGGCTGACAAATGCATCTGGGGCAAATATCATGAAACCTCAGAACAAGTTAATACAAGGAATCAACTGGACTTCCAGAAAATTCCAGAAGTGTGGTCCCTCCAGACCCAGAAATTGTGATTAATGTTAATTAATCCAGAAGACACTTAAACATGCATCATTTCATTGCCTTGGGTGGTATATAAAATACTACTATTATGAACTTCTCCCCTCTGGGTTTGGTTTATATGAGAGAAAAACTTCCAACTTGCTGGGTGGGAGGAGAATGCTATTATCATTTCCATTTTTCAGATAAAGAAACTGTGGCTCAAAAAGGTTGGTGTTCAAGGTCACCCAGTTAGTAAGAGCCATAGTCACAACACTCAGCTCCCTCCAGCTATATATGCAGTAGTGAAAACGATGGTGGCGGCAGCAGCTGTGGCATTTCAGTTGCATTCACCATGTGTTGGGCACTGTTCTTTGCCCTGTTCATATGTCAACTTATGTTGCCCTCACAACAACCCTATGAGGTAGACAGGCAAATCTGTCTTTGGGCCACCAGCCTCCTCTTTCTTTATTATTACACAACCATCTTCAGTAACACCTCCTTCGAATCCACTGTTAGTGGAAAATAGTAGCCTCTTCATTAGGTCAGATTCCATGCTAGAGAAAAAAAAAAAGTTAAATGTTTGTAAGGTTTCAAACACAAACAAAGGTAGAGAAAACAGTCTACTATTTCTGTTCCCACAAACTGGGTACCCCAAAGTCCTCAGGTTCTCTCTACCTTCAACTCCAATCAAAATCTGTTCTAAAATGTTGGTGAATGTTGAAGCTGGATGATGGGTAATGGGGGTTTCTTTAGAATAGTCTCTCTACCTTTGCATTTAAAACCTTATAAACATTTAACTTTTTTTTCCTCTAACATGGAATCTAACCTAATGAAGAGGCTACTAGACTAGCCTCCACTAACAGTGGATTTGAAGGAAGTGTTACTGAAGATGGTTATGTAATAATAGGAGAAAGTGGCATTGATTCATTCGTTCACACTAGAAACATAAACGGAGCACCCATTATATGTTAGGGTATGTAAGGTCCAGTGACGGGCTCCTGTCCTCAACAAGCTGAAAATTTAGTAGCAGAGACAAAACAAATCCAAAAATAATTATAGAGCAAGACAATTTATCAGAAATGCTATGAAAACAAAAGTTCAAACAAAGTGCTATGTGAGTTGGGGAAATACATCAGGGCAAATTCTATCACACTGAACTCTCCAGGACAGTCCAAACTTTCAGGTGTATTAAACATTAACATGCTAAACATTATTTAAAATCAGCGAGTGGCCCACGAGACAAAAACAGAGCTAAATCCAAAAGCAAAATGAGGGATGGAATGCCCACATGCCCTCTTTTCTGCTATGTTTCCCAGACTAAAATCTACTCCTCTCAGTGGGGAGGGGCAGAATTCCTCTGCAGTACTTGGATCAAAACATCCTGATTAGAGAAGATTTAGCTGTAAAAAAGCTCACTAGAGCACTGTTTACAATACTTCAAACTGAGAAAGAAGGGAAATGTCCAACAATAGGGTTTGGTGATATTACTCATTTCAATTGCTGCACAGTAACCCATACATAACAATAAAGAAAGAAAGTAGAACCTCTTTCTCCTTGATGGGATCAGGACCAGTAATCGTACAATTCATCAAAGAAAAAAAAAAAAAAGAAAGACAGTTAAAGAGAAGAACCATTTCAAATGTATGTTCATTCCAAACCCTTGATGAGGAACCGAGACCATTTCTTTGAGAATTATTGTTGTTGTGTGCAGTCAAGTCCATTACAACTCATAGCAACCCAATGTGACAGAGTAGAACTGCCCCATAGGGTTTCCTTGGATGTAATCTTTACCGGAAAAGATTGCCAGGTCTTTTCTACTGCGGGCTGGCTGATGGGTTTGAACAGCCGGCCTTTTGGTCAGCAGCTGAGCACTTAACCATTGCGCCACCAGGGCTCCTTTGTTTGAGAATAGGTTCTAGCAGTTAAAATTCCTGCATGAACCACACCCATGATATATGGCTATGATTTCCAATTTTTACTCCTTTAAAGTAGAGAAAAAACTTTAAGACATTTGTGAAATATTCTTGAAGGCAGAGTCCAACATTTTGACGAATTTTTTTCCTCAATCTTTCAGAGGTTTCTTCCACTCCTAAATTTGACAGGAAACTTTTTGTTTGTTTGTTTTAATTTTAAAAAATATTTTTTAGCCATTTACCTTTATCAGGTTTTTCTACCACATTCAACTTACTTCTTACAAAAGCCACCTTTTTTCTTTCACCTGGTACATAATATTTAATTAATTTTATAATTACAATAACAAGTAAAACTGGCATAAACAGGCTTGCTAAGAAACTCAAGTGCTGAATATGTGCCAGGCACTGTTCTAAGCACTCTACATATACTAAATCCTTTAATCCTCATAATCTCAGTACCACTGTGACCATCATTTTACAGATTAGGAAACAGACACACAGTAAGGTTAAGGTCACACAACTAGTAAACGGCAGAGAATTCAAACCCAGGCAGTCTTCAAACCAGATTCCAAGTTGGTGACTTTAATCACGTCACTAAAACTTTCTAAAACCAAACAGGTGAGAGTTGTAGCGTGCAAGTGCTCTGGAATAGCATTGTCCAATAGAATTTTCTGCAATGATAGGAAAGTCTGTATCTGTGCTGTCCAATACAGTAGCCACTAGCCCACATGTGGTTAGCATAGTAGAGAGCAATCTACCAGCTGAGAACTGAATTTTATTTAAATTTAAACAGCCACATGCGGACAGCACAGTAGAGAGCAAACTACCAGCTGAGAACACTCAGAGGGCCATGGAAATCAAACACTAACTTTTGTAGTAAGAATGAAGAGGATCTATTAATCTAGCATCCGCTAAGTAAAGACTGGTTAAGAAACTTCTACTGTATATTGGTTGACATGGAAAGATACTTATTATGCAGCTAAGTGGAAAATATAAATTATAAAACGTTATATATGTATGATAAAGTATGATGCCCCCCCTTTTTTGATTAAAAAAATATCATGAATAGAAAGACAACACACATACCAAAACTATCATCACCTCTAAAGGGAGGGTATAGTGGGCATTGCTGGCTGCCTACTGTGACAGGGACTGCATGTTGCCTGGCCTGTGTCCATTTTCAATTTCTTCCTTGGCAAAAGAACCCCTATGTTATTGGGGACAGCAATAAGTCCAAGCTAAGAAACTACATTTACCTGCCTCCATCACAGATAGTAGACATAAACTGAACTTGTTGGTTGAGGGTTAAGGTAAAGCTCTGTAAAGGGTATCCTTTGCCCTCCCCCTTACTTCTTCCTGCCACAAGGACTGTTTGGCTAGAGAGCCAGAAGTCCACTTGTGGCCAGAGATGACCATGGGAGTGCAACCATGTGGCTTGGACGGTGAAGCAGAGAGAGAGAGAGAGAGAGAGATCTTGACTCCTAATGACACTGTGGAGATGCCATTCCAGCATTGCACTGTCTACTTTGGGCTTAATGCTTTCTGAGAGAAAAAGAACCTCTGTCTTACTTAAAGCACTGTTACCAGCAGACAACAAATTCCTAGCAGACAAACCCTATTCAGCATCCGTTCCCTCCGCTCACAGAAAAACATCCTTCCTAACAGAAACACAATTCTGTTTCTGATTGGTCTAAAGATAATCTCATTCCCCTTATAAATGAGTTGTTCAAGGAGTAAGTCTAAGCCAGTCAGGGCATGGCATTGCCTGGGTGACAGGAATTGTTTTCAGAAATGGAAACATGACCTAATACAGGTCAATGAGAGTCTAGGTTTAGTTTTCTGGGGGCTTCTAAGAAAAGTTCTCACTCTTAGGAGAAGAACAGAGGAACAGATAATCTATTTCTTTGGTGAGTGTCATACAAGGACCTGGGGCAGAACTGCTGCAACTATTTTGCCTGAGGATGAAGCCAATACTCTGGGGAGGGTATAACCAAGAGAATCTTAGGGAAAAAGGCCTAAGGCAGTGGATTAAGCTAACCTTGAAGCCTGTCCTATCTCTGAAGTACAAATCCTATGAGACAAAAATAGCCACTTTGCAGAGAGACCACCTTAAAGGCAATGGAATGGGTGTTAAGAGTTACTCAAATGTTGTGAGAAAGGACAGTAAGTCAGGTTTTCCCAGTGGGCATGCAAGGTTGGGCATGGGGTCTTCAAAATATTTCTGTGCCTTTTCCAGAAATATTTTAAAGTTATTATAAAGAAGTTATTACACAGAAAGTTGCCAAATAATGAGTTATTTTATAAGAACTTTTTCCACCAACTTTTGCAACAAAAAAAAGTCACTCAGTAAGTATATATGTTTCAAAGGTCTCATAATAATCACAACATCTAACATTTACATGTGAAGTTTACTAAGGACCAGCCAGCCCTGTGCTGAGTGAGCCGTTTATATCTTGCAATCCACACAAGAAACCAAGTACTCGTTATACCCATTTTACAAATGAGGTAATTCTGAAGCTTAGAAAGGAAGAATATTTAACCAGTGCATGGAAGAAGAAAGTGCCTGAGCCAAGATTTCATCTCCTGTCCAAAGGACTCCAGAACCTCCTTCCTAGCCATGACTTTACATGGCTTTATTATGGATACTCACAGGCACATGTGTGATTTCCCTGAGGCTGCACTACTTTAAAATACTCCATTCTCCTTCTCCTGACCTTCTAAGTACACTATACTCATCAGACCACACTTTTTTGGTTTGGACAGTATGGCCACCACACTTAATATGTACCACACATAACATGCAGAGATCATCAAGAACCACAGAAAGTTAAATCTTATGCATATAAGAAAGCAATATAATTATGTTTAGCTGACATTGACAATTAGGAGTAGACCATCAACTTTTTTTTTTAAAGTGTTTCCTTTCGATGGCAAGTGGAAGAAGCACAGAGCAGGTAGGCTTGTGGAGCAGGAAATCGAGAAAGGAAAAGATTTCACATTAAGCCCCTTCTAGGGGCCAAGTTTTATAATGGTTGACATTCAAATGACCCATGAAACATTTTACAACTTTACAGAACTGAGACTCAGACACCTTGCCCAAGGTTATCTACCTGAAACCCAAGTCCTTGTTCTCCCAGTCTACAGCTCTGCATTTCTCTAAGTGTTACCACTTTCAGAGGACTGGCTAACAGAGAACACTGACCTTCAGGCCATAGAAAAGTTATGCATCATATTAACCTCCCTGGAAATATAAATTTAATGAAATTTCAGTTACTTTCAATCATAGAATTAAGAACCCTTTATGTGCAAAACATTTTGCAGTTTCTTTATTACAAAGAAGCCATCACCTGCCTATATATCTTTTTCCTCCTTCAAAAAAAAAAAAAACCCTACCCTTTATCAGAGCCGCCTCAACTAGGTGCTAATCTCTTTTCTAACACCTTGTAGCTGTTAACTGCTTTAAACCAAAGGAGAGCTAATCATTTTTCTAAGAAGGGTATACTATCAGTCTATGTAGAAGCCAAGGCAGCAGCTGAAAAATGAAACTGAGCAGGGCTTGGGGTAGCAGGAGGCTTAACTATTCAACACTGTAAAACATGAATCAGAAATAATAATCGAAGCTAATACTTCCTGAGTGCTTCTCATCTGCCAGGCACTGCGTTAAGTGCTTTAACTACATATTCAGTCCTTACAACCTATGCAGTAGGCACTGTTAGTAACGATTTACTCAGTCAAATAGCTATTCCGAATATTTCCAGGGTACTACTGTAAAGTCTTGAAATTTGGCTCCCCCATTTACTGGCTATGTGATTCTGAGCAACTCACACTCTCTGAACCTCAGTTTCCACAGCTGTAAAATGTTAATTGTATACTGAAATCTAAAGCCTGCATTTCCTCGTCCCCCCTCCCTGGTGTCACTAAATATTCCACTTGCTCACATCCTGAGCCAATAGTGATTAGAGCAGGAGCAATATTAGGGCTACTTTTGTTACCATCGTGTGTGTAGGAGTTCTGGCTCCCCCTCTTCCCCCTGCCCCCAACCAAGCCCCACAAGCCAGCCAGAAGGCTAAATCGGTTTCTCCACCCATGCATTCCTGCTCAGTCCTGACTTCTTGCCCTCCCTACCAACTCATACTGATGACCCCAGCATGCCTTCTAACAATACCAATGCTGGTTAGAATCATTGTCTCTACCTCAAGGGTAACAATCAAAAAAATCAGTTTATGTGAAAATCCCTGACACAGAGAAGTGTTCACATTCCTTCATGCATTCAATTCAACTCTAATACTCCAGGAGTAGCGCACTGGGGGTAATGCAATTTTCTGGTTTATGGACAGTCACCCAAAAAAGCCTTTAAAGGAAATTCTAAAATAGGTTAATGTACTGTACTATTTTCTAAGTAGCTGATATTGAACATACTTGAATTTTTGGCTAAGAAACTTGCTATACCTCATGGTCGTCATCTGACTATTGAACGATATGATCTTTCAAACTTTTTTCACCACGACAATGGTAAGAAATATATTTACATCATGGTTCAGACGTATATACAGCTGAAACAAAAATTTTACCAAACAAAACTGATCCTTTACTACATGAGATGCATGCTAATATTTTTTCTGTTCTTTCTACTCTGCTCTTTAATTTAAAAAATGCTGGAACCTCTCTCTCCCAAATGATTTCTCAACCTACTGATGTGTAACAACCTGCAGTCTGAAAAACACTGATCCAGGCAACCCTTCCACTGTGGTTTGCAAATACATAAGGCCCACCCAGGAGAGCAAGGGAGTGAGCAGCCAGTGTTGGACAGAGTACACAGGTTCTGGCTTATTTTGAATATACTAGGCTGAGCTACTAATTGAGGGATTTTTCTCCACCTACTAGAGTATATGACAGTGTGCAAAGGCATCCCTTTAATCAGGAGACAGCAGGAATAAACAGACCTGGCATCAGAAAACCTGGATTCATTTTGCAACCCCAAATGAAATAACAGATCTAGACTGTCATGGATTGAACTGTGTCCCCCAAAAATACGTGTCAACTTGGTGAGGCTACGATTCCCAGTATTGTGTGGTTGTCCTCCATTTTGTGATTTTCCTATGTGTTATAAATCATAATCTCTGCCTGTGGTTAAAGAGGATTCAGTGGGATGTAACACCCTTGCTTAGGTCACATCCCTGATCAATGTAAAGGGAGTTTCCCGGAGGTGTGGCCTGTACCACCTTTTATCTTAGAAGAGATAAAAGGAAAGAAAGGGAAGCAAGCAGAGAGTGGGGGACCTCATACCACCATGAAAGAAGCACCAGGAGCAGAGCGCGTCCTTTGGACCCGGGGTTCCTGCAAGGAGAAGCCTCCTAGTCCAGGGGAAGATTGATGAGAAGGACCTTCCTCCAGAGCTGACAGAGACAGAAACCCTTCCCCTGGAGCTGACACCCTGAATTTGGACTTCTAGCCTACCAGACTGTGAGAAAATAAATTTCTCTTTGTTAAAGCCATCCACTTGCGGTATTTCTGTGATAGCAGCACTAGATGACTGAGACGTACCCACGATCGTTGTTGTTGTTTCACTAGGTGCCACTGAGTTGTTTTCAATCATTAATAGCTGCTAAAACCATTCCGAGAAAGACTGGTAGGAAACTTATAATGGATGGATCAGGCTAGCAATACCTGACTCCAATGATCAATCTTAATATCTCACAGAGATAACTAGATCTTACTGCCTCCTGATATGATACCATAGGAAATACATAGCATTGCCTATAAAGTATAATGCCCCCAAAAATAAAGTGAATAGAGGAACTCATTAAAGGGATGCAGCCAGCCAAATCCAGAATGTGGAACTGTACAAGACAAATTATCTGATTTCTTCAACAAGTGGCAAAAAAAAAAAAAAAAAGGAAGAAGAGAAATTGCTATAGATTAAAAGACTTAAGAGACTATCAACCAGATGTAACATGTAGTAGACCTTGCTGGATCCCAATTCAAACCAAATGAAAAAAAGGCATCTATGACACAGCCAAGGAAATCTGAACACCAAATGGAGAGTACACAATACTTAGGAATTGCTATTGTTGCTGTTTGCCCTTGAGTCGATTCCAACTCACAGCAACCCTACAGGACAGAGTAGAACTGCCCCACAGGGTTTCCAAGGCTGTAAATCTTTACCGAAGCAGCCTGCTACATCTTTCTCCTTTAGAGTGGCTGGTGGGTTGGAACCATTGACGTTCCAGTTAGCAGCCGAGCACTTAACCACTGCACTACGAGGGCTCATTGAATAACTACCATTACTGTTCGTTTTCTTAGGTGTGATAATTGTATTGAGATTACAGGGGGAAAAAGGGAGAAAAGGTTCTTTTCTCCTAGATATGCATATTGAAGTATTTATGGATGAAATGATATAATGTTTAAGATTTGCTTTAAAATAATCCAAGGTGAGGAGGGAGTAGGGGTATAGATAAAATAAGATTGACCATATGTTGATAACTGCTGGAGCTGGGAGATGGGTATACAGCTGTTACCATACTATTTTAAGGGAAAGTACAAATCAAAAAGGGAAAAAATTAATTTTCCCTGGTGCAAAAAGGGAAAGAGACTCCTCTCCACACTTTTTTTTTTTTTAGAACAATTTACTTTAGAAAACTTGTAAATTCTTTCTCTATCTCTTTTGAAATATGTATATATCCTTTTAAAACGCTAAATAATCTTCTTGTCAGTTTTACTACCCGGGAATGTCTCCTCAAAGACCTGAGAGCCATCTCTTTGAAATCTAACATAAGGGAAGACAGCATCCCTGTTTCCTTGTTTCTGTGGGAGGGTAGGGACCTAACTTCAGGTGATGCGTTTGGCCAAGCTGCAAAACTATCTCCTGTCATAGAGATATGAAAAGTTTGTTTCTCCTTTGGATAAAGGCAATTAGTAAACAGAGGTGGCTACTGCAATTACTAGATGAATTTAGGATGAACTATATGTGAGAAATGGCACTGTTAAGTCCTTTTACTTGAGGACTGTTTATCTTGAGAACATGTATGAAACAAGTTGCATCTACTTGGCTACATAAAGGGTCTTTCTATCTTTGCAATCTCTTTAGCAGATTGCCTGTGATGTATCACATTCTGGTTTAACACTTATTCAATAATAAACTGTTTTCTTTCTTTTCTACCTTTGTGGAAAGGATTTCTGGGTTAAGAGTGGATGTATTTCCCCAACTCTATCCTTTCTACCTTTGTATATGTTTAAAACTTTCCCTAAAAAAAGGTTAAAATATAAAAAGAAAACCTGGATTTAAAATTTCAGGGCTTATTAGCTGTGGCAGCTGGGAGCAGTTTCTTGAATCCTCTGATCTTCATTTTTCTCATCTGAAAATGGGAATGATAATCCCTACCTCAGAACTGTTGGGAGGAATGAAATGAGACTACAGATTTGCATCTTTTGAAAATCCAGCTCTTATACACTGCTAAACTCTTTACAAATGTTAAGACAGCAGTTAGTTCCCTCTCTCCATGATGCTCTGGAATTGTGAGAGCAGAGATGTATGATGGGCTGAATCCATCAGACTCTAAGAATTTCTGCTTTGTAATAATTCCCTAACATGACATCGCTTAGTTTATACTGGCCCTTTTCTCCCAAAAAGAGAGTGTCAAGGGTATTTGCGACAAACTCAAGTTCTCTAACTTTAGTTGTTTATATTTCTTGTTACTTTCCCAATTATTCATACTTATAGAAAAGGTTAAAAAGTAAACTTACAGGAGACTGTGTCATTGAGATAAACTGAACAGGATTCTAAATCAATGTAATCTAAGTAAGACTTTGTTTAAAACATTCCAGGTGCTGTCAGGAAAAGTAGATAGATATCTTTCAGCACTAAAGCTTCATCTCAAATAAAAGCGAGCTTCCACAGAGGTTCAAGTCTAATTAACACAAAGGGAAATTTGGCACCAACTAACTTCAGTTTACAGAATGGACTAGAGGGAGCCAGGGTGATCTTTCTATAATGCAAATCCAATTAAGTCATTTCCCTTCCTTTCAATGGCTTCCCTCTGCCTTCAGAACAAAGTCCAAACTCCTGAACAAATGCTCCTGCCTTATTTCCTCCCTCCTCCCCTAGTCAAAGCCCCTCCAGTACTCACGCCTTTCCCACTACAGACCAAGAAGGTGTCATCTCCCACTCCTTACTCCCTAACCTCTTAGTCTTTAGGTGCTGTCTAAATCTGTAAAGACTCTCAAATCTGCCCTCTCCACCACTGTCACTGCCTTAGATCAGGCTTTTTTTTTTTAACCTTTACTCCCCTCATCTCCCCAAACAGAATATATCCTTACTGCTTTTTCTGATTATAAAAGCAATTCTTGCTCATAAAAAAAGAGAAAGCCAATAAGGAAAGGATGAAAGTCTTCCTATAACCCCACAACACAGACATATATAAAGAACTTACCTTACTACACTTTTTCTTTAATAAATATATAAAAATATACGTATACTCTTAAAAAAACCAGGAACATCAGTACTGTAACCTGCTTTTCACATCTAATCATATGATGTAAACATCTTTCTAATATCTATAGCTCCAATCTCATCTTTTTTTAATGGTTGACAATATCCATCATATGACTGTACATAATTTAAACAGCTTGATTACTTTCAGTTTTTCAATATTGTAAAAACATCATAGTCAACACCTTTGCATATTTTCTCATTATGTCTTGTGACAAACATTTGTTTTTCACCTGTTCTTTTTCTGGTAACAATATCCTAATTTTTCCCATGGGAAAACCACCTCCTACTCACCCAAACACACACACACACACACACACACACACATTCACACACACATTCACACACAGCTCTTATCCTTTGTGGCTAGGCTGGGCACATTTATTTTTAAGTTTATTCCTAGATATTTATTTATCACTTTGCTATTGTCCTTTCTTCTACATTTTCTCACTATTATTGCTTGCATAAAGCTATTGCTCTTTATTTTTCAGTTACTTATCTACTTAATTCTTATTATATTCAATTATTTTTAAGTTAATTCTCTTGAATTTTCTGAGCAGGTAATCACAGTAGAAGTATATAATTATATCATCTAGGTCGTGGTTAAGAATAAAAGCTCTGGGGTCAGGTAGACCTGAATTCAAATCTATGTGACCTTGGGTAAGCATTTTACCTCAATTTCCTCATTTATGAACCAGGAATGGTAATGGAGCCTATCTCATAGAGTTGTTATAATCAAGATTTAATTGAGAATCAGTGTATGAAAAGACCCTAACATAATATTAGTTTAATAAATGTTTATTATTTGCCAATACAGAAAATGTGACTTTCTTTCCACATTCACACTTTTATTTCTTTTTTATTGTTGCCTTACACTGGTGCCACTCCTTTTCTGCAGTTACCTTGCTTCCTACTTATCCACAGTTGGATCTGCAATCAATGCCCATGGAAGCGGCAGTCAAGAAATTAAATGACATATTGCATTGGGAAAAACTGCTGCAAAAGACCTCTTTGAAGTGTTCAAAACCAAAGATGTCATTTTGAGGACTAATGTGCACCTCACCCAAGCCATGGTATTTTCAATCATCTCATATGCATTGGAAAGCTGAACAATGAATAAGAAAGACTGACAATGAATAAGAAAGACTGAGAAAGAATTGATGCCTTTGAATTATGGTGTTGGCAAAGAATAATAAATATACCAAAGACTGCCATAAGAACGAACAAATCTGTTGTGGAAGAAGTACAGCCAGAATGCTCCTTAGAAACAAGGATGGCGAGACTTTGTCTCAGGTTCTTTGCGCGTGTTATCAGGAGGGGCCAGTCCCTGGAGAAGGACATCATGCTTGATAAAGTAGACGGTCAGTGAAAAAGAGGAAGACCCTCAATGAGATGCACTGACACAGTGGCTGCAACAAGGGGCTCAAATATAGCAACGACTGTGAGTATAGTGCAGGACCAGGCAGCGTTTCCTTCTGTTGTATACAGGGTCACTATGAGTCAGAATCAACCCGACAGCACCTAACAACAACTACTCCTCCAAAAAAAAGCAGAAACCATCAGACTCCTATTAAATGCCAAGTTCTCCACCTGTGCCGTGAATCTCATCCACTCCCACCTTCTCAAGAGAGTTGCATACTGATTCTCCCTATCATCTCCTGAATCTCCCTATCATCTCCTGAATCTCCTCAGTGTCTCCCTCTCTACTGGCTCTCTGCATCAGCATTTAAACCTGCTCGTGTCTCTCTCCTGCTTTAAAAAAACTTCACCTTATTCCCTAATTGCTCTCCAACCTTCTCTCTCTTTCCCTTCACAGCCCAACTTCTTTGAGCTGCCTACACTTTGTCTTTATTTTCTCACATCCTACTCTCTCCTCATCCCACTGATATATTACACTGAACCTTTTGAAGCTGCCTATATTATAGATTCCGCCCCCACCATTTCACCAAATCTGCTCAATGAGCTCCCCAGTGACCTCTATATTTACTTATCCAATGGACACATTTTTATTTTTAATTTATCTTACTTGACATCTCAGCAGCTTCCAGCTAAGCTGACTCTTCCTTTTGCTTTCATTACTACAATCTCCTGGTTCAACTATTTCTCTGACCATTTCTTCTTGGTGTAGTCTAAGAGCAAAGTTCCACCAAGAGCATGCAACACCGTGGCCCTGAATGATCTGGGTTCTTTCTCTCTGGAGGGTCTCCTCTAATATTGATCTTTACGTTTCAGTTGTACTGGACTGCTTTCATATCCATACATGTACATTTGAATGTGTACGGACTACTATCCCCACACCCCTCCATGCAGTTAAGCCACTCCTCCCTCCAGACGTTTTACCAAGACGACCCTGCACATCCAAACTAGGCTGGATTCACCTTAACACGTTCCCCTTTCCAGAACTCTCATCACACTTACAATTACTTGTTCGGTGTTTATTTTCCTCACAGGAATCTATTTCTCTCAGTGCCTGGCACATACTAAACACTTTTTAGATTACCATAAATGAATGGCTGTAATGTGAAAAAGAGATTAAAAGAGTGGTGAGCTCAAGAGAGAACAAAAAGCCCAGAACTTTCTGAAACCATATCTCTGGTCAAACACAGACGCAAGTCTTGCTTAAAACCTTTGACGGCTTCCCACAACCCACAAGATAAAGTCCAAACTCCTCAAAACTTACAAAGAGATACAAGGAAAGTCTTTCAGAAAAGGCATCTGCTCCTCTCTCAAACATCATCCAGCCAGACTCCTTCCACCTTTCAGAATCCATTTCTAAGCAGCCTGAAATCCTTGCAGATTCCCAAGAAGCCTGCGCTCTCTCCCCCAGGTCCTTGTACACGCTGCTCTTTAACACTGTACACTTCAGCCTCATCTTCTGGCTAACACAAATGCAGACTTCTCTTCTCACTTCAGAAGGCATATCCTTCTGGAACCTGTCTTTGACTATCCTCGCCAATCTCACCTCCGGAAATGCGGGTTAGCTGTCTTCTCTGTGCATTCACAGTCCCCTGTATGTCCCAAATCATAGCTTGCATCACAACGAACTCCTGTTTATGCCCCCTCCATGAAACCATGAGTTCCCTGAGAACAAGATGTCTCATTTACTTTTTTACCCCTGGCGATCAGCCCAGGCCCTGGCACACGATTAATGGTCAATGCTGAACCTCCCTGAAGTAATTACAAAGGCTCCCAAATATTAAGGACTTACCTGTAAAGAATTTAAATATAAATTTACTTCGTAATAAACTTACAAGACTTGTGCTATCATTATCCTCATTTTGCTAGTGAGAAAACTGACGCCAAAGAAGTTAATTCTCTCTGGCCTAAGAAGAGTGGCACACATACATTTTCTGCAGTTTTGAGTTATTTATTCCCCCATCCAAAACAATAACGGCTTTTTAAAAAAAAAAAAGAAAGAAAGAAATCTTCAGATCAGGCCAAGCTACGACCCCAAAATAAACAGCCAAAAGCACACTCCACCCCAGCGCGGGTCCGGGTCAAAGGGCACGCGGGGGTGCTGCCGAGTGCGTGGCTGAGGGGAAGAAAGTCTGGCCCCAGCCTCCCTCCCGGGGACGCCCGCGGCCCAACCCCTCGCCCTCTGCGATGCGTGGACGCCGAGGCAGACGCGTCTGGGCCGCGCTTGCCCGCGCCGTACCGCTCACCTGCCGTCCTGCCGCCTCCACCGCCGGCCCGCAGCGCCTCCCCAGAGTTGCTCGGCGCCCGCAGCCCGCAGCGGAGCTGGTTGCCTTGGCGACCGGGGCTCCCGAACTCCCGCAGCGCTGGCGCTACGGCGGCTCGGATGGGGCGAGGAGAATTCGCGTCCCCTTCCGCAGCCCGATAGCGGGCGGAGAGAAAAAGGGGGTGGAAGTCCCGGTCCTGAACGGTCCCCATTGGGTTTGGCGGCCTGGAACTTGGCCCCGGGGGATGGGAGGGAATAGGAAAGGAATGCTGCGGGAAAAGCGAGGTCGGGAGGAGGACTTGTGCGTCTGAGGCGGTCTGTGCCTCAGTTTACCTTTCTGAAAACTGAGATGGAGACCATTTGGGGAGGGAACGAGGGGCACAGACTGAAGCTTGACAGACAGCAAATATTTAAAAACGGGATGAGGGGTGGTGATTCCTCTCTCTTGGAGTTTCTGAAGGAGTGGTGTGCAAAGGGTGAACAAACTTGTTTCTTTGGGCTAAGGTGAGAATTAGGTTACCAGATTGACTTTCAATTTAACCCTTTCAAGACTCTATTATTTTCTGCTTTGAATTTTTTGTTGATACCATGTGTTTTCATTAATCGAAGCATAACGAATCATTGAGTTTGTCTGAGTTTTTGGTAGATAATATGGATTTTTTTTCTGTCCCCTGTCACAAGCCTACCCTCAGAGGTCAGTGGGATAATACATTGTCCCGCTAATTTGAACCCCGAAAATCATCACAGAGTTCCACCAGAGCGCACTGGGACCTATGCGTTCCAAAACGAAAGGTTTCTATTTTTTCCTACCAAAAATGTACACACTTCATACAATACCCCGTACAAGCACTAATTTGTGCACATCTCCGTTTTTTTTTTTTGTTTGTTTGTTTCAAACAGTCATAAAGACCCATGCCTTGTGGCAGCATGCACTGTCAGTGTTAAAGAGGCTTCCCAATAAACCTGAGAGCTAGAAAAAGTGGGTGGGCAACCATGTATCCCACAGATCCTGAAAGGGATAAGAAGTGATTTACTTTAATTTCTGACTAGCATAAAATTTCAGAATTAGACAACTCAATAGAAAGTCATAAGAGCAGAACTGAGACAATGGAAGTCAGAAACTGTGAGACTGAATATAAAGCACTTGACACTAACTTATTTGTGGAAAAAACAGATAAAAGAATTTTTAAAAAATGAAGAAACCCTAAGGATTATGTGGGACTCTATCAAGAGGAATAACCTACGAGTGATTGGAGTACCAGAATGGGGGAGGGGGGAGGGATAACAGAAAATACAGAAAGAATTGTTGAAGATTTTTTGGTAGAAAACTTCCCTGATATCGTGAAAGATGAGCAGATATCTATCCAAGATGCTCATCAAACCCCACATAAGGTAGATCCCAAAAGAAAGTCACCGAGACATAATCAAACTTGCCAAAAACCAAAAATACAAAGAATTTTAGGAGTGGCTAGGGATAAACAAACAGTCATCTACAAAGGAGAGTCAATAAGACTAAGCTAGGACGACTCTGCAGAAACCATGTAGGCAAAAAGGCAATGGGATGACACATATATAAAGCCTTGAAGAAAAAAAAATGCCAGCCAAAAGTTATATATCCGGCAAAACTGTCTCTCAAATATGATGGCAAAATTAGGGCATTTCCAGATAAACAGAAGTCTAGGGAATT
This sequence comes from Trichechus manatus latirostris, assembly GCF_000243295.1. Classification (NCBI taxonomy): domain Eukaryota; kingdom Metazoa; phylum Chordata; class Mammalia; order Sirenia; family Trichechidae; genus Trichechus; species Trichechus manatus. The sequence continues at coordinate 19,520,890 of NW_004443944.1, forward strand.
TGCATAAACCAAACCAAAATTACAAGAAATACTAAAGGGAGTCCTCCAGTTAGAAAATCAATAACATCAGATAACAACCCAAGACTAGAACAAAGGACAGGCAACCAGATATCAACCCAGATAGGGAAGTCACAAAAATAAAACTAAAACACTGAAAATAGGGAAACAGAGATGTCAATATGTAAAAGAGGACAACATTAAAACAAAAAAGCGGGATTAAAAAATGTAGTCATAGATCTTTCATATGGGGAGGAAGTCAAGGTGATACAAAGAAATAAAAGATTGGTTTAAACTTAGAAAAATAGAGGTAAATATTCAGGTAACCACAAAGGAAATTAACAATCCTACACATCAAAAGAAAAAAATAAAGACTCAGCAAATACAAATCAACAACAATGAAAAAGATGAAAAGAAAATACATAAAGAAAAACGACTCAGGACAGAAAATTAACTGCAACAAAGACACTGTCAACAACACAAAAAAAAAGACATCAAAATGACAGCACTAAATTTATACCTATGAATAATTACGCTGAATGTAAATGCACTAAATGCACCAATAAAGAGACAGAGAGTGGCAGAATGGATAAAAACACATGATCTGTCTATATGCCACCTACAAGAGACACACCTTAGACTTAAGGACGCAAACAAACTAAAACTCAAAGGATGGAAAAAAAACACATCAAGCAAACAACACTCAAAATAGAGCAAGAGTGGCAATATGAATCTCTGAAAAAATAGACTTTAAAGGACAATCCACCACAAAGGATAAGAAAGAACACTACATGATGATTAAAGGGTCAATACACCAGGAGGACATAACCATAATAAATATTTATGCACCCAAAGACAGAGCTCTGAAATACATTAAAAAAAAACCTCTAACAGCATTGAAAAGAGAGATAGACAGCTCCACAATAATAGTAGGAGACTTCAACACACCACTTTTGGTGAAGGACAGAACATCCAGAAAGAAGCTCAATAAAGACATGGAAGATCTAAATGCCACAATCAACCAACCTGATCTCATACACATATACCAAACACTCCACCCACCAGCAGCCAAGTATACGTTCTTTTCCAATGCACATGGAACAGTCTCCAGAATAGACCACATATTAGACCACAAAGCAAGCCTTAACAGAATCCAAAGCATCGAAATACTAAAAGCAACTTTTCTGACCATAAAACCATAAAAGTAAAAATTAATAACAGAAAAAGCAAGGAAAAAAATCAAACACATGGAAACTGCACAACACCTTGCTCAAAAATTACCAGGTTATAGAAGAAATTAAGGATGGAAGAAAGAAATTCACAGAATCAAATGAGAATGAAAACATATCCTAGCAGAACCTTTGGGACACAACAAAAGCAATGCTCAGAGGTCAATTTATAGCAATAAATGCACACATCAAAAAAGAAGAAAGGGCCAAAATCAAAACATTAACCCTATGTCATGGATTGAATTGTGTCCCCCAAAAATATGTGTCAACTTGGCTGGGTCATGATGCCCAGTACTGTATGATTGTGATATCATTCTGTAATCCGATGTGATTTCCTTATGTGTTGTAAACTCTATTACTATGATGTAATAAGATGGACTGGTGGCCGTTATATTGATGAAGCTACAAGATTAGGTAGTATCTTAAGCCAATCTCTTTTGAAATATAAAAGAGAGAAGTGAGCAGAGAGACGTGGGAACCTCATACCACCAAAAAAGCAGTGCCAGGAGCACAGCACGTCCTTTGGACCTGAGGTTCCTGCGCAGAGAAACTCCCAGACCAAGGGAAGATAGATGACACCGACCTTCCTCCAGAGCCGACGGAGAAAGCATTCCTCTGGAGCTGAGGCCCTAAATTTGGACTTGTAGCCTACTGGACTGTGACAGAATAAACTTCTCTTTGTTAAAACCATCCACTAGTGGTATTTTTGTTATAGCAGCACTAGATGACTAAGCCACCCTACAACTCAAACGAGTAGAAAGAGAGCAGGAAAAGAAGCCCTTGGGCACCAGAAGAAAGGAAATAACAATAATTAGATCAGAATTAAATGAAATAAAGAATAGAAAAACAGTTGAAAGAGTTAACAAGACCAAAAGCTGGTTCTTTGAAAGGATCAACAAAACTGATAAAACCATTGGCCAAACTGACAAAAGAAAAATAGGAGAGGAAGCAAATAACCTATATAAGAAATGAAATGGGTGATATCACAACAGACTCAACCGAAATTAAAAGAATCATAACAATACTATGAAAAATTGTACTCTAATAAATTTGAAAACCTAGAAGAAAATGGACAAATTTCTAGAAACTCACTACCTACCTAAACTAACACAAACAGAGGTAGAACAACTAGGTAAACCCATAACAAAAGAAGAAATTGAAGAAGTAATTTAAAAACTCCCAATAAAAAAAAGCCCTGGCCCGGACAGTTTCGCTGGAGAATTCTACCAAGCTTCCGGAGAAGAGTTAACACCACTATTACTAAAGCTATTTCAGAGCATAGAAAAGGATGGAATACTCCCAAACTCATTTTATGAAGCCAGCATAACCCTGATACCAAAGCCAGATAAAGATGCCACAAAAAAAGAAAATTACAGACCAATATCCCTTATGAACATCAACGCAAAAATCCTCAACAAAATTCTAGCCAATAGAATCCAACAACATATCAAAAAAATAATTAACCATGATCAAGTGGGATTTATACCAGGTATGCAGGGATGGTTCAACATTAGAAAAACAATCAATGTAATCCATCACATAAAGAAAACCAAAGACAAGAACCACTTGGTCTTATCAACTGATGCAGAAAAGGCATTTGACAAAGTCCAACACCCATTCATGATAAAAACTCACAGCAAAACGGGAATAGAAGGGAAATTCCTCAACATATTAAAGGGCATTTTTACAAAGCCAACAGCCAACATCATCCTAAATAGAGACAGTCTGAAATCATTCCCCTTTAGAACAGGAACCAGACAAGGATGCCCTTTACCACCACTCTTATTCAACATTGTACTGGAGGTCCTAGCTGGAGAACCTAGGCTAGAAAAAGAAATAAAGGGCATCCAAATCGGTAAGGAAGAAGTAAAAGTATCTCTTTTGCAGATAGTATGATCTTATACACAGAAAACCCCAAAGAATTCACAAGAAAACTACCAGACCTAATACAAGATTTCAGCAAAGTTTCAGGATACAAGATAAACATACAAAAATCAGTTGGATTCCTCTACACCAACAAAGAGAACTTTGAAGAGGAAATCACCAAATCAATACCATTTACAATCGCCCCCAAGAAGATAAAATACTTAGGAATAAATCTAACCAGAGACGATCTATACAATGAAAACTACAAGACACTACTGCAAGAAACCAAAAGAGACCAGCATAAGTGGAAAAACATACCTTGCTCATGGATAGGAAGACTCAACACTGTGAAAATGTCTGTTCTACCCAAAGTGATCTACAGATACAATGCAATCCTGATCCAAATTCCAATGGCATTTTTTTTTAAGGAGATGGAGAAACAAATCACCAACTTCATATGGAAAGGGAAGAGGCCTTGGATAAGTAAAGTATTATTCAAGAAGAAGAACAAAGTGGGAGGCCTCACACTACCTGATTTTAGAACCTATTATACCGCCACAGTAGTCAAAACAGCCTGGTACTGGTACAACAACAGATACATAGACCAAAGGAACAGAATTGAGAATCCAGATGTAAATTCTTCCACCTATGAGCAGCTGATATTTGACAAAGGCCCAAAGTCTGTTAATTGGGGAAAAGACATTCTCTTTAAAAAACAGTGCTGGCATAACTGGATATCCACCTGCAAAAAACTGAAACAAGACCCATACCTCACACCATGCACAAAAACTAACTCAAAATGGATCAAAGACCTAAATATAAAATCTAAAACGATAAAGATCATGGAAGAAAAAATAGGGACAATGCTAGGAGCCCTAATACATGGCATAAACAGAATACAAACCATAAGTAACAGTGCACAAACACCAGGAGATAACTGGGAGCTCCCAAAAATCAAACACTTATCTCATCAAAAGACATCACCAAAAGAGTCAAAAGACAACCTACAGACTGGGAAAAAAATTTTGGCTACGACAAACCTGATCGGTGTCTAATCTCTAAAATCTACAAGATAGTGCAATACCTCAACAACAAAAAGACAAGTAACCCAATGAAAAAATAGGCAAAAGATATGAGCAGGCACTTCACCAAAGGAGACATTCAGGTGGCTAACAGACACATGAGGAAATGCTCAGGATCATTAGCCATTAGAGAAATGCAAATCAAGACTACAGTGAGATACCATCTCACCCCAACAAGGCTAGCATTAATCCCAGAAAACCACAAAATAATAAGGGTTGGTGAGGTTGTGGAGAGACTGGAACACTTATATGCTGTTGGTGGGAATGTAAAATGGTACAACCACTTTGGAAATCGATTTGGCACTTCCTGAAAAAGCTAGAAATAGAAGTGCCATGCAGTCCAGCAATCCCACTCCTTGGAATATATCCTAGAGAAATAAGAGCCGTCACACAAATAGACATAATGCACACCAATGTCCATTGCAGCACTATTCATGATAGCAGAAAGATGGAAACAACCTAAGGGCCCATCAAAGGAAAAATGGATAAACAAATCATGGTATATTCACACAGTGGAATACTACGGAATTATAAAGAACAATGATGAATCCGTGAAACATCTTATAACACGGAGGAATCTGGAAGGCATTATGCTTAGCGAATTTAGTCAGTCGCAAAAGGACAAATATTGTATAAGACCACTATTACAAGAATGCAAAAAAAGGTTTAAATACAGAAGAAAACATTCTTTGATGGTTACAAGGGTGGGGAGGGAGGTAGAGGGGTATTCACTAACTAGATAGCAAACAGGAATTATCTTAGGTGAAGGGAAGGACAGCACACACTACAGGGGAAGTCAGCGCAGCTGGACTAAACCAAAACCTAAGAAGTTTCCTGAATACTACCAAACACTTTGAGGGACAGAGTAGCAGGGGCAGGGGTCTGGGGACCATGGTTTCAGGGAACATCTAGGTCAATTGGCTTAACAAAGTTTATTAAGAAAAGGTTCTTCATCCCATTTTGGTGGTCTTAAAAACTAGGGAGCAGCCATCTAAGATGCATCAATTGGTCCCAACCCGCCTACAGCAAAGGAGAATGAAGAACATCAAAGACAAAAGGAAATTATTAGCCCAAGAGACAGAAAGGGCCACATAAACCAGAGACTCCATCAGCCTGAGACCAGAAGAACTAGATGGTGCCCAGCTACTACCAATGACCGCCCTGACAGGGAACACAACAGAGAGTCCCTGACGGAGCAGGAGAAAAGTGGGGTGCAGAACTCAAATTCACATAAAAAGACCAGACTTAATGGTTTGTCTGAGACTGGAGTGACCCCAGGCGACATGACCCCCAGACTTTTTGTTAGTCCAAAACTAAAATCATTTTTGAGGCCAGCTCTTCAGACAAAGATTAGACTGGACTATGGGACATAAAATGATACCCGTGAGGAGAGTGCTTCTTAGCTCAAGTAGATACATGAGACTAAACGGGCAGCTCCTGTCTGGAGGCGAGATGAGAGGGCAAAGAGGGTCAGGAGCTGGTTGAGTGGACACGGGAAATCTGGGGTGGAAAGGAGGAGTGTGCTTTCACAGTATAGGGAGAGTAACTAGGGTCACGTAGCAATGTGTGTGTACATTTTTGTACGAGAAACTAACTTGAATTGTAAACTTTAACTTAAAGCACACGCACACACACAAAATTGTGTCTAGCAATTACACTTCTTGGTATAATTGTAAATACGCTGAACCTGAACCCAAAGGATATTCATTGTTCCATTGTTTGTAAAAGCTAATAGGTTGTGACCAATCTAAATGTTCTTTAATTGTGGACTAAGTAAAACAAATTACGGTATATCCATAAATTGGATTGCTATAGCAAGAATCGAGAGGGATCAAGGTTTAAATACACAGATACAATTTAGATTCAAGCTATATGTACAGCAATAGCCTCCTAACTAGTCCCCCTTTTGCTTTACTCTGAAAAAGAGAGTTTTAATGATTGTGGAATACAGATTTCTGGGTTTCATGGAGGCTGAGGTGACCCACCGAAGCCATCACCCTGAGATGCTCTTTGGGCCTTGAGCCTTGAGCCTTGAGAAAACTGGTTTTCAAAAAGTCACCTTTAAGTCAAACAATAGTCTAGCTTTTGGTGTTGTGCTCTTTTGAAGAACTGTCTATATGCAGTCAGTTTCAAGAAACAAAGTCCGAGGTCAGACTAGAGCTATGTTTTAGGGTGAATCAGAAATTATTTTTATGGTTCTTCAAGGCAATACGGTATGAATTCCTTTCTAACTACAAATTGTTTTATCAGTTCTACTCAAGCCCTTTTCCCATGGCAATATCGATAAGATAGGGTGTAAGAATACTTGGAAGTTCTTTCTTCTTTGGAACATTTTTGATTCCCTAGTCAAAAGGTTCTGGAATTCCCAGTCTTCACAATATAATCTATAATTTGTTATGATCCACACAGTCGAATGCCTTTGCATAGTCAATTAAACACAGGTAAACATCTTTCTTGTATTCTCTGCTTTCAGCCAAGATCCATCTGACATCAGCAATGATATCCCTGGTTCCACTTCCTCTTCTGAATCTGGCTTCAATTTCTGGCAGTTCCCTGTTGATATACCGCTGCAGCCAGTTTTGAATGATCTTCAGCAAAATTTTACTTGTGTGTGATATTAATGATATTGTTTGATAATTTCCACATTCGGTTGGATCACCTTTCTTGGAAATAGGCATAAATATGGATCTCTTCCAATCGGTTGGCCAGGTAGCTGTCTTCCAGATTTCTTGGCATAGATGAGTGAGCACCTCCAGTGCTGCATCACTTTGTTGAAATATCTCAATTGGCATTCCATCAATTCCAGGAGCCTTGTTTTTTTCTAATGCCTTCAGTGCAGTTTGGACTTCTTCCTTCAGTACCATCAGTTCCTGATCATATGCTACCTCCTGAAATGGTTCAACATCGACCAATTCTTTTTGGTATAGTTACTCTGTGTATTCCTTCCATCTTCTTTTGATGCTTCCTGCATCGTTTAATATTTTCCCCATAGAATCCTTCAATATTGCAACTCGAGGCAGAACACTTAATTGTGCTCATGAGGAACCTGTACATAGGTTAAGAGGTGGTTGTTCAAACAGAACAAGGAGATACTGCGTGGTTTAAAGTCAGGAAAGGTGTGCATCAGGGTTGTATCCTTTCATCATACCTATTTAATCTACATGCTAAGCAAATAATCTGAGAAAGTGGACTATATGAAGAAGAATGCGACATCAGGATTGGAGGAAGACTCATTAACTACATATGTTATGCAGGTGACACAACCTCACTTGCTGAAAAGTGAAGAGGACTTGAAGCACTTACTGATGAAGATCAAAGACCATAGCCTTTAGTATAGATTACACCTCAACATAAAGAAAACAAAAATCCTCACAACTGGACCAGTAAGCAACATCATGATAGATGGAGAAAAGATTGAAGTGTCAAGGATTTCATTTTACTTGGATCCACAATCAACACCCATGGAAGCAGCAGTAAGGAAATCAAAAGACACATTTCACTGAGCAAATCTGCTACAAAAGACCTCTTTAAAGTGTTGAAAAGCAAATATGTCACCTTGAAGACTAAAGTGCTTCTGACCCAAGCCATGGTGTTTTCAATTGCCTCACATGCATGCAAAAGCTGGATGATGACCAAGGAAGACTGAAGAAGAATTGATGACTTTGAACTGTGATGTTGGCACAGAATATTGAATATACCATGGACTGCCAAAAGAATGAACGAATCTGTCTTGGAAGAAGTACAACCAGATAGCTCCTTAGAAGCAAGGATGGCGAGATTATGTCTCACATACTTTGGACATGTTATCAGGAAGGATGAGTCCCTGGAGAAGAACATCATGCTTGGTAAAGCAGAGGGTCACTGAGAAAGAGGAAGACCCCCAACAATGTGGATTGACGCAGTGGCTGCAACACGGGCTAAAGCATAACAACGATCGTGAGGATGGTGCAGAACCAGGCAGTGTTTCATTCTGTTGTACATAGGGTCACTGTCTTAGGATGGGTTCTTTAGAGAAGCAAAACCAGGAAAGCGTTGTCTTAGTCATCTAGTGCTGCTACAACAGAAATACCACAAGTGGATGGTTTTAACAAAGAGAAGTTTATTCTCCCACAGTCCGGTAGGCTACAAGTCCAAATTCACGGTGTCAGCTCCAGGAAGGAAGGTCCTTGTCATCAATCTTCCTTGGTCTGGGAGCTCCTCTGCACAGGAACCTCAGGTCCAAAGGATGCGCTCTGCTCCTGGCACTGCCTTCTTGGTGGTATGAGGTTCCCATGTCTCTCTGCTTGCTTCTCTCTTTTATATCTCAAGAGAGACTGGCTTAAGACACTATCTAATCTTGTAGATCTCAGCAATATAACTGCCACCAATCCATCTTATTACATTATAGTGATAGAGTTTACAACACATAGGGAAATCACATTAGATGATAAAATGGTAGACAATCATACAACACTAGGAATCATGACCCAGCCAAGTTGACAGACTTTTTTGGGAGACACAATTCAGTCCATGACCAGCATATAAATATATATAGAGAGAGATTTATATCAAAGAAACAGCTCACATGATTGTAGAGGATGGAACGTCCCAAGTCCGTGGATGAGGATAGTGGCTTCTCCTGATTCATGTAGCTGCAGCACCTGGTGAACCCAAGACTGGCAGGTCAGAGAGCAGCAGGGCTCCCCTCACAGGCTGTGAAGATTGACGAATCCCAAGATTGGCAGATAAGCTGATAGCTCAAGTCCCGAGAACTGGAGGTCAGATGAACAGGAGGCAGCCGCAGGATCCAGAGTGAGCGAAAAGCTGGAGCGTCTACTTATATTCGGATGCAGGCCACACCCCCAAGAAAACTCCCTTTCAACTGATTGGCTACTCACAGCAGATTCAATCATGGGAGTGATGACATATGAACACTGAGAATCATGGCCCAGCCAAGCTGTCACACAATCTTAATGATCACAGTCACTATAAGTCGGAACCAACTTGACGGCACCTAACAACAACAAAGTCGAAATGTTACTCGGATTTGCAAGTCGTATATTAAATAAACATCAATCAATTTCTATTATTGGCTTAATATGATTTTTGTTTTAACAACTCTTACCCTCATCACTCCCCCACCCCTACCCCAGTCTATTCTCTACCTAGCAGCCAGAGTGATTCTTTTAAAACAGGACCACTCTTCCTCCAGGTATGTGTATGCCTTGCTTCCTTACTTCCTTCATGTCTCTGCTTAAAATGTCATGTCCTCAGAAAGATCTGCCATGATGACTCTATTTAAAATAGCAGACTCCCATGAACTCTGCATTCCCCTCTTATGTTTTGTTTTTCTTCACAGCTTGTCAGTATTTGATATTATACTATATATATTTTATTTATTGCTTGTCTTTTAACCGCAAGGACTTTGTTTTGTTCCCTGCTGTACTTTCAGCACTGGGAACAGTGTCTGGCACATAGTAAGAACTTGATAAATATTTATTGAATGAATGAATAAGTTAAGTGAAAAAAGAAATATATAACCCAATGTGGTTGGAATGTGACCACATATAAAAAGGGAGTGACAGATAATACATATAATGCTAGCAAATGCACAGATTAACTCTGGAAGGAGATCTGGGACATGGAGGGGAGAAGGTAGTGAGATCGAAAGGACATTTCATTTTCACTGTTTGCTCATTTATGCACTAATTTTTTTTTTTTTTTTGGTAACCAAGTACATGTGTTATCTTTTCAAACAATATATGAAAAAAAAAAAACCCAAAAAACCCAAAAAAACACAGTTGTGACAATCGGCATGGAGCTGCCTTGGGTGGCAGTGAGCCCTCATTCTAGAAGAGATGTTGCTGAAGGGCTTCAGCAGGAGGTAGTAAATTGGAATAGATGATCACAAAGATTTGCCCTCCCCACCTTTGCCAGCTAGAGGAGACGCACTTAACCACTTCGGGCTAGAACCACTAAAAGATGGGCAGGATCCCATGTTGGAAGAACTCTGATGCTTCTTATAGGTGAGAAAATGAAAAACTGTCAGCTGGCAGCTAGACTCAATGTTCCCAATTGAACATAGACAGTGCTCACAGGATATAAACAAAGATCAGGCAAGGCCATTCTGGTTAGAACAAGACAGAAGCAAGGCCCCTCTGGAGCCACAGAAACAACTCAACGTCCTCCACTTCTGACTAACCCTGTTTCTTTTTCAATGACAATCTTAGCCCTGCTTTAATCCTCCCACCTCCTGGAAAAAAATTATTAACATACCTAGTCACTAAATTGTCCCTGCTTCTTGACAGTGTATAGTCCAAAACTGTTCTCTGCTTCCTTAAGACCTCCTAGAATTATCCAGCACAAACCCAAATCCTAAAACAAGCTCTTCCCAACTCCCTTTTACCGAGATACCTCATGGTGTCTCCAGTATGTATTCTCTTGCTGAATAAGCTAAATACACCTAATTCTTTCTTACTACATATGTGTTCCTGGTGGAATTTGATTGTAGGACTTTATTACTGCCCTAGCTTCCTTCAGCTCAGTTCAGCAATGCCTAGACGAGAAGAAGTAAAGATTTTAAGTGCTATCTGGAAGGATGGAAGGATGAGTAGTTCTGATGCAATCTGACTTGGGCAGGTTGGGGCCCTGGTGGTAAAGTGGTTGAGAGTTCTGCTGCAAACCAAAAGGTCAGCAGTTCAAATCCACCAGCTACTCCTTGGAAACCCTAAGCGGCAGTTCTATGCTGTCCTATACGGTTGTTATGAGACAGCAACAGGTTTGGTTTTATGGCTGTGTGTGGGGTGGGGAGTTGGGGGCAAGGGCTGAGGTAGGAGTTAGGAAGCTTGAATCATTCTCCTTTCTCTGTCACCAACCATTTCTATGGTCTTAGACAAACCATTTCACTTTGGGCTTTTTTTCCATTTCTGTAAAACAAGAGATTTGGAATATAATTCGAAGGCTTCTTCCAGCCTAAATATCCTAAGATTCCAAATCTCTCCAGGTCCTTATATCCCCAGGTAAATATTTCTTTACATTAGTCATTTGTATAACATTGTCATCATTGTTGCCATATCTGCGTACCAGCTGTACTATTATGTATTTAAGTAAATAATTTTTCAATTTTTTTCTTTAAATTTAATCTCAATTTTTGTAGGAATTTATAAGAAAAATTTACACCACTGATTAAGAGAAAACCAGCATTGCATGCTAGAAATGGAAGAATTACTGCAAAAAATAAAAAAATAAAACCCCTAAAAGCCAAAAACCCCCAAAATTTCAAAACAAAGCAATGTTATTAAACTCAAGATGTGGTTGCCTGTTGAAGAGGTTTACAAAATGAAGTCTTCACTCCTAAAAAGGAACATAAATACATGTTAGAAAAATGTAAAATACATACTAGCCTCAAACTGAAATTTTCTCTTTGGGTTGAACTAGGCTTTTTCACTCTGCCTTTCAATGTTACTTAACATTCTGTTCATGTACCAGGCACGGATTGCCCAGCAAGCAAGGCACTCATGGGTTTACTTGTGTTTACTAATCTGTAGTGCACAATTTCACCAGGTTTTTCTCCTAGGAGTGGGTGGGTGGGTTCAAATCGCCAACCTTTGGTTAGCAGCATTTAACTGTTTCACCACCAGGGCTCCTTTTACCCCAAGAGTACACATCCACGTTTTAGGAAATAATTCCCATCTCTCCTTGGCTAACTCTGACTCATCCTGCAGTTCTCAGATGAAATATAAATTCCTCAGAAAAACTTTCCAGCATTATTCCCAACTAAATTACTTTCCCCTTAAATAGTCGGCACTAAATTAACATTTATTGAAAGAATACTCCCTCATACTACTTCATAGTATTCATCACATATGTTAGGGTATATTTACATAAACTGCCAGTGTGCCTTTAATTAGACTATAAATTCTAGATACATACCAAATCGCTCTTGCGCACTTCCGTATCCCTCAGATTTTGACACATAATAGGTACCTAATGAATATTTATGAGGTGGACGAAGGCTTCTATTTCTCCAACCCCGGGCTGGTTTAGCCCCACTTTTCCCCTCAGGCCCCGCGCTGGATTAGTCTCGTTTTACCCCCCGCCTTCCATCAAGCCGGTGCAGGATTAGCCCCGCCTTTCCCCTAACCGCAGTCTAGTTTAGCCACGCCTCCCCCTAAATTTAGGGCTAGTTTAGCCCCGCCTTCTCTTTCCTCTCAGGGTTGGTTTAGCTCCGCCTTCCCCTTGAACCCCCGCCCCCCCGTTGATTTAGCTCCGCCTTCTCTCTCAACCAATGGGGGATGCCCTCCCGGTAGCGCATGCTAAAAGGGATGGGCGGGGCCACGCAATGACGCAGAACGGGTTAGAGGATTGGCAGGCCGCGTTTCCGGCTTGAGAAACCATCGTGTTTCTGAGGAGAGCCCTCAGCGGGCGGTTAACACCGAGCCTGAAGCTTCCTGATCCCGGCGCTTCCATCACCAGCGTCACCATGGGCGCTGTGCTGGGCATCTTCTCCCTCGCCAGCTGGGTGAGTTCCGGGGTCTAGTGTCCTCGCCGGATCTGCAGTCCTGGGGAAGGGCGATAGGGAGCCCCGTAAACCTGGAGGGGCCCAGGCCCTGGGCTGCAGCGGGCCTCTGGGGGCCCAGGCCCAAATCCGCGACGCCCCCAGGCGGGGATCCAGTGGCTAGCTTTCCGAGTTTGTTGGGGAATGTAGGAAGCCCGGCCACCTTTGTTTACCATTCCGATTGCCCCGCCCCCGCGAGCCTTCCCAGTTCTGGGTTCCTCAGGAGCTGGAATAGGATGGAGGCTTGAGAGCTCCGGGGCGAGGGCTTCGTGGTTTATTTTTGAAGCACCCTTTCAAGGTGGCGTCATTTAATTTGGGGTGTCTTGAATAATTTTTATCCCACAACACGAGACTTTGCCAAAGCTAAATATGTGGCAGAGTTGGGATTCTGACCAAGACTGGTCTGCAATTCTAATGCAAGGGAAAGAAGGCCTTGTGAATTATCCAGAATTGGAAGCTGTCGTCTGGAAATTTTGGGGCCTTGTACAAGTTATTTAACTTTGATTTTCTGTAATATGAGGAAATTCCCCTCCTCGAGGGCTATTGTGAGGATATAGTGAACAAATGGATTGAGTCGCATTGAAAACTGTGAACATTGTATTTTTGAAAAGAAATTTGAGGACTTACGGTAGAGACTATGCTGAGTTCTCTCATACCCACCCGCTTCAGAGTAGCATGATTCCTTAAGTCCTTTCCTTGTTTCTTAATTTCCCAGCTTTGATTGACCAAAGACTCAGTCTCATTCCGCTACCCCTTCTTGGGGACAAAGTGTATTTTCAGTTCTTTAAGATTGTTGCTCTTAAATCAAAAGGGCATTAAATCATTTAAAGAGTTCCTCGAGAACAGTCTTTCCAGTTTTCTTGACTGTGACTCAAAGTCATCTGATACACCAATTTAGACGGAAAATTTCATGAAATAATTCTTACTTTTACCATCTGCTGTGCAGTTTGTCTTTTATATTCTATTATGTTAAAATTCTACCGTAACTCAGTTGATTTTTGCAACGCACTGGTGAGTCAGACCCATGGTTTACAGAATAGAAGATCATTATTAGTTAAGGAGTGAATTGGTAATTTGAAACAAACTTATCTTTCCTATACTGGTAATCTGAAACACATTTTGGGTTTGATATAACTATTTTATAGTCAGTTCCTTTGGGATTTGAGAAAAGAGCTGTTCTATAATTGTATATTAACTGCTTTTTTGCTTGGTTGAAAATAACAGCAGCACCTTACATCTAAATCTATGATTTATTCTTTGCTATGTCTCATTCCTGTAAAAAGTATTTACAATAAAAGATATAAATGCAATTTTCTTTACAGTGTTTACTGTGTGAGCCCATGTTTTAAACTGGGGCCATCAGAAAGTGTGAGAGAACAAATCTTAGTTTGGAGACAGGTACGTTAGTGTTTCTTATTCAGAATAACAGAATGGTAGAGAACAATGTTAAGTGAGTGATCAGGTACTTTTGAGTGTCACAAAAACAAAAATTACAGACTGCATACATTCCACTCTGTGCTCTGTGAGGGCAGGGCCTGCATCTTTCTTTATTGTGTTAGCAGTGCCCTTCTCGTAGTACGTTCTCACTCAGTTGTTGTTTGAAGGAATGATTAAACTTGGGATTTTTCCACTTACATACACATAAAAACTGAATGCAGCGATCAAGCCAAACAGTTTGAAGGACCACATAAACTCTCTGTTTTTAGTAGACAATTTTATTATACTCCTCGTTTGTTCAGTAAATATTGAGTGCCTATTAGGGGCTAGGTACTGCTGTTCTAGGCAGTGAACCAGACAAAAGTCCCTTCATCATAGAGCTTACATTTTAGTTGGATGAGGCAGACAGTAAATAAGAAATATGAAGTATGTTAGAAATAGGTGCTAAGGTGAAATATAGAGCAGGAAATGGGATTAGGCTATGTTAGTGTGTGGAGAGATTGAAATTTGGATAGGATGACCAACGAAAGTCTCACCAAGGAGAAACCACTGTTAGCATTTTGCACATGACGGTGATTTCTATGTCAAAAGAAGCCAAAACTTGCACTACTATTTTTAGGAGACAAAAAAAGAACTAAGTTTAAAGGTATAAATATTTTTGATGAACATTTGTGGCGCAGTGGTTAGGTGCTTGGCTGCTAACCAAAAGGTTCGCAGTTCAAGTCCACCAGCCGCTCCTTAGAAACCTGTGGGGCAGTTCTACTCTGTCCTGTAGGTTTGCTATGAGTTGGAATCGACTTGCCGGCAACGGGTTTAGTTTGGTTTTTTGATACAAATAGAACATTTATCTTTCAGACAGAACATTTGGGAAAAAAAGAGACTTTATAAAAGGGGATGAGTTTTTGGGGTGCTGTAAGAAGGTTTCAGTTACCACTGAGCTAGGTTTCAGGCACAGAAGATGCTTCCTCCCTTTTTTAGGAGGACCCTTCATTTTGTTTTTCCTGTGTCCTCCGCTTCTGCCCTGTGCTATTGAAGACTTACTGTTTTAGCTATGGCTGACATTGTATCAGTAACTGAAACAAGCCAGTTCTAAGGTGGAACTCCATCATTCACAAAAAAGAATGTGATCATTCATTGTAAAGCACTTTGTAAAATTCACATTTGCAAGATATTAAAGTCAACTCAAAAAAAAAAAAAAATTGAGTAAAGACCGAAGGGCGGTGATAGAGTGAGCCGTGCTGACACCTCAGGGAACAGTGTTCTAGGCAGAGAGAACAGCAGCCCTGAGATGGGAATGTACCTGTTTTGTTCAGTAGGAACAGCAAGGAGTTCAGTGTACCAGAACGGAGTAAGTGAGGAGAAAAATAGGAAATGAGTCCAAAAGGTAGCAGTGAGCCAAATTATGTAGATCCCTATTTTTTAGGGCCTGGTAGACCAGTTTAAGGACTTTGGCTTTTATTCAAGTGATACAGGAATCCATTGCAGAGTTTGAAAAGAGGAATGATGTGATCTAACCTGTGTTTTAACAAGATGAGTTCTGGTTGCTGTATGGAGAATAGATGGTAGAAAAGTAAGGGTGAAGCAGAGAGATGAGAGCTATTGCATTTAGTCCAGGTGAGAGATAATATAGTGGCTTGGACCAAGGATTCTCATAAAGTGATCCGATTCTGGATATATTTTGAGGGTAGAGCTGATTTGCTGACTGCTTAGATGAGGGGTTTAGAAAAAAGGAAGGCATCAAGATGACTCCAAGCTTTTGGCCTCAGCAGCAGGAAGAATAGAATCGCCAGTTACTGAGATAGGGAAGTGACATAACATATAGAATACCCCACAGATGATTTCCTGAGTACCTATTGTGTGAAAGTGCAAGAGGTTGTAACACTGGGTGTGGTCTCCGCCTCAAGGTATTTATAGTCTCATGAAGTTTAGAAACAAGTAAGCAATTATATTAAGATTATGTGACTTGTACAGTTTAAAAACAAAAGCTAAAAGAAAACAGGAGTGTGAGAATGCAGACCAAATGAACCTAAAACAATTAGTGTCACTGTTTTTAGCTGTAAAATGTTTAGATTTCTGTCTGTGGCCAGGTACAGACTTCTGTTATAATTTCTTTTGTGTGTGTGTCTGTGTCTGTGGTAAAATATATATATAACATAAAATTTGCCATTTTAACCATTTTTAAGTGTACAATGTAGTGGCATTAATTATGTTCCCAGTGTTATAAAATCATCAATGCTGTTTTACTTTCCAAAAATTTTCATCATCCCACACAGAAACTACCCATTAAACATTAACTCCTCATTTCCATTCTTCCAACCCCTAGTAACCTAATCTACTTTTTGTCTCTGTGACACTTACCTATCATACATTGTGCTTTTGGCCCAGATTGTAGTTAAGAATCGGAAGACTGAAGCTGATCACTTTCTCATTGCTGTCATGATTACAGTTAATTATGGCTACCACCATATATTAAGCCCCTGCTATATGTTAGGCATTGTTCTGGGTTGTTTACATTTCTGACACCATGTCATTCTTCACATGCTAACCTTGTTAGGATAGGTGGTATTATGCCCATCTTTACAGATGAGAAAACTTAACCTTTAAGAAGTTTAGTAGCTTGTCCCAAACCACACAAAACCATGGTAAAACCTACAGATGGTACCACCTATTTAAAAAGTAAGGATTGTTGCTGAGAACTAGATTGTAAGACTGGGGCTCCCCATTGTTTATATCTCCTTCTTCTGCTGATAGTTGTGAATTAGCTTATCTTCACGATATGACTTGAGGATTTCACCTGTCAAAGCAGCTCAAGCAATTTCTTAAGCATATGTAAGAATGACTCAAGTTAAATCATCCCTAATCTGGAGTGCTCAATAACAGATTTTAGTTGACCAGAGATCCAGGTTGCTCTTGAATGGAGCTGTTGGCTCTTGCTATCATTTATAAGAGGGTTTCCATGTAACGCTGCTTTATGCTATGATATAAGCTTTGGTAAATTAGTATCCTCAAACAGCAAGTTGAGTTAAGCTTGCATTTTTCTCAACATTTAAACATCTTGTTTTAAAACAAGAATGCTCTTTGCGTGAATATAACCAAAATTTATTGAGCTCTTACTGTATTTTAGGCATTGTGTTGAGTGCTCATTTAATACAGCAGCATCCGAGTGAGGAAGATTCTATTATTGAGTCTATTTTACAGATGGAGAAACAGGTTTAGATTATATAATTTGCTGAGGTAAAGTGGCAGAAATAATATTGAATCCAGATCTGGCTCCAGAGCCCACACTTTTAATCACCTCTACTACCTTTGTCCCCCACCCCACAATTATATTCTCTCAGTTAAAACTTGTCAAAGCCTAGTTTTAACCTGGTTTTATATTTAAACTTCTATTCTGCCACGTCGGTGTCATGAAGGAGGTCTCAAATGTCCATGGTGTCCTCATTGCAGGTTCCGTGCCTCTGCGGTGGTGCATCATGTTTGCTATGTAGTTGCTGTCCCAACACTAAGAATTCCACTGTGACCCGCCTCATCTACGCCTTCATTCTCCTGCTTGGCACTGCCGTATCCTGTATCATGCTGAGAGAAGAGATGGAAACTCACCTGAAGAAGGTAAGTAGAAGTAACGGTACCCTTAATTTACTGGTTATTTTTATATTTTGCAAAAATTGTATTTATAATTGGTGTTCTTGTTGACTTCTTCAGCATTAGGAGAATCAGTCAAGTTCAGTGTAATTGTTGGATTTTTGCATTGCTTTTGGATGTAGTCAGAATGCAGAATATAAAGGTATTAGTCCTTTTCCAGAAGTGAAGGTAGTCTGAATGAACATTTTCAAGCTCTAACCTAGCAACTAACTGAAAACAGATATTAAGAGAATGGCCCCCCCCAAACATTCTCTTTCTTGTATGTTTAAAATTTAGACATCAAAGCTAGACTAACCTTTAGAAGGAGTCAGTTGTAGCTAGAGACTCATAACCAAGCAGTTGCTGAAGGGAACAATTTTATAAATCCAGGTTTTCCTATAATGGAATAGAATCTGTGTTTAAATGTGGATAATCTCATAGCATTGAAATTGTTTTTTTAGATTCCTGGATTCTGTGAAGAGGGACTTAAAATCAAGATGGCTGATATTAAGGAGGACAAAGATTGTAATGTGCTGGTCGGTTATAAAGCTGTGTATCGGATTCACTTTGCCTTGGCCATCTTTTTCTTTGTCCTCTTTCTGCTCATGTTAAAAGTAAAAACGAGTAAAGATCCCAGAGCAGCAGTACACAATGGGTATGTAAGATTTCTACTAGCTTGTTGTTATGGCGTGGCTTCTCTTTAGCAGTTAATGTTGCGCTTCCATTGGAAGCAGTAGAGTAGGTAAATCAGTGGCCCAGATGTATTTCTGACCTATTATACATGTGAAATTGTTTCAATGCCATTTTCAGTTAGAACTGTAACGCTGGGCAGGAGAGGCATGGGAGGATTTCTTGTCATTTTTCTGAGTACCATTGTTTTTCATGTTCCTAAATTTTTACTGAACACCTGTCATACAGTTCAGGTGCTGTGCTAGGTACTTTCTGTGTGTATGTATGTAGATACATGTGTATATGTATGCGTATACATATATACATACACATATATGTATGTCTGTGGAGTATGTATTCTGTTGTTTTAAGATAAACATTTACCTGATATATTTAAAAGTATGCAAAAAGATAATAAACAGTGAATATATTTCAGCCACTGATTGACATATTCCATTGCTTCTCACTCCTGACCCCCACTTCGCCTTTTACATCTATTTCTAATTGTCATTAGAACACTGTAGGGAGTTTTGTAAACTACATGGATTATAATCTTTTTACAGACTCAGTGACTGAATTTCAGAGAGGTTAAATAAATTGCCTGATATCTCTCAGCTAATGAGGGCTGGAGCTAGAATTGAAACTTAGGTCTGTCCAAAGCCTGGTTCTTTCCACTCTGGCATACAAGGCAGTCATTAAAGATGATGGACTGAAAGTCAGGTTTGATTCTGGCTTTGCCAGTGATGAGTTGTATGTCGTGAGCAAGACACTTCATCTCTCTGAGCTCTCATGTCCTACCTCGTAAAAGAAGGATTAGGTGATAACTTTTCCCACAAAATCTAATAGTTAATGGCTCAATATTTAGCTACCTCTGTTAGTTTAGAAGTTTAGAACTCCCCAGAATTCTAGAAAAAAATCTTAACTTTAACCTGTAAAAGTGGGGTGATGCCACAAAGCTACACGTTTTGCTCTCACTATGAAAGTGGATGATTTATTCTCTGTGCTAATGTTCATACTTAAATTGTATGAAATACTGAGTGAAAAAGCCTCCTGTTAAATGAAGAAATAAACCTAATCATGTTGGTAATGCTACTAAGGCTTTTATTTTTGTATTTCAGAAGTTCATTTTTCTCAGTGTAAGGGCAAAAATTAGCCTTCAGAAATGCATTTTTTTATTTTAATAGGTTTTGGTTCTTCAAAATTGCTGCCGTTGTTGGTATCATGGTTGGATCGTTCTACATTCCTGGGGGTCATTTCACCACAGGTATGGTTTACTATTGAGAGAATTAATTATAAGATATACAAACTCTACAAGTGATTGAATTAAAGCTATACTTTCCTTACTGATATTGCAGAAGTGGGTATTGTGTAAATGAGGTGCTGCCCAGTTCTGTGACTTGGTTGCTAATGTTAAGTGATTGGGTAAAGCCAAGAGGCATCCATTCTACCTACTGCTCAGCTTTTCTGAAACCATATGGTAATCTGTTGCCAGTATTTTAAAAGTTTGCCTTCTCACTTGCAATACTAGGTTACGTGGAGAGCTTGTCAACATAAGGACTTGTAACTCTTGTATGCTACTGCTCTTATCTTAACCTGCTTTATTTAATATGCCATCAAGTGCCGTCTGTGGATTTCCGCTCTGATTTTCCCTCTCTAAAGTAAAGGAAAAGGCTTATAATATCACTTTGCATGTCAAATTCTAGGCTCCCCTTGGCACAAGCTAGAACAGGTTTTAAAAGGTCTGAAATCCAACAGAACACTTCTCAGAGAATGCCTTTGAGTTTGGAGTTGGAATGATCTTACATTACTGCTAGAGACAGAATAAGTCCTTACCACCTCTCACATGAGTTGAAATCTGTTCAGAATATTGGACAGTAACATTCTGAAATGTCACTCCTATGGTAAAGAGTAACTTTTTCTTTTGGCTTGTAGCCTGGTTTGCTATTGGCATGGGAGGGGCCTTCTTCTTCATCCTCATCCAGCTGGTGCTGTTGGTCGACTTTGCTCACTCGTGGAATGAGTCATGGGTAAATAAAATGGAAGAAGGAAACCCAAGGTGCTGGTATGCTGGTAGGTATCTAAACTCATCTATGAGAGCCATGCTGCATTTTGCTACATTAAATAGTGTACAGTAAAATCCTGTTTATTTAATATATAAGCTCCTATTGTAGAGCCATCTTTTTTAAAAAAAAAAATGAGTCAATTCTGAGTTATATGCATTACTAAAAGGGAGTAGCACAGATAATATAAATCACTGGATTCTCCGCATTCATTTATTTTGGGATTTGTGATGTAGTTAGATGTATTTAGATAAAGAAAACAGGTTTTCTTTTATTCACTGGCATAGACCTGGTTTTGAATACTTTGTCAATAGGGGACTTAGATGGGTTCTACATGTGGGATATCTGCCGACATACCTCAGGCAGAGAGGGGTGAACAGCCCTTCCTGCTTTTTTGAGAGTGTGACACCCCCCCCTTCTCATAAAAGCTTTCTGGTTGGTAAAGGGCAGTTAAGATTTCTAGGTTGGGAGTAGGACTTATAGCCTCTTAATGATGGGGAGGGACTTTGGAATCCTCTGTTTATCAGAGGCAATGACCCAGCCATTCCTCATTTTTTAAAATAATAGTTGCTGAGATTTCCCCCCATCCCCCCATAGATACTGTATGTCAGGAGTTTGGAAAACAGAAAATTACAAAAGAAAGCAAACCCCCCATAATCCATCTAGCAGTCATTCACTGTTAACATATTAGTCTATAGCCTTCCAGTCTTTTTTTCTGTGTGCATATGTATCTTCTGTGTATAGAAAAGATAAAACAAGTCATTGACTAATACTGTAATATGTTTGTATTTTATTTATCCTTTAAATGTATTATACATTCAAATTGTTTGTAGTTTGGCTTTTTTTTTTTTAAACTTACAAGTAGATAATTTCTGAAGGTGGAAATTATCAAACAATATCATTAATATCACACGCAAGTAAAATTTTGCTGAAGATAATTCAAAAGCGGTTGCAGCAGTACATGAACACGGAACTGCCAGAAATTCAAGCCAGATTCAGAAGAAGACATGGAACGAGGGATATCATTGCCGGTGTCAGATGGATCCTGGCTGAAAGCAGAGAATACCAGAAAGATGTTTACTTGTGTTTTATTGACTGTGCAGAGGCATTCAACTGTGTGGATCATAACAAATTATGGATGACATTGCGGAGGATGGTAATTCCAGAACACTTAATTGTGCTCTTGAGGAACCTGTACATAGACCAAGAGGCAGTCATTCAAACAGAACAAGGGGATACTGCATGGTTTAAAGTCAGAAAAGGTATACACCAGGGTTGTATCCTTTCACCATACTTATTGAGTCTGTGTGCTGAGCAAATAATCTGAGAAGCTGGACTATGTGAAGATGAAGGAGGCATCAGGATTGGAGGAAGACTCATTCACAACCTGTGATATGCAGATGATACAACCTTGCTTACTGAAAGCAAAGAGGACTTGAAGCACTTACTGATAAAGATCAAAGACCACAGCCTTCGGTATGGGTTACACCCAACATAAAGAAAACAAAAATCCTCACAACTGGACCGACAAGCAACATCATGATAAATGGAGAAAAGATTGAAGTTGTCAAGGATTTCATTTTACTTGGATCCACAATCAACGCCCGTGGAAGCAGCAGTCAGGAGATCAAATGATGCATTGCATTGGGCAAATCTGCTGCAAAAGACCTCTTTAAGGTGTTAAAAAGCAAAGATGTCACTTTAAAGACTAAGGTACTTCTGATCCAGGCCATGGTATTTTCAGTCGCCTCATATGCATGTGAAAGCTGGGCAATGAATAAGGAAGATGGAAGAAGAATGGATGCCTTTGAATTATGGTGTTGGCGAAGAATATTGAATATACCATGGACTGCCAAAAGAACAAACATCTGTCTTAGAAGAAGGACAGCCAGAATGCTCCTTAGAATCGAGGATGGTGAGACTTCGTCTCACATACTTTGGACATGTTATCAGGAGGGATCAGTCCCTGGACAAGGACATCATGCTTGGTAAAGTAGAGGGTCAGCGAAAAAGAGGAAGACCCTTAAGATGGATTGACACAGTGGCTGCAACAGTGGGCTCAAGCATAACAATGATCATGAGGATGATGCAGGACCAGTCAGGTCAGTGTTTCATTCTGTTGTACACAGGGTTGCTATGAGTCAGAACCAACTCAGCGGCACCTAACAACAACAAATAGCAGTGAATGCCTGATAATAACCATTTTTGAGCACATCTTTGATTATTAGCATTATCCCAGAAATAGAAGGTCAAGGGGTATGAATATTTTAAAGGCTTTTAGAACTTAACTGTCAAATTGTCTGGTTTTAATGGTCATTTATTTAGCTTGCTTATTTTTAAATTATTAAAAACACAGACAATACCATGTTCACCATAAACACAAAAGATAGAACTTTGTAAACAGTAAAACATGCAAATGTCTCTTCAGTCCCCTGCAGGTCTTCTCCAGGTGTAACCGCTATTATCCAACCTTTAATCTGTATTTTTGCACAGATGTTTGTCATTTTTATATTTAAATGTAAGTAGGATCATACTATATACTGTTCCACAATTTACTCTTTTCACTTAGTTTATGATGAATATTCTACGCCAGTGAGTAAGTCATTCATTTATCAGGTATTCCATAGACTAGATGTACCATAATTTAGTTAATCATTGCACTATTTTTGGTCGCTTAAATTGTTTGTAATGACTATTTTTTTAGGCAAAGGATTATTGAATAGTCTTTATCATTACGGGTTGGAGATTCCGAAAATCCTCCTTTACTTCTTCCTGACTAATAAAAGTTTATTTTTTTACCTATTCGTTTACTTCTGTTTTCTGTAATACATTTTGGACCACTCAAGTCTAGAAGAATTTAATAATAATGAGTTGTAGATTGGCCATGCTGTGGAGTAACTGCAAGTAGAGAAATCCTGTATGTTCAGATGGAAAAAATTAAGTATTGTGTTAGTAATATGCATCCAAAATCCATTGACATAAGTAGAAACTAGTTTTTTTTCCAAATAAGTTTCTGCTTTGAATCGAATACAAATTAACTGAGCTCAACATTGCTGCAGCTGGTCTAACTATACTGTATGCTATGCTTCATGTTTTCTGCATTTTCAGAGAAAGTTACACAGCTAATTGTTGATTATCCATGTGAATGGAAAGGAACTTTAGCTTTGATATTTGAAAATTGCAAATGAGCCATTTTCCTAGCTCAGGGATATGGAATCCTTTACGATGGGAAAGTGGCTGCAGAATTTGCTATGAACTGGCCCATTTTGAAGACCCAGGAACCCTCTAGGTTCCTAAGAAAAGCTTATAATGTATGTTATTCAGCATGTAGTTAGCAGTTTACCCTAGCTGGAATGATCAAATGTCTGTCTGCCCAGCCCATTAAACCACATTAGGTAATCCAGGATGTGAATTCAGTTGCTTGGTGAATTTTGGAATTTAACGTTGAGCCAACTCTTAACACAATCTGAAATTTCAACCTAGGGACTCCTGTAATTTCACTGTAAATTATTGACCACCACAAAAGTGAAATAATACCTCTTCATTTTTTTTTCTGTCTCTCTCTTTTTATTGTGCTTTAGATGAAAGATTACAGCAGAAGTTAATTTCTCATATGAAAATTTATGTACATATTGTTTTGTGACATTAGTTGGAATCCCCGCAATGTGACAGCACACTCTCCCTTTCCACCCTGGGTTCCCTGTGTCCATTCAGCCAGTTCCTGTCCCTTCCTGCTTTCTCATCCTGACTCTGGACAGGAGCTGCCCATTTGGTCTTATGTATCTGATTGAACTAAGAAGCACACTCCTCACGTGTATTATTTTTTCTTTTATAGTCAGTACCTTTTCATTTTTATGTAAAGTAAAAGAAGATTGGTCTCCACTGTAAGAATTTATTTCTGTTACAATTGTGGGCATTCATGTTGGTTCCCCCCTTTCTTTTTTTTTTTTAGCTTTATTGTTCTTCACAAGCCTCTCTTATATCCTGTCAATCATCTTTGTCGTACTGTTCTACATATTCTTCACTAAACCAGATGGCTGCACTGAAAACAAGTTCTTCATCAGTATTAATCTGATCCTTTGCATTGTGGTTTCTGTCCTGTCAATTCATCCAAAAATTCAGGTATGGTTGTTTTCTGCATCTTTTATTTGTGAATGGTTTTTAATTAATGTTGACGTAACACCTAGGTAACTTGAGAATTTATAGTTATTATAAAAGTGTTTAAATCATGGGAATGATTCTTATGAGTCATTAGCCAAGATAGTTTAGGGAAATCAGCTTGAAAATATAATTGGTTTTAATATTTAAAAACAAAACTCATGCTCTTGAGTTTCATCTTTTAAATACTATACTTCTTAAAATTCATAGTTACAGATATGAAATGAACATCCAGACATCACCTCTCCTTTTTTTTTTTTTTAAATATATTTTATTGTACTTCATGTGAAGGCTTATAGAACAAATAGTTTCTCATGAAACAGAAGTACACATGTTGTTTTATGACATTGGTTAACAACCCCACTACATATTAAACCTCTGACTTCTCAACCTTTTTTTTTTTTGGTGAAAATACACATAGCCAGAGATACACTGTTTCAAAAATTTCTACATGCACAGTTCAGTGACATTGACTACGCTCTTCCAGTTGTGCTGTTATTCTCACTTAAGATGAAGGCTT
>NW_004443944.1:19546164-19581842 GCF_000243295.1 Trichechus manatus latirostris
CCAGCTTCCTTGTCCCCTTCTGCCTTGTGGCCCTTGTCACTGGACTCCTGTACCTTGTTAGTCTCATTTGGTTTTACGGGGCTGTCCACTCCCAGGCTGCACCTCTCCTTTTAAAAATGAGAAAACTGAAGTCTTGAAGTCAAGTGATGGGTCACCTAGCTAGTTAGTGGCAAAGCTGAACTTAGACTCTTTCCAGTACATTAAGGGACTAGACAGTCAAAGCCTTGTGTGATACACAGGAATCTCCAAGGTTATGAAATGCTGTGAGAACCAATAGTGCATGCTTCCTCTCTTTTGGTTCTTTTGTAAGCTAACTTAAGAAACTGCAAGGTTATTTGTTATCTTTCAACTGTCAGGCAGAACGAGAAGGCTCTTAGTTAATACAACTCAGTGAGTCCCAGGGATGTTCCATACCAGGTTTTAGAAAGTCAGTCTTTGCAGTCCCTGTGGCATTGTTCTCCTTTTGATTCCATAGGAACACCAGCCTCATTCTGGCCTCCTGCAGTCCTCTTTCATCACGCTCTACACCATGTACCTCACGTGGTCAGCCATGTCCAATGAACCTGGTAAGGGAATCTCACTAGCACATTTATTTGATGCAAAGAAAGGAAACTGCCACTTTGGTGGGTGCAAAAACTAGAGCTAGAGCCATGTAAAAACAAACAAACGAAAAAACATTACTTGAATGTACAGTGTCACTGTATGCGCACAGATTTTACCTTTCAGGTTTCATTCCCCATGTTTATTCACAGCTGACATGCAGTCCTTTTATTCCTGGACTAGGTCAAACTAGTTCAGAGCTCTGGAAAAGAGCAACATTGTTTTAGCCATTTTGTAGACTTACTTTAATTGAATTTTACTTTGGTAGTTGTAGGCACTAAAAGAAACAGCTGACGGCAATCTCTTTGTAGTTACAATAGCGTTATTTCTCAATAGGATATTCTGTGGACTCCTTATGAAGGAAAACAATTATAGATCCCCTAAAGATGACTTATTTTATATTGTATTCCTATGTAACTGTGTACAAACAAAACTAGGGGTAAACTACTTGTGGTTAAAACCTTTGCACAACTATAGAACCAAAAAGATTTACCAGTTAATCCACAAAACCGGTGAAATCAAGATTGACATTTTTGTACTTTGATAGATGCTTTTTTGTTGTTATTTTTTTTTTTCAAAAACTAAGTCACTGATTGTAACACAAATATGGTATGACTACTAAGTTTTAGGTTCTTTTGAGTATAATATTCCTATGTTTCACATCATCATTGAATGATGTATAAGCACATCTCTCAAATCTTGTTTGGAACAAGACGAGCTATAACTAGGGTAATGAAAAGTTTCTCATTTTCAGATCATTCCTGCAACCCTAGCCTGCTGAGTATCATTACACACATAACTGTACCAACCCAAGCTCCTGGAAATTCATCTACTCTAGCCCCTACATCTGCTCCACCATTAAAGAGTGGGCCTTTTCTGGATACAGAGAGTTTTATTGGGCTGGTAGTCTTTGTTCTCTGCCTTTTGTATTCTAGGTAAGTTAACATGGGCTCTGGGACATATATTCCTCAGTTACGTTTTCCATCCATGGAGGTTTATTGGCAGGCATTTGAGCTACTTTAGTATGTTCTGGTGTCGTGGCGGATACTGATGCAACTGCCTAAAAAGCAAGGAAGTTGGTCTGCACCACATTTGAGTGTTGAGAGCCATTCGTATGAGGAAATGCTTCCCGGGGGAATGATTATATGAAGCTTTTGTGTCTTTTGGTTTTTGCATAGCGAGATAAGGCTTGCAATTATGTAAGGTACAGTTACCAGCATTCGGAAATATTCATGTAAATGAGTTATTTTTAGGGTAAAAACAGTGTGTGATGTGCTTCGTGGGCCATGGACTGACCTGTACCATGTGTGTAATGTGCTTTATGGAACATGGCCCGCTTGAATTAGTCACCTCCCTGATGACATCTTTTATACACTTCTGGAACATGGTTCCAATACGTACCGTGTTTGTGATACACTTCGTGAAACATGGTACCAGTATGGCCCACTTGCAATTGGCTTCCCATTTTTTCAAGTAAAAAACCACCAACAATGATTCAGCATCCATTCTGTTAGTGAAAAAACATGGCATCACCAAAACATTAAAAAAAAAAAAAAAAAAAAAATCATCCTTGAAAGGGTTAAAAGGTGCTTAGGACAAGATTCTCATGAAGAATCTTGATCATTGTAGACAATCTTTAAACAACTGCAGAATTATATAACAGCTAAAGTTAAAGTAATACAAAACCCCAGAGATAGCCAGTGTTTACCAGTTTGTACCCATATTGCATTGCATTGAATCTGTAGATTAATTTAGGAAATTTTGCCATCTCAACACTATTACGTCTTCCAATCAGTGATTATGGGCTATCTTTCCATTTATTTAGGTGGTCTTTAATTTCTTTCACGGTTGTTTTATAGTTGTTAGTGTCCAAGTCTTACCCTTCTTTTGTTATGTTTATTCCTAAGTATTTTTTTTCTTTTTGATACTATTGTAAATGGAATTGTTTTTCTTAGTCTAATTTTTGGATTGTTAATTGCTGGTGTATAGAAATTCAGGTTTTTTTTCTATTTTGGTCTTGCACCCAACAACTTTACTGAACTCATTTATTGGTTCTAGTAGTTCTTTTTTTGTAGATTCCTTAAGATTTTCTAGATTCAAGATCAAGTCATCTGCAAGTAGAGATAGTTTTACTTCTTTCTTTCCAATCTGGATTTCTTTTTCTTGCCTAATTGTTCTGACTAGAACCTCCAGTACAGTGTTAAATAGAAGTAGTGAGAGCAGACATTCTTGTCTTGTTCCTGATCTTAGGGGGAAAGCATTTAGTCTTTCACCATAAAGTATGATGTTAGGTGTGGGTTTTTCATAGATGTCCTTTATCAGGTTGAGGCAGTTTCTTTCTTTTCCTAGTGTTTGAGTGTTTTTGTCATGAAAGCGTGTTGGATTTTGTCAAAGGCTTTTTCTGCGTCTATTGAGATGATAGTGTAGTTTTTGTCCTTTATTTGTATGTCCTTTTTTATTCAGATAGTCGTTTTTATTCAGATAGTTATTTAACAAACCTTTAGTGAGTATCTTCTGTGTGCTAGAGATACATAGGCGACTAAGGTCATTGTCCTTAAGGAGTTCTGTTAATAGCAAGAAAGACAGGAACACAGACATGCTTTCTATTTAGTATAAGTGCTGTAGCAGAGGGAAGCATAGGGACTATCGGAATTCGAGGAGTATCTCCTAAACCAGCCTTGTGAGGGGGTACTGTCAAGGAAAGCTTTCTAGAAGAAATGGCACACAGAGAATTAAAGGATGAGTAAGTTAGCTGGGAGCAGAGTGGTAGGTGTATATTCCAAGCATATAGGAGACACTTGTGAAGTCATAGGCACTGACACTGAGAGCACAGTGTTGTGGGGAACTCCTCAGTAATTAAGCCATCATGGAGTAATTGATGAGAGTACTGTCTGTCTTGTGACAACAGGCAACAGTCCAGTACTTGAACAGGGCCTTCATAAGGCCTTAGCCCTCAGTCCCCAAAGTAGAAGCAGCTCAGAAATAACCATCTATACAAGTCAGTGGAAGCAGTTCATCATCATGGCCCCTTTCTGATTTGTCTTCCTTGGGATCACTTTTCCAGCATTCGCACTTCCAGCAATAGCCAAGTGAGCAAGCTGACCCTGTCAGGAAGTGACAGCGTGATCCTCAGTGATACAGCTACCAGCGGTGCCAACGATGAAGCAGATGGAAAGCCTCGGCGGGCTGTGGACAATGAGAAAGAGGGAGTGCAGTACAGCTACTCTTTCTTCCATTTAATGCTCTGCTTGGCTTCCTTGTACATCATGATGACCCTGACGAGGTGGTACAGGTAGGAGACACAGACAAAGTGGATGGCAAACCACTTAGCCTCCTGGACTGCCTATAAAATCTCCATCCATTGTCCTGGCCCCAGAGTCTCTTACTCTTACCCATATAATAAGAAATTGTGTTCACTGCTGACTCTTCTGAATACTTCTGACTTTTTCTCCTTTTGCATTTAAAACCCACCTGGAATTCTTACGGTGCAAATTGTAAGGTGTTCATCCAGACTCGGGTTACTAGAGAGAAAATCATGACATAAAGTGATCTGGCCCACTCTTGTTCACTCATTTTTCTCTGTGTCTGGAGATGGCTGGCTGTCTCAAAGTCTTTTGGTCAAAGAAATAATGTGCTAATGCAGGGAAGTTTCACAGACACCATTGCAATCTAGACTTTTGCCAGTAACTAGAACAGGCAGATGTTCCTGAAGATCCTTGCCCAAGGAGTAGTCAGGTTCTTTGTGCTGGCAAGGAGATGAAAGCTGGTTGAGAGGCAGAGTCCCCTGCCTTTCATAAGAACTAAAGTTCACAAAAATGAAAAGCACCACCTTCCTCAAGTCCCCTCTAGAACCTTACTGGGGGGTAGTGCAGGCCAAGCTTCACTGGAGACTTTCTTGGCTTTGATTGGGGTTGCTGAATGCTGTTGTCGGGCTCCTTTACCTGACTCTTTCCTGTTTTCTTAGCCCTGATGCAGAGTTCCAGAGCCTGATCAGCAAGTGGCCAGCTGTGTGGGTCAAGATCAGCTCCAGCTGGGTCTGCATCCTTCTTTACGCCTGGACCCTTGTGGCTCCACTTGTCCTGACCAATCGGGACTTCAGTTGAACTTCTGAGTGCCAAGGAGACCACAGAAATTCATAAAGGTCTCCTTTGCTGAAAGCCTGTATCCCTTTTATCTTGGCTTCAACTAAAATATTAAGTGAACGCTTTGCAAATGTGACTATATCCAGGTTTATATCAGATGACAGGACTGAATAATGCTTGATGCAGGATCTTAGCTTTTCATTTATATGTATATTATGTTTATTTGTAAGGATATAGTGCAAAAGGAACATTTTTGCATTTTAAAGTGAACTACAGCTGTGCTGTGAAGAGAATTTCTTTATAAATACCTATATGTTCCTACAACTATGATTTAAGATAGAAAAATGTTGGATATTTGAGGCCATCATTAATATATTTCTATTGCAGTATCCTTAAAAAGAAAAAAATAATGCATTTATATGACAGCTTTCCTCTGTGAAAGCCCTAACTTGTATGATACAAGCACTCTGTTCCCTGCTTAAACTCTTTAAGAGGTGTAGCATCACTTGAGGGAAGGAGTTCATTGTATGGGTCCTTCCCCAGAAGAGTGGTTGCTGATATGGCTACTGCTTTTACATTTTGAGTCTTTTCATTTACTGTTTTTTGTTTTTAACACTACAACATTGATGCTGCTTGATTCAAATCTGTGGCTTTGCCAGATACATTCATTTCAATAAGTGCTTTTGTAGGTTTGGTTAAAGTGAAGATTCAGTTGGGAAAGCACTGCAGCTTTAGTCTGTGCAATGCTCTTGTTATGAGTATGTAAAAGTAAAATGCATGTGAATTTATTACATTTGCACTGTAAAGATATTTGATTAAAACAGAAAGACTTTAAGCTTTTAAAGCCCTTTCTTTAACAGCTTTTATGAGTCAACAGCTGTTCTGTATTTGTGGGACTTATATGGGCTGTCAGGTTTACCAAGCACCTAACAGGATGGTCCACTTCCTTCTAAAACTTAAGATCTGCCTGGTGACTACAGTTCTACACTTATTCAGAGTTGTGTTAAATATCTTCTCTGGGTGTGACACTTCAGTAGATGAGAGACAAATGAGGCACTGTCATGAAACTTATTCATGAGAAGTAGGATGCAAGGAGGTAGAATAGAACAGTTTGTTCTTTCAGCAGAGAGATACTGGGTGTCTGTTGTGTACCAGGCACTGTTAGGTGCTAGAGATACAGCTTTAAATATGACAGACACAGTTGACCATCTTGAACTCACAGTGTAGAGGAGGCTGAAAATGAGCACAGGAGTGCTTACAATGTGGTGTAATTAGTGCTGTGATTTAGGAATTGGAAAGGGCTCAAAGGAGAAGTACCTGGTGGATGTCATGGTAGGCTTCCTGGAGGAAGTAATGTCAAAGCCAAGAACTGATAAGAGTTAGCCAAAAGAGAAATGGGGTAGTGGGAAGGCATTGCTGAAGGGCAGATGAAACTGTATGTTAAAGGCAGGGAAATGGACAAAAAAATTGTTCAGGAAAGCTGGAAAAGGGAGAAGTGGGCAGGGACCAGGTTATGAAGGGCTTTTTAAACCACGCTAAAGAGTTGGACCTTGTGTTGAGGGCAACAGGGAACATATTCAGAGGGACGTGAACAAATTTTATCTCCGATCACTGTGGATGATACGTAGAGAATGGACTTAGAGAGATGAGACCGGGGCAGTCCACATGAGATTTAAAATAGAGAAGTAGAAGTGAGGATGGGGAGAAATTGAGAGCTACTTAGTAATTAGGATTAAAATGTGGGCAGTTGAGTAGATCTGGCAGGGGTGGGGGAGAAATAGATTATGGGGTGATTTGGTTTAATCACCTGAGCAGATGGTGGTTCCATTTATTTAGGAGGGAAACGAGGAAAAGGAGCAGGCTGGGCCAGAACGGTGGAGGTGTTCAGTTAAGAACGGTTAAGTGCATAGGCTTGGGAGTTAGACTGTTTGGGTTTGCATCCCAGCATTGCCGTTGTCTAGCTGTCAAAGTGGTCAGCTAATATTTATTGAGTTTGTGCTGTGCTTTATGACCTCGGGCTGATGACTGTACC
Source organism: Trichechus manatus latirostris (assembly GCF_000243295.1). Lineage (NCBI taxonomy): Eukaryota > Metazoa > Chordata > Mammalia > Sirenia > Trichechidae > Trichechus > Trichechus manatus. Next base: position 19,552,879 of record NW_004443944.1, read on the forward strand.
TCTCTGAGCCTCGGTGTTGTCTTCATTTGTACAAGATAGTTCCTAGTATAATTCATTGTTTAGAGAGTATAGTTACTTTACAAAGTGCTTAACCCATGGACAGTATTCAAAGGTCAGAGATGTTTAGCCAGAATTTGATGGAGACTACATTTGAGCTGCTTCTTAGAGAATTAATGAGATGGAACATAGAGCAGGCAGTCTCAGTTGGGGTGGAGGTCAAGGTTAGGAAAGCAGGGCTTGTTAGGAATTGTTGGAACAATGCCTTTCAAACTAGTAGTTGATGTCAGGGTACAGAGATAAAAGTTGCAAGGGTTTGGGGAGCAAATAGGGGAGATCTGGACACGTCTTTTACCACTGTAAAGCAGATACCCTACTTTCCTTAACAGCAGGTCCAGCCAGATTAAGACCTTTAAAGGTCCTAAGCTTCAAAAAACATGATGCCCCACCCCTGCTTTATGTAATTCAAAATAAAAGCAATACTAAACTGTAAAATACATGTAACAAAGTGCAATAAAGTTTTTATTTTTTTCGTGGTAACTTCAGTATTTGAAGTAACAAATTCTTAAAAAGTTTTGGGGGACGGTGTCCCTGCTTTGCTTGGTGGTACTCTAAGAATGAATTAAGTCTGCCTGTTGGCAGTTAACCCAGTAGTTTACAAGGCTTAGGTAAACCTATACACCTAAGTTTTGAATTATACACAGGCATAAATAATGCATTTTTAGTAAACCCAGGACCATACTTTAAATTAAAGCAGGGCAGTATTTTGAATCATCAGATCTTACCATGGTGTCATCCTATCCCAGATGAGTCATCTGTTGTCACTGAACAAGCCTGCCTGTCCCCCAGGATTGCAGATTGAGGGTCCTGGCTTTGAGGTCAGCAGTGTGCTTTAGGAATTCATCAAAGGCAACAGCACAGCTGCTGCTTTTACCTAGTGCAGCTGGAAGAACGCTTGCAGGCCCATGTTAGACTAGTTTACTTTCTAGGTCGGTCTTGTGAGGTACTCACTGGGTTGGGAAATAAAACTCTCTCTTGATAGTAAAAAAATTGCCCAGAATGCCCATGGCCTGGTTGTCAGTGCTTTTGATGTTCTAGACAAACCACAACTGAGGCCTAATTTAAACCAGGATAGTTCTTCCCCATTACAAGTCCTTGCTTGATTGCATTTTTCTTTTGCACATCAGGCTGAAGTGAGTATTTAGGTAATGTGATCAGACATTTCATCCATGCATATTGATAGCAGTTACCAGGCTTATGCTGTTAATCTCTTCACTCCTGTTCAGTTGGTTTATCTATCTTGTTACATAGGAGTCCAGATGAGTCAGCCTATTCAGTAATGTCCTCATTACTGCTGGGTGACTCAAGCCATGCAATGCCTAAGTCCTCAGGTGAAGAATAGCAATAGATACCACATAAATAGCTACATGCAGTAAGCAGCGAACCAACATTACACCCCCCCTGTAAGGTGGTGATTATTCTCTCCCTTTTACAGATCACACTTTGGCTTAGAGAAGTTAGTGACCTTCCCATGGTTACTCAGTAAGAGGCTAAGCAGAGAAACAAACCCAGGGCTGACTTCAGAGCTCTCGTTCAGTTGGACCACATTGTCTTGACCCATGAAGATAGAGGAGACACCGTGAAACATTCGCTGCCATTGATTTATAGGTGTGCCAAACCAGTATCATGGCAGGCATGAGCACTGGGGAAAACTAAAGGGTACACAGAAAAGAAACCAGAAAGTGCCAACTCAGAACATGTAGAATAACTTCCTGTGGCTTATAAAGTGCCTCAGTTGATCCTCATAATACCACTGTAAGGTAAAAGGATTGGAACCATTGGCTTTATTTTTCCAGAAGTGAGAAACACTGAGCTTAAGTATGCTGGTCCAGCCTCTACAACTTCCTCAGCAAAGGCTGAAGAGCCGGTTAGGCTGTAGTTTTTAAGTATTTACCTGTTGCATCATCAAAAGCAACGTAAGTGTATGGACATCCTGTGTTAGAGTGTTTCTCAACTGACTCATCAATACACCAGACTCACTATGGGGACCTAGCTTTTGTCTCCTCTGGGGCAGAGTGTGTGTTCCTCAATAATAATGCACAGGGGGCATGTGGAGAAACAGCCAAGTGTGCCACAGGATCAGAGTCAATCAAGCCACATCCTAGTTACCCCTCAGAGTCTGGGTTTGCTTATAGGTGCCTTCTGGAACAAAATGTTCAGTTACAACTTAGGTCGTCGCAGAAGTTAAGAACTGCTGCTTTATATCTTCCAAGAAGCCAGAAAACAAGCCAATTTTCAGACATCACTTTCTTACTCTATAAAAGATTTCTACCTTCTTTCTGTGTTCTATTTGGGGTTATTTGACTACAAGAATGAGACCTGTACAACCTAATTCCAACCACCAGGGAGAAATAGTGGGCTCTAGTCAGCCTTCGAATCCCAACTCTACTACTTGTTAACTGTATGTCTTTGGGTAAGCTACTTAACTGTTCTGTACCTCAATTTTCCTCACAGGGGCAATAATGCCACATTACAGGTGTTTGAAAATGAAATGATAATTTAATCTTTGCATGATTGATGCTCAGCCCACATAAGAACTCAGGAATTGTTAGCTATTATTATTAGAAGGATTCAAGGACAGTGTAGAAAGTACACCTGGGCCTCATGAACTGAAAAATGTGTGTATCTTGTCTCTACCACTCTGTACAGCTAGCTTATTCTCCTGTCTACACACTGGTGTCTTCTAATTGCACATGACTGTCCAAGGCAGCCAGCCCAACATCTATAGACTGCTGTCCCAGTGCCCTGTCCTGCCTCACCTGGAGGTTCTGCCAGGGCCATCATGAACCATGAATAATAAACCTCAGAACCTTTACCCAAACCCTCAGTGTACAAAAGAACTCCACACACACTCAACTTTACAGGGATTTTTATTATTTAAGACCCAGTCATGCATAATCAAATTACATGTTTTCACCACTCTGACTTAGAAAATACACTAGAAAAATAAACTTTTGGTCAAAATAAACACTGAAGTAAACGAGTCCACCGCTGCATATCCCTACCCTCAAAGCTAAACTGAATTTCAGTTTGAAGCAGGGAATGTGACCAGGGGTTGAAATGGTGCCCCACTTCCCACCCCTTCAGAGTGATATCAGAGATGCTTGGCCACAGAGAATTTCAAGTATTGTAAGACCTTACTGCCTGACCAAATATGCTGCCCAGTGATTTTTTTTTTTAAAGCTAATTGAAAAATAGTGAACTCCCTATCATCCGCATCACAGATCACACTGGGGTTTTCCATGGAGCAAGCTCCTATCAGGAGGAATAGCTGACTGACAATCCATCTGAACCCAAACCAACAAGGCTGGCTTCTTACACTTCAAGCAGGCTTGTTTTTCTGAGTCGGTAGATCAGGAAGGAACTTAACTTGAAGTTTACAAAATTAACAGACCAACACCAAAAGGTGTTAGTGGAGTTGACATCTCTGAACTTGTGACTTTTTTCTGCTCAATGTCGCCACACCTCTCGTGGCCACAGGACAGCCACACCTGTACATTAGCTTAGCTGACATTTTACTCCCTAAAAGAAAGGTTTCAAAGGAAAACCTTAAAAGCTGGAAACTTCTTAAAGTGAGATAACAATGCCACAACCGTACTATAGCTTTTCCCAACCCAAATGAAAGAGTAATCCCATGACTGATGTGAGACTCAGACAGCATTTGAAGAAACTGCCCACCCCAGAGAGACTTCTGAAAGGCCCACCATCTCACAGGAATTCCAGAAAAATACTGCCCTGGCTCTCCTGGCAAAAGCTTGGTATCTTACAACCCGCAGTGTTTATAAACCCCTAAGAACAAGGGAGTTCGTGTGAAAGCAGGATGAGGAATGGGGGCTTCAGAGCCACCTTAGCCAGAACAAATAAACTCAGGATGTGAAGTTAGGGTCTGCACTTTAAGCTGTTTCTAAAAATGTCTTCCATCCATTCCTAGTCTACCTTCCATGAAGGTAGACTAGGAATCCAGGAAGAGGCACATTTTCCTAGAATTCCGTGTAGTGGTATAGGGGAAGAGGAGGAAAAAAAAATGCCTTTATTACCTAAGCTTACAGATTCATTTGGAAACTTTAGGTGCCAATTCATTCAGGTCTGTTGTGTGCCATCGAGTTGATTCTGACTCATAGCAACCCTATAGGACAGAGGAGAGCTGCCCCATAGCGTTCCAAGGAGCAGCTGGTAGACTCGAACTGCCGGCCTTTTGGTTGGCAGCCTGAGCTCTTAACTACTTTGCCACCAGGGCTCCCATTCAGGTATAGATTTCCTAAATATATTCCAGATGAGGAGGGAAACCTCTAAAAAGAGAGAACAGTGTCCCTGTGACAGTAAAGCTGAGATCAGGGTTTCAGAGCTCAGAGTGTGGATCAGCCAAGGCCACGTAACAAGGTAAAGGTGGAATTCAGGTCTCCTAATTTACAAACTTCCTCTTCCCAATACCACATTGCCCTGGATTTAGGGAAAAGTTAATTTCCAGATGTTTGTAAAATGGGTCAGAACTTCTCCCTGAAGGAAGACACTCCCAGTTCTGCTCTCAATGTTCAGTTTGCTCAGGCTGCCCAGGCTGCCAAGGCTCTCCCCACTACTGAATGAGGCTCTGAGTGCTCCAGTCTGTCATTCCACACCCCACAGGGGTAACTGTATACAAACACCACACGGAGACTGCCTTGATCTTCACCCAGGGAGGTCCTGATTTAACAGCCTGCTTCAAACCTCCTGAGGTGTGGTCTCTCTTTGGAGCTGATACAGAGCACAGTGGCTCCAGGAGGCAGGCAAACCTCAGCCCTGACTCCTGTCAGCTGATGAAACAGCTCCTTCTTGGTTGAACTGGAAACGCCCGGGAAATGGGAAGCATCTGTCCTGGTGCTCATGCATTTCTCTAGGTGAGTTTGGCCATCCCTTTGTTAAGCCACAGACACAAAGGCAACTGGCCAGGAACCCAATGGTAGAATTTAAACCTTGGAAACTTGAGGGAGCTGAGTGATTCATTTCTTGCTTTCTCTAGGTTTTTTTCTTCAAATTTTTCTTTCCTCTTGGGGGACCTAAGAAAGCCAATTCTCCAGACAGTTGCATTCTGAACCCTTTACCTTAGCCATGCCATTTGCCCCATTTAGGCTTTCCCAGCAATGCTGGCCACATCGTCATCGTCAGATGGAACTAGAAGCAGCCGGGGCTGTGCATTTTGGCACTTCCAGCTCAGCCAGGTCCCTGGAGGATACAGGGCTAGTATCCATGGTGAAAAGAGCTTTCCCTAGAATTGGCACTAATGATGTAAGTAAATTAATTTCCACCACCAACTTCTCCAGGCATTTTAAAAAGTGCTACAAAGATGAACGGCTTAGTAACAACAGACAGGCCTTTGAATTTCCGAGTACTGTTCGCTTCCTAATTGAGCTGTCTGCCTTGCCTGGTTGGTCTAATAAATACATGGAGAAGGTGCACAACACTCGTCACTATGTTAACACCGTAATATACACGGAATGAATATGAAGACAGGTCAAAGCCATCTGATGAACCACCTAATGTAATGCTTGGGCTAAGGCTAAATTCTTGATAGGAAAGATCTAAAGTGCTAAAACACAGCTAACACTCAGGCTTATTGGACCAACTGAAATCTGTCTTCCCACACCTGAGAGAGAAACCAAAGTGGATTTGGAAGGGCAAGGGTCCCAGAAGTGGCCCAGCTATGACCTGCCCTCACGTTCATTTCCAGAGACAAACATTTAAGAATACCAAGTAATGTAACCATTCACTGTTGCCAGGTTTACAATATACCACCACAGTGTCAGGGATGGAATGTATCCATATAGGATCCTGGTCATCTCATCTGCCCTCTTAAGCCTTCACAGAAGTCATCCTTTTAAAGTTTAACCATCACTACAAAATGGAAGTTGGTATCACTGAGTCCCAGGAATATATATACTAGTTTCTTCAAGGGCAGGGCCAAATGGTGACACATCCCTCTTGGAAAGGCCCACGTGTGACACAGAAAATGGGATCCAACTACTTCCATCTAGAGAGTCACTTTCTAGGCAGAATGCCAATGTCAAACATTATTCAATAACTACCAAATCCCAGAACCTCAGCAGCCAAAAGGGCCCTAGACATCACTTCTTCCCACCTCATTTACAGACAGGAAAACTGAGGCCCATAAGGCCCACAGAAGTCCAAGGTCACACATCTAGGGCTGAAGCCCTGGTCTCTAATTCCTAGGCCAGAATTCTTTCAGCTACACTGGCCTGGAATCCAGTATTTTGGGTTGAGTAAAATCATATACTTCCAGGAACCTGCATGGTTCTATTGAAAACCAAGGCTAAGGCTTTACGGGTTTGGGAAAACTGAAGTTTCTATTGCAAGAGTCAACCCGTGAATCCCAGGGGTGCTTTAAAATCTCTGGCTCCTGAACTTGATCAGGAAATTCTGCTTATGTCCTGAAGCTTGCATGATACAGTTAAGGTGCTTTCCAAACCCACTGAAGGCAGCCGGGGCCTGGACCTCACACTTGGAAGTTTCCTGATGAGCAACAGAGGTCTACAGATAGGGCTCATGTGAGAGGCGCAAACTCCCAAGTCTCCTGTGTGGCCACCCTGCCACAGGAGAAAGACCTGGCAATCTGCTTTTATAAAGATTACAGTCTAGAAAACTCTATGGGGCAGTTCTACTCTTCACATGGGGTCACTATGCGTTGAAACTGACTTGACGGCACCTAACATCCAGTGCTCCCGTCTCACATGGAGTGAAAGGTTCGGCCAAACTGCTTCCTGGAAGTGCGCTGACTACCAAATCGGGTGGTTTTCTGCAAAGTGGGATCAAAGTGACTTTGGTCCTGATTTTTCTTGCTTCAAGATGCATAAAAACCGGATACAGCTTCCAGATTAATGGTCGTGCACTCAGGAATCACCGGTGACATTTTCCAGGGCTTCCATGGAGTAATTCAAGTAACCAAGGGCTCACCCCATGGCTTGCTGCCAAAGCTCAACAGGCTTTTCCTCTGGGCTGCAGTTTAATTACAAGGAGCAAGACTGCATCCATGGCACCTTAAATTCTCCTTGTGCCTCTCCGAAGGAAAAAGGAAAGGACGTGATGATGGTGACACACAGAGGCTGAGCCATCTGGCCGCCTGGCTAGTAGCAGGAGTACAGCTGTGATTTCACAGCCCACATGGAGTCATCACACTGTGCATCTGAGGTCAGCCCTTTGGGCAGCGGGGCCTCACCCAGGATGCTGTCACAGGTAGGGACAGGCTGGCAGAACTCTCTCACAAAGACCTCCTCTGAGGCCAGCAGCACCTCATTCCAGGTGGTGGTGTCCAGCTCTCCAGCTGTGCCCCCATACTCCTTGGGGAGAATGCTTCTTGGAAGGCTTGTGTGGAGTGAGTTCAGGTCAGACCCATGGAGGAAGAACTAAGAGGGGAAGGGAATGAAAACACACACATCCTTCGGTTAATCAGTAGTACAGTAATCTACTTCATGGTAGATGCTCAAATGAATATCTACTGAATGAATAAAGGAACAGTTAGTGGCAACTCCACCCTTCTTTCTAGTTCCTTAGCCCAAAAATCTTGTGGTGGTGGTGGTGTGCACCGTCGACTTGATTCTGACTCGTAGCGACCCTATAGGACAGAGTAGAACTGCCCCATAGGGTTTCCAAGGCCATAATCTTTATAGGAGAAGATCACCAGGCTTTTTCTCCTGCAGAGCCACTGGTGGGTTTGAACCACAACCTTCTGGTTAGCAGCTGAGCACTTAACCATTGTGCCACTAGTGCTCCTTAAAAAGCTTGTAGTATCCTCTTTTCTTTATACCCTGCGCCCTACTGGCTGGACCTCTGAAATATATCCAGAATCCAACCACTTTATTACCACCCTAATCCATGCCACCATCACCTCTCACCTGATTCTCATAATAGCCTCCTACCAGGTATCCCTGCTCCCACTCTCATCCCACCACAATCTCTTTTACAGTGTAAGTCACGTCACGACCCTCCTCTCTTTACAACCTTCCAGTGCTCCCATCTCACATGAAGTAAAATCCAAAGTGCACACAATGGCCCACAGGCCCTTCCCAGTCTGGCCCGTTACGTCTCCCCTCTGCTCTCTTGGCTCTCTCCACACTGGTCTCCTAGCTGTGCCTCCAACGTGCCAGGCACGCTCCCTCAGGGTCTGTGTAGTTGCTGGCCCCTTGGGTTATCTGTATGGCTCACTCCCTAACCTCTTTCAAGTCTTGGCTCAGATAGCAACTTCTCAATGACACCATTTCTTCCCACCCTATTGAATATTGCAACCCCTTTCCTGCCTTCTACACTCACTATCTCCTTTCTCTGCTTTATTTTTCTCCATAAAACTTTTCACATTCTAAGGAGCTGTTGGCACAACAGTTAAGTGGTTTGCTGCTAACTGAAAGGTTGGCAGTTCAAACCCACCCAGCAGCTCTGAGGGAGAAAGATCTGGCGATCGGCTTCCATAAAGATTACAGCCTAGAAAAGCCTATGGGGCAGTTCTACTCTGTCACATGGGATCACTCTCAGTTGAAATCAACCTGACGGCACTTAGCAACAACCTTACTAGATAACATACATCATCCACTGTCTGTCTCTCCCTCTAGAAGGTAAGCTTCCTGGGGGCAGGGATTCTTACCTATTTTGTTCATCTAGAACATGACTGCACATAGTAGCTGATCAATAAATATGTCTGAATAAATGAATGAACATACAAAAGAATAAATGAACAACAATACAGGCCACAAATAATGGCATTCCACAGATGTAAAAACCTGGTCCAAAGGCTGCTTTGGGAAAAGCAGGGTCCAAACAGGATCTCCAGGAACTAATGTGGGTTTAAATTCAGGCAGGGAGGCCATGGAATGAGTGGTTCTCAAACCTAGCTGTGCATCAGAATCACCTAAGGAGATTTTAAAAACACAGATTCCTGGGCCACACTTCAAGTTGATGAATCAGAATCCTCAGGAGAAGAGCCTGGGATTTGGATTTTTGACAAGCTACCCAGAGATGTCAGAGTTACAGCTGAGAACCACTCGACTTTTCGTTCCCTCCCCTGCAACCCGGAGACACTCTATGCACTTCCTCTCTGAAACAGCGTAAAATTCGGGACCTAGTCTTCGGAGCGACCACAGTATTCTTAGGCCTAAGGAAGAAAGAGGAAAATACCACCCACCACATTTTAATCAGCTGTACTGGGAAAGGTTAAACGAGAAATGGCTATTCTGGGTCCGAGAGGAAGACTGTCTTTTAAAGTGTCATCTATCTTAAGTAAGAGTTAGGTTAAAAACTCACACATCTCATAAGTGCTCCACAGACTTTATGCAGTGAGAAAACAGTGCTTTTCAACTCCAAGGTGTTACATGAGAAATCACAACTCTTTTTATCTCTCTGCCCGATGCCTTCCCTCCCCACTTCCACTTTCCATGTCCTCTTACAGACAAAATAAACTGTTGGCTCACGATGCCCAAGCCAGGATCTAAGATGTCTAAATGATTACAGAGTAGTAACCATTTAGCAAATTAGTAGTTCCAGAGCAAAAAGAATAAACTAAAATAAGTACTAAGATGTCACAAATAAAATAAATCAAGGGAGCAAAAAAAAAAAAATTATTTGTGATCAACAGGATCATCACTTACTCTGTTTGCTATTTTCTCCTTCAGAAACGGTTTTATGATGGCAAAAATGCCTTTAAATATTCGAGGTTCATTTACCACATGGACTGCTTTTATCCGAATGGGGAAACCATCCTGTGGGGAAAAAGGGAAAGGGATGTTATATCATCTGGAGTATCTGCCAACTTCTTCCAACTGTCCATTCCATTCCACAGCCTGCCTCCCCCATTTACATCTTCATTTTAGGCCCCTATACTAATCTGGTCTGATTCTCATGGTGTCCCCAAAGACAGCCCAAGTTGGGGCTGAATAGGAAGACACACCTCAGGGAGAGTATCTCTGGGACCCAGAGCTGGTTTAGAGAGTTAGACAAGTGCAGAGCTGCTCCTCTTGAGGCAAAACCCGGTCTGAGTGTGGATGGATCTAGCAAACATCAGACCTTCCGGATCAGAGCTGCCCGAAGCATATTTCTCAGGATGTTATTAGGTTGATGGCCAGAGGGTTCCTGGGTAGGTAAATGAGTCGACAGACAGAAGACTAAACAGTCAGAGGAGTTTCCTTAACTGCAGGGCTGTTCAGAGCCTTTCATATGCAGGTGGTTACTTCACAAGAGAAGGACACACCGCACCACATTTCCCAAACTTATTTAACCCTTCGCTAATTCAGGCCTTTCCCTCCAGATCATCTTCTCATTTTACAGGGCTAGGAAAACACTGATCCAGACTCATTATCTACACAATACTCAGCTGAGGGCATCAAAAGACGGGTAGAAGCCAAGGGAAGCCAGAGTGCTGGTTCAGATTTATGATAAGGACTAAATGTGACATTTGTGTGCTTAAATAATGAGCCTGGTGCTTGAATAATGAGCCTGGTGCACAGTAGGGGCTCAAACACATTTGTGGGACTCAACTAAGAACTCTAGTGTCACTGGTGCTCATAGTTAACAGGAGCCATGCCCCAGGTAGCAGGTCAGAATGAACAAGGAATCGAAACCAGGCTCTAGTCCCTTGTAGCTGTGTGGCTTTGGCCAAGTTGCATGCTCTGTAGGTCTCAGTTTCCCCATCTATCAAGAAGGAAAAGAATTCTTGCCCTGTCTCAGAGGATTCCTTGAAGAACTGAATGGATTGTAATGACTACAAATATGCTTGGTAAACCATCAGGCACTGCAGACATGTAAAGAACTTTTGTTTGAATGAGAGGATGTTATCGCTCCCACTGACTTGTGTTCTGAAACACAGAACATGAGCTGTGAAAGCACCTGGCCAAAACCCAGTCAACTGTGCTCCACGCCCCAGGTCCCATAGCCGGCTTGAGAGACTCCCATCAACTGGGGCAGCACAATCTCCGAGTTTCCTTTGTTAGGAGAATTCCTTTGCCTTCTGGATAAAAAAAAAAAAAAAAAAACATAAAATGCGGAGAGCATTTCCCTGCTTTTTCAACTCTTGCCCTAACGCCAACCTGCCCAGACTGAAGGCACTTGGAAACTGCTGGAGACCCTGATGAGAATGAGTAGTAAGCAGAACTTCTTAAAGTTTTTCCCAGAATGCCTGTGTATTTTTCTGATTGCAGGAGTAGAAAGTAGGGTTTGCATGTCCCCTAACATCTGCAGTAAATGGAAGGGGCCCTAAGAAAGCCAACACCACCCTGGAACAGACACATAACAGATATGGACCATACCTGGAGGATGCCAATTGCCTTTTTGGCAATAAAAGGGCCAAAATGAGATGCCTTTGATAAGCTCACTCCTTTGTAGTCAGCGAGGATTACAATTCCATTCACCTGCGTTTCTTCAGACTGAATGAGCTTTTCTAATGTCAAGTATATGGCTCGGATGTTCTCGGTAATTGGATAATTGCTCGGGATCCATCTGTCTACAGTTATAACAGACGGACAGTATGTTAGGGAAAGGAATACAAACAAGTAATCAAACAGGCTAAAATTTATTTCCTTTCTAAAATGGTTGTTTAAACTGGAAAAGAAGGAGATTCTAATGGCCACCATTCTACTTAGGTTAGTAAATGTGACACCTTAACCAGCAGCCAATGTGTCTTAACTTCAAACACAGCACCACATTCTGAAATGGAAAAGCAATCCAGTGTTGAGGTTAGAAGTATGAGCTCCACTCGTCTCAGCCCTTCGGGAGCAAGAGAGAATGAAGAAAACTCAATATACAAGGGAAAGATTAGTCCAAAGGACTAATGGACCACAACCACCAAGGCCTCCACAGACTGAGTCCAGTACAACTAGATGGTGCCTGGCTACCACCATGGACTGCTCTGACAGGGATCAATCACAACAGAGGGTCCCAGACAGAGCTGGAGAAAAATGTAGAACAAAATCCTAACTCACAAAAAAAGACCAGACTTACTGGCCTGACAGAGACCAGAGAAGCCCTGAGAGTATGGCCTCTGGACACCCTTTAGCTCAGTAATGAAGTCACTCCCCAGGTTCACCCTTCAGCCAAAGATCAGACAGCCCCATAAAACAAAATGAGAGTAAAGGGGCATACCAGCCCAGGGGCAAGGACTAGAAGGCAGGAGGTGACAGGAAAGCTGGTAATAGGGAAACCAAGGTCAAGAAGGGAGAGTGTTGGCATGTCGTGGGGTTGTTAACTAATGTCATAAAACAATATACGTTCTAACTGTTTAATGAGAAGCTAGTTTATTCTGTAAATCTTCATCTAAAGTACAACTAAAAAAAAAAAAAAGAAAGTGGCTGTGTGGCAAGGAACTGTGGGTGGCCTCTAAGAGCTGCGTGGCCCCATTTTACAGCAAGCAAGAAAACAGGTACCTCAGTCCTAGAACCACAGAAGATTAATTCTGCCAAAAGCCTGAGAAAACTTGGAAGTTGTTCTTTCCCCAGATGAGCCTCTGATGAGACCACAGCCCTGGCCAACACTTAGATTGCAGGCTGGTGAGGCCCTGAGCAGAGCACCCAGTTAAGCAGTGCCTGGACTCTTAACCCTAAAGAAACCATGAGATAATAAGTATTTGTGTTGTTTTAAGCCACTGGGGAAAAAAAAAGGATGAGCTCCAAAGTCAGACACACCTGGATTTGAATCTTACTAGCTTTGTGACCTTGGGCAAGTTAGTTGCTCTGAGCCTCCATCTCCTCATAAGTAGAATGGGATAATATTACCTACCTTAGCAGACATCTGTGCTTTCTGCTATCAGATAGTTGCCCTTATTCTCATAACACCATCCTGATTTTCCTTGGGGACCACCCCCTCCCCACCCTAGTCATGTAGTTTGGGTAGAACTGACTTGACTTCCAGTACCAGAGGTGGGCAAGTGACCTGGCTTGGCCATCCCAGGAGTTGTATCATCCTGGCCAGGTCAAACAGAGCCAATGAGACTCAAGGCTGGGATTTTGGCCCTTTGGAAAGAGAATTTCTCTCTTCCCACTTGCAGTGCTGAGGCTACGAGCCTAAGATTCAGGGGCCCCATGAAGCAAAAACCAGCCTGGGAATGAAGCTTTGGCCGAAGAAAGCCGACATGGAGACATCTTTCCAATGCCATAGTCAGCCCCTGAATCCAGCTGCACCTACACTTTCGTTTAGCTGAGCAAATGCATTCCCTCTTTTGTTTCAGCCAATCTGAATCGGCTTTCTGTTGCTTGCCACCCAAAGACCACATCCGAACTCATACACCACCTTCAGCAGATGTTGTGAAGATGGAGCTTAATGCTTACATTCAGGAGATCCCTCATCAAATTCCTCTTTTGAAGCTGGAAGCTCCTTTACTATATTCCTCTAATATATTCCTCCCCATGTATTTAATGATTTTTCTTCTCTTTGGGAACAAGATGAAAATATCAACTTTTGACTGTTAAGCACCATTCTCAAGAGAATCTCACCAAAATCTGTGTATAGATGTTTTAGAAAGATGAAACTTCACATGATTGCTACCAACGGAACATGTGATAGACGTGCAAAATTCCTAGGGAAAATCTTTGTTCAAAAATTGTGCCAGCTTGCTGTTTAATGTTGCTGCTGATTAAACAGCTGGATGTCATCCTTTCCAATCTCATATGTCCTAGAAGAGGTTATCAGGAGGTGAAACCGATGCCCAGATGAGAGCAAAGCTCTCTGTTTGTATGCCTCCTCCTAAAGAGTTAGGTTGTTGGGGAGGGATCCGGATCTGCTCTGGACATATGGAAAAATTTCATCTTATGACCAAAGGTGGTTGAAACCACACAAGCAAAGAGCTGAAACCAGTATGGTAAGATCTGTTTTGTAATATTCTTCTGAGAACAGAAGAGCAGCATAAAAGTCCATTGACTAGTTTCTAGGACTTTTGGTGTCCTGAAATTTCCAGTGCATTGCTTATTTTAAAAGGAACACCCCTAAGTGGAAGGTGCCTAGAACAGCAGGTAAAGTAGTTAATGCTGTGCCTGGTGCATACTAAGAGCTCAAGAGAATGGGTTCATCTCCAAAGTTTGGTAGATGACTAAAGGGAACAGTGACAGAAGCTTAAAGACAGAGGGAGGTGCAGGGAGATTGCCACTCCCTATCAGACTTCCCCTCGAGAGGAGTTTGCACACATGAGCACAAGAGGGCTGCCAGCCTGTCTGCATTTTCTGGCTCAGTCGGGAAGAACTTTGCAATCTTACTGTCACATTTTTTCTCCGCTCTGGTTTGATGGAAACTGTTGCAGCTGTGGGTGGAGTGAACACTTCTGAGTGTATAAAGCACTTGGTGTCATGGAAGAGAATAGGATTATGAATCAGAAGGCTGGAGTTCTAGCACCCCCTAGTCATTGTGTCAGCCAATCCATGTTCCCACACATTTCTAAATTCTCTTAGTGGTGAGGGGGTAGGGAGCAGCCCCCAACTGAAAACTGCCATGCCAAAGAAATGTAAGGTATCCTGATTACTAAGATCAAACAGTGAAAAAGTGAATCCTTTCAGTGGCTTAACAAAGTGGAGGGAAGGAAGGAAATGTTGGAGGCGGCATGTAGTAGACACCTTTTCAGGCACCTGCCCAGCCCACACCCCCTTTCACTGAGATCTCTACCCCAACCTGCTCACAACGGAGAGGTGTGGGGGGTTCTGGCAGCCATGCTTGTACCCTATGACCAGGGGCAGATTCCTCAGCCCACCGGATTCTCTTCTAGAATCTGGAACTTGGACTGAGGGAACTTAGTTGGCTGGCCAGGTAAACCTGAGAGCTGAGCGGGGGCAGATTTAGCCATGTACACAGAAGCAGCAAAAGCCAGTCTGCAGAGAGAGAGGTGTGAAGAAAATCTAGAAAGGTCAGCAGAAATGTGTGGCCTAGAGAGACACACAGACTGACAGACGGACAGTCAGAGGCATGGCCATCTTCACGCCTGATGACATTCTGGTTCTTGGTTCCAGGGCCTAGTGAGATGTGCTGCACTTTCAGCTCTCTGGTGCGTGAGGTACTTCTGTGTCCTCAGACTACAGCCTGCCTTTTTTCTTAGGCAGTTTGAGTAGGTTTTTGTCATTTGCCGTCAAAAGAGCCTTGACTAAAATAGCGTGGGGAGAGGACAGCAATGGGAGAGAGGATGCTGGACACACACATTCTGATATGGGTTGATCTGTGTTCCCCAAAAAAGATAGGTTGAAATCCTAATGCCTGTTACCTATGAATGTGACCTTGTTTGGAAATAGGGTCTTTGCAAATATAATTAGTTAACGTAAGGAGTAGGGAGGGAGGGCCCTAATCCAATATGACCAGTGTCCTCATAAGAAGGGAAGAGACACAGCCAGAGAGACATACAGGGAAGAAAGCCATGTGACCACAGAGGCAGAGATTGGAGTGATGCATCCATAAGCCAAGGAATGCCAAGGACTGTGGGAAACCACTGGCAGCTAGGAGAGAGGCATGGCACAGACTCTCTCTCAGAGCCTTCCAGAAGAAATCAAGCTTGCCGACATCTTGGTTTCAGACTTCTGGCCTCCAGAAGTGTGAGAGAATAAATTTCTGTTGTTTTATGCCACTCAGTTTATGCTTTGTTAGGGCGGCTGTAGGAGACTAACACACACCCCAAACAGAGAGAGTGTACACACACGCCCTGCAACAGTGTAGAAAATACCTGGGCGGATGCAGAGGATGTGGCAGCCCCTGGGGTCGGTGTGGGGCAGCACGGTGAGGAATCCGGAAGCGAAGACATCTTTTAGGGCCGACGGCTTCAGGTTATTGAAGACTTCGGGCCAGCTTCTCCTGCAGCTGTGGTAGTTGACCAGGAGCTGCAGGGCCCGGTCGTAATCAAACTTGCGGGCTCGGAGGAAGCGCAGTAGGAAGGCGTCGTCGAGCGAGGTGCTCAGGTTCGGGTACTCCTTCCGCACCATGTCACGAAGGGCCTGGACATCCCGAAGTCTCCATTCCGGCTTCTCCTGCAGCTCCTCCCTGGCTTTGGTGACCAGTTCTTCTGTCAGTGAGCACACATAGCCAGGGGGCTCGGGGGGTGGCGGCAGCTCATTTTCAGAAAGCGAGGCTGCAGAGGGGCTGGTTCTCACAGAGTCACTTTCTTCTGACATTAGCTACTAGGATCCTGCCAACACAGAAGCCCCAAGCGAAGTTAATAAAGCCCAGTGCTGCTCATGGTTAGAAAGACACAGAGGGACAGGAACATTTTTGTCAAGTCAAGTAAGCTCAGAGCAGTGTGGTTCTTAGCCTGGCGAATGAACTGGACCGGAACCATATACCCAGGTCCAACCTCAGACTGACAGAGGTTAGAACCTCTGTGGAGGCACCCAGGCAGCTACAGCAGAATATACGTCCTCCTCATTAAAAACATTATCTTGCTTATAAATGTATGAATTAAAATAATTTTGAGATTCAGACTGGCAAAAAAGAGAAGAAAAAGGCACTCATATGCTTGCTGTTGGTGGGAATATGAATGACACAGTCTCTTTGGAGGACAGTTTGTTAATATGTATCTAATTTAAAACCATATACTCTTTGACCCATCAATTCCATTTCGAGGGCATATACTTGTATGTATGTGTAATATATAGACATAAAGATGATTATTACAGTATTGATTATAATGGTACAAGACTGGAAACAACTGCACATCAGTAGGAGACTGGTTAAATAATATGATATATGAATGGAATACTATTCAGTCGTGAAAAGGAATTAGGCAGTCTTTATGCATTGACATGTTAAGGAAAAGGAAAGCAGGTTGCAGAACAGGGTGTATAACATAACTGCATGATTTATTTTTTATTGTGCTAAATATATATACAAAAACATTTGCCATTTCAACATTTTTTCCATGTTTAAGTCAGTGACACTAATTATATTCACTGTTATGCAACTACCACCAATCGTGTTTATGCTTTTTCAATATATACATGAATGCACTTGTGAGTGCACAGAAAACTTGTGAAAAGAGATGTAAGAAACTCTTACCCCAAATTACAACAATTGGTCTCTATTCGCCTGGAGCAACAGAGGAAGAAGGAGAGTCAGGAATACGAGGAGGAAATGGAATGTGTGGCTAATTGCCTCCATGAACAACTGCCTCCTTTGCAATGAGACCTGAAGAACTGATGGTGCCCAGCTACCATTACCGAACATTTTGATCAAAGATTCCATAGAAGAATTCTGATCAAAAGGTGGAAAATGTACAATAGAATTTCAAATTCTAATGGAATCCAGACTTTCTGGAGCCATTAAGGCTGGATGAACCCCCCAAACTATTGCCCTGATATAATCTTTAAATCTTAAACCAAAAATATTCCCTGAATTTTTCTTTAAACCAAACAATAGTTTAGCTTAATTAGTAAAGAACACCTGCCTACAGCACTGTGTTCTTTCAAGAACTCAAATTCACATAAAGAGACCAGACTTAATGGTCTGACTGAGACTGGAAGAACCCCCGAAGCCACAGCCCCTGGATGCTCTGTTAACCCAGCACTAAAACCATTCCCAAAGCCCACTCTTCAGACAAAGATTAGACTGGGCTATAAAACATAAGATAATATTCGTGAAGAGTATGCTTCTTAGTTCACGCGGATACATGAGACCAAATGGGCAGCTCCTGTCTGGAGGCAGGATGAGAAGGAAGGAAGGGACAGGAACTGGTTGAATGGACATGGGAAACCCGAGGTGGAAAGCAGGAGTGTGCAGTCATATTGTGGGGATTGCAACTAATGTTACATAATAATATGTGTATAAATTTTTGTATGAGAGCTTAACTTGAGCTGTAAACTTCCACCTAAAGCACAATTCAAAACAACAACAACAAAAAGAACTACCTATATGGAATCAAATTGACAACAGCAACTCGAAAGATTAGATAGGAAACAGTGTACAGTGAGTTTATGTTAATGGGAGAGGAACAGTTCAGAAAAGGAGGGTGAGAACAGCTGCACAACTTGAATGTATCAGTGTCAATGAACTGTACATTGAGAAATTGTTGAACTGGTTTAAATTCTGCTGTGTATGTTCTCAACAACCGCAAGAAAAAAGAAAAAAAGAAAAACTGTTACCAATGACTAGTTCTAGGTAACAGGACTGGACAACTGGACATTTAAGGTGGAGAAGAGACTTTTTACTGTACTGTTTGAATTTTTTTTATCATGTACACATGTAACTTATCGCAGTGGCCATGAAAATGCGGTGTTCAAATCTCCTGCTGGGGAAGCAGAATGTCGGGTGGCCCCAGGTGCTGCCCCCTGGATCTACCACCCCGTTTGCACTGAGGCCACACTTTCTACAGATGCTCCGAGCCAATGACTGAGACTTCAGGCATCTCTGTGGGCCTGGCCAAGCCTTTCTGGGAACTGCATTGCAGTCCTGGCTCTTCCTGCCCAAACCTCCTTCACTGGAGTCCGACCTGCACCCCAGTCTGAAGGCCCTCTCTGCCTTCTCCAGATTCCCTCCCCTTTGTTTTCCACAGGCATTTCCTCCAATCAGTTTCTTGCATGTCTAATCTCATGCTAGTGTCTGCTTCTTGGAAAACCTGAACTAACACATTGATTAAATTAAAAATAAAACCAAAAGCAGCTACCTTAGGGATTCCAGGGCAAAGGTGGCCGGAGGGCTGCCTGGCTCCCTAGCCCAAGCCCTCGTCCACAGGCTGTCACTGACCCTCCATTCCGAGCTCAGCAAGGAAAGCAGGGGCTGTCTCAGGGATCTCTGCACATAGCTTTGGTGTCCTGATTGCAACAAGCTAGTCTCCCCATCCACTGCAGCTAGAGTGACCAGGTCACTCCCTCTCCGTCTGAGGTCTGCTCCCACTTCCGTCTTTGCAGCCTCCAGCCCTACCCATTTCTTTCACTTCTTCCCAAAGGTGTGCTCTCCTGTCCTGTGCACATCCTGTTCCTCCCAACTAGCATGTTCTTCCTCCACTTCACCTGCCCAACACCGATTCACCCTTAAGTCCCTGATTAGACTTAATTCAACTTCATTAGATCACTCATTCAACAAATACTGAGCACTTACCATGTACCAGGCCCTCTTCCAGGTACTGGGGATACAGGAATGAACAAAAAATGCTGCCTTCATTGAGGTTAGATTCTAGTAGGGGACACAGACTATCAGCAAAATAATGGTCTGTAAGAAGGTGGTAAGTGCTACGGAAGCAGGGAAGGGGGCTGGATGTGCCTGGGGATGGAGGTTGCAATTTGAAGTAGGGTGGTCAGGGAAGGCCTCACCAAGGTGACGTTTTGGCAAAGGCCTGAAGGAAGCGAGGGAGCAAGCTACGCAGAAATCTGGAGTAAGAATAAGTGTAAAGCCTGAGGCAGGAACATGTCTGGCTTTTTTTGAGGAAAAGCAAGGTGGCCAGTGTGAAAAAAGTGAGCAAGGCAGAGAATAGTAGCTGATGAATTCAGACAGGTATGGGGACCCCAATGGTACAGGGCCTTGTAGGCCAGTAAGAACTTTGACTTTTACTTGAGGTGGGAGCTATGGAGGGTTTTGAGCAGAACGATATGATCTGATTTATATTTTAAAAGGATCACTCTGACTGCTTTCTTGTGAATGGAATGTAAGGGGATGAGGACAGAGACTATTTAGAAGCTATTGCAATAATCCAGGAGTGATGACGGTGGCTTGAAGTAGAAGCCTTCTCTGACCCCCAGGCCAGGCTAGGTGCCTCCCACACAGGAGCCTCTATTGCTCTTTGCATACCACTTCCTTCACTCTGTTGTAGGCAATCTGAGGGCAACGCCTGTGTCTGTCTTGTTCATCACCTTAAACCCAGCACCTAACATGGTGTCAGACACATGCTCTGCACCCCACAATACTTGTTGAATGAGTTTAACCAGCTTGGCATTGGCAGAGATATGCTGAGTGAGGTATGGCACAGCAATTCATGGGTTCACAGGACCCACTCCCACTCCAGGTTCTGTTTCCAAGGAAGTCAGCAACAAACACCAGTAATCCCAATCCAGCACCTACCTGAAAGACAGACTGCAGCAGCCACGGGCTACAGGCCTAGCCTCAAAGCCCCTCTCCAGCCTCATCTCCCATCTCTCCCCTTCTCAGTGTTTGTTAAATTCCAGCCAAAACAAACCAATGACTCATATACTGGGAACACCTCATGTATTTCCAATACCCTTTGCCTGGAATTTCCTGTCCTGGTTCCCAAGGAGGCAGCTTATCACCTCCCAGGCTGATTCCTTCGTTTTCCACAGAACAGGGTTCCTATTTCTCTTTTAGAAACTGCAGCCCAGTGTCCAGTGTGTTTACATGAAACTCCTGAGTCAGTTTCACCATTCATTCATCAAATAATTACTGATCCCCACTATAAGTGTCAGGAACCTTGTCCACAGGCACTGAGGACACCGCAGCGAACAACACAATTCTAAGCCTTTATGAAGCTTACACCATAACCCCTTGCCGTCAAGTCCATTCCCACTCATGGAGACCCCATGTGTTAGAAAATAGAACTGCTCCACAGAGTTTTCTTGGCTGTAATTTTAATGCAAGCAGATCCAGACTTTTGTTTTGTGGCACCACTAGGTGGGTTCCAACCGCCAATCTTTAGGTTAGTCCAGCCCAAACTGTGTGCGCCACTCAGGGATCGCTTACATCACAGTGGAATGATAAAAAGAGCTAATACGTATTTGAGCGCTTTACTATGTATCAAGTACTGCGCTAAGCACTTTACGTCCATTTTCTCATTTAATCTTCACAATATTTGGTGAAAGCACCATTACTGTTACCATTTTACAGAGGAGGAAACTGTCCACTAGAATGTAAATTCCATGATGGCAGGGAACTTGCCTGCCATGTCCACTGCTATCGACACCCAGCGCCTGGCACATAACAGTGCTCAGTAAACATCCGTGGAGGATGTGAGGCTAAGCGATGTGCCCAAAGATGCACAGCTACGGAGGCAGGGCAAGGACGTGTCTACCTCCACACCGGGCGCACAACCCCTACACGCCACCTGGAGCTTCGTGTTTAATCTCCGGGGCCGCGGCAGTGTCTGGTGAATGAACGGACAGGTGGACACACGCATGAGATTCAAGCAGCTTTTGTTAGGGTGAGGCCGGGAATTCTTGGGGGTGGGGACCGCAGGTTGACATGTCTTCCTCATCCGAAGCCTGTATTTGTGGAGCATCTCCCCTCTTTTTCGCCTTCCCCTCAAACAAGCAGAGGTCAGAGACCCCCACATCCCGCAGACAACCTTGCGAGACCCCCACTTCCGGTTGTCACCCCCTCCCCAGGTGTCCCCATTTCCTGGGGTCTCTCTCTCCTCGGGTCCCCCACTTCCGGTTATCCCTCCCTTTCAGGGGACCCTTTCCTTGACCCTTAGGACGCGTGGACAGGCTCGCGGGCACTCACCGGCCCGGCTACGGGGCGGAGCGCGGGTCAACCAGCAGCGGGAGCCTCGTCCGGCAGCGCACACTAAACCAACCCGCACTCCTTTCCCGGCCTGGCCCGGCCCGGCCCCTCGCGCCGGAAGTGACGTGCAGGGAAGGCGGGGCGCCCGTCTGTGAGTGCGCATGTGCGACAGTGCGCCGCAATGCCGGCGTTCTGGCTCCACCTAGCGGCGCTCTGGAGAGAGGGTGGTTGGGAGGAGCAGTCAGCGCGACAGTTTGTCCAGCCAGATTTATAGATGGGGAGACTGAGGCCCAGAGAAAGAAAAGAAAGAAGCTCACATTTTCAGAGAACATATGACCACGTACCTGGTGTCTCTCATCTATTATATCATTAATTTCCACGTTTATGAAATCCCCTATTTCATGAAAGGGGGAAACCGGCAACCAATGAAGTAAAGAGCTTCAAACCCAGACCCCAGGATTAGCATTCCAGGACTCTTCCACCCCAGCTGCTGCCAGAACTGGCTGTTCCAAAGGAGGGGATTCTACACTAAGGGACATCTGTCTGTCCTTAGCGGAGTGACTTGGGACAAGTCTCCATCCCTCCTTGGGCTTCAGTTGCCTCATCTGTAACGCTATTCATGCTCTGGAATCCTGATTCAATCATTGCACATTTCCTGCTTTGGAGTTAATGAAGTTCCAGACAGTGGTAGCTTGAAAAAGGCTTTACCAGACCCCTACTCCCAGTCCATTAAAGCCCCCATCCTTCGCACCCCAACACATTTTGTGTAACTGCGACTTTGAGATAAGTCTCCTAGGTCAGTCTTTCAGGCGGATTAAAGACACATCCATTTCTAGAGAGAAATTCTGGTGGTCTGGGGGACTCAGAGCCCAGAGGAATATCCAAGGAAAAACTGCGAACAGCCTCTACCTTTCCCTACCCCAAAGGGCAAGAGTTAGTCCTAGGGAGATGGGAACTGACCTACTAGGGCCACAAGAACATGGCAATCCCGCCAGATGCTAGATTGTGTGCATGTGTGTGTGTAGATACATAAGGGGGCCTGGCCTGGGAGTCATGAGTCCTCACTCCTGCTCTCAGCTCTACTACTTGTAGTGTTGCAGATAAAATACAGAATGCCCAGTTAAATTTGAATTTCAGATAAACACAATTTTTTTTAATATAAGTATGTCTCATGCAGAATTTGGGACATGCTGTTGTTGGGTGCCATTGAGTTGATTTTGACTCATAGCAGCCCTATGTGACAGAGTCGAACTGCTGCAAAGGGTTTTCTTTGCTGTAATCTTTACGGAAGCAGATCACCAGGTCTTTCTCCCTTGGAGCCACCAGGTGGGCTTATACCGCTGACCTTTTGGTTAGCAGCCTGGCACTTAACCATTGTGCCACCAGGGCCCCTTATTTGGGACATAATTCTTCCCCTCCCCCCAAATTACTCATTCTTTATCAAAAATTCAGTTTTAACTGGGTGTTCTTTGTGTGTGTGTGTGTGTAGTTAAATCTATGCTGTAACAAATTTTCACAAACTTAGTGGCTTAAAACAACATAA
This sequence comes from Trichechus manatus latirostris, assembly GCF_000243295.1. Classification (NCBI taxonomy): domain Eukaryota; kingdom Metazoa; phylum Chordata; class Mammalia; order Sirenia; family Trichechidae; genus Trichechus; species Trichechus manatus. Next base: position 19,575,848 of record NW_004443944.1, read on the forward strand.
ATTTATTCTTTTACATTTCTGGAGGTCAAAAGGAGTCCTGGTGCCACAGTGATTAAGAATTCAACTGCTAACCGAAAGTTGGCGGTTCGAACCCACCAGCTGCTCTGTGGGAGAAAGACGTGGCAGTCGGCTTCCAGAAAGATTTACAGCCTTGGAAACCATACGAGGCAGTTCTGCTCTGTCCTACAGGGTTGCTATGAGTTGGAATCGACTTGATGGTAACAAGTGGGATTTTGTTTATTTGTTTTTTTGGAGGTCAGAAGTATAAAATCAAGGTGTCAACAGAGCTGCATTCCCTCTGAAGTCTTCAGGGGAGAATCCATTTCCTTGCCTTTTTCAACTTCTAGAGGCCACCTCCCTTCTTTGGCTTATGGCTCCTTCCTTGGATTACTCTAACCTCCTACTTCTGTTGTCACATTTCCTATTACTGACTCTGATCCTCCTGCCTTCCTCTTACAAGGACTCTTGTGATTGCACTGGGATGACCCAAATAATATAGAATAATCTCCCCATCTCAAGATCCTTAACTTTCTTAACTTAATCATGTCTGCAGAGTCCCTCTTAACCATATAAGGTAACAAGGGATTAGGATGAGACATCTTTGGGAGGCCATAATTCAGCCTACACAATTTGGCAACCCTATTCCCAGACCTTGGCCAAGTCACACTCCCAAAGCCTCTAGTTCCCCAAGGGCAAAAAGACTGATTAAATGAGCTCATAAAAGGAAACACTGCCGCATGCTAGGCAAACAGTAAATGCTTAATAAATGCCATTTGTGTGGCAAAGGGTGACAGACAACCCCGTGCAAATCATGCTGTCCTAAGAGTTGTGATAAACCCCTCTCCTCATCGTGGATCCAGGACCTGCTGGTAGTACCCAGAGCCCACGTTGCAATTCCAGATGTTGCCAGCAGGGGGAGGGGAACACAGGTCTAGATCCTGGTGTGAGGAGCTTGGCAGGGCTGGGACGGGCTTCAGAGAGGTCCCCAAGGCCTCTGCTCCGTTCAGTTAAGGGCTATTATTTTGGTTCCTCCTAGTGTTATGTTTTGGAGAACTAAGATATCTCAAGATTGGAAAGTTCTCAGATAAACAACAACAGTGAGAGTTTCCGTTTTTTGAAGGATTCCATATGCACTGTGCTAAATAGTTTTATTAGCATGATCTCAATTAAGCCTTATAACAATCCTGTGAACATCAGGCTAGGATTGTCTCATTTAAAGATGAGGAAACTGAGACCCAGAAAAGGAAAGTAACTCACCAAGGGACTCACATTTAGTGAAAAGGCTGGATTTGAACCCAAGTCTGTACGATACCACAGCTCCAAATTTTACTTTGCCTTAGAGGCCATGTTGACCTGCCCGTTTGTTTTTACAGGTTGGGAGACAGGCTCAAAGAAGGGGAAGAAATTGCCCAAGGTCACATGATGACTCAGTGGTTGACCTGCGATTTGAACTTCTGTCTCCTGGCTTGGCCTTTGCCCTGTCTTTCTACTTTTCTGCCTTGGAGGCTTAGAAATAACAGATTCTGAACTTCTAAGTATCCGTTGCCGTCAAGTCAATTCTGATTCATGGCGACCCCGTGTGTTGCAGAGTAGAACTGCTCCTTAGGGTTTTCTTGGCTGTAATCATTTATGGAAGCAGATCACCAGGCCTTTCTACTGCGATGCTGCTGAATGGGTTCAAACCACTGACCTTTTGCTCCATGCCCAGCATAGATTCGAGATCTTCTCAAATTCTTACGTGGTAGTCAAACACAAACCAGTTGCTGCCCTCCCCCAGGGACCCTTGAACAGAAGTAACAGACTCTTTTTCTCATGTGTAAAATGGGGATGGTGCCCTTTGTTTAAGGGACTGTCGGGAGGACTCAGTGGGATGGCCTATGCAGAGTCCTGATTATCCCACTCAGCAGCAGAAAGAGCACCAGAGGCAACTTGCACTACTTCTTGATTTAGAGGTCCAATCATGTTGTCCTCCTAGCTCTATCTGTTGTTATTGTGGGCCATCGGTCAATTCCGACTCATAGTGATCCTATATGACAGAGTAGAACTGCCACATAGGGGCAGTTTCTAGACTATAATCTTCACCAGAACAGATCACCAGGTCTTTTCTCCTGTGGAGCCACTGGTTCAAACCACCAACCTTTCGGTTAGCAGTCCAACATTTAACTATTGCGCCAGCAGGGCTTCTGCTCCATCTAGTCTCTGAAGAAAGAAATCTGGGCATTTGATAAGAGCTGGAGGAGGTCAGAAATGTTTGCGGTGTCTCTGTTTCCAGGGCATGTGATCCTGAGCTCAGATAATCTAGAACCAGCTTTAGATGTAATTCTCAGGTAAGGCGTCTTTAGCATGGGACCATGGTATAAGGCATGGTTTGTCAGCCTCATCACTATTGACGTTTTGGGCTGGAGGGGGGCTGTCCTGTGCATTGTGGGATGTTTGGTAACATCCCTGGCCTCTACCTGCTAGATGACAGTAAGCACCCCCCACATAGACAGTCATGACAACCAAGAAAATCTCCAGTCATTGCCAAATATCCCCTGGGGGAGGGCAGAACTACACCCAGCTGAGAACCACTGGTGTAGGAGAAAGAAAGTGGGCTCCTGGTCAGACAGCTCTGAGCCTAAATCTTCTCTCAGTCACTAACCAACCGAGTAACCTTGGAGCAATTATTTAGCCTGTCTAACCCTCGGTTCCTACCTTCATGAAATTCTATACTAACAGCTACCATTTATTAAACACTTTTTCACTGGCAGTGTGATAAGCTCTTTGCATGCATCATCTCATTTAATTGTCAACAGCAGAATCCTGAAGGGACACTGACAGGTGGAAGCAGGGAGGAAGGAAGGAAGGAGTGCTTTACATTAAGCATCTTCTCTGTACAGGCACGAAAGTAGGTGCTCTCACATACATTTGTCCTCTGTCACTCGCTGTATAATCTTGGGAAAATTACCTCTCCTCCTCCAGAGCTCAGTTTCCTCATCTGTAAAAACAATAACAGTTGGGAAATTCTGAGAAGATGGAGGTGCTGATGCCCAGCATAGATTTGAGATCTCAAATCGTCCCATAAAAACAAACAGAATCTCATGAACATATTTACAACAGAACTAGGTGACAGGCCTGTGTGCCATTATTGGTTCTGTACAGGAGAAATAAAATGGAAGCAACTAGGTGTCCGACTACCTGAGAACTGGAGAACCCCAGAACTGCAGCCTATATTCATGGGAAAGTCTGCTGGGACAGTTTGAGAACAACAGCTGAAATTGGGAAAGGTTTGGCCCATTCCAGTAGGGGTGAGGGCAAGAGGCCTGATGTAAGGCCTAAAGGGGCTAAAGGAGTTTGTTGCTGTGGTTGTTAGTTACCACCGAGTAGACTTCAACTCTTGGTGACCCCAAGTACAACACAAAGAAACATTGCCTGGTCCTGCGCCATCTTCATGATTGTTGGTATGTTTGAGTTCATTGTTGTGTCCACTCTGCATTTGAGTGCCTTCCAACCTAGGGGGCTCATCTTTCAGCACTAAAAGGAGTTTAACGCCTATCAATTCTTGAAATGACAGGAACTGCTCCCCAAACAGGACCAAGTCTTCCTTCTAGGCCAAGCCCCATGCTGAGAACTACCAGGAAGGGAATCAGAATTGAGCGGTACAGGGACAGCAGAGATAAACGGATAAAAGTGGGATGGGGACAGAGCCAGGAAACTTCAGAGAAGAAGCCAATGTATTTAGTCCTCCATTCCTATATGAATGGTACCACTGGGTAGCAAAATCATAGATTAGGAAAAGCACCTTCTTATAAAGTGATTACAGCTAATACATGAAAACAAAATGACAGAATATTGTTGTTTTGCAACCTGCAATCAATGAGTGTATCTAGGCATGGTGCGTAAGGAACCAGCAGAAAAGTATAGAGAATAATGTTGTGAACACTGTTGTAGTCACCACACGGTTTTGGCAAGTTCTACCACATGGCCATATTTTCTTTGGGTTTGTTTTTGGGTTTTGTTTTTAATGAGAAATGAAGATGACACTTACAGTGAAGCCCCCTTTTATCCCTCCCTGATCCCATCACCCTGCCACCCTTTTCAGAGGTCCCCCTGTTCAACATTTGGTGTTTATCATTACCAGGCATGTTTTTAGGCTTTCACTACTTACAGCTACATAAACAATATGCAGTATTATTTAAGAAGCCTGGTGGTGCAACAGTTAAGTGTTTGGCTACGAACCTAAAGGCTGACAGTTTGAAACCACCCACTAACTCTGTGGAGAAAGACCTGGCGATCTGCTCCTATGAAGATTACAGCCTAGAAAACCCTATGAGGAAGTTCTACTCTGTCACATGGGGTCAGTATAAGCCAGAATCAACTTGATGGCACCTAACTACAACAACAGGCATGGTGCATGATGGCAGTTAACATCAAAAAAAAAGAAAACCTCAGTTATTTATGTGATTTTTGATAACAGAATCCAGCACCACAGATAATCATGGCAAAGGGATGGAAACTGGGTCTGAGCCAGCTGCTAATTTGCAGGAAAACACAGAGGTCAGAGTGCCATGTTGAACTGTATTATGAAGATGCAATCAACAACATCCAGACTTTGAGAAACAGCCTGTGTTCTTCAACATACAAACTGTAAGGAAAAGAAAGGATGGAGAATGTGATAGTCAAGGTTATGTGTCAGCATGGCTAGGCCATGATTCTCAGTGGCTTGGCAGTTAAGTAATGATGTAGGTTGGCAGTTATGTAATGATGTAGTTATCCTCCATTTGTGATATAATGTAATCACCTCCATGATGTGATCTGATGTGATCAGCCAATCAGTTGTAAGGGGAGTTTCTTTGGGGTGTGGCCTGCCTCCAATATATATAGATGTTCTGGCAAAGCTCTCTGGTTTTTGCTTGCCCTGGATCCTGCATCCAGTATGTCAACATCTGACCTCTGGTTTTGGGGACTTGAGCCAGTAGCCTGCTGTCTGACCTGCAGATCTTGGGTTCATCAGCCCCTGCAGCTATGTGAGTCAGGAGAAGCCTCCAGACTTGACACCTGACCCATAAACTTGAGACTTGCCAGCCTCTACAACTGTGTGAGCCATTTTCTTGAGCTCAATATATATATGTATACACACATACATACACACATGCACACACACATATGAATATATATATATACACATATATATGAATACATACATATATATTCACTTCACTGGTTTTGCTTCTCTAGAGAACCCAGCCTGACACTTGCTACCAAGAGTGGTTCTAGAGAAACAAAACTGTAAGGATGTGTTTTCTAAATTGATTCTCAAGTCTGACTAGTCTTAAAGGCACTGATGACTCTGCTTCCAGTAGTAAAGAGGGCACTGCTAATCCATGGTGTGAGGTGGCAATATTAATACACAAAATATCACCACCAATAGATCAAGTGTTGGTGAGAAGTGAGGCTCTGGGTGATTGTATGTTTGATACTTTTCTGCAATTTTGTCAGAATGAGATGTATAACGAAGCTGGTTTGTTGGTCTGACTTTTGCTAGACAAAGTGGTGAAAGAAAGAGATGAGCTCCGGGCTTCCTAGTCACAGCTCAAGCAGCACATAAAAGACCTAAAAGTTGTCAATTGTGCCCTGAAAGAAAGTCTTATTTCTTGCAGTAACAGAGCTGATATTGTCAAAAATCAAACCCAGAGTCTTATTGTAAGAGTGGCTAAATTACAATGCCAATTGAATTCCCAACCTCAAATGGTATCTGAAGTTAAAGTGAGGGCATTGATTGGGAAGAAATAGATCCTGAAACTTAGAATGGGGACATATGGGCAGTTAATCAGGAAGCTGGGGACACTGGGCCCCTAAGTTCTGCTGAATCACTCTTGCCAATAGCACCACTCCTCCCACCTGAAGAGATTACTCAATCTTTGTCTGCTAAGCCACCTTCTCCAGGAAAACCATTATCCCTTCCATCCCTAGTTGATAAGATTGATCCAGCTGTGCCTGAAGCTGACATATCTCG
>NW_004443944.1:19581942-19663709 GCF_000243295.1 Trichechus manatus latirostris
GGGGGGGGGGTGGTCCGGGGAGTTGCCTGGGGCATCACCTGAGACAGATGTCTTACAAAACATTGCTGAATATTCCCAAGACCCACCCCACCACCCATTTTTGCTTTTAGACCTATAACTAGACTTAAGTCCCAGTGAGTCCCAAAAGGTGAAGTACAAAGTGTGACCCAGGAGGAGGTACACTATACTCCAAAAGAATGGCTTAATTTTTCTGATATATACAAACAGAAACCTGGGGAATATGTGTGGAAAAGGCTGTTAAGCATATGGGATAATTGTGCAAGGACTATAATGTTGGATCAGTCTGAATTTACTGATATGGGCCCACTAAGCACAGATCCTTCATTCAGTGTTTCAGTTTGAGGGTTAGAAAAGGATCTAATAGTTTATTTGGCTGGTTCACTGAAGTGTGGATTATGTGGTAGCCTACACTCAATCAAGTGGAAGTGCCAGACCTGCCTTGGTATACTACAGACGAAGATCTCCAAAGGCTTAGGGAAATTGGCATGTTAGAATGGATTTATCAGATTAGACTCACAGACTCACACATGGAGTGCCCAGAGGATACACCTTTTACCACAACAGTGAGGAACAAATTTTCAAAGGGAGACCCAGCATCCTTAAAGACTGCTGTGATTGTTATTTTATGTAAGTCACATATGACAGTAGGAACTTTCCTTACTGAATTAAGACATCTAACTACAATGAGGCTGATTGAACCTCATGGTGGTAGGGGCTGAGTGGTGGCACTCAGTAGACAAAGACAAGGTGGTCATGGTTACCGTAATGAACAGCAGTGTCAAAGCTGTAATCAGAATATGGGCTTACAGTGTTGGCTACTTGGTCTTGGTGTCCCTAGGAGTGGAATAGATGGGAAATCTATTAAATATTTACTTGATCTGTACAAGTGGAAGAATTCTAGGTCAAGTGAACAGCAGTCTAACTTGAAATGCCAGAATAGAGAGTCACAGCCCCTTAATCAATTGCCATATTTGAGCCACTTTACAAACCAAAAGCCCTTTGAACAAAGGGAAGGCCAGTTCTTTTGAGGAAGGACTTCACTGCACTGCCAAACATTTATACTGGTGATCTTTCTCCAAGCCTTCCCCAAAGGAATCTATGGCCTTTTATGAGCATGACTATTCATTGGAGAAAAGGAAATAATCAGATATTTCAGGGATTACTGAACACTGGCTCTGAATTGACACTAATTAAAAGAGACCCAAAATGACACTGTGGCCCACCAGTCAGAGTACGGGCATACATAGAAGAGGTTATTAATGGAGTCTTAGTTCCGGCCCATCTCACAGTGGGTCCAGTGATTCCTAGAACCCATGCTGTAATGATTTTACCAGTTCCAAAATGTATAATTGGAATAGACATACTCAGCACCTGGCAGAAAACCCCCACACTGGATCCCTGACATGTGGAGTAAGCACTATTATGGTAGGAAAAGCCAGTGGAAGCCATTAGAACTGCTTGTAACTAGAAAATAGTAAACCAAAAGGAATACTGCATTCCTGGAGGGATTGCAAAGATTACTACCACCATCAAGGACTTGAATGATGCAGGAGTGATGATTCCAACCACAATCCCATTTGACTCACCTATTTGTCCTGTGCAAAAAATGGATGGATCTAGGAGAATGACCATAGGTTATCAAAAACTTAACCAGGTGGTAACTCCGGTTGCAGCTGCTGTTCTAGATGTGGTTTCATTGCTTGAGCAATTAATACATCTCCTGGCACCTGTTATACTGTTATTGATCTGGCCAATGCCTTCTTCTCAATTCTGGTTCCAAAGGATCACCAGAAGCAGTTTGCCTTCAGTTGGCAAGGCCAGGAATACACCTTCACTGTCCTACCACAGAAGTATATCAACTTCCCGGTCCTATGTCATACTATAGTCTGCAGGGAACTTGATCGCCTTTCCCTTCCACAAGACGTTACACTGGTCCATTATGTTGATGACATTATGCTGATTGGACCTAGTAACGAAGAAGTACCAATAACTCTAGACTTATTGGTAAGACATTTGCATGCTAAATCCATTGCTGGTGAGTTTATTCCAACTCATAGCAACCCTATAGGACAGAGTAGAACTGCCACATAGGGTTTCCAAGGAGTGCGTGGTGGATTTGAACTGCCAACATTTGTTTAGCAGCTGTCTTAGTCACCTAGTGCTGCTCCAACAGAAATATCACAGGTGGATGGTTTTAAGAAAGAGAAGTTTATTTTCTCACAGTCCAGTAGGTTACAAGTCCAATTCAGGGCATCATCTCCAGGAGAAGGCTTTCTCTCTCTGTAGGCCCTGGAGGAAGGTCCTTGTGATGCATCAGTCTTCCTTTGGTCTGGGAGCATCTCAGCACAGGAACCTCAGGTCCAAAGGACGCACTCTGCTCCTGGCACTGCTTTCTTGGTGGTATGAGGTTCCCATGTGTCTCTGCTCGCTTTTCTCTTTTATATCTCAAAAGTGGTTGGCTTAAGACACTACCTAATCTTGTAGACCTCATCAGTATAACTGCCGCTAATCCAGCTTATTAGATCATAGTGATTGAATTTACAGCACATAAGGAAATCACATCAGATTATGAAACGGTACACAATTATACAATACTGGGAATCATGACCCAGCCAAGTTGACGGATACTTTTTGGGGACACAGTTCAGTCCATGACAACAGCCGAACTCTTAACGAGTACACCACCAGAGTTTCCATTTGCATGCTAAAAACAAAAACAAAAAACTGTTGCTGTCACGTCGATTCTGACTCATAGCGACCATATAGGACAGAGTAGAACTGTCCCATAGGGTTTCCAAGGAGCAGCTGGTGGATTTGAACTGCCAACCTTTTAGTTAGCAGCTGTAGCTCTTAATCACTGCATCACCAGCACTCTGGTTGCATGCTAGAGGGAGGGAAATTAATTTGATAAAAATTCAGGCTCCTTCCACCTCAGTGAAATTTCTAGGGATCCAGTTGTGTGGGGGCATGTCTCAGTCATCTAGTGCTGCTCTAACAGAAACACCACGAGTGGATGGCTTTAACAAAGAGAATTTTATTCTCTCGCAGTCCAGTAGGCTACAAGTCCAAATTCAGGGCGTCAGCTCCAGGAGAAGGCTTTCTCTCTCGGTCAGCTCTGGAGGAAGGTCCTTGTGACGCATCAGTCTTCCTTTGGTCTGGGAGCTTCTCTGCTCCCGGCACTGCTTTCTTGGTGGTATGAAGTTTCCACGTGTCTCTGCTCGCTTCTCTCTTTTATATCTCAAAAGAGATTGCATTAAGACACTATCTAATCTTGTCAACCTCATCTGTATAACCTCATCACAGTGATAGAATTTACAACACATAAGGAAATCACATATAATCTCATCATAGTGATAGAGTTTACAACACATAAGGAAATCACATCAGATTACACAATCATACAACATTGGGAATCATGACCCAGCCAAGTTGCTACACACATTTTTTGGTGGACACAATTCAATCCATGACAGGGCATGTCAAGAAATTCCTTCTAAAATGAAGGATAAGTTGTTCCATCTGGCTGCTCCTGTAACTAAAAGGACACACTATGCCTGGTGGGCCTCTTTGGATTTTGGAGGCAACATATCACTCATTTAGGTGTGCTACTCCAGCCTATCTATCAAGTGACTCAAAAAGCTGTTAGTTTTGAGTGGGGGCCAGAACAAGAGAAAGCTCTGCAACATATTCAGGCTGCCGTGCAAGCCGTTCTGCCACTTGGGCCATATGATCTGGCTGATCCAAAGGTGCTTGAAGTGGCAGTGGCAGATAGAGATGCTGTTTGGAGTCTTTGGCAGGCCCCTATTGGTGAATCACAGCATAGACCCTTGGATTTTGAGCACAGCCCTACCATCCTCTGCGGATAACTACTCTCCTTTTGAGAAACACCTTTTGGCTTGTTACTGGGCCTTAGTAGAGACTGAACACTTAACATGGGCCACCAAATCATCTTGCGGTCTAAGCTGCCCATCATGAACTGGGTGTTGTCTGACCCACAGAGTCATAAAGTTGGATGTGTATAGCAGCACTCCATCATTAAATGGAAGTGGTAGATAGAAGATCAGGCTCAAGCAGGACCTGAAGGCCCAAGTAAGTTACATGAGGAAGTGGCCCAAATGCCCATGTTCTCCACTCCTGTCACATTACCTTCCCTGTCTGAGTCTGCAACTATGGATTCATGGGGAGTTCCTTATGATTAGCTGACTGAGGAAGAGAAAACTCGTGCCTGGTTTACAGATGGTTCTACATGATATGGAGGCACCACTCAGAAGTGGACAGCAGCAGTACTGCAGCCCCTTTCGGGACCTCCCTGAAGGACAGCGGTGAAGGGAGATCCTCCTAATGAGCAGAACTTCAAGCAGTGCACCTGATTGTTCACTTTGCTTGGAAAGAGAAATGGCCAGTTGTGTGATTGTATACTGGTTCATGGACTGTGGCCAATGGTTTGGCTGGATGGTCAGGGACTTGGAAGGAACATAATTGGAAAATTGGTGACAAGGAGATATGGGGAAGAGATATGTGGAGAGACCTATCTGAATGGGGTGAAGTGAAGATATTTGTGTCTCATGTGAATGCTCACCAAAGGTGACCTTGGCAGAGGATGATTTTAACAACCAAGAGAATACGATGACACATTCTCTGGAAACCAGTCATACTCTTTCCTCAGCCACTCCTGTCATTGCCCAATGGGCTCATGAACAAAGTGGCCATGGTGGCAGGGATGGAGGTTATGCATGGGCCCAGCAACATGGACTTCCATTCACCAAAGCTGACTTGGCTACAGCCACTGCTGTGTGCCCCGTCTGCCAGCAGCAGAGACCAACACTGAGTCCCTGATATGGAACCATTCCTTGGGACGATCAGCCAGCAACCTGGTGGTAGGTTGATTACACTGGACCTCTTCCATCATGCAAAGGCAGTGTTTTGTTTTTACTGGGATAGACGGTTACTCTGGGTATGGATTTGCCTTCCCTGCACACAATGCTTCTGCCAAAACTACCATTTGTGGGCTTACAGAATGTCTTATGCAAGGTCATGGTATCCTACAGCATTGCCTCAGATCAAGGAACTCACTTCACAGCAAATGAAGTTGGCAATGGGCCCATGCTCATGGAATTCACTGATTTTACCATGTTCCCCATCATCCTGAAGCAGTTGGATTGATAGAATGATGGAATGGCTTTCTAAAGATACAACACCATCTAGGTGGCAATACCTTGCAGGGTTGAGGCAGTGTTCTCCAGGAGGTTATATATGCTCTAAACCGGCATCCAACGGATGGTGCTGTTTCTCCCATAGCCAGGATTCATGGGTCCAAATCAAGGGGTGGAAATGGCGGTGGTACCACTCACTATTACCCCTAGTGTCCCACTCACAAAATTTTTGCTTCCTGTCCCCACAACCCTATGCTCTGTGGGTCTAGAGGTCTTAGTTCCAAAGGGAGGAGACACAACACTGATTCCATTGAACTGGAAGTTAAGAATGCCACTTGGCCACTTTGGGCTCCTCATGCCTCTGGATCAACAGGCAATGAAGGGAGTTACTGTATTGGCTGGTGTGATTGATCCTGATTACCAAAGAGACATTGGATTGATATTATACAATGGAGGTAAAGAAGAGTATGTCTGGAATGCAGGAGATCCCTTAGGATAACTCTTATTATTACCATGCCCTGTGATTAAAGTCAATGGAAAACTATAGCAACCCAATTCTGACATGACTACTAATGGACCAGACCCTTCAGGAATGAAGGTTTGGGTTACCCCACCAGGCAAAGAATCATGACCAGCTGAGATGCTTGCTGAGAGCAAAGGGAATACGGAATGGGTGGTGGAAGAAGGTGGTTCTAAATACCAACTTCGACTATGTGACCAGTTGCAGAAATGAGAACTGTGATTGTTTTTAGGATTTCTTCCTTGTTTTGTTATATGTGTATGTGTGTATATGTTTGTTTTCTTCCTTCCCTTATTTTATTACTTATTATACAATATAAAATGTAAATGGGGCTAGTGCATTTTTGGTTGCATACATGTTAGTTGTATCACATTAGGAGCAAGAATGCCTTTATAATTGTCTTTATTTAGAGATTATGTATGGTTTAAGGAGATGTGTACAGGTGCTCAGTTGACAAGGGGTGGACTGTGATGGTTAAGTTTATGTGTCAACTTGGCTAGGCCATGTTTCTCAGTGGTTTGGCAGTTATGCAATGATGTAGTTATCCTCCATTTTGTGATATAATGTAATCAACTCCATGATGTGATCTGATGTGATCAGCCAATCAGTTGTAAGGGAATTTTCTTCAGGGGTGTGACCTGCACCTAGTATATATAGATGTTCTGGCAAAACTCACTGGATTTTGCTAGCCCTGGATCCCCATATGTCTCGTCATCATCTGACTCTGATTCTTGGGACTTGAGCCAGCAGTCTGTCACAGTGCCCGCCGATGTTGGGATTTGTCGACTTCCACAGCCTGTGAGCCAGTGGTCTGTCATCTGACCTGCTGATCTTGGGTTCGTCAGCCCCTGCAGCTACGTGAGTCAGTAGAAGCCTCCAGACTGATGTCTGATCCATGGACTTGGTACTTGCCAACCTCTACAACCTCATGAGTCACTTCCTTGATACATATATATATGTGTATATGTATATATATATACACTTCACTGGTTTTCTCTTGAGTACCCAGCCTAAGAAATGTAGGAAATAATTACTATAAAAATAGATTGATGGGTACTTTTTTGAGGGGGTGTGACTAGGATGAGGCACAGGAGGGGCTTTGGAGGTGGCTGGAAAATTTTTATTTCTTGACCTGGGAGGTGATTACAAGGGTGTTTGCCTTAAGACAACTCACTAAGGTACAAATTTAATTTGTGTGGTTTTCTGTATCTGTGTTTTGTTTAATAGCACAAAATTTTTTAAAAATGAAAACAGGAGTATCTACCTTATTATGTATGTGTGTGTGTGTAGTTCTATTAGCACCAGATACATAGCAGGTGCTCATAAATATAAGTTCCTTTCCCTGTTAATCCTGTCAAAAACCCTTATCTACCAGATTTCAGTGGCATTACTAACATGGCCAACTTGCGTGGCTAATTAAAAATAGTCAGTACTTATTAAGTGATTGCTATGTGCCAGGCACTATTATAAGTGCATATAATCTTATTTAATTCTCACAACAACCCTATTATTATTATTATTATTGTCGTTTTACAGAGAAGGAAATTGAGGCTCAGAGGGGTTAAGTACCTTACCTGTGGCCACACAGAGGATGGTAGAGCTAGTTTTGAACCTAGACAATCTGGCTCCCAGATCCATACTCTTATCCACTGTAGAATACATACTATGCTGTTTTTTATTTGGTGTCTAGTGTCTTTGTTTGCAATAAAAAAAAAACACCAATTGCCATTGAGTCGATTCCAACTCATGGCAACCCCATGTATGTCAGAGTAGAACCATGCTTCATAGGGTTTCCAATGGCTGTGATCTTTTCGGAAGCAGATTGCCAGGCCTGTCTTCCAAGATGCTGCTGGGTTGGTTCGAACTACCAACCAACATTTCAGTTAGTAACCGAGCACTTAACTGTTTGAGCCACCCAAGGACTCCCTCTAGTTAAGAGTCTGCCAATGTGCCTGCCACCCCTTAGCACTCATTACCTGATTCTCACAACAGCCCTGGAATGTAGAGGTACTTGTTGGTAAGCATTTGACAGATGGGAAAACTGGAACTCACAGAGGCAAAAGAACTTGCCCAAAGTTACACAGTAAGTAAATGGCAGAGTGGTGGTTTGGATTGGGGGTGGGGAGGGTTCACACTCTTTGGCCCTCAGAAGTCTAAAGAACAAAATGTTCCATGGTCTTAAACAGAGATGTTCATCTGATGGGTCTGACCCAGCCTGAGGTCACAGGCTGCCCAGCCAGCCATCCAGAGCCTGGCTTGGCTTGAGCAGGGTCCAAAACAGTCCTGGGAGAAGTCAGGGCTTGGCAAGCACCTAACATGCCTGCCCCCAATCAGAGGGTCGTGCAAAGCCGTGACCTGTGGTTCTGGCGTGTCCTAAGGAGCCAAAGATTCCTGTTTTTCTGTGTGCCAGACTTTTGTTCGCGAGCCTTGGAACCAGGACCTCCAAACGAGCTGGCCACCTGTCAGGCTTGGGGATAAAGATGTGTCCATGGGCTGGCTGTGTGGCTTTCCCAGAAGAGGTGAGAGACCAGCTGTGTTTTTCCTGGTCACACATTGATTTTCTAACCTGAGTCAGCGTGGCTGCTTGGAAGTACAGGACGTTCTCTCTGTTACCAGGGGCCCTGGAGCCCAGCCCGGCTGCAGCATTTCCCAAACAGGATCTGAAATGGTGAAGGGGCTGGGAGGGATGGAGATGCCACACTCCCTGCCCCACCAGTACCAGCTTAAGGGCCTGCCCAGCCCTTCCTCCACTGTATTCATAACACCCAGCATAGACAGGATTCTTACCAAATGCCAGGCACTGTGTGAGTGCTTTATATGTATTCACTCAATCAACCCCACAGAGATGCAGTAGTGTAGCCTAGCTCTTATGAGTACCATTTGACAGATGAGAAAACTGAGACTCAGCGAGGCAAACTAGCTTGTAAACGGCCACACAGTGATGGAATTGCAGGTCTGGGATGGTGGAATCCTAGAATGCCACTTCTGGAAATGTTCTATAAATTCATTACGGCAATCAGCTCTCACGACCACCCCATCAGGTATGTATTGTCACCCTCATTTGGATATGAGGAAACTGAGGTTCAAGGTTGCTTAGCTATAAAGCTCAGCTGTGATAACCAGTGATAATTTTTCCAGAGTACAGTCTAAAGCCGATGACATCAGTGCTAAAATTTGGCTGTGACCATCAAAACCCACAATTCTCCTATGATGGAAAGAGGGGGCAAGGAATTATTTGGTGGTCATCTCAGAAGGGTGGAACAGGGTAATGAAGGATCTTCATGGGGATCTGTATCTGGAAAACTTAATGTGTCATGGATTGAATTGTGTCTCCCAAAAATATCTGTTAACTTGGCTAGGCCATGTATTCCCAGTATTGTGTGACTATCCACCTTTTTGTCATCTGATGTGACTTTCCTATGTGTTGTAAATCCTATCTCTATGATGTTAATAAAATGGGATTAACACCAATTATTTAATGAGGCAGGACACGATCTACAAGATTAGTTGTGTTTTAAGCCAATCTCTTTTGAGAGAAAAAGAGAGAAGCGAGCAGAGAGACATAGAGACCTCATTCCACCAAAAAAGCAGCACCAGGAGCAGAGCACATCCTTTGGACCAGGGTTCCTGAGCAGAGAAGCTCCTAGACCAAGAGAAGATTGACAACAAGGACCTTCCTCCAGAGCTGACAGAGAGAAAGACTTCCTCTGGAGCTGGCACCCTGAATTCAGACTTCTAGCCTACTAGACTGTAAGAGAATAAACTTCTGTTTGTTAAAGCCTTCCATTTACGATGTTTCTGTTACAGCAGCACTAGATAACTAAGACAATGTGTACTACTATATGGAGGCACAGTGGTCTGACGTGGGCAGGGATGTCTGGAAGCTGAGAGGAATGGCCTGCCTGGCTGCACTGGTGAAGGAGCCAGAACAGTGTCGATGTGCAGAGGGTTTTCAGTGTGTCCCGTGGAGCAGTTGTGGGCAGAAAGCACCTACAAGGGGTCAGCTTGAGTCCTCTCCTGAAGGGCCTCCAGAAGGGACAGAGTCGTCTTCGCAGCAAGAAGCTGGAGCTGATGTCATACCCTAAGGGCTGATTATGCAGTTGCAGTGACCTCTAGGGAGAGAGATGCATCTACCAAGGTCAAGGGACCCACAGAGGAGAGGGTCCCTGTGGCGGTGGCCATCTTTATGGTGCCCACAACAGCGTCCCGCAACAGAAACCAAACCAACTAAACCCATTGCCATCAAGTAGATTCCAACTCATGGCAACTCTGTGTTACAGGATAGAACTGCTGTAATCTATCTGGAAGCAGATAGCCAGGCCTTTCTTCAGGGGCACAACTGAGTGGGTTCAAACTGCTAACCTTTAGATCACAAACTATTTATGCCACCCAAGGACCATCTTCAACAGAAGGGAGCAGCTTTAAATGTCTACTGGGTCCAGAAAACTCCAGGCCAGTCAGGACGGTACAGCTCAAGTGAGACCCTTCCTCTCCCTCACCCTCTTCATCCTGGCCTCCTTGGTTTCACCTGTGGGGGAGGGGCGGAGACATAGAGAAGGAACAACCACATGGCCTTCCCCACTGTGGGCTGCCAGGCCCGAGCTGGGAAAGGGAGAAAGCTTAAACCTAAATTAAGCTGGGAATTTCAGTTAGTAGCTTGAAAGGATGGTCTCATTTCCAAATGGAGATTTTGTTTGTGACTAAAGTGACAATAGAATTGCCTGTTGCCTAAAGGGAGCAGAAAAGTAACCCCTTGGGGCAGGGAAAAATGTTACTCCGCGGAATAAAGTGTAAAATGGACATTGGGAGACAAACTAAAGGTATGTTTTGATTATGTCACTCACTGATCAGGCTTGTTCAACATGCTGGTTGCAGCGAGTCAGAATTCTTCAGACCAAGTCTGAGAAGTGAATATTCCAGAATGCCCTAGAACTGGGCTCATTAGGCAGGCAAAAAGTGTGGCTGCCTCTGGGAGCCTCTTGAGCCCTTGTTGTAGATGCTTCTAGAATCCCGCTCAGATCCCCTGTGCAGGGCCAGCACACCCATCCCCCCAGACGCTCTGTTGTTGGTTTCTAATGGCTGATTGCTACCCCCTTCTCCAGAGAATGCCCCTCAGCTGACAGGACTTGCCTCACCCAGGGGGTTATCCCTTGCCCCATGAGGTGGCTGACAGCCAGTGACTGACTGGTATAGAAGTACAAAAAGGCCAGGCCACTTGCTTTACCTGAGACTCATCCTTGCTTGGTTCCTTTCCTATTCTGCCTCCCGCCCTCCCGCCGTTACCAGTTCCTCCCTTAATAAATCACAGTACCTAATCCCTGCCTCAGGCTCTGTTTCTAGGCAACCTGGCCAAAGACAATCCTGGGCATCAAAGAGTGCTTTTAGGACTGGGCCATTTCGCTAGCCCTGAGCCAGGCATCCCATTGTGAAATTTCTGAACCTAATATCTGATTGCCCTAGGTTCAGCTCCCAGCATCATCACTTAACCGCTGTGTGACCTCGAGCAGATAGGTTACTGCATTTCTCTAAGCCTCAGTGTTCTCATCTGTAAAATGGAAGAAAAACTACCAACCACTTCAAAGGGCTTTCCAAGGATTAAACGTACACAAGCACCCAGCATGGAGCCTGGCACAAGAAATCGTTTTATTGCGATTACACCAGTATAACACCGTTGACTACGTGCAAAGGAAGAAGCTTTTGGCCATCTCGTTGAGGATGCTGTGTGCATGGGATGGCTAGGGTGCAACTGGGCTCAAATAGCCACTGTTTATGGAACACCTACTACGTGCTAACACCTACTATGTACTAATCCCTATGCCAGGTGCCACTTGCGTGCTCATTCACTACATCTTCACTACCTTTCGAGGCTGATGTGATTATCTCCATTTTACATATGAGAAAACTGAGGCTCAGAAAGTCTAATAAACAGCCCGTGGGGTCCACAGGTTAGAAAATTAGTACGTCTAGAATGCCTAAAAGACTGACCACAGCAACTGATCAAGCACCGTTGGTGGGGATGTAAAATGGTACAATCACTTTGGAAAACAATTTGGAAGTTTCTTAAAACTGTAAGCATACACTTATCATACGGCCCAGCAATTGCACACCTCAGTATCTACCCAAGAGAAATGAAGGTGCCTGTCCACACAAAGGCATGTATGTGAATATTCATAGCAGCTTTATTTGTAATAGCAAAAACTGGGGAGAAAATGTCCATCTCCAGGTGAATGGCTAAACAAGTGATATATATGAGACACACACAGAAGAATACTACTCAGCAATAAAAAAGAACAAATTATTGCTACGCCCAACAACACTGATAAATCTCAAAATAATTACATTAAGTGAAAGAAGCCAGACCTCCTCCCGCCAAAAAAAAAAAAAAAAGAGTAAAAATTGTTTGATTCCACGTATACAAAATTCCAGAAAATGCAAAGTAAGTGATAGTGACAGAAAGTAGTCAATAGTGACAGTTATTGCCTGGGAATAGAGGGTGTGGTGGGGAAGGAGGGTTTACAAAGGGGCACAAGAGAGCTTTGGGCATGATGGAGATGTTCATCATCTTGATTGTGGTGATGGTTTCATGGGTGTACACATATGTCAAAACTCATCAATTTATACAATTTAAATATAGACAGCTTATTGGTGTAAATGGCAAAGCTGGGATTCAAAGTCAGGCCATTGTTGTTTGTTGTTGTTTAAGGAGCCCTGGTAGTACAGTGGTTAAGCACTCGACTGCTAACTGAAAGGTTGGCAGTTCGAATCCACCAGCTGCTCCGAGGGAAAAAGGTGTGGCAGTCGGCTCGCATGAAGATTACAGCCTTGGAAACCCTATGGGGCAGTTCTACTCTGTCCTGTAGGGTCACTAAGGGTTGGAATCGACTCAACGGCAATGGGATTGTTGTTTAAAAAGAAACAATGATAAAGCGGCACAATTAGGATTTGACCCCGTGTCTGTCTAACGTGAAACCCTTGCTCTTACCACTCAGAAGCTGGCAAGTGATTAAAAGGCCTCTTTTCTCTGGCTGGAGACTTAGAGTCTGTCAAAATGGCGTCACCTCCAGGAAGCCTTCCTTGATGTCCCCACAATGGAGGAGTGTGGTTTTTCAGAGATTGCCTCCTCCACAGCCTCGGCCCCCACCACCCTCCTGCCTGCCTTCAGGCTTTGCCAGTGGATACTTTCCTCCCTCAGAGGGCCTTTCTCTTGTGTCATCCTCCATATGGTCCTCCAGATATGCTGGTTGAGAGCCCAGCGCCAGAATCCAACTGACCTGACTTTGAATCCCAGCTTTGCCATTTACACCAGTTGTCTGACCTTGGATTCGTTCCTTTGCTTCTTTGAGCTTCAGAGTTCTCATCTGAATAATAGTCAACACTACCTCAGGATTGCCTCACAATCAAATGAGAGATAGGTCAAGTTAAACAATTAGCATGGAGCCTGGTGTGTAATAAAACACTCAATAAATGTTAACTATTACTGATCTTCACCTGGTCAGTGGCTGCTGACTGTTTAAGTTTCTCAGCCTTTGAATCAAGTACTTACCGACCCAGCTTTATTTATTGACATGGAAAGATGCCCAGAGCTTATTGTTGAGGGAAAAAACCAGGCTACAGAACTATATATGTTTCATAGGTCATGTTAAGAATTAAAGGGAAAAATGGACATACAGCTCTTAGTATGGTGCCTGGCGCACAGGAAGCAGCTGCTGAAAGCTCGTTGTGATTATTATTAGTGTGGAAACATTTAGTAGTCTGTCCAATGCTACTTGCAAATATTGTTATGATTTAAAAAAATAAAAATTGCCATCAAGTTGATTCCGACTCCTAGTGACCCCATAGGACAGAGTAGAACTGCCCCATAGGGTTTCCTAGGCTGTAATCTTTACAGGAGCCGACTGCCACTTCTTTCTCCAGTGTAGCGGCTGGTGGGTTCGAACCACTGACCTTTTGGTTAGCAGCCAAGTGCTTAACCACTTTGCTACCACAACTCCTTATTGTTACCACAAACCAAAACAACAAAAAAAAAAACCAAACCAGTTGCCATTGAGTCGATTCCGACTCATAGGGACCCTATAAGACAGACTGGAACTGCCCAATAGGGTTTCCAAGGAGCAACTGGTGGCTGCAGATTGCCAACCTTTTTGGTTAGCAGATGAGCTCTTAACCACCGTGCCACCAGTTTCTGTGAAATGAGATAGTGTTTCTGATTGCACTTCAAACAGGACATGGTGGGGAGGGGAGGTAGGCCTGTGTGTTCCCTCTCACCTTCCCTCTGACACACTCAAGGGGCTATTCTGGGCAGGGCTTGGGTTGGACTTGGAACTAACGGGTCTGATGTGGGTTTTGGTAGTTTCTTACATAGTCCTGGAGCAAAAGAAACAGAAAAGCACTGCCCTTCGGAATTGAGACTCCAAATGTGGATGAAGGGTGCTCTTTGCAGTAACTGGAGTCCCTGGATGATGCAAACGGTTAACAAGCTTAACTGCTAACCATAAGGTTGGAGGTTCAAGTCCACCCCGAGGTGACTTGGAAGAAAGTCCTGGTGATCTACTTCCAAAAAATTAGTCATTAAAAACCCTGTGGAGCACAGTTCTACTCTAACACACATAGGGTCACCATGAGTCATCATCTACAGGGAGGCAACTGGTTTCCAGCAGCTAAGATGCTATGACAAAATGTAGACACTTGGGGGCGCTGTAATCAATCTGCATTAGAGAAAGTGTGTGATAATAATGTGATAATACAAATGCTCCTGTTACATTTGATAATGGCTTCCATTTATTGAGTTCTTTTTTTATTGTTGTAAAAATATATACAACACAACATTTGCCAATTCAACATTTTTCAGGTGTACAGTTTAGTGATATCACGTTTAATGAGTTCTTACTATAAGCTCCTAAAATGTGCTGAGAGGGTCACAAACTTTATCTCATTTTATCCTCCTGATTGCCCCCTCAGTTAGATACTATTACTAAGGATTTTGTAGATAGAGTATATTGCTCTTAAAATTTTTTTAAAAATATTTATTCTTTTTTTTTAGTTGCGTTTTAGGTGGAAGTTTACAGCACAAATTAGTTTCTCATTCAAAAATTTATACACAAATTGTTTTGTGACATGGATTGCAATCCCCACAATGTGGCAACACTCTCCCCCTTTCGCTTTACACCTCGGGTTCCCCGGGTCCATTTGTCTAGGTTTTCTGTCCCTTTCTGCCATCTCTTCTTTGCTTCTGCTGTCGATTAGATCTCCTAGACTTGATTGAACTAAGAAGCACATTCCTCACGTGTATTACTGTTCATTTTATAGGCCTGTCTAATCTTTGGCTACAAGGTGGACTTCGGGAGTGGCTTCAGTTCTGAGACAGCAGGGTGTCGGTGGGCCATAGTTTCAGGGGTTCCTCCTGTCTCTGTTAGACCAGTAAGTCTGGTCTTTTATGTGAATTTGAATTTTGTTCTACATTTTTCTTCCGCTCTGTCTGGAACCCTTTATTGTGATCCTATCAGAGTGGTCCATGGTGGTAGCTGGTCACCATCTATTTCTTCTGGGCTTAGGCTGGTGGAGGCTGTGGTTCATGTGGTCCATTAGTCCTCTGGACTGATATTTTCCTTGTGTCTTTGGTTTTCTTCATTCTCCTTTGCTCTGAACATGATGCGACCATAGATGTATTTTACATGGCTGCTCACAAGCTTTTAAGACCCCAGATGCTACTCACCAAAGTAGGATGTAGAACATTTTCTTGATAAACTATGTTACGCCAGCCAATTGACCTAGATGTCCCTCGAGACCATGGTCCCAGCCTTCAGCCCCAGTAACTTGGTCCCTCACAGTGTTAGGATGTGTTTAGGAAGCTTCTGTGACTTTGCCTTGGTCGAGTTGTGCTGACTTCCCCTATATTGTGTGTTGTCTTTCCTTTCACCAAAGTTAACATTTGTCTACCATCTAGTTAGTGATTTCCCCTCCCCACCTCTTCCCTCGCTCGTAACCATCAAAGATTGTCCTTTTTTTCCTTTCTGTGTAAAAGCCTTTTCTTGAGTTTTTATAATAATGGTCTCACACAATATTTGTCCTTTTGTGATTGGCTTATTTCACTCAGCATAATGCCCTCCAGATTCATCTGTGTTGTGAGATGTTTTGCGGATTCATCATTGTTCTCTATCATTGCATAGTATTCTATTGTGTGTATGTACCATAATTTGTTTATTAATATTTATTCTTATATTGAGTTATAATTTAAAAATCTTGTAAAGTCTACAAATCTTAAGTGTATGGGTTGAATTGTTACAAGTGTATACACACAGGTAACTTCTACCCAGATCAAGATAGAAAACTTCTCTAATACTTTCCAGTCACGACCCCCTTCCCACCCAAGGGAGCGACTATCCTGACTTCTGTCACCCTATGCTAGTTTTGCTTGTTTTTGAATTTTATATAAATGGAATCATACATACGCAATCTTTAGAGTTACCAGGTTTAGCAAATAAAACTACAGCATTTCCAGTTAAATTTGAATTTCCCCTCGGGACATACTTGTACTAATAAATTATCCCTTGTTATCTGAAATTCAAATTTCACTGGGCATCCTGTGTTTTATCTGACAACCCTAGTGGTCTTTTGTGCCTGCCTTCTTTCAGTGTAATTGTCTGTGAGATTCATCTATGTCGTGGTGAGTATCAGTAGCTTACTCTTTGTCATTGCTGTATAGTATTCCATTGTATGAATGTATCACAATACATTTAGTCCTTTTACTGTCAATGAAAGGAGCCCTGGTGGTGCAATAGTTAAGCATTTGGCTGCTAAGTGAAAGGTTGGCAATTTGAAATCACCCAGAGGCTCTACAGGGAAAAGACCTGGCTATTTGCATCTGTAAAGATTGCAGCCAAGAGAACTCTATGGGGGCATTTCTACTCTGTACATGGGGTTGCTATGAATCAGAATCGACTCAGCAGCCCCCAACAACAACCACTGTTGATGGACAAGGATGGGTCGCTCTTAGAAGGGCAAGATAGCAGAGCCAAGCAAGTGTAGTCTAGTGTCAGAGGCCTGCAGGGAAAAGGGGTGAATCCTAGCTCCACCTCTTACTACCTGTGAGACCTTAGTTAAGTTAATTAATCTCCAGGTGCCTTGGCTAGTTCATCTATAATACGGGCTAATAATAGTACCTCAAAGAGAATTGTAAAGTTTAAATGAGCTATTACATATAAACCACTTCGAACAGGGCCCTGCACAGAGTTAGCACTCAAACAAAGGTTGACAGTGTTATCGTGCCCATTAGACCTAGGAGGAAATTGAAGTTCAGCGGTGTGAAAAGACTTCACACACCTAGTCACACGGCTAGTAAATGACAGAGTCCTTTGGTCATCGTTATTGGCTAAAATAGATTCATTCCTTCGTTTGAAGACTTTTTAGGGCATCTCCAATGTGCCAGGCACTGTTTTAGGCCCTGAAGTTACACAAGGAGCAAAAGAGCCAATGTCCCAGCCCTCATGAAACATGCACTCTAGAGGACCTAACATTTCTGTTGGCCTGCTATGTGCTTTACTGTGCTTCCCATTAATTAAAGGAAATAGTGTCTGAAAAGCACTTAACACAGAGCCACACACACGTTAGTGTTCCAGAAGCAGCAGCTATTAGCCAGAGTGTAGCAATTTCTATACCAATCTTGACAGATGGGTGTCAGCAGCCCCATTTTGCAGATGAGAAAACTGATGCCCAGAGAAGTAAAGAAACTGGCCCCAGGTAATGCTGCTAGTGCGTGGCAGAGAGGAATTCAAAGTCATGTCCAAAGCTCTCTTTTCAGACATCTTCATCCTGGCCTGCCACTTTGTTTGCTTTACACAGCTATAAAATCTAGCCACTGCTGTGGTCAACTCCCAGGGGAAGGCACTGCGTCTAGGTCTTGCCTAGTCACACAGTTCAGGGATATAGAATCTCTGGCCTCTCTCTACAGCAACTAGCAAATTTCTGGAAAACTCAGGGCAAGGGGTGCTTGTTTTTCAGTCCTGAGGGCCAGGGTGTATAAAAAAAACAATACTAGGTTTCTAAGCTGGGCAAATCTGCTGCAAAAGACCTCTTTAAAGTGTTGAAAAGAAAAGATGTCACTTTGAGGGCTAGGGTACCCCTGACCCAAGCCATGATATTTTCAATCACCTCATATGCGTTCGAAAGCTGGACAATGAATAAGGAAACCTGAAGAAGAATTTATGCCTTTGAATTATGGTATTGGCAAAGAATATTGAGTATACCATGGACTGCCAGAAGAATGAACAAATCTGTCTTGGAAGAAGTAAAACCAGAATGCTCCTCAGAAGCAAGGATGGAGAGACTTCGTTTCACGTACTTTGGACATGTTATCAGGAGGGACCAGTCCCTGGAGAAGGACATCATGCTTGTTAAAGTAGAGGGTCAGCGAAAAAGAGGAAGACCCTCAAGGAGATGGACTGACACAGTGGCTGTAACAATGGGCTCAAACATAGCAACGATTGTGAGGATGGAACAGGACCGGGCAGTGTTTCGTTCTGTTGTACACAGGGTCGCTATGAGTTGGAACAGACTCGAGGGCACCTAACAACAAAAGATGGGTTTTAAGGAGCCCTGGTGGCACAGCGGTTAAGTTAAGCGCTCGGTTGCTAACCAAAAGCTAGGCAGTTCGAACTCACTAGCCACTCTGCAGGAGGAAGACGTGGCAGTTTGCTTCCATAAAGAATTACAGCCTTGGAAACCCTATGGGGCAGTTCTACTCTGTCATAGAGGGTCGCTATGAGTTGGGATGGACTCAGTGGCCATGGGTTTAAGGTAGGCTTCGGATGTCTTTAAGAATTAGTGTGAACACCCGAAGGGAGGGTTAGAATCCCAAAAGGGAATCATTTTGCCAAAGGAAGAAGCCACTTCCAGTCTTTTTTGTGGGGATGAGAACACCATCCTTAAAGTTGGGGACCCAGTGTCCAGCCCTGACCTCCCCCACCTTGGGAGTCCTCTGTGTCCCTGGTGAGTCACTGGTGTCCCAGTCATCACCTTCCTTCCAGCCAAGGCCCCCGACACATAGTAAAAAAAACCAAACTCGTTGCTGTGAAATCAATCCCAATTCACGGTGACCCCATGTGTTGCAGAGTAGAACTGAGCTCCATAATGTTTTCTTGGCTGTAATCTTTATGGAAGCAGATTGCCAGGCCTTTCTTCCATGGCACTGCTGTGTGGGTTTGAACTGCTAATCTTTTTTTTTTTTTTTTTTAAATATTTTATTGTACTTTGGGTGAAGGCTTACAGAACAAATAGTTTCTCATGAAACAGTAGTACACATATTGTTTTATGACATTGGTTAACAACCCCACAACATATCAACCCCAACTTCTCAAAGTTTTTTTTTTTTTTGGTGAAGATACACATAGCCAAAGATACACCGTTTCAAAAATTTCTACATGCACAGTTCAGTGACATTGACTACGCTCTTCCAATTGTGCTGTTATTCTCACTTAAGATGCAGACTTACAGAACAAAATAGTTTCTCATTTAACAGTAACTACAAATGTTGCCCTATGACAATGGTTAACAATCTCACCACACATCAACAATATCCTTACTCAACCTTGGGTTCCCTATCACCAGCTTCCTTGTCCCCTTCTGCCTTCTGGCCCTTGTCACTGGACTCCTGTACCTCGTTAGTCTCATTTGGTTTTACGGGGCTGTCCACTCCCAGGCTGAACAGCGAACCTCGGAGGGAGCTTCACCACTGAGCTAAAAGGGTGTCTGGGGGCCGTACTCTCGGGGTTTCTCCAGTCTCCCTTAGGCCAGTAAATCTGGTCTTTTTTTTGTGAGTTACAATTATGCTCTACATCCTTCTCCAGCTCTGTCCAGAACCCTCTGTTGTGATCCTGGTCAGAGCATTGAACTGCTAATCTTTTGATTAGAAGCAGAGCACAAACCATTTGCGCCACCCAGGGACCTGCAGCACATAGTAGGCCCTCAGTAAACAGTCACTTGGTACAGGAAGAATGAATCACATCCCTTTCTGGATCTTGTCCCACCTGTACTACCACCAGTATCTGTTGCCTTCATTCCCTCAGGCCCAAGAATTAATGAATGAACCAAGTCACTATAATGTGCTAATAGTTTACAGGTATTTAGAAAGGTAAGCAGCAAGACTCAGAGGAGCCAACGGGTCGGGTGACTAATGGTGGCCCATCAGGCTGTGGGAGAAGTGGCCTTCTGAAAGTCCAGGGGCACTGCTTGCTGCCCACTCCCTCCCCAGGAAAGGGCTGCTGGGAGTTTTCTGCCCCTGACCCCCCCGCATGACCTGATCTCCTATCACCCCAGCCTAGAAAAGGCTGGGCTGCAGGGCCATAAATTCCTCTATCATTAGTATCTCTTCAGCTCAAGCTGTTTGCCAGGGCCCTACAGTTAGTTTTATCACTTATGAGTCCTATAATTATTTTTTATCACTTTTTTCTCACAGCAGCTTTGCAAGCAGGACTAGTTTTGCTCTGTTTTGGTCCAGAGTTGAGGGAGCCCAAGTCTTGGGGGGTTTTGGAGAATTTCCTGGCTTGGCCCAAAGTTCCAGAGAGGGTCAGGGTTTGAATTCACAGACTGCACAGGGGTCTGAGCTGGGGCCTTGTCTGAGGCCAGAGGCTGTGGGAGAGGTGGCTGGTGGAGAATAGCCGTAAAGAGCCAGGGAAAGTTCTTGGGCTTAGCTACTTCCTAGCCGTGTGGCCTTTGGCAAGTCACTCAACCTCTCTGGGTTTGTTTGTTCATCAATCAAAGGAGGCTGTAGTAATAGTACCCACCTCATGAATAAGTACATGTGGGCGTTCAATAATTGTGAGCTACTCTTTAACCTTGAGCTGCAACCTAGATTCTAACTTAGACTCTGGCCTACTGGGTGACTTTGGGCAAGTCCCTTGTCCTCTCTGAGCCTTGGATTCCCCATCTGTAAAATGGTTGTAAAGTACTACATATCTTGCCTGCCTCACACCCTGGCTCTCTCATCTCCAGCACGTCACCTTTCTTTAGGTCCTTAAACCCACCAGCTTCTCTCCTGCATTTGCAACATCCTGTTCTCTCCGCTTGGAACTAAGGCAAGCCTGCTGCCCTCAGCTCTGCCTGGTTAACTCTCAATCACCCTCAGATTTCAGCTCAGGTAGCCTTCCTTCCCTCTCTCCCTTTCTTTCTTCATTCATTCAATAAATATTTACTGAGCACCTACTATGTGCCAGGTGGTGAGCAAGACTAAGTAAAGTCCCTGTCCTCATGAAGGGGAGAGAGACAATCACCTAAAAGGAGATTTTTTTTTTTCTTTTAAAGCAATTACAGACTGTGGTGAGCACTTCATAAGGGAAAATTACAGCACCATGAGAGGAAGGTTGCTTTCCTGGAAGTCCTCTCCAAGCAGACCCTTTGTTTTAATTAATAGTTTGTTTGGATATATGCACACGGTACAAAACTCAAGCAGTGCACAATGTCACAGAGTCAAAACCACTTCTCCCAAATATCTAGAATACGAAAGTATATAGAGACCAAAATTTATTAGCGGTTACTAGGGGCAGGTGGCTGGGAGGGGGAAAGGAGGAGTCATTGTTTAGGAGACACTGAGCTTCTGTTAAGAGTGATAGACAAATCGGGAAATGAATAAGTGTGCTGGTTGAAGGACATGATGAACATAATCGATGTCACTGAACTGTACATGTGAACATCGCTGAAATGGTAGACATTTTGTTACTTATGTTTACCACAATAAAAAAAAAATCATCTCTTAAAAAAAAAAAAAAAGATGCTTCTTCCTGTCACCCTCCCTTGTCCCCAGCTTTACTGTCCTCTTCTGAAAGGCCCCATCATTACCAGTTTCTTGGGAGTAGATGACATTTGTGGTGACATCTGAGTCACAAGAAGAGGCAGCTGTTTGAAGATAATCTTTGTGATTACTTGATTAACTTGGCAATGCTGTAGCCCTGGCACAGAGGGGGCCCTCTGGAAATGTTTGCTGAAGAGATGAATAAAGGATGGAAAAGCCCTTTGTAAATGGAGCCACACCCCTGAGAAATGACCGCAGCAGCCTCCTACCTGCTCCTTCTGTATCTTCTCCTAAGGCCCTCCCCTCCCACCATCCCTGCAGGAGAATCATTTGGAGCCTGCTTCCCAATGGCAGAGTTCTAGAACCTCAACCTGAAGGCTTTCAGGTTTTCTTAGCTATGGAGCCCTTTTCCTGTGAAAGCCTGATATGTAAAATATATAGCAAGTTATTTTATAACTTGAAATGCCTAAGAACTCAGGTAAAAGGTGAGCAAAACAGACATGATTCTTTTTTTATGTATATAATATTTTATTACGGTTTGGTGAAGGTTTATGCAGCAGTTTATGTTCCCGTTCAACAATTTCTACACAAATTTTCCAGTGACATTGGTTCCGTTCTTCACAATGCATGAACATTCTCATTGTTTCTGTTCTGGTTTCCATTAATCTAGTTTCCCTGCCCCCTTACCTTCTCACCTTTGTTTTGAGCAGACATGACTCATAACACAGATATTGTTATAAAAAGCAATCATCCAGAAAAGCCAGGATGCTTCATTCAACACCAAAATTTCAAATCTGGGGATACCTGACAATTGCATCCTTTTTGTTTATTCAACAGTCATCAGATGCTTCCTCTCGGCCAAGGGGGAATCCAGGAATCAGCCTCTGAATCCAGTTATTTCGTCATTTGGTTCCCTTTATATCCAAAGACATCATGCTTGGTAAAGTAGAGGGGGAGGGAAAAAGAGGAAGATCTTCAGCAAGATGGACTAACACAGTGGCTGCAACAATGAGCTCAAACATAGCCCAATTGTGAGGATGGTGCAAGACTGGGCAGCGTTTCCTTCTGTTGTACGTTGGGTCATTGTGAGTTGGAGCCAACTCGATGGCACCTAACAGCAACAACATCCAAAGAATCCTGCCTCATCCAGAGAGATATTTCCAAACAGGAATGGTTTGTGTGTGTGCATTTTCCAAAAACATTTATTTTCTTCTGGACCAAAAAATGAAATTTAATGTGATAAACATAAGATCAAAATGTAAGTTGCAAAAAAAAAAAAAAAATTAATGGCTAAAGTACCAGATGGCAGAATTATACAGCTCGCTTGAATCCTCATAAAGAGAACACCACTACGTCCCTGGTAGCAAGATAGAAACAGCCCACAGCCAGCCCCCGAGAAGCCTTCCTGGGCCCCTTCCCAGTCTCATCATCCACCCCTCTCAAGGGTAACATCATTCATTAGTCTAGTCTGTTACTGAACTTCACAGAAATGGAATAACACAAGATGTCCTCTTTTGTGCCTGGCTTATGTTTGTGAGATTCTTCCACGTTGCATGTAGCTAGAGGCCAGTCATTTTCATTGCTATAGTGTTTCATTGTATGAACGTACCACGATTTCAAATAGTGATTTTTTTTTTTAACAGTTCGGCTGGTAATTTGAGTTCACAATCAATTCAGAGGTTGGGACCAGGGACTGGGTTTGGCCCACAGAAGAGTTTTGCTTTACCCACTTAATGTTTTTGTTTTGTTTTTACTGAATTCGTTGCTCTTAAAGATGGCTATCTGGCTTCTCTTGGACTGTTGGCCATCGCTGGCCCCCCATACCCCCCTGACAACATGCTGCTGGAGCTGAGCCCTGGCTACCCTTTCTCAGCGCATGCATTCCCATTTTGCCACAATCCCCACCACTCCCTGTTATACTTCACTCATTGACATTGCCTGCCTGGCCTTGTGAACATTTGAGTTTGCTAGTCCAGCTTTAATTCAGCAGAGGTGGCCAAAAATGCTTTATTCTGAGGTTATCACTTATCTATTGTCTATTTAGTATTCCCCCCTACCTGTCCCATCCCTCGTAACCATCAAAGATTGTTCTTTTTGTGTATAAACCTTTCTATAAGTTTTTATAATATTTATCCTTTTTGTGATTGACATTTCACTCAGCATAATATCCTCCAGTTTCATCCATGTTATGAGATGCTTTGCGAATTCATCATTGTTCTTTATCGTTGCGTAATACTCCACTGTGTGTATGTACCATAGTTTGTTTATCCATTTATCTGTTGATGGGCATCTAGGTTGTTTCCATCTTTTTGCAAAGCACTAATCTTGCCTACATTTCCCCCATTTTACAAATTGGAAAACTGAGGCCCAGGGGTACAAAGCAGTCCCACGCTAGTGGCAGAGCTCTTCCCCAGTCCCCACCTGGATGTTTTTCCGCCATCACGTCCTCCACATAGCTGGTGGATACTGTTTATTTTGCGCTCACCATACGCTAGGTAACATGCTAAGTGTTTTTCCGTTAATTTTATTCTCACAATAATCTTAGGAGGTGGCTCTACTATTATACCCATTTTAGAGATGAAAAGTCGGTTCTTGCTTCTGTCCCACCTCCATATCCCTGGGGCTATCATTCATTCAAAATATTTGGGCCGTTCGAACAGTTAGCAGCAAAAACTCAGCTGCTAACTGAGATGTTAGAGGTTTGAGTCCACCCAGAGGTGCCTCAGAAGACAGGCTTGGCAATCCACTTCTGAAAAATCAGCCATTGAAAACCCCATGGAGCACAGTGCTACTCTGACACACATGGGGTCACCGTGAGTCAGGATCGACTTGATGGCGGTTGGTTTTATCATTCATTCATTATTCATTCATTCTGTATATATTTGCTCGTTCGTGGTTTTCTTGAAACTTGTGTCACGGGGAAAGTCACCTAGGTCCCCTGAGTCCTAGGTAGGCACTGAGCCCAGCTCCCTGTCCTCTGAAATCTGAAGGACTTTATAGTTCAATCGGCAAATGTCTGCTCATCTTCTAGTGGGGCTATGTGGTCAATGACACAGAGACCCTGCTCTCAAGGACACAAATCTGGTGGGGAACCCAGTTCACCAGGGTCTCTCCCCACTGGACTGTCAGTGACTTGAGGACAAAGACTGGATCTTTTCATCCCTGTGTCATTAAGAGGACAGCAGCAGATGTGTCAAGTAGATCACACCACAGGGGGCCAGAAGAAACAGCAGGAGCCCAGAGCCCTCAGCCATAAACTATCAGGGTCCAGGCAGGGATAAGTTGGCGCCTCGAAGGGTTAAATCAGGATTTCCCAACCTCCGCACCAGTGACATCTGAGACCAGATTAAGTGCTTGACTACTAGCCGAGAAAAGTTGGCCATTTGAGCCTACCCAGAGGGGCTCCTTGGAAGACAAGCCTGGTGATCTGCTTCTGAGAGGTCACAGCCTTAAAAACCCTATGGAGCAGTTTCGCTCTGCACACGTGGGGTTGCCATGAGTCAGAATCAACTCCACAGCAATTTAACACCAACAACAATTCTTTGTTGTATGCTTGGGCTTTCCTGCACATTGTAGGGTGTTTAGCAGCATCCCTGGCCTCCACTCACTAGATGCCATTAGTGCCCCCACACCAGCTGTGACAACAAAAATGTCTCCTGACATTGCCAGTGTCCTCTGGGAGACAAAATCACTGCAGAATGAGAACCATTGACGTAACTGAAGTGAGTTTGATGAAGGGACTATTCACAGAGGTGTGGGCAGCCTAAGAGAACCTACAAAGAATGACAAGGCGCGCAGGGACTAGCAACAGTGGAAGCTGGCACCAACCCAGGCCTGCAGGGAAAGAGAGAACAGGGTTATTGGACCTACAGACACCTGGAGCCGTGGAAGTAAGGCCTTGCAGAAATGTAAAACCCATTGCTGTCGAGTTGATTCTGACTCACGGTGACCCCATGTGTGTCAGAGTACAGCTGTGCTCCCTACGGTTTCAAGGGCTGATTTTTCGGAAGTAGATTGCCAGGCCTTTCCTCTGAGTCACTGCTAGGTGCGTTTGAACTGCCAACCTTACGGTTAGTAGCCTAGTGCAAACAATTAGCACCACCCAGGGACTTCATGGATAAATGCAACCCCTGCCAAAATCAAGGCCAAACAGCAAAGGCGTGGGTGGTATAAACACCCCCGCTTTTCCCTCATTCTGCCCTTTAATCTCTGCGGATTGCTCCCTTTGGCGGAATCCAACCAGAAGTCAGAAGCATGGGTGCTTGAGTGTTGTGACCCATTGAGCCTCCTGGGACCCTAAGCAGGGCAGATGATGGTGTACATATGGTGGTGGTGATGGAAAAACCGAGAATAACCATTATACGAAGCCAGAACAGGCCCCATAAGACAGAGCATTTGAGAACAGTCTTGAAGGATGCGTAGGAGTTTTCCAGATGAAAAAAACAGGAAGGGGTATTTCAACCCAGGAGAATAACATGTACAGAGGCACAGAGTTACAAAAGGGCCTGGCTCACTTTATTATTTATTCCATTGTGATTGTTTGTTTGATTGATTGACTTGATCTTTGCGCATTTGCTGGAAAAAACATCCAAAAGGTACAAAAGGGCATAAAATGAAAAGCAGATCTTCCTCCCGCCCCTGATTCCAGCCACCCAGCTCTCCTGCCCTGAGGTCACATTCCCCGCCCCCCCTTGTCTTTTATCTCCTTCCACAAATAGTCATGCAAATACCAAAAAACCAAATCAAACCCATGCCGCTGAGTCGATTCCAACTCATAGTGACCCTGTAAGACAGGCTAGAGCTGCCCCATAGGGTTTCCAAGGAGCAGCTTGGTAGATTCGAACTGCCGATCTTTTGGTTAGCAGCCAAATGCTTAACCGCTGCGCCACCAGGGCTCCAGTCGTGTAAATACTGGCCGATAAATACATATGGTTTGTGTGACTAAAACTTCTCATTTGACTTAATTTCCACTGATGTTTGTTGAGTCTCTACCATTTGCAATGAAATGGGCTGAGAGCTCAGGCCTCACTGTGTGGCTTTAGTCACACCACCCTCGGCCTCCCATTTCCTTCAAGAGTTCTGCCATCTCTGTGGGATGTGCTATAATTATGTTGTCCTATTGATGTTTCGTGAATTGACTGAATTAAAGCTGCCAGAAGAACAGACAACGCTGTCTTGGAAGAAGTACAGTCAGAATACTCCTTAGAAGCAAGGATGGATAGACTTTGTCTCATGTATTTTGGATATGTTATCAGGAGAAATCAGTCCCTGGAGAAGGACATCATGCTTGGTAAAGTAGAGGGTCAGTGAAAAAGAGGAAGGCCTTCAACGAGATGGACTGACACAGTGACTACAACAATGAGCTCAAGCACAACGATTGTGAGGACGGCACAGGACCAGGCAGTGTTTCGTTCTGTTGTGCGTAGATAGGGTCACTATGAGTCAGAACTGGCTCGACAGCACCCAACAACAACAACAAGGCTAAACCATTGGCAAGAAACAAATTGCAAATCAGGAGCACACACGAAGCCGTGGTTGTGGTTCGGGAGAGCCTGAGTTTTGGTCCTGGGGAGACAGTGCAGTCTCTGTCTCAAAGACCTGCTCTTCTCTGAGCTAACGGGACAGTTATCTAAGAAGGGAATACCTGTAGAATGTTCTAGGCCCTAGAGGGTGGGCTGAATTGGGAGCAAGTAGGAGCCAACCAAATGGGTGGAGCTTGGCCTGGCTCAGATCTGTCCAGGGAAGACCAGATCCTGCCAGACTACCCTCAGCTGGTGTCTGCAGCCCTTGGGGGAGTTTAAGACCAGGAAGAGGACCTGGGAGGGCCTGCTGGCTCCACATATGGAGAGTCTCACAATCAACTCGTAAACTTGCCAATGTCTGGAAGCAAACAAGCAAGTCTGGGGCACCAGATGCTAAGCCCAAACCCAAACACCAGAGCAATCTAGGTTGCCAGGACCAGGCAAGATTAGGGCCCTTGCTTACCCCTCTGCTGTCCCCATTGTAACCTCTCTTGTTTTCTCAAGACCCAGGTCTTTTCTGACGATGGCTGTGTGTTGAGTGCCTTCGGCAAAACACACCTGCTACAGATGGACTGCCTGATTATACCAGGTGCTGGCTACACACCAGCCCTCACTCCCATGGCTGCTCTGCAAGGAAGGCATTGATTGTCCCCACTTTGCAAACTGGAAAGGAAAGTGTTGGTTATTCTCACTTTGCAAAAAGGAAAACTGGGGCTCTGAAAGGAGGGATGAAGGGCAGTGTTGAAGACCATAAATGTGTAGTGATACCAATGGGCCTTTGTGTCGAAGGATGGCAAGTTGAATGCAGAATCAGAGAATCTTAGAATCATGATATCCAGGTGCCCTAGTCTCACAGGCTATCAGCCTAATCCACTCCCAGCTCCCCGTTTGTTCATCACACTATGGGGGCAACAGCTCTCGCTGGCCCATCTCCAGTCCACTCAGGCCTCTTCTCTCACCTGGAGTCTGCTTCCAGCCTCCTCTCTTCCTTCCAAACCCCCCTCCACACAGCAGCCAGAGGCATCCTTTCAAAACATTAAGCAGATTGTGTCTCTCCTCCCCTTAAAACCCTTCACTGACTCCCTTTTGCCTTTAGGATAAAGTTCAAACTCCTTGACTTGGTTTACTAGGCCCTCTGTCAGCTGATTACATCCTCAACTCTTGCCACTCAACCCCCCCTCCACTCTGTCCCAATTCATACTGAACTTGTTATTCCCCTAGATGTGCCATATATGCTCACTTTCTCACGCCTGGACCCTTATACTTGCTGTTCCCGCTGCTTGGAAAACAGACCACACCAGCACCTCCTCTTCTGGTTAAGATACCTTTCCTTCCTGTCTCAACTTGGACATTGCCTCCCCTGGGAAGTCTTTCTGCTCACGTGCCTCCCAGTGAGCCTGCTCTCCCAGCCCCTGTGCTGACCATGTCACAGAGCTCACTGTGTATCGTATGTGTTGCCCTGCTCACCTGTCTCCCCCCAACTCACGAGCCACAGGAGAGCAGAAACAAGGCTTGTCTTTTCTCTCCTGAATCCCCAGCTCCCAGCACTGCGCCTGGCAGAGAAGAGTTGCTGAACAAAGACACATGCTGATAAACGAATCATACAATGTTAGACTCACAGAATCATAAAATCTTAAAATCTTGGCTCAGTGAAACAGAAGCCTAAAATCTCAGAATCATAGAATAGACTTAGAATCATAGACTTAGACAGTGTTAGAAACACAGAAACTGAGAATCCCAGAAGTTTAGGATCTCAAAGTTGGAAGAATTCTTGTCCAGGCATCTTGTCCAAGGATGGTTGGGGAAAGTCTCAGTTGTGTCCTTCTATATTGTCTAATTTACATTTTTACACACATTTATACAAATATTATATTACATTTACTTCTTACATATATTTAGTTTTATAATGTGTCCTTCTATTATATACATTGAGCACTTAATTTTTTTTATTAAATCCGTTGCCATCGAATCAATTCCAACTGTGCTAGGCAACTTTATTAGTTATCTATGGCTTTATAACAAATTACCCTGACTTAAAACAACAAACATTTATTATATCATGGTTTTTTGTGCTAGGAATTCAGGAGCAGCTTAGCTGGATAGTTCTGGCCTAGGATCTCTCATGAATCAAAATGTCAGATGGCACCATGATCATCTGAAGGGTTGACTAGGGTGAGACAACCCACTTCCTCTTTGGCTCATTCACATGGCTGGCAGTTGGCAGGAGGCCTCAGCGCCCTGCTACGTGGATCTCACCATAGAGCTGCTTTCGGCTCCTTACAATATAGCTGCTGGCTTCTCGACAGCAAGTGATCCCAGCAGCAAGATGGAAGCTACAATGCCTTTTTTTTTAAAATTTAATTTTTGTTGTTGTTGTTGACTATACGCACAGCAAAACATAGACCAATTCAACAGTTTCAATTCAGTGACGTTGGTTATATTCTTCGAGTTGTGCAACCATTCTCACCCTCCTTTTCTGATTTGTTCCTCTTCCATTAACATAAACTCACTACACCGTAAGTTTCCTTTCTAATCTTTTGAGTTACTGTTGTCCATTTGATTTCGTATGGATAGATTTTTAAAGAACATAATGCTCAAGGCAGACATTTTTTACTGGTTAAGCTAAACTACTGTTTTATTTTAAGAAGATTTCAGGTGATATTTTTGGTTTAAGATGTAAAGATTATCTCAGGACAATAGTTTCAGGGATCATCCAGCCTTCTGAATGACCGTGACAATTTCAAATTCTGTTCTGCATTATCCCCTTTTAATCAGGATTCTTTTACAGAATCTTTGATCAAAATGTTCAGTAATGGTAGCCGGGCACCATCTAGTTCTTCTTGTCTCATGCCAAAGGAGGCAGTTGTTCTTGAAGGCAATTCGCCACACATTCCATAGCCTCTTCCTGTTCCTGACTCGCCTTCTTCCTCTGTTGCTCCAGGCGACTAGGAACCAATTATTGTGCCAAGGATGGCTGCTTGCCAGCTTTTAAGACCCCAGGAACTATGCAGCAAACTAGGAGGTAGAACAGGTGCACTAAATACATTATTAGGCCATTTAACTGGGATGCCCCATGAAATTATGACCCTAAACCTCCAAACCGAGGAACCACATCCCATGAGGTGTTTGGTTGTACATAAGCAGCCTCAGCAGCTCTCTCTCTTTTTTTAAATTATTGTTGTAAATATGTTGTCATACAACTTTTGCCAGTTCTACTTTTTACAGGTATACAACTTATTGTCAGCACTTACAATAATCAGCTATGCAATCCTACCCTAAATCAATGAAATTTTTCCATCACTGTGAACTGAAACACAGTACTCCATAAGCAATAACCCTCTTTTTGCCCCTCCCTTCCACCCCTGGTAACCACCAATAAACTTTGTCTCTATACATTTGCCTATTCTTGTCTTTTTGTATGAGTGAGATCATACAATATTTGTCCTTTTGTGATTGGCTTCTTTTGCTCAGCATGATGTCTTCCAGCTGTATCCATACTGTAGCATGTATCAAGACTTCATTTCTCTTACTGGTTGAGTGGTATTCTATTGTACATATGTACTACATTTTGTTCACTCCTTCATCCACTGATGGGTATTTAGGTTGTTTCCACCTTTTGGTTATTTTGAATAGTGCTGCAAAGAACATTGGTGTACAAGTCTCTATCTGAGTCTCTGCTTTCAAGTCTTCTGGGTATATACCTAGGAATGGAATTGCTGGGTCATATGGTAGTTCTGGAACTCTGGTGGCGAAGTGGTTAAGAGCTCAGGCTGCTAACCAAAAGGTCAGCAGTTCGAATCCACCAGCTGCTCTTTGGAAACCCTATGGGGCAGTTTACTCTGTCCTACAGGGTTGTTACGAGTCAGAATCGACTCAATGGCACAAAACAACAACAACAATGGTAGTTCTATCTTTAGTGTTTTTGAGGAACCACCACACTGTTTTCCACACGGTCTGTACCATTTTGCATTCCCACCAGCAACGGATAAGTGTTCCAGTTTGCCCACATCCTCACCAACATTTGTTATCTTCTGTTTTTTTTTTTTAAATTAATTTTTTATATCTTAACCATCCTAGTGGGAGTGAAATGGTATCTCATTGTGGCTTTGATTTGCATCTCTCAGATGGCTATTGACATTGAGCATCTTTTCATGTGTTTGGTGCCACAATACCTTTTACAATAGAGCCTTGAAAGTCACACGTTTCCACAATATCCTAGTGATTACCTAGGTCAACGCTATTTAGTTTGGGAGGAGACTACAAAATGGTGTGACTACCAGGATACAGGGATCATTGACCGCCATCATGGAGGCTGGCTACCGCAGCAGCATTGAACAAGACTGACAAATTTCCTGGCTGCTCTTGTTAACAGTCTGAGGAGCAAGGGTGGATTGAGGAAAACAATATGTTGAAAATATACGAATAACTTTGGATAGTTGTAAGTGTAATGAAGAAAACCAAACCAAACAATGATTTAGAGGAGGGGTCAGCAAACTATGGCCACGGGCCAAATCTTGACAGCTACCTGCTTTTGTAAATAAAGTGTTGTTGGGAGTGAGCCACACCCATTTGTTTACGTATTGTTTATGGCTACTTTTGCACTGTATCGGTAGATCTAAGTAGCTGCAACTGAGACTGTATGAACTGCAAAACCTCAACTATTTAACTAAGTTGGTCAAGGAAAGTCTCTGCAAGAGATGATATTTAAGCAGAGACCTGAATGATTAGAAGGAGGCAGCCATGGGAAGAGCTGGGGAAAGAATGCTTCAGACATAGGGAGTATTAGGGCAAAGGCTGTTGTGTGTTGAGGAGCAAGGAGGAGGCCAAGGGGGCTGGGATGGAGTGACTAAGGGGGAGAGTGGTAAGAGACATCGGAGAAGTGATCAGGAGTCAGGTTATTAAAGGCTTTGGGGTGCTAGGGAGGAATTTGAATTCTGTTCTAAGAATGATAGGAAGCCATGGGAGGGTTTTAAGCAGAAGGACGTCAGATGGTGTAGTTAGGCCTCATCCTCTAAGCAAGACTACACCTCTGCCACCTCCCTAAGTACAGTTGTCCTAGAACTTGTTGGTCTTAACAATTCACAGGTAAAAGACCTTTCACATGATCTCTTGACCACATGGTCAGAACTTGGCAATCCCTCTTACCAGGAAGTACTTTCTTGTGATCCGCTTTGAGTTCCTTCCCCTCCCTTCCCAGTCAGCCTCTTCTGGATCTAGGAAATCTGTGGCATTGGGAAGACCACTGGAGTTTGAGCCCTGGATTCCAGACTCTGCCCTGCCACTGACTCTACCTGTGACCTTGAGCAAGTCAGGCAACCTCAATGGGCCTCAGCTTCCTCATTTGTAAAATGAGGTGAGAGTCTGGTCTTGCTTGGTTTAAGATCAGGTGATTAAAGGTGGGGTGATGCCAGACACATATGCCATAGTCCTAGGAGAGCTGGAAGAGTGTGTGATGGCGCAGGTTGGGGTGGACTTGACCAGGCTGGGGTCACTGACTTGGGCGATGAGAAATAGGAGTGGTTGGTTCATTGGGCAGAAGGCTTCTTGCAAACCCTCGCAACAACAGGGAACCTTGCTGCCTCCCAGAGCTCCTTGGGATGGCAGACTTGGAATTGTTTGGCTGGGGAAATCCCTTTGAGAGAGATGAGAAGGAGCTGGGGTCTGATCCGTGTCCAAGTCAGCCTTGGATATTAGAAACAGCACACGATCTGTTGTCAGAGAGAACCCGGATCCCCCACTTATTGGCCCTGGGCCCTCTGTGTCCTCAGTTTCCTCATCTGTGAAATGGGAAAACACATAACCCAAGATACCTCGACTGTGAGAATACTTTATGTACCACTAAAGAAGAAAACACACTGTCAATTAAATTATGACGTGATGCTTTCTTATCACTTAGAATTTCTATTTTATATTTTTTTGAAAGAGCTCTTTGAGATGTAGTTAGACATTTTTTAATCATATATCACTCATTTGCATAAATAAAAAGGAAAACAAAAATGAAATAAATTAGGTAAGAATTCCTAAAGCTTCTTCACACTCAGCGTCCAGCTCATCTAGATCATTTTTCCACTCAGAATCTTCACTGTCTATATTTTTCCACACAATATCATCTTCCATACCATTAAAAGCTTTGATCATGGTACATTTCTTAAAAGAGTGCTCTAGTATTTATCTCCGGGATTTTCCTCCAAGCCACTTACTCATATTCTCCAAATGTTGACCCCGGTGCTTTCTTGCTCTATCAGAAGGTATCAATGGAAGTTTTCCAGGAAACAACTTGGACTCATATCCCTTCCTCAAATGGTCCTTAAATGGTTTGTTGATGGAATACCAAGGGGTTCTGGTTGTCAGGTCACCAGAAATAATGAGCTAAACCAATTTGGTCATGACTGCCACCTGATCTGACCAACAGCGATTGTAAGATGCCATTGAGTTGAAGACACATCCTAAACCCAGAGATATCAGAATGTGAACAAAGATGTGTCACAGAATTAAAAAAAAATATTGTAATAATTGCTGCCTCTTGGGGTTTATGCAAGTACCCGATAAGTCTGTGACAGGCCTGACCACAGGCCCCAAAGTGCCTGGCTCAGCAGTGGCCACTCCCTGGCATTGCTCAATTATTCCCTGGCCCCCGTGGCCCAGGGCATCACCCTCGCAGGGCTAGCTCAGGTTTATGGCAACTATCGCTGCTCCTGCCAGACGTGATCTCAAAGCCATAAAGGCTTTTACAGTTTCACTCTCCTCCTGAGATAAGCCTGGGGAGCGCTTCCCAAGGCCAGGGAGCAATTTCAGAGCCCTAGGGGGAGGGGCTGGGTGTTGCCCAAGTTGGGAAATGGAACAAGTTTTATGACCCCAACTTCTCTAAAAATACCACATTCTCATATCCTCAGCTTGAACCTGCTGGTGAAGCTTCAGCACCTGGAGGGCAGGGATAGGCATTCATTCATTCACCCACTCATTCCTTCATTTGACAAACAGGGAATGGTGTGTAGGGAACACCAGCCTGGGTTTTCTCATCTCGCTACTATTATGCTCTGTATGGACCCGGGATAAGTCACTTCCCCACATCTGTAAACCAGGTACAGTTAATTAAATCCACCTCACGACATCACTGAGGTGACTATTAAGACAGCGAGTGTGCCAACACACTCAGCACATAGTGGGCCCTTGAACAAGCCTTGCTTGGATCTCTTTCTTGCACCAGCTGCATCAATCTTAGGTCCTTTTCCTCTCTGGACTCCTTTTCCTCTTTCCAGCCTCGCTGGTGGCATGGCCCAGAGTGAAGTCCTCACCTACATCTCTTCCCTATCTACCAGTTAAACCAGTTGTTGTTGGGTTGACTCCAACTCATGGCGACCCCATGTGTATCAGATACAGCTGTGCTCCATAGGGTTTTCTGTGGCTAATTTTTCAGAATTAGACTGCCAGGCCTTTCTTCCAAGCCACCTCTGGGTGGACTCCAACCTCCAACCTTTCAGTTAGCAGCTGAGCGCCTTAATTGTTTGCACCACTCAGGGACTCCTCCTTATCTATATTCCCTCTTTAAATGAGTTCAAACAACCCTTTGGTGTTTTGTTTTTTTTTTCATTTAAAAAAATTAAGGTATAATTTCCATATACTAAAATTCACGTTTTTTAGCATACAGTTCAGCAAGTTTTGACAAACACTTACAGTAATGTAACCATCACCACAATCGAAATACAGAACATTTCCATCACCCCAAAACTCCCCTCCCCCATGCCCTTTGAATTCAAACCCTACTAGCCACTGGCAACCATAGATCTGTTTTCTGTCCCTATAGTTTTGCCTTTTCCAGGATGTCGTATGGATGGAATCATATAATATGTAGCCTTTTGAGTCTGACTTCTTTCATCCCATGTTATTGCTTTTTCATAACCCCAGGGTGCCTAGACATGGGGCTTCGCCCATCAGCATTTGTCAAATAATGAACTCTCCACTGTCCACACTACTTCTGTGCCTGTTGTCTGTGACTGAGTCATCAACGTCCTTCTCAATGCCATCAGACAAACAGCGTTTGAATCTCAGCTATCAGGCAAGGACCTTGGGTAAGTCCCTTCCTCATTCTGAGCCTCAGTTTCCTCATTTGTAAAACAAAACAACAAGAATATCTGCCTCAGAGGGTTGCTGTGGGGATTAAATCATGTCCAGCAACGTTTGGCAAAGAGGAAGTGCTCAACAAATGTTGTCCTTGGCATCATGATTTGGCTTTTAGTTCCACCATCATCAAAAAGGTTCATGGAATCCTGTGATTCAGCTCTCCTAGATCACGTTTTGAAATTTACATATGACACACAAATTTGAGAAATGTAGACCAAAGGTGATCCGGGTTCTATAAAGGAGGAAGTAGGCAATCCCACCAATTTTGGGGTGACAGGTCATTCATGCTTCGTGGAACTTCCTTTGGATCTTCAAGGAGTCTATCACCCAGGGTCCTTTCAGCTTCTGGTCTCTACTCTGAGCAGTGAGGTTCCATTTGGAAGGATGGGATAAGAAGTTTCTAGTAGCATGGCGGGGGATACAACCTTTGTAGGGGGGCCAAGAGTAGGAGACGTTATCAGAATTCCCAGTTCTTAACCAGGCCACATAAGTTGGTAGAGAAAGCATGATCTCAAGTCCTGGCTCAACAGCTCACTAGCTATGTGACCTAGGATAAGTCCCTTCACCTCTCTGAACCTCAGTTTCATCATCTCTAAAATGGGGATAATGAGATTTGCTGTTTGTCACCAAAGCTGATGTTATTTTGCAACTGAAATACAAATCAAACTTGAGGCTCTGATCGCCCACGCTGAGATTTGAGATTAACTAGGACAAAGGGCTGATGAGGTGGAGG
Organism: Trichechus manatus latirostris; assembly: GCF_000243295.1. Classification (NCBI taxonomy): domain Eukaryota; kingdom Metazoa; phylum Chordata; class Mammalia; order Sirenia; family Trichechidae; genus Trichechus; species Trichechus manatus. The sequence goes on from NW_004443944.1 coordinate 19,617,794, forward strand.
AGCCAAGGCCAGAGGAATTTATGGCAGCCCAGGTTTATGGTTTTGATATGGATTTATTAAGCACACGCTAGGACTGGCATAACCTCCTCTGGCCCCCACCCCATGTCCATGCTAGCAGCAACATGAACAAAGCCTCCTTTGCAACATCATCGAAAACGTTTCCTGGGGCTGATGAGTTGAGGGAAGCAACAGGGGAAGATGAGAATGGCCGCAGGGTCAGGCAGGAAGCTAGTGGGTGCTCCTGAGGCTGGAGACCATTATGGTTAGCCTCTCACTTGTAAGGGACTGGGGAAAGAGTTCACATTCATTGAGTCCCGGTAGCTGCAGGGAACTGTGGTGGCACTTTGTGCACCTCATAAACATAGTGACTCTTACAGTTACTATTATGTCATTCAATTTAATTCTGACAATACCCCTTGAGGGAGGTATCATTCCCATTTTATAGTGACGCTTGAAGAGGTGGAGTGACCTACACAAGTTTACACTGATCACCAAGATGCCTGACTCCCAGACCAGAACCGTTGTCGCCTTCCCTTGGGAAGAGCCTAAAGGGCCATCCTGTTCTACCCTTACCTCTGAGTGTCATTGTATCTAGAATATTAATGGCAGTGTGTCCCACACTATGTGTCCCACAGTCCAGCCATCAGCAAACCCCCATGCACCCATCAATGAATGCCCTGGTGTGCTGGTGAATGTTTAGGGAAAAAGTCGTGATTTGTAGCATTTGCCACTGTTAGTGGTGTAAATGCTCCCACCACTGCTATTAACATGACATCACTGAACACAGAGTTGGGAAGAAAACTAACAATCTGCTCTCATGAGCCGTCTCCAGCACACCACCAGATGAATGTAAGCCTGTGGTCTCTGGTGGCCAAGGCACAACGCCACCCACGTAATTTAGCAGGGGGAAGGACCAAAGTGACTACAGACATGGCTGGGAATTCTTTTTTTAAGCAACACTTGCTTTTATGAAATCTCCCCTTACTAACTTGTTTGCTGTTGTTGGCAGGTGAGCATGGTTGACTCAGGTCCTTGGAGGTGATCCAGTACAGGGCTCCATCTTGGACTCTGATGGTAGATGACAGACCCTTGGGCCCTCTTGCCATTCTCCCAGATCCTACCATCACCGGCTCCCTCACTGCCCTCCTCTTCAGGAGGGAGGGTCATCTTTCACTCTCTCCGCAGTCAGAGTTCTTGGAGCCAAGACACCAGGGTTAGATTCCTGCCCCAGCCTCTCAAGGAAAACAACTTCCCCTGAGCCCCATTTTCCTCATCTCTGAAGTGAGGGCTAATAATAATGTCTAAGCTGCTTACCTCTTGAGGTGAAGATTAAAAAACAATAATGGATGTGAAAACATTCTGTTTTTACACTGTAAAGGATTATATGACTATTCTCATTCTTATTTCTAACACCTGAAAGGAAGAAAAGACACCGATCCAAGGAGTTAGAAAACATACGTGCCATTTATTTCTGTTTTATAAACTTTTTTTGTTAAAACACAAGAGTAAGAAACGTTTTTTGCTTCTTTTCCCCACTGGGCGGCAGTGATGGGGGCTGCAGGCGTCAGCATGGAACCTGATGACAGTCACACCCACAGGAAGATGCTGATAGGTCTGACGGGACCCTCCAGCTTGCTGTGAGTTTCATAATTAGTCCAATCAGGGTAGATCACAGAACAATTTGGCAAAAGCAGCTGGCTTGGTCATCACAAGAAACCAAGGCACGTCCATGTCTGATTCTTTCCTCTGTACGCTCCCAGGAGAGCTATGTAGATTCTGTAGCCCCTGAGAGCTGCCTGGAGAGGGGGGTGTGTCTCGGTGGAAGCATTGTGGGGCCCATGCTGGGCTCCCCCAACCTTTTTTTAGTCCACAAGGCAGAAAGGGGAGGTTTAGGGTACAGGACTGACCACCTGCCTCAGAAGGTTGCTAGCCCTAAAAGGACAGTTACCCCACTCCACCCCCATGGAAAGTTCTTATCTCAGCTTTGCTTCCATGACAGAGGCCTGAGCAACATTTGGGAGTGAAGGAAAAAAGAGTGGGAATGATGGCGATGAGCAGAATGATTCCAGCTTCCAGGCCTTGCCCCAGACCAGTCTAAGCCCCTCTGGCTGGGATTTCTGGAGAATTGGAGTGAGGGGTGGCTGAGGAAAACTGAGAGCCCTGAGCAGGAAACAGCCTCTCCTAGGACTGGGGACCTGATTTGGTGGAGCGGAGAAAGCCAATCTTGACAACACTGGGAGGTAAGGTGATTTCTCTTGGACACACTGCCCCCAATACTTCTCCATGCCTCTTTCTCAAAAAGGAATAATCACTAATGGTGGAATTTCTGGGCACTGGAGGTACTGACCCCATCCACTCAGAAGGTCTGCACTGGATGGGGGTAGGCAGCCAGTGGAACAGTTCACCCTTCTACCTAATTATGCCTCCAGCCCCAGGACACATTTCTTTTATTCCTACTGGCCAGTGGCTTATTCCAGAATTTCCCAAATCACTAAGAATCTGCATGGGTGGGGCACTGGCTACTCCTTCCTGGGGTTTAGTGTTTCCAGGCAGCACCTTGAGTGGTCTCACCAGGCCAGGTCTCGTACCTTTCTCATGCCCCCTATCTCCATAGTCCTGCCCCCATCACCATCTCCACCAACCGACCCCTGGGCTACCAGGCCAGATGGGTGCTTTTCCCAGGAAATAGAACCCTGCTCTCTCTCTCCCCAACTTGGAGAGTGAAGAGCGAAAGGGGGTCCAGGAGTCATGAATTCTCCTTAATGTTTATCAGCAAACAGGATTCTGGACCCTAAATGGATTTTGGTGCAGCCTCAGGCCAATTTTAGCCCTGGGCAGGGGTGGGCCTCCTGGGGGGAAGGAGGCTTTGGCTTCTGAGGATGGTGAAGGGAGCAGAAGTCTCTCAACTTGATCACAGTGAGGACAGAAGGGCCCTTTCAGAGAGGATGTTCAGCTACCATGGTTAAGAGCTTCCATTCTGATCCAGGCAGATGACCTGGGTTCAAGTCCTGACTCTGCCACTTAGTAGCTGTGTGAGTTCCAGAAAAATAACTTAACCTCTTAGAATTCAAGGTCATCTTCTGTAGTGATCTCTGGGTAATTGTGAGGATAAATGAGATGATGCATGTCAAGTGCCTTAAGATGGTGCCCGGAGATATTAAGGGTCTATTTCCTCCTTAATGACTCTCTGTGACCTGAGAGGGCTCACCATCACTTCCTTTCCATCCCCAAGCCACGCAGTAGCTCAGGTCTCATCACTCTCACCTGGGTTACATCAGGGCCCCCATCTGACCTCCCTGCTCCTTCCCAACCTGCCAATCTCTGTTGTTGTTTTTAGGTGCCGTTGAGTTGGCTCCAACTCATAGTGACCTTATCTATAACAGAACAAAAAGTTACCAGGTCCTGTGCCATCTTCATGATTGTTGGTATGTTTGAGTCCATTACTAACCTCTCTAGGACTGTTGCATTCATCTTCTGAGAACTAGCTCAGCTATTCATAGCCTAGGGAACCAAGTCTAAAGGCTTCAGTCTGGCATTCAAGGCCACCATGCTCTCCAGTAGGCCTTCTCTGCTCCAGACAGCCTGGTCTCTTCACCACCTTCCTCTGACACCATTCTTGTGACCTCCGGCGTTTGCCCAGGTGGTTTCCCCTCACGTGGAATGTCCTGTTTCACCTGCTCCACAGGCCCTAATCCTACCCTCCCTTCAAGGCCTTGCACACAGTCTGCCTCTTTCTGGATGATCTCTCTGACACTCCAGCCCTCCCTCCACATTCCTGTTGCAGTGGTCAACCTTGGATGGTTCTCTCTTTGTTGAAAGCCTATAGGGATCATGACTCCAAACACCCTCTCAAGTCCTTGAAGAAGGGAAGTGAGGTGGAATTAGAGGAGGAACCGTGTCTTCCTTCTCAACAGTCTCTTACGCTGTGCCTGGCCCCAGTGTTTAAAATGTTCCTGGAATGACTAGGGGAATTGTTTAGGAGTCTTCTTCAGCTTCTGAAGAGGTGGCTTCAGAAAAAATAGGATCCCTGGGTGGTGCAAACAGTTAATGCGCTCGGTGGCTAGCTGAAAGGTTGGAGGTTCAAGTCCACCCAGAGTGCCTTGAAAGAAAGGGCTGGTGACCTACTTCTGAAAAACCAGCCATTGAAAACTCTGTGGAGCATAGTTCTACTCTGACACACATGGGGTTGCATGAGTCAGAATCAACTTGATAGCTACTGGTTAAGGATGGTGACAGTGGACGGGAGGAACATTTGAGGTTGGGGTGGCAGAACTGGGAGATGAAAGGTGCCGCAATCCGACCCAGGCTCAAAGGGCTCTGTGTCTGGACACTATGGCCAGTACTAAGAGAGGCTGAGGGAGACAGGAGCTATGTTTAAGGAAGGTTCCATATTGTTTCCAGACAGCTGTCCTTTTATGGTGAAGAAATTGGGGGTGCATACGGATGAAGGTGAAGGCAGTGGCTTCAGCATGAGAGAAGCTGTTCAAGGCAGCTAAGGACTTTCCAGCCATGGTCTCCCCAAGTCAAAGCCCCATCATCCAGAGCAGAGGGTGAAGGGTGGCAATGGGATGAACACCTCGGCCCAAGTCCTCGGGCCCTTTGCCCTTTCCATTACTGCTCTGGGACTGGCCTTGTTGTCATGCCTTCTTTGGCTGTGATCAAGTGATCATCAGGCGCTCTTTGAGGGGGCTGGGGGGAGCTAGCAGAGCCCCCGACCCCCAGCGGCTTGCTAGATGACTTCTTGCTTGGTAATCGTTGGCTGGGGGATGGCAGAGGGGGGCTTGACAATTGTGGCAATGGCTCCTGGCAGGAGCTTGTAGGGCTCAGACCCTGAGCCACCTGGCGGTGAGGGCTGTGGAGTCTCAGGGGTGGCTGGAGGGACAAAGAGACAGGAGCTGCTCAGAATTCCAGATCTTTGGGGAAGCAAATTAAGAGCCTTAAGATAGTTCTTTTCCCTCTCTAGACTTAGTTTCTTCATCCGTAGAATGAGAGACTTAAAGTGATAACTCCTAAAATCTCCTACCACTTGAAACTTTTATGAGTCACAGGTCATAAAGATTAATTCCCTGAGGTATGGAAGGCTGTGGCTGGGACAGATTCTGTGGCCACAGCCTTTCATTCAAGCCTTACCAACCCCCATGCCCTCCACCATCTGAGATGGGGACTTGGCCTGCTTCTCCCAGGGCCCAACTTTCACTCTTCCCAAGGGCAATGCGACATGTGATAGGGATACTCTTTCTTTGGAGACGGAGCAACAATAAATGAGACTCAAGGGTCTGGCTAACTGTCTCCGAAAATACCATTTCTTTGATATTTAAGAGATTAGCAACAGAAACTAATTGGCCTTTCCCCATTAGAGAGTAACTTTGATCCAATTATACAACTTCACCTCAGTGGACAATGTTATCCCCAGGACAACATCATTCAATGGACAACTTTCTCAAAGAACAATCTCAATGAAATGAAATCTCATTTCAGTGGACCACCTCATCCCAATGATAATCTTACTCTTTGAAGAATTTTACCCAATAACAAACTCACTCTTCTGAGATTTTACCTAAGAGAACAGTCTAGCCCAGTGAATATCCTCACCCAATGAATAGTCTTACCCATTTGTCTCATGGATAGTCTTACCCAGTTGGGCAGCCTTACTTCAATGAACAATTTTACCTCGTGGACAATAGCTCCTAATGGAATTCTCATCCAGTGAACATCCTCATACAGCAGCAACCTCACCCAGTGGGTTGCCTCATCCCAAGGACAGATTTATTGAGTAGAGATTCAGTCACCTCAGTGGAGAACCTCAGTGAATAAACAGCCTTAACAAATGGGCAACCTCATCCCTCATTCCCTACCCTGGAGCACAGAGCATTGATGTATCCTGGTTCCCATCTTCTAGACCCAACCTTGTCCTGCCTCCTCTCTTAGGTCCCATCCTCACCCCTTGCTGTTTAGATCCCCAGATTGCCCACCTGCCTGCCCCCTGGGACGGGGCCACTCACACATCTGGCCATTGCTGAGATGAGCAGGCATCGTGTTGGCAACAATGACATTAGTGCCCATGTGTTCCTGCATCAGATGAGGGTGGAGGGGGTGGTGGGCATGGGGTGCATCATTGGAGGACCCTGCAGGTGAAGAGGGGGCTCAATTAGAATGGAGGATCTGGGACGAGAACCATAGACCTTGAGGCATCATCTTCCTCAGGTATGGGCAATCAACCTGCCCATCCGTCACTGACAGTGCCTACTGGGTACTTATTACTTATCCCAGTAAACTGGGGTCTACCATTCCTAACCATAGAGAAGGTCCAACAAACCAAGAGAGCAAAGTGATTTGAAAGGAACAAGGAGTATATAAGAAAGCTCTGAGATTATTTAAATATTATAATCAGTAGCGTATTGATTGCGTAGTACTATAATGGATTTAATCAGTGGCTCTCAAAGCTCCTTGGCATCCAAGGCCTTCAACCATTTGGTCCCAACTAACCTTTCAGCCTCGTCTCTCACACCTTTGCTCCAGCCAAATGGCCCTACTTATAGCATCTATGTGTTCCCTTTACTTTCGTATCTCTATGCTCTTGCTCATGCTGTTGCTTCCATTAGCGATTCCTTCCCTCCCCCACCCCCCACCCACAAGTCCAAATCTCAGCTCAGATATTTTCTCCTTTAGGAAACCTCTCCTGATTCTCCCCACTCCAGTTGGAAGTAAATCTCTCCTCCTGAATTCCTAAAGTAATTTATCTGTAACCTATTTTTGGGGACAAGCCACTTTCTCTGTCTATGGGCATTACTATTATAGGTGCATTATTCTTTTTTCCTTAAGGGTCTAGCAAAGTGTCTGGAATCCAGTAACTGCTCAAAAAATGTATCAGGGAGTAATAATATCATCCAGAATGTGATTTGGTAATAGGCCATGTCCACAAATAAGGCAATGATAGTAATGGAATTTTAGGGCTGGCAGAGGCCTCTAAAGTACACCTGTTTCAATAATAGCTGACAACTATTGAATACCTATCACGTGCCAGGCACTGTTGTACAGAGCTTTTTGTGTTTTAAATAATTTGATTCTCACAACAACCCTATAGGGTGGATACCATTACTATCCCATTTTACAGATGAGGTAACAGGGCACGGAGAGATTAATTTTCCTGCCCAAGTTTACCTGGTAACAGAGCACAAGCTCCTGATCCTAATCTCAGCGACAACTGGTTCATCATAACCCCATATTCAGAAGTTGAAGTGAGAATTAAATGAGTTATCATATGACAGCTATTCTCTACTGGTGGCAATTTTGCCCCCTCAGGGGATACTTGGTAATGTCTGGAGACATTTTTGTCCGTCACAATTGGGGATGGGGGTGGGGCAGGGAGATGCTACTAGTATCTAGTGGGTGGAGACCAGGGATGCTGCTAAACATCCTACAGTGTACATGAAAGTCCCCACAGCAACGAATTATCTAACCCCAAATGCCAATAGTCCATGGTTGAGAAACCCTGCCATATGTTAAAACACTTTGGAGCCTGTAAAATGCTGACACTTGTGCTGGTTCCACTGTGGCACCCACAGTTCCCTTTCCAACCACCAAGGTTGTTAGGTTACAGATGAGATTGTTGGGAACCTTCAGGAGGGACTTCCCTTATTGGGTTTCTGGGAGAACAGAAACCACCGTGCTGTACCACACCCACTCTTGAGACTGAAGCCACGGGTCATACCCTCTCCACTTCCCATTCACCCTTATTCAAATGGTCTCCAAACACAAATATGACAATGATAGTAATGGAATTATGGATAGTAATAATTGTGCCCAGATACTCAATGAGGCTTTGATGGGAATGGGGAAGCTGGTGGGGCTCAAAGAATGCCCAAATTCTGGACCAAGAAAGAGCCAAAGAGAGTGAGGTCTCATTCTGCCAACCCTGGCATTCCTATTCCATGGGGAGGACTTGGGCACCAAGTGGCAGCAAGATTACCCAGGTGCTCAGGCGACACACCTGGCACAATCCTTAACTCATCTCCATACCCACCCATTACCAAACTCTGTTGTTCATTCCTCTGTAAATCTCTGGTCCATCCACTTCTCTGCCAATAAAGGGATCAGATGTGACTTCCTCAGAGAGGCTCTGTCTCACCCCAATCCAATTATATTCTCATCAAATCCCATCTTCTTCCATCAGAACAGTTATAATCAATGTAATTATACATTCATTGTTCAGGTGATGATTTGTCTAATTTAAGTTCCAAGAGGGTAGGGTTTTTCTACATCCTGTTCACTGGTAAGCCCCCTATGTGCCTGGCACGCAACAAGTACTCAGTATACATTGAATGAAGGAAAACTAGAAGGTGAGGTCAAGGTGAAGATTTCTACCTCTGTATGACCATTTCCAAACATCTTCTCTTCCAGCTCCTTTGATGCTCATGTCATGTCATTTGACAGGACCATCTGAGAACTCTCCGTGGTAATCTCTACCTCCTACTCAGTCTCTAGCTCACTGTCTTCTTCATCCCTGCTTCTTCCATCTCTCTGGCTACTTCAAGATGCATATGTATAGACCCACCTGGCACCCTGCCCTCTCAGCTTGAATGTATCTTTTCCTGGGCTTCATCTCTGCCATCTATTCCCATGGCCACACCGTAGAGCAGTGGTTCTCAACTAGGGGTGATTTTGTCATTTCCTCCCCCCAGGGGGCATTTGGCAACATATGGAGACATTTTTGGTTGCCACAACTGGGGTATACTACTGGTATCTAGTGGGAGGAGGCCAGGGAGGCTGATAAACATCCCACAATGCACAGGACAGTCCCCACAACAAAGAATCATCCAGGCCCAAATGTCAACAGTGTTGAGGTTGAGAAATCCTGTCCTGTGCCATGTCGTCCCCAGTAACCGCATCACCTCTAAAATTTCAGGTTCAAGCATCTTTGCTTTGATTTTATCTCCTATCCTTCTAGCTCACTTAATCTAGTACCATCACTGAAGAAATTCTTCAAACCTGTTGAGACTGTCAAGTCACTGACCCGACTTTACACATCTATCACCCCATCTTCATTCCTCTTTTAATTCAGCCTAGATTCCATGGTCCACCATTATAATTCTTCCCTTGTAATCATCCTTAACGCCCTCATAGCTTCCTTTCATAGTAAAATAGACCCAAAGGATTGTCTACACTCACTATCTCCACTTCTGCACTTTCACAGTCACACACTCACACATTTTGGAACACTCTAAGTCTGGTTTCCATTCCCATAGTGCTCTGAATCTGCTCTTAACAAAATTACCAAGAGCCTCCATGTTGCCAAATCCAGTAGATCTCTCTCTCTCCAGCATTTAACAGTATTAAATGCCCCCTCCTCCTTAAAACGCGCTCTTCTCGTGGATTCTGAAATACCACACTTTCCTAGTTTTTCTCCTATCCCTCTGGTTAGTCTTCCTCAGTCTCCTTCAGTGGCGCTTCCTTTTCTCCTGCCTCCTGAACACTGGAAAACCATGGAGCTGCCTTTCACTCTGAACTTTGAGCTTTTGTTTGAACAACAGATTCATACACCCAACTACCTCCTTGATAACTCAACTTGGATATCTAATATAACTCAACTTGACAACTCAACTTGGATGTCATCCCAAGCTTAACTAAAGTCCATAATGGATCTCTTGGTCCACCCCCTCACACCACCACCACCATAGCTCAATCTTCCCCATCTCAGTAAATAACTCCACCGTCATTCCTGTCACTCTAGCAAAATTCTAGGTGTCATCCTTGATTCTTCCCCTTCCCCTCACTCCCCACATCCAATCAATCCACAAATCCTGTGGCTTCTCCCTCAAATACGTTATCAAACTTATTTAAGCTGCTCCATTTCCACAGTCATGCCTTAGTCCAAACCTCCATCGTCCTTCACCTGGTCAATGACAGTAACGTTCTAAAGATCTCCTGCCTCCACTCTTGCCTCCCTGAAATCCACTCTTTACCCAACAGTCAGAGTGATTTGTTCAAAACATTAGTCTAACTGTCACTTGCTTTACAATTGCTACAATAAGAATAAAAATCCAAATTTTTGACCACAGCCTACAAGCCTGTATGTTTATGATTTAGTTTTTGTCAAATTTCCATCGTTGTCTCATAACTCCTCCCATCTCACAGCCTTGTCCTTCTTTCTCAACATGCAAACCTTTCCTGCCTCAGAGCCTTTGCACTAGTTACTTCTCCTTGGAATGTTCTATATCCTTTCATCCATCATGTCTTAGAACAAAAGTCACCACTTCAGAAAGATCTCCCTTGGCCAATCTATCTAAAGAGGCCCCTTTTCAGTTACCCTCTCTCATATTACCTGCGCATTTCAAAATCCGTAGTTAGCTTGCTTATTATATACTTGTTACTGTCTATTCCCACCAGCCCTTATACACACACACACCACACATACACACAACCTCCAGGAGGGCAGAGATCTTGTTCTCTGCTCAATCTTCAGCACTCAGAACAGAAACTGGCAATGTTAGACCCTCAGTGCCTGAACAAATGGATCCTTGTCCCCATTTTCCAAATGAGGAAACTGAGGCTTAGACAGCTTAAGTGGCTTGCCTAAAGCTACCCAGTGAGGAGGCAATGGAGCTGGGAGGTGAGCCCAGGTCTGCATCAAGCTTGTCTTCTGCCCCTGTTGCCCACCTCTCAGCCCCTCCTGCGGCTGGCATGGACCTCCCAGAAGCATCTCCTGCAGCAGGTTGTCGATCTTGGCCATGCCAAAAAGCTTGATGAACTGGATCTGCTCAATCATCTGCCAGGTGATGCTCTGCAGCGTGGGCAGCAGCAGCAGCAGCTCACCAAAGCGGCCACGTGAGTCATACTGGCGGTCGTTGATGTAGTCCTCCAGGCTCACCTGTACCTGGGAACGAAGCCTCTTGATCTTGCCTGGATCGCTCAGCCCCTTGGCATCTGCAACCAGAAGAAGTGTACAAGGGAGGGCAATGGGGACCAGCTAGAGCATCTGGGGAGTCAGGACCAGACCTCCCCTGGGGAATGTCTCCCTGACTTGTGGGGCCCAAGGTCACATAGCAAGTCCTTGGCAGGCCTGGGATGAGGGTTCAGGGTCTTCAACCACCAGGGTACACTCGCACAAATTGTGGCTTCCTGGACTCAGACGGAAAAAGGTTTCTACCACATTTCCTATAATGCAGAACTGAGTGATAAGGGGTTGAACTGGAGAGACAGGATTCAGGAACACACTCAAGAGAGCGCCTAGCAATCTCCTCATTTTACACAGGGGAAAACTGAGGCATGGAGCAAGGAAAACACTTGCCCCGGCTCACACAGCCAGTTACTGGTAGATCCCGCAGCTAAGGTCCCACCTTCCGGACCTCAGCATACGCTGCTTCTGTTACATTGGAATAGTCTTTCCTTCTCTGCCCCCTCACCTGGCTCCTGCCTCCCATCACCTTGGGATCTCAGCTTAGAGTTGAGATCCTCCAGGAAGCCTGCTCTTCTCCACTCTCCCAAGTCTGTGTTATGAGCGTCCTCTAAGACCCTACAGTGCTGTGGTTCTTGCCATCACTAGTGACCATACAGGATGTAAGTGTCTCTTCCACCAGACTGAGCGCAGCAGGGCAGGGATAACACCATGAGTAGTCAATGTTTGTTTAATAGGTGAGTGGATGAAGGAATGTGTAGATAAGTGAAAGGATGGAAGAATGAAAAATTCAATGAATAAATTCTAGAAGGGGACTCAGTAGTCATCCAATGCTTTGCCTCAACCTTCATGAAGGCAATGCTTTTATTCCCCCTTTAATAAACAAAGTACCTGGTAGAAAGAGAATTTCACCCACACTTTCAGCCCAAGGCTCTCTCCACTGAACAGTGTTTGTGCATTTTTCATCAGCTACCAACATTTATGAGCACCTACTACGTGCCAAAGGAGCCGTGGTGGCACAGTGGTTAAGTGCTTGGCTGCTACCTGAAAGGTCAGCATTTTGAACCTACCAGCCTCTCCGCAGGAGAAAGATGTGGCAGCCTGCTTCCGTAAAGATTATAGCCTTGGAAACACTATGAGGCAGTTCTACTCGGTTCTATAGGGTCCCTATGAGTCAGAATTGACTGGATGGCAATGGGTGGGTTTACTACATGCCAGACCCTGAACTAGGCCCCCTGCACCTCCGACCTAGGTTGCTGACTCTGACTCAGGATTGGTAACCCTGCCCAGTCTACCCAGCAATTACCATCTGCCCAGCCCTGGGCAAAGCACTGCAGTGGACACAGCCTGGGTCACACTCTCAATGGACCAACCAAACCAAACCTGTTGCCGTTAAGTCAATTATGACTCACAGCGATGCTACAGGACAGAGGAGAACTGCCTCTTAGGGTTTTCAAAGAGCGGCTGGTGGATTCAAACCACCGACCTTTTGGTTAGCAGCTGAGCTCTTAACCACTGTGCCACCACGGTTCCGCTCTCAATGGAACTAGGCTAGAAATCTCACTGTCCAGGAGTTAGGGAATAGCATGTGGTGGTAAGAACATGGGCTTGAGAGCTAAATAGTCTGAGATTCAAATGCAAGCTGTACTACTTCCTGGTTATGTTATCTTGGGCAAGCTAATCAACCTTCCTATGCTTCAGTTTCCTTATCTGCAAAATGGGTATAATGATAGTACATATCTCACAGGTACTATGTTATAAGTAGTAAGAGATAATCCACATAAAGTGTCTAGAATGGTGTCTTAATGAGCACTCAATAAATGATGGTCATCTTCCCCTTAAGAGTCCCTGGGTGGTGCAAATGGTGAACGTGCTCAGCTGCTAAATGAAAGAGTGGAGTTTCAAGTCCATCCAGAGGCACCTCAGAAGGAAGACCTGGAAATCTACTTCTGAAAAATGTCATTGAAAACCCTATGGAGCATAGTCCTACTCTGACAGACACAGGGTCACCATGAGTTGGCGTCGACTCAAGGGTAACTAGTTTTATCTTCCCCTTCATTACTATCATCACTAGAGGTGATCTCCCGGCAGACAGGGCCTGAGCATACAGGGCAGTGCCTGGCACACAGTAGGTTCTTTCTAACATGAATGAAGGAAAGGAAGCAAGCAAGCTTACTGGGCTGAGGCACCTTGACACTGGGAAATGAAATCAGGCTTTGCACAAAGACGTAAGCATATAACTGCATTCTCAAAAATGCAGATGACCAAAGTCTGTGGATGGAACAGGTGGAGAGAGCCGAGAGCTGAAGGAAAGGGTAGGGATGTAACATCTTCATCCTGCTAAGTGAGGAGTCGGGAGACACTGTCTACAGTGGATAGGACAGGAAACGAAGGCCTAAGTGCATAACTTAAAGTTACAAAGGTAATCAACAGAGATGCTAAATAGCAATAAAAAATATATTGGGAGGATGGGGGAGAAAAGATGGGAATGGTGAGAGAGTGAAATCCTCAACTAACATAGGGGGAAAATACAGTCTAAAATGGGAAAAAAGAAGGCTTAGCATTTTGCTTAGAGCTGAAGTGGTAACTACCGGGAAAACAGTTAAAAGTATTAGAAGTGGTTTCCCCTGGGGAAGAGGCTTCCAGCTGGAAAAGTGGCACGGGGGGGGGGGGACTATTTGCATTTTTAAGTATGTGTAGATATTATTTTGATAAATTTTTTTGAAGAAGAAAAGATGAAAGGAAGGGGTGGGGGGAGGAAAATAGCACAGAGGGAGAAAAGGAAAGGGGGCGGGAGGGAAGGAAGGAAAGAATAAAACCAGGCCTTTGGAGTGTGTGTAAACGGTCAAGTCATTCCGTCCCTTTGAGCCTCAATTTTCCTCATCTGTTAAATGGGGGTAATGAAAACAATCTCTCTCAGTGGTCGTAATGATGAAACGAGGTTGTGAACTCGGTGTTCGTAACCCAGTAAGAGAAGCCTGGCAGAGGGTTTGGCCACCAGTGGGAGGTGTGGACTGTACCTGGGTCGAAGAAGATGATGGCTTTGAGGCAGGCGTACTCATTGTCATCGATCTGCAGCTCCTGGAAGGGCAGCACCAGCTCGTCCAGGATGCGCATGGACACGCGGCTCATCTCCGCCAGCTCCGGGCAGTGCCGGGGGATGATATAGTCATTGCCTGGGCGGGTTGGGAGGGAGGGGGGATGGGATAGTCACCCTGGGGTTTACCACTTGCCCCTATTTTGAGCCTAGGTGGGCCTTTGCAGTTGGCAATTAGCCAGCACCACAGGAAGAGGGTTCCACAGGAACTTTCATGCCCATTTTACAGATGAGGAAGCTAAAGCCCGATTAAGGGGCTGAGATGCCTGAAGTCAATCGGCTGGGGCTGGAGCCTGCTTTCAAGACCCCTTTCGCATTACCCAATCTCCATTCCCCAACACAACTCACAAGACCAAGGGCCACTTGGGAGGAGACATGAAAGCAAAAAGATTAAGGGCTCAGGTTCTGGAGCTGGACTGCCCAGGATGAAGCCTGGCTTTTCCACTTACAGCCGGGCGTCTCTGGATAAATTACTTAACCTCTCTGTGCCTCAGTTTTCTCATCTGTAAAATGCAGATAAATAATAGCACTTACCTTACAGGGTTATGGTATTAAATGAGTTAATGTTTGTAAAGTCCTTAGAATGGGACCCGGCACATAGTGTGCCTTACATAAGCATTTACAATAGTAAATAAACATGCCGTGAGGCACAGGTGACATGGGCCAGGAGTTTGTGTTGCTCAAACGCCTCTTGCTCCTACTCTAGAAAGCACATCAGAATGCACAGGTAATTCAGGGATAACCCTGACTGTGCTCTAACTTTAATGCTGTTAGTGTTGTTAGGTGCTGATGAGCCGATTTTTGGCTCCATGTGACAGAGTAGAACTGCCCCATAGGGTTTTATTGGCTGTAATCTTTACAGGAGCAGATTGCCAGGTCTTTCTCCCATGGAGCCTCTGGGTGGGTTCGAACCACCAACCTTTTGGTAAGCAGCACAGTACTTCTTAACTGTTGTGCCTCCAGGCCTTCTTAACTTTAATGCTGGGAAACTTTAATTCCTTGCGTCTTAGCGGGGTATCCAGTTGAGAAGTGAGTCCTGGAGTCCTCCATTCGCAAGCCTGAGGACAGGGCTGTTCCTGATCTGCCTCCCCAGCCCCTGCCTGCCACCCTGGAAATCGCCCCTGCCTGGGCGTCTGCCTCGCTGCCTGTGCCCTCTCAGAGCCCTGGCGGGGGCAGGCAGACTCCTCACCTAGGAGCAGCACGTCCTTGAACACCATAGATCTCTTGGTGGCTCCGAGTAGCAGGTGCTCGCCAGCATGGGCTCTGAGCAGGGCCACCTGGAAGAGAGAAGGGATAGCATCTGGCGTCTGCACCCCTGGGAAGGCACTCCTGGCAGCTCAGCACCCTGGTATGTCAGCTAAATGCTCTCCTCTGCCTGTTCCTGCCCAAACTCTAAAGTGGGTGTCACAGCACTGCTGCTTTCTCTCCTAACTGATAACCAGGGACCTGCGGAAGATCCAGCAAAGCCCCAGAAGAAACCCGGGAGGGGCAAGGACAGGTAGCTCAGAGCCAGACCTCGTGCTGACCCCGCCCTTGTCGTGCAGTGTCCTTGGGCAGCTGCTGCTCCTCTCCCAACCACCGTATCTGCGTTCCTGGTGAAACTGGACGCAACCTTCCTTTGAGCAGAGGCTCAAAGGCTTTCATCAGGTTCTCAGAAGGGTCCATGACCCCCCGAAGTTCTAAAACTGTGGGTCCTGCACTCCTACCAATGCACCAACTACAGAGAACTAGGAAGGGTTCATTATAAAAACAGATTCTTAGTCCCTACTACCAGAGATTCTGAGTCTATATGCATAAGGTGGGGCCTGGGAATCTGCTTGAACAAGCTTGCCAGTTGATTCTACTGTGCACTTGTGTTTGGGAAATCATAGCTCCAGGGCATCTGCTGCACGATATTGTAGGATTCTAAGATTCAGAGAGAGTTACGAGAATTTGGATGTGGATATTGGTTCTCAGGGATGGCCCTTTCCAAGGCAAAGGTGCGAACACTGGTTCTTGGCAGGGGTCAGTTTGATAGACCCCTTCCCTGCAGGGAGGACAAGGCAGCCTGTGAAGACTGAACTCCAAGATGGGGTCCCAGCCAGTTCACAGGACATCACCTGCCCTTTCAGAACCCTTTGCTTTAGTGTTTGCATGAAGACCAAAGGATGGGCTGGTCAACAGTAGTAGCAGGCTGGTAGCCTCAAAGATCTTATCTGCAAGCTAGGTTAAGGAATTCAGAGTTTTTTTAGCAGGCCAAAATAGAAGGTAAAATGCTTTTGTTCATTAATTTATTTAATTGTTCATTCTTTCAGTCATCAAACGTTAAGTGTCTACTAAGTGTCGCATTCAGGGACACAAAGGTAAATAAGAGAGACAAAGTCACAAGGTATGTAGCTTGACAGAGCTTACATTCTAATGGGGAGGGGTGCAACAGACAATAACGTAGAAAACAAATAAATAAATAAGACAGAGGGTTATAGAGCTACAAAGGCAGGCAGAAAAGGAGAGGAGGGGAGGTAGGAAGGGAGGCAAAGAGAGAGAGGGAGGGAGGAAGGAAAGAAGGAAGGCAGGAAGGGAGGGAGGGAGAGAGGGAGGGAGGAAGGAGAGAAAGGAGAAAGGGATGAAAGAGGGAGGGAGGGAGGTGAGGGTGGTGTGATAGAGAACACTGGGGCGAGAGGGGTTACATTAGATGCCAAGGTCAGAGAAGGCCTCTCTAAGGCTTGAATGATACCTGGCACATAGTAAG
This sequence comes from Trichechus manatus latirostris, assembly GCF_000243295.1. Lineage (NCBI taxonomy): Eukaryota > Metazoa > Chordata > Mammalia > Sirenia > Trichechidae > Trichechus > Trichechus manatus. The sequence goes on from NW_004443944.1 coordinate 19,634,513, forward strand.
CCTTCAATAAATGTTTGTTATAAAAGAATGAATGAATGGGTGAGTGTATGGATGAATGAACAAACTTCTTGACTTTCTCCCCATATCTGGCCCCTCCTGGGCGGCCGTCTGTCCTTACCTCTTTTATTCCCCCATAGTTAAAACCTTGTGAGGATGACAGAAAAAGAAGAGAATTGAGAAACACTTTCCATGACCAGGACAAAGGGAGGCAAAGGATGTTTGCTGAGCATCACCAGGTGCCAGACTCTGGGCTAGGGGTTTACCCCCAGAGGCTCTCGAGGCAGAAGGCCTGCACTAGAATCCCAGCTCGGTGGTTAGCTTGCTCTGTGACTGTGGGCAAATCTCTTTCCCTTCAAAGCCTCAGTCCCCTTGTCCAACTGTACCCAAACTTCTAGCTTTCTATGGATTGATGTCCAAAACAAACCAACAAGCGAACAAACTTAGAGCTGGTTCCTGGGGCACCATTGACAGACTTGGGGTGTCCTTTAGAGGACAACGACTCCTAGTCTCCAGGTGTTTCCTGCCCATCCTGGGCAAGGTGGGCTCCTTTTGGTCCAAGAGTGGAGATCCAGGAACCTCCTGGTTCCAGGTTCAGCCCCCTGACGTGGTGGCTGTTCTGGAGGTGGGCAGGCAGGTCGGGGGGTTTAATGATTGTCCCACGTTACTGGCTACCCATCACTGCTCTCTGAGAATGCTCTGAGCCTCAGCCAGGGAGGTTTGGGTGGGAAATCGAGGTTAACAATTGTTCAGCTTAGGGGTGTCTTGTTGCCCTGCTAAGCCCCTGGGAAGGAACAGAAGGGATTAAACATTAATGTAGACTCTCCAGCAGAGGGGACCGGGGCCAGAGCAGGAGTAGCAGGGGAGAGGGCAGGGGCAGCTTGGCCAAAATCCCTGCCCTGCCATCTCTCCTAAAGGGGGAAGAATCTGTGCAAGGGTGCCTAGGGCCCAGCCCTTGAGAGGCCAGGACCAGCCAACCAGCGTTTGCATGGTTGGGAGGATTGAGTACATTGCTATTTGAAAAGCACAAAGTCATGTAAGGGAGCATCTACACAGGGCCTGGCCGTCGCTGGCCGTTCTAAATGTTACTGTCTTTCTTGCATTCCACCAAGATGGTCTAGCTCACATTTTATTTCCCAAAGTGTGCCCCAGAGTGGGATATTGCTAGGTGTTCTGGCAGAGTCTGGGGGCCAAAGGAGTTTGGGAAGCCCTGGGTTCCCCAAAGTTCAACAGCTGCCTTGACAGTAGGACTTCTCGGAAACTTTAATATGCTGCTATGCATTGTAAATCTCTTGTGCAAATATGCAAAATATATAAGCTAACACACCAGGAGCTGGTTTCTGGGCTGTCTGTTCATTGGTGCCCCTGAGTTGCCTTCAGAGCCAGGAAGGTGGTCCAGGCCAGCTCCCCTTTTCCAGATAGAGAGAATGTCTGCAGAGGCCTAGTGGTTGCTCTGTGCAGGAGCTATAACATCCAGGATCTCAGAAACGCATCTGTTTCCAGACTGCCCCAGTCCAGCACCCTTTTTTCCCTGGAACATTTTGGTATTCCAAAGAATGCACTTTGAGAAATAAAATGTGAGCTAAACCATCTCGGTGGAATGCAAGAAAGACAGTAACGTTTAGGACGGCCAGCGACGGCCAGGCCCTGTGTAGATGCTCCCTTACATGACTTTGTGCTTTTCAAATAGCAATGTACTCAATCCTCCCAACAACCCTCTGCAGTGGATATTACCATTCTCACTTTACAGATGAGAAAACTGAGGTGCAGGAGAGGAAGTAATTTGTCCCAGACCACACAGTCTTAGAGCCAGGGCTCAAGCTCAAATCTCCTGACCCCTGGTCTCAGGACAGCTGCAATGGTGCAGTAGTTAGGAGGCTGGACTTTAGTGCAAGCCTGCGTGGGTTCTAATCCCAGCTCTGCAGGATACTAGCTGTGCAGCCTTGAGCAAGTTACTTAACCTCTCTGTGTCCCAGTTTCCTCACCTATAAGATGGGGATAATAATAGCACCAATCTCCTAGGGTCATTCGAGGGAGTGAATGAGTTAATGTTTGTGAAATGATTAAAACAGTTCTAGGCACACGTGAGCACTGTGCATGTTGTGATAAATAAAATTAAACCAGCCCCCATGGCTATACCCAAGGTGGTCCAGCAGGACCCTGTGCCCCCCACTGCCCGCTGCCCCTGTCTCCCCTACCTGGTCGTCCAGGGGGAGCTCGCAGAAAGCTGGGATGTACTTGGCCCACTCGACGAGCACCAGCAGTTGCTCCTTCATGGACTCACACACGTCTGAGATGCTGGCAATCTTCTTGGCACGGATGTCACCGTTGATCCCGGAGACAGGGGAAGTGATCTGGGGAAGACAAAGGAAAACGCTGAGGATGGCCGAGTTCTCCCTATGCTCTCTGTCCCTTGCACAGCACCCCCCTCTACCTCTGGAAAAGGGGGTGCTGGACTGTGGGCGCCCTCCCAGCTCTGAAGGAAGCTCAGGGACTGAGCAGGCAGAAGACGACACGCTGAGGAGGCAGATGTAAGGGACGAGGGCTCCCTCTGGGCCTTCCCCTGCTGCCTGCCCCTGCAGCCCCCCCTTCTAGCTCCCTGGAACTCCAAGGAACCCCTTGGCCCCAGGGGAGAAGCAGGGCAAACATCATCCTCATCTGATAGATGAAGAAATTATGGCCTAGAGAGGGGCTGTGACCTGCTCAAGGTCACACAGTGAGGGGTGGCTGAGCCTGTTTGCCACCTCTGTCCATTACTCAGTCCTCTCAGGGCTAAGCTGATTTCAGGCCCTCAGTGAGAGCAAAGACTCTGCTTGGTCTGCAAATGCAGGCAGAACAATGAACTATAAAGTGCCCCATGGCACCAAACCTGCATTCAAGTTCTGCCTTTGCTGCAAAACAGGCTGTGAGGCACTGGTAGCGCCCCGTTTCTGGACTCAGTTTCCCTTCTAGATATCTGAGGAACTTTTGACCTGTTGCTCCAGGGCCTGGCTGGGGGAACAGGGGTGGAGGTGGGTGAGACTCCTCTTTGGTATGGGGGTTCCCTGGGCAGGTGAGGGGTCCCTGGGTGGGTGGGAGTTCACCCCAGTACCTGCTGAGACAAGACTTCGGCCTGCAGGAGCGCAGTGATGGAGGGCAGGCTGCTGTCCTCATAGCTTGACCTCCGAGTGCTGATCCGGTCCCGCTCATTCTGGACGGCTGTGAGGGGGCAGAGAGTGCAGTGAGGAGGGGGGCCAGGGGGCCAGGGGTCCCGTGACCCACGAAGAGTGGGTGAGGTACAAGGGGAGAGAGCGCAACCCAGAGAGATAACTGCAAGCCTGTCTTGGAGCAAAGGAAACACATTTGGGAGTGCCGGGGGACAGAGTCCAGAGGGAAGAGCTCAGATCAGCACGTGGGAATGAGGGAAGATGACTTCCAGCTCAGCTTGTTGAAGAAGTTTCCAGACACCAGCAGCCTGCTTCCCCTCTCCGCACCCCCCTACCCCACACACAATGGGGCAGCCGCTGGAGTGATCAACCCATTGTGGGAGGCATGCGAGACAGTGATGGCTTGGCAGAGGGCTTCAGGTGAGTCTTGAGCATTGAAGAGAGAATCTGACTAGATTATAGGATTCCAAGCTCTGTTTTAGAAAAGGGTCCCTTTCTTTCCAGATGAAAGTGTGTAAAACAAGCAAAATGAATTACTCTGGGTGACACCAAGATGGCTTGGCGCGCTGGGACAGAAGCCCTGGACAAGGAGATCAGGAGGTCCCCACCTGCTCCAAAGGTCCCATCCACCAGCAGGAGCTGCCTGTGTTCTAATCTAACTTCCTCAGAGACAGCAATGCAAAGCTATTCCCCTCTGGCCCACCGCTGGGCTCTCTCCCAGGAACTCAGGGATCCAGGCCTCTGTCCACCAGGGCCACTCACCCCACTGCCCACCTCCATTCAGGCCAGTCTTGGCCTAAGATGTCAGATGGGCCTTCCGCTGCCGAGACCCCGTCCTTTGCAATCCCAGAGGCCTCACTGTGCAACAAAGCTTTGCTGAAACTAGAAAGAGGGAGGCAGCAGCAGGAGACCTGGGTTCCTGTCCAGAATTCACTCTCTGTGTGCTCGTGGGAACCACATCCTCTTGCTGGGCCTCAGTTTCCCCGTCTCTAACACTCCTGCTTCCCTCCCAAACCTGGTTCTCTGTGGTCTTTCCTATCGCAGGAACTGGCAAGTTTATTCCGACCAAAAACCTGGGCGTCTTCCTGGACTCCTTTTTCGCTCACACCGCACATGGGATCCACCAGCAAATGCTGTCAGTAACCCCAACAAAACAGATCAATTGCTGACACCTCCTCTGCTCCCACCCTAAGTGGGGCCCTGGGGCCTCTCCCCAGAATTAAGGCAGGCCCTCCTCACTGGTTTCCTTGCTTCTGGCCTCAGAAACAGAAAAGCCAAACCAAATCAGTTGCCATTTGATTCTAACTCATGGCGACCCCATGTGTGTCAGAGCAGAACTGTACTCCATATTGTTTTCAGTGGCTGATTTTTTGAAAGTAGATTGCCAGGTCTTTCTTCCAAGGCACCTCTGGATGGACACAAATCTCCAGCTTTTCAGTTAGTAGTTGAGTGCTTTAACTGTTTGCACCACCTAGGGACTCCCAGAAGACGGAAGGATCGTGTTAAAACATAACTCAGGTGGTGTCCCTTACATAGAGTAAAATCACAGCTCCTCATTACAGCACCAGGCCCCCGAGATCCTGCCCCACTTCGTCTCCCATCTCACCTCTTACATCCTCCCCTCATTCCCTCTGCTCTAGCCACACCAGCCGCCTTGCTCTTCCTCCAAGGAACCCTGGTGATGCAACGGTTAAGTCCTCAGCTGCTAACTGAAAATTTGGCAGTTTGAACCCACCCAGCGGCTCCATGGGAGAAAGACCCGTCAATCTGCTTCCATTAAGATTACAGCCTAGGAAACCCTATGGGGAAGTTCTGCTCTGTCACATGGGGTCGCTATGAGTCGAAAATTGATTCAATGGCACCTGACAACAATCTTCCTCCAATACCTCAGGCACACTCCCCCTCAGGGCCTTTGCACTGCCCGGAATTCTTTCCCGTATGAGTTAGCATCTCCACTTCACTCATGGCTCTGACCAAACGTCACCTTCTCCAAGATACCCTGTCTAATATGGCATTTCCTCCCTCACACTCTGCCACCTTACCCTTCTTTATTTTTCTCCTTGCACTTAATGTAGAATTATTTGTTCACTTGTTTACTGCCTGGCTCTATATAAGGGAAAGCTTCAGAAAGTAGGAACCACATCCCTCTTGTTCACAGCTGTAGCCCCAGAGTCCAGAACAGTGCCTGGCACATAGTAGGTGCTCAGTAAATATTTGTTGAGTGAATGAAAGAAGGAGTTGGATGAGAAAACCAAACCCACTGCCGTCAAGTCGATTCTGACCCACAGCTGGATGAGACACACTGTAATTCTTAAAAGCACCCTATTTCTCAAGGGGACACTGACTTTTCAACTCTTCAACTTTTCCCCTGATTTCACACACAGCTGCTGGGAAGAAATCAGATGAAGTCAAATACCCCAAACTGAGCCCAGGAGTCAGTATAGAGAGCCCCTCCCCGCCCCCAAACACACACTTAATAGAGGTAAGAAGACGCCTCTTCCTGAGGCCTCACTGGCCACCCCTGCCCTGCCACCCTGGAAGTGCCAGCTCACAGCACAGTTCCTCCACCCCGGTTGGCGCTCGGCCCCGCCTGCCAACACCCTCCCTTGGCTGCTGGGCCTGCCAGGTGCCCGCACCCACCGGGGCGCCAGTGGCAGAGGCGGGCAGAATAAAAGGGCTAGTGTCAGCAGCTGTGGAGAAGGCTCCTCAAGGTTAGGCGGGCGTTATCGCGCCCGGCGCGAGCTCAGTCACGGAATGATGTTTTCCAAATGTTTGCTCAGTATTAGCAGGGTCGCGGACCTAATGTAACTTCTATTGAATATTAACCGATGGGGCAGAGGCACAGAGGAGGATGAGCCTGTCTTCCCAGAGAACCCCTGGGTAGGGGCCTGGAGGGGGGCAGGGCCCGGGGTCCGAGGAAGGTCCCTGTCAGACAGCCCCTGGTCCATTACCAACTGCACTTCCCACACCTGCCGCACCCTAGACCCCTGGCCCTGCCTCCTGGGCTGGGTTTCAGATGCCAGGAACTGAGCACGTTCCCTGGGCCTGATGGCTAAGGCCCAGGCAGGTGTCCATCTTCCTGGTCTCTGGTTGTAGAAAAAAAATCTCAGCCTGCAGTTGGGCCCACTGAACGCAGGTTTCTGCCCAGAGTCTTTGTCACTCCAGGGAACCTGCTTCCAGCCACCGTGGAATGGTCTTCAGGCCGATATTTACAGGCCCGTGAGAGGTGGAGCCCTTTCCTGTGGTTCAGAGGAAGTTTCAGGAATCTAGACCAGAGACGATGCCTTCCAAGCTGATCACTCCCAGTTTCAATCCAGGGAGCTTGGTGTCTGCTCAGCTTTGGGGTACCTGAGTTCTAGTCCTGACCCATCACATCACCTCTCTGGTCTCAGTTTCCCTATCTGTAAAGTGGGGAGGAAATAGATTTGATGGCTTCTTATAGACCTGGCTGGTTTATAATCCTATGTTTCCAGCTCATACTTTCTTGTCCTCAAGGACTACTTCTGGGTTTCAGTCCCCAAACCCTGCTAAAGCTATCTAGGAGAGAAATAAAAACTTGTCCCAATTCTCCTGATCAATTCTCCTGATCAGTGAAACTTCCACTGAGAATTTCCCATGGCTTTGGGAACTTTTCATCAGGCCAAGGAGGGGTGGTTGAGGCTGCAAGATTTAGGTAAAACCTGTTGCCTTTAAGTTGATTCTGACTCATGGTGACCCCATGTATGTCAGAGAAGAACTCTGCTCCATAGGGTTTTCAATGGATGATTTTTCAGAAGTAGATCATCAGGCCTTTCTTTCAACATGCCTATGGAGGGACTTGAACACCTAACCTTTTGGTTAGCAGCTGAGCGCGTTAACCATTTGCACCACCCAGAGGCTCCATAAGACTTAAGTACAACTAGCAATATCCTACTTCCCCGAGCTTGACTATGGTGGCAATTGAATACTTTGCAACCCTGGCCCATTCTCAAAGCAACCACGTGATTACTTGTGTCATGATCTTCGGGTTGACCCAGGCATGTAAATAAGTACCAGTGTTTACTAGCCCATACTCACTTGCTGTTAGCCAACTTTCCTATCCTCCTGGTATGATGTCACTTCCCCTGGGCCAAGAAGCAAATGGCTATTTTCAAGGCCAAGCTAAGGCTGAATGGGCTGGGGTTCCAACTCCTTCCAGGAGACTGGACGTGGAATCTGCTGGCTCAGCGACAGCTCAGCAAGAGGGCCAGGGAACAAGCATACATGTCCTGGTGGGTAGTGTTACCTGTACAGGTGTGTCACTGAAGGTGTGGTTAGACCCACAGAGCTGGACCCATGAATCTAATCCTCTTGTCTTATAGATGGGAAAATTGGAGCCCAGAAGGGGCAGAAACTTCCCTGATGTTACACACGTGGAAATGACTCTATGTTTAACAAGGGATATATATACAGACTGACCACCTACAGGACCAGCCCATATCCAGCCTAGGTAGGGAGCCATCTGCTCAGGTTGGCTGCCAATCCCTCTCCTCATCTGCCTGTCTCAAAGCCTGAAATTTCAACATGAAAGACTCATTCTTTTGAACACAAACCCTCTGAATAACACCTCTGGACAATCACAGAATTCTAAAGTCTTAGACTATTGGAATAATAGAATCACTGATGGTAAATCATAGAATGTTAGGCCCTTAGACTACAGTTCTCCACCTATTTCTTGTCTCCAGCTGTTCATACGTGCATCACATTCCCATTCGTAACATTTCTCATTCCACAAAGTGCTTCTCAACTTGTGAGAGGGGGCGAGAGAAGCTCAACCCCATTGAAAACTGAGCAGGGGAGAGGAAAGGGTATTGGTAGTTTGAAAAAGTCCCTCTCCCACTTTGCGAATCACTGAGGTCTGGGTGTTAGAATTGTGGTATTTGGAGCAGGAGAGGGCCTTGGAGACCATCCACTCCTTCATTGGGGCCAGCAGGCCCAGATCTTCCAACAGGGCTTGTGCACTCAGACTAAAGCCCTGTAGAGATGGGACACAGAAGGGATTTCTGAGGACGGAGGCAGAGAAAATGGGCTCAGAGGCAGAGAAAATGGGCCCAGAGGCAGACAGGGGAGGCGGAAGCTGCCAAAGCCAGGCATCCCCTCCTCAGTCATCCTGGGGCAGTCTGTGTCCCAGGTTCCTGCTCCTGGGGTGTAGTGGTCCCAGGTTCCTGCACCTGGGGCAAGCTAGGTCCCAGGTTCCTGCTCCTGGGGTATAGTGGTCCCAGGTTCCTGCTCCTGGGGTGTGGTGGTCCCAGGTTCCTGCTCCTGGGGTATAGTGGTCCCAGGTTTCTGCTCCTGGGGTGTGGGGTCCCAGGTTCCTGCTCCTGGGGTGTGGTGGTCCCAGGTTCCTGCTCCTGGGGTGTGGTGGGATGTGTGTGTTTGTACAGGACTAGACTCAGGGTTTGGCTCGGGTGGCATAGCTGTCGGCTGGAGTGAAGGTCTGGGGCTAGTCCCAGAGCTCGGAGCGGTGAGTTTGGGGGAGAAGGAAACAAAGAGATTAGAAAACGATCTCCAACTACTTTGAGAAACAGTTAAAAGATGTTTGTCTCGTGAGCTTCATTGAAAACAATTTTAAATATTTATGGGGTCCGGAGGGCACGAGTAGGTAGAGTTGAAGTGTTTTTCAAACAGCACTGAACTTGAGTCCCAAGCTTTTGGGGTTCAAATCTCAGGTCTTCCATTGACCAGCTATGGGGCCTTTGGCAAGTTACTTAACCAGTCTGGGCCTCTGTTCCCTCATCCATGAGAAGGGGAGATAATAATAGTGGCAGCCACACAGGGTCGTCATGAGAATGAAAGGAGAGGAGCCATCAAATGTGAGACATGCCCAGCCCAGCAATTGGCAGCAGCTAGTGGCAGAAAGCCTGGGAAGACCTTACTGTCATAGTCCCATCTTCCCAACGTCCTTCACCCAGGACGACTCTGGTATCTTGTTCCCATTTTCTAGAACATGGAAACTTTGGCCATCACCTGGTGCATAAGGATGAGGATTGAAGGAATTGGGGGACACATCCCTGGGACAGGAAGCTGGGGAATAGAGCCCCCCAGGCAGTCACACTGATTAAGCCTGAGTGGTGGGTATTTGTAATATCATTCGCTCCACTTCTGCTGAAGTTTGAAATATTGTACTGAGAAGAAACCACCAATGTGGCTGCCTTGTGGTGGCGAAGGCAGGCATGGCGGCAGCTGCTGCTAGGAGCCGAGTAGCTGAGAGTGGGAGCTTATCTCTTCAAATCTTTCTCAAGACCAAGCCCAGCCCCTCCCTATGGTCAGATTTCCAGGCCCTCCCTCTTCTCAGCCATTAGCAAGTCCTTTCTCTTATGATCCAGTCACCCTAGGGCCTGTCACCTAGTCATAAAGTTGTGGCTGCAGTTGTAAATGACTCTCGGGGATCTGTGGGTGTGGGTAGGGCAGTGGGGTGGTTGGGGGAGGGCCGGGCTCACCTTCCTTCTTCATGCCAGCCCGGAAACACTTCTTGAGCCTGCAGTAGCGGCACTGGTTCCTCTTGTCTTTGTCCACCACGCACTGCCGGCTAAATCTGAGGAGGGCTTTGGATGGTTGGATGAAGAAGGAACAGTCTTCCCCCTCCCAGGAAGGAACTAGGACCCTGGCCATTCTGATTGACCCCCAGCCTCCTAACCTGAACTCTTCATCCCAGGAATTCCCATGCTAACTGACCAGGAGTTGGAAAGGCCCTGTGGCTTCTTTAAGAGTCCAACTCTATCCTGCTAAAGATGGGGAAACTGAGGCTCAGAGAGGAAACATGTGGCCCCAGGGCACGCAGCTAATCAGTGACAGAGCTGAGTTGGGAACCCTAGCCTTTTGAGTACCAAGACACTGCTATTTCCATCACATCTCTAAAAGCTCAGCGCCCATGGTGGGTCTCTTGCGTAAATGGCTCTCTGGAGAAGATGAAGTAGAAGCAGTGCAGCAGAGTGCAGGGGTGGGGCCCTAAGTGTCAACCCTGGCTCTGCCATTGATTTAAACCTGGTGACCTTGGGTAAATTCCTAGCCCTTTCCAAGCCACAGCTTCCTCATCTATAAAATGGGAATAATATTAGTAACCACCTCAGAGAGGTAGCCTGCCCGCCGTTGCTGTCAAGTCAATTCTGACTCATAGCAACCTGATAGGACAGAGTAGAACTGCCCCATAGGGTTTCCAAGGAGCAGCTGGTACATTTGAACTGCTGACCTTTTGGTTAGCAGCTGAGCTCTTAACCACTGCATCATCAGTGCTCCCTCAGAGAGGTGTTAGCAGGTAAAGTGAGATAATACATGTCAAGAGCTTGGCAAATGCTCATAATTGACAGCTGCCATTATTTTATTATTGCTATTACCCAGAATGCAAGATCTTTTGAAGGAGACATATCTAAGGCTGTAGGGAGCTTGGTAGGTAGAAAGGCCTGGGGTCAATCCGCCATTTGCCCCAGAAAAGCACCAGACTGGAGGATGGCCCCACGCTCTGAGGCTTCAGAGGAGGCTAGATCTTAAGGCTCATGGATCCTTATTTGCTAAAATGGGAATAATAACAATGGGCTTGTGGGGCTGGTTCAGTATGGTAGTGCATGCAAAGACTTAGTGTAGTGCCTGGCATATAGTAAGTGCTCAATAAAGGGCAGCAAATAACTTTATGATCAGTGAATGGGGTTCCTAGATCAGATGTTCCCATCTGGATCCTCAAGGCCTAAGAAACCAGGGGAGCCTTGAAAGCCTTGAAGGGCAGATGCCTCTGGGACCCAGTCAGGAAGGAGACAGACCCTGGGGAACATTAGCCCAAATGCACCCATTTCCCAGCTGGAGAAATCAAGTCCCTGAGTGGGGAGGCTCCTCACCTGCAGGAGTACATGTGGTTCTTTCTCACACTCCTCCGGAAGAAGCCCTTGCAGCCATCACAGCTTGAGGCCCCGTAGTGTTTCCCTGTGGCCCGGTCCCCACAGATGGCGCACAGGGCGCTGACACCCAGGCTGTTGGGCGCGTTGAGGTTGGCGCTTTCTGATGGGGATGTGTCTGTGTGAGAAGAGATGGGAGCATGGACTCAGAAGGGGCAGAGAGCCACCTCTTGGTGGTAGGGATTCAGAAACCAGTATCAGCGTTGCAGGAATCTTCCCAGGGCTTCGGCCTCAGCCAGACCTCATTGTATTCCTGGCTCATCATCCATGACCATGGGCAAAGCACTTAGCCCTTTGGAACCTCAGTTCACAACTATAAATTGGCGGTGGTTGTAACACTGATTTCACAGAGTTGTGAGTATCTGCTTCTCCCCATGGTGGAGGCCACTAGCTGGGACTTTCTCTGAAAACCTGGCCACCTCCTAGCATGCATATGACCCTTGTAGACTCCTGATTGACGGGGCAGGAGGGTGGGGAAGGGCTGTGGAAGGGACAAATAACCACCCCCCACCCCGCTTCTCCCCAAAACTAGGTCCTGTCCCTCACTTCTCATTGAGTGACCAGGGCTGGGTGGGTCTTGCTTGGTGTCCAGGACTCTCCTGGGGAGCAGGGAAGATATGCACTGAGGACATTCGCTCATTTGCCCTCCTGGGAGGGTCATGGCAAGGATCTGGGCACTTCTCGAGTACCTCCTGTCCCAGAAGCAAAAGTACTGGGTCTGTATAAATGTGAGGAGGAGGGGTAAGAGTCAGGGTGGCAAAGGAGATCTTGGATCGGGCACCAGGAGTCCTGGGCACTAGCGCTGATGCTGCCACTAACTTGCCTGTGACCTTGGGCAAGTTTCTTTTCCTCAATTCAGTTTCCTCCAGACCTTAGTTTCCCTAACTGTAAAACAAGGCTTTGATGGTTAGAATTTGCATTTCTAACAAGTTCCCAGGCAATGCTAATGCTGATGATTAGGGACCAAGGTTGAGAACCACTTGTAGAGCAGTGGTTCTCAATTTTTATTATACATAAGAATCACCTGGGATCTTGTTAAACTGTAGATTCTGCTTCAGTATATCTGGGGGTGGAAATGCAAATTCTTAGCAGGCGTTTGAACTGCAATGAACCCGTTCAAAGCCTTGTTGTAAAATGAGGCAGTTTGACTAGTCCGGGTTTTGTTTTTAATTTCAGCGTTTGAACCCTCTTTTTTTTTTTGTAAGCAAATCTTCTATCAAGGATAGACCCGCTGGAAAATACGATGAATACAATAGACCATCTCCTCAGAAAAATGCATGCATGTGCACACCATCCAGTTACACACACGTTTCCATAGAAACCCTGAACCTGTCCTTGGATTCCTAAGAGGACATCCAGTTAAGAACTGGAGAGAGGCACAATGTTATAATTAAGAGCACAAACTCTGGAGCCTTATGCCCAGGTTCGAATCCTGGCTTCCCCACTTCTTAGCTGTGTGACGTTGGCTGAGTTATTTCACATCTCCAAGCCTTAGTTTGCTCACTTGTAAAATGGAGAGTATAATAATAGTCCCCTAGGGCTGTTAGGAGGGTTCAATGAATCAATATATATCAGTGTTTGTGAAATAAAAATGTTTCTGCAAAATAAAACGCAGAGCATATGACTCCCAGCCTCCACACACAAACGGATACGATCGTATCTCATTTCAGCCATCACCTAGCTGAATGTCTCCTGAGACTCCAAGTGTGCCCAGGAGTGTGGCCGCCTCCACTTGGTGAATTATTCCGGGAGATGGGGGTAATTGTTAAGCCACTCTGGTGCCCTTTCTCCCTCAGCCTCACCTCCCCCGACCCCCGGTGAGAGCTGACCCCCACAACACCCACCCCCATCCCCAGGGTGAAATGACCCTACAACTCCTAGCCATTTGGGCCGAGGCTGCAGGGAAGGAGCTCGCACTTCATCCCCCATTCTCCAGGGGGGAAACCGAGGCTCAGAGAGGCAAGAGGTCTGCCCAGGGTCATCACACTGCTGCAAAATAGAGTAGCCAGATCTATAGCTCAGGTGTGCTGGGCCCCTCTGGCCAGTGTTGCACGTGGTAAGGTGTCTACTGGGACCTCTTATAAGTAAGGACCTCCTCCTACTGCTGCTTGTGAGTGGTGGGGGTGGGCGGGTGGGGTGGGGCTTATCCTTATAGCCTTTGAGCCATCAGCCCAGGATGTATGCAAAACACTTTAAAGCAACCTCACACGTTCCCATCTCTCAGACCACCTCAAACTCTGGGAATGCAGGCCCTTCTTACAGATGCTTCCAGTTCTTGAGACCACCCATGCGGGGGCTGGCACCACTTACCAGTGCAAAGGACTCAGGTACCTCATCTTGTCTGATCCTTGGTCAGCCCTGGGAGGCAGACACTATTATTTATCCCCATGTTACAGATGAGGAAACTGAGGCTCAGAGAAGCATCTTGGTTTGCCAAGTTCACACAGGTCAGAAGGATCTATGCCAGAGTCTGAGCCCAGATCTTTCTGGTCCAGAGCCAGAGGCTGTCCTGCTTTGGGGACACCCAGCCAAGGGGCCGGACTTGGCCTCTGCCTCAGAAGCACGCAATTCCTGAGAAGTGGGGACAAGGGCTTTGAAGAGGTGGTGGGGTCAGGCCACAGGGAGCAGCCTGTGGCTGGGCAGTAGCCAGGAGTGTGACAGCACACACGGTCCTGTAGGATCCCACAACACCCCCACGGCAGCTTCCTTGTTTACTATTTCCAGCCTGTGACCCTGGACCTTCCTAAAAGCAGCCGGCCAGCAGGTTTAGGATGATTAAGCCCATTTTGTGGACTATGCAGAGGCCAGGAGAGGGCAAGTGATGTGCCCAAGGTCATACAGTGAGTGGATGCCAGGGATGGGTGAATACCAGGTAAGGCTGACTACAGCAGTGTGTGCCCCCCATCCCCACCCTGTGGCCGGCCGCTGCCTCCTCTTTCTAGCTGAGCCGACCACAGCGGTACAGACCTCGGCGGAAGAGCTGAGCTGACCACAGTGGTACAGACCTCGGCTGAAGACGCAGCTGGACTCCAGCTGTGCAGCTCTGAGCCACGGAAGGGAGGTAGGTAGCAGGCTGACCTGGGCCAGCTGCCACCTCTCCTCTGAGGCTGGCCCAGGATCAGTCAGGACCCTTCCCCTCCAGGGAGCTTCCTGGCTTTCAGGCCTCCTCCCTTGCCCACCTCCTTGGGGAGGAGAACAGTCCACCCCCTAGTGATGTTGGAGAGGATGCAGAAACCTGGGGAGAGACGTACACGGGCCACAAAAATCTGCTCAGAGACCAACAGCCATGTTGCTGATGTGGATCTCATTTGGTGAATGGCAAAGTCAAAAACCCATGCATCATGTCCACATAATCGTGCACACCAGAGTGCTTATCCCCCGTACAGCAGCTGAGAGCAGCATCTGAAGCAGGTACAGTCAGCAGAGGTGCAGCGAAGGTAACGAGCGCCCGGGGCAATCGCTAAGCTTGCTCCCCCTCCCCCGCCATCGACAAGGTGGGGGCTGGTGATTTGCTGGCTGGCCTCATCTGGCGCCCCCTTGGACTTGCAAATGCCCCCTCTAACCCCCTTGCTACACCTCTGATAGACAGGAACACATGACAAAACGCCATACAGGACTTAGCCCAGAAATCATAGGGGACACAAACTTCCAACCAACAGCATATGCAGTCACAGACCCACATAAATAGCCCATGTGTACTGACACCCACAGAAACAGGGACACACACAGTTGCTTACATACACAAGCAAGACAAACACAGGGAGCCCTAGAGACACACACACCAACACAGACCCACTCAATGAACACATATGCACAGACACAGGAACACAGGTATGCAAATGTCTACCCCCAGGCACTGGTATACCCAGGACGCTCGTATACCTACACAGCATACATACCCCACGCACACTTAGACAGAAACTCACATGCGCACACCAGGAGGAGGGTCACAATCACGCACATGAACACATACACAGCACATACACTGCGGAGTTGGAATCTTAGCTAGCCAAACTTCCCTTGCGAATTTCATTTTTTCTAAGTGGGATGTCCACCCCTCAAAGAGCCCCAAAGACACCCTGAAATGCGGTTATGCCTCCACCCACCGTGTTCAGGGACAGGACATACCTTTCCATCTCTCTGGACCTAGGCCCCAGGGCTTCAAGAAGGGACCACGTAGGGCTGAATGACTGGAGCTGGATGCCAAGAGGGGCCTCACTATCATGTCTCCACTCCCAGTGACACACCAAGCAGGAACAGCTTTGAGGTAATGGAGACTGGGAGGGCCTGGCAGGGATACCTGGGGTAGACTTTTGCTGGAAATTTGCCCCTGCAGGCCTACCCTCACCCAGAATGCCCCTGGTCACTGTACCCGGGCAAATTTTCTTCACCTGGCAACACCTGTCCTACCCTGAAGGACCAAATTAAAAAAAAAAAAAAAAAAAAAACCACTGCAGTCAAGTCAATTCTGACTCATAGCAACCCTTATAGGAAAGAGTAGAACTGCCCCATAGGGTTTCCAAGGAGCAGCTGGTGGAGTCATACTGATGACCTTTTTGTTTAGCTGCCACACTCTTAACCACTGCGCCACCAGCGCTCCTACAGGACCAACCTACCATTTTCCATCACTTCCCTCCCCATCTTGAGTGCCAAAGACCCACTCCATGTATGGGCACACCTGCCCCCAACTGGCACACCTGGGCACACCTGCCCACACCTACCATTGCCCATCGTCAACACCTGCACATTCTCAAACTCCAGGGTGGTGTAGGCTGGGTCCAGCGCAGCACTGTAGTCAGCCATGTCCATGTCGACAAGGGTTTTGGAGAGGCGCATTCTCCCCTGCCACCACACCGCAGCCACCTGCCCAGCCCAGAATGCCTACCCCGAAGGCTCTGGGCCGAGCCCCGGCCCCCGCCCTCTGCCCTCCCACTGCCTCCTCCCAGGTACCCTCTCTGCCTTCCTGAGTTTCAACCCGTCCTCTGGGAGGATCTGCCGGGAGTCTGGCCTAGCCTCTGTGCAGGGGTGGAGGCCCTGCCGGGGAGGGGTAGGGGTTAATGGTTAATCTGGTCCCCCACTGGTGGATAGGCTGGGCGGGGTTGCAGGGATTTAGCTGTTTGTTGGTTTCTGGCTGACACTCGGGGTGCTAATTATAACAATTGGGGCCCCAATTCACCAAGATTCAGTTACTGAATCTTCAAGACAGACACTAAAAGTCACAGGCACCCTCACCTGACCCCTAACTTAGCCACGCCAAGTCATCATCACCCCAAGTCTGGTTTCTAACTGATGCATTCGGACACTAACAGCTCACCGCCAAGATGCCCTAATTCATCACTCTCCCAGTCATGGACATCTACCCTCGACGCTCTTGCAGAGACAACGCTGCCTCGCGGTCTGAATTAGAAACCAGAATCCCAGGCCCCAACGCCGACGCCGGGCACTTGCCTCCTCTTTCCGGGACCTTCCCTTCCTGTTCCCTATTTGCCATTTCTCTCCACTCCCTTTTCTTCTCTGCACTTCTCAAGCGGGTAGAATGGACTGGAGGTCTGGGAGGGCCAGACTCTCACTCCTGGTTCCCCTCTCCTGCTCCCCATGACCCCATCAAGGCCTCCACCAACCCCCACAGCTCCCAGGACAGGAGCTGCTCTGGGGGACAGGCACCACCTCCCCTCCCCCTGTTCTATCCTCATCCCTCATCCCTGCCTCCACCCTCCCCCACCCCCAGGACAGGAGGAGACAGGGCTTACAGCTCCACAGACCTGGATTTGCATTCAGGCGCCTACCACCTACTGATCACACACGTGGCTTTGGGTAAATGATTTGCCTCTCTGAGCCTCAGTTTCCTCCTCTGTAAAGTGTGCAACCTCAGAGGGTGGTTTCAGTATTAAATGAGATGCCATAAGTAAAACAAACATCAAGTGGTGCCTAGCTAATACCCACCCCCTCCTCCCTCCCCCCGCCCTCCTCTGAGCATCTTTTCTCTGTCCCCATTGTTTCTTTCCACCGTCTCCTCACTTCAGAGCCTGCTTCGTGGGCCTACGACCTTGGCAGCAGCACAGAACCTCAGCTCTGAAAGGCTCCCCGCTTGCTTTAATGCTTCACTGTCGCCATCTTGAAATGCTTAATGATTTTTGAACAAGGGGTCCAGCAGTTTTGTTTTGGACTGGGTCCCGCAAATTGCGTAGCTTGGGCTGCCCTCCTTCTGCTCATGGCTCACCCCTTCTCCTCTCACACCCTCCAGCCCTTACTGCCTTCTGTGAAGATGCTTTCCAGGACTCCCCATCTAGATGGGGAGGGAAAGTCGCCATGTAGAATTTAGCGAGCGAGGGCATTGGTAGGAGGGTCTGTGACTTTGGAGGCCCAGGAGTTTGTCCTCCTTTGCAGACGGACTTGGTAACATTCATGAGTGAGAGTGGGTAAATTAGTGAGAGAGCAAATCAATGCGTGAGCAAGTGAATGAGTGAGAGGGTGGGTAAATTAATGAGTGGGCAAATCAGTGAGAGTGAATTAATGAGTGAGTGGGCAGGTTGCAGAGACTTGGTAACACCTGTGAGCAAAGAATAAATTAATGAATGAGTGGATGAATGGTGAGTGGGTGAGTGAATTAATGAGTGGGTGAGTGAGTGGGTAGGTGAATTAATGAATGGGTGAATTAGTGAGTTAGTGAATGAGCGAGTGGGCATGTTGAAGAGACTTGATAACACCCATGAGCAACAGTGGGTGAATTAGTGAAAGAGCAAATTAATGAGCGAGTGAGTGTAATTAACGAATGGGTAAATCAATGGGAGAGAGACGTGTGCTTGTATGAGGCGGCATCATCCCCTCCATACTCTTCTGGTTCTCAGTCCTGCTCCATTCTCCGCCCGCCCCAGCCTCTTCTCCAAAGCTGAGACAACCAGGGCGTCCTGTTTCCCGGGGGATAAGTGGGGACAGTAATTGTTCTGGAGTTGAAGAGAGGCTGGGTTTGGAGTCAGGAGACCTGGTTTAGGAACAAGCTGGTTCACTCTACGAACTCTGTTTAAATTCCATCTCTTCTTCAGGCCTCAGTTTCCCCATCTGTAAAATGCGGAGTCCATCCTGGCCCAGGTGTTTGTTGGCCCAGACCAGACCCCCAGGAAGGGAGGAAGAGCAAAACCCCCTCGCCCACACTTTGAGATTAGATTGGGGTCTGAGGAAAAGACTTCAAATACTGACGGGCTGCTGCATGCCCCGCCCTGGGGCCGCCTAATCCTGGCTCCAGCGGCCTTGGGGGCAGTGCTGAGCTGTACGGGAAGGAAAATCAAATACCTAAGGGATAAACACAGGTAGGGAGGGGGGTGGCTGGGGAGGGGCCTCAAGGACAGGCCCCAGGTCCCTGCCACCTGTCTGGCACTTACGACAGGCCACACACAGCTACTTCCCGCACAATCCACAGTGCATGGTCTATACGTTCAGGGACGGGGCCACTCTCGCTTCGCATTTCTGAAAGCTGGATGTGACTGTTGGCATGCCAGAGTTTAATTGGTATAAACATAATGATGAATCTTAGACTCAGTTAAGTAGGGTCTACTATCAATCGCTAGGAAAGGACATCATGCTCGGTAAAGCAGAGGGTCAGTGAAAACCAGGGAAGCCCTCCGTGAGATGGATTGACGCAGTAGCTGGAACAACAGGCTCAAACATACCAAGAACTGTGAGGACGGCACAGGACAGGGCAATGTTTCGTTCTGTTGTACATAAGGTGCCATGCGTCAGAGCAGAACTGTGCTCCACAAGGTTTTCAAAGCCGTGACCTTTCGGAAGCAGATCGCCAAGCCTGTGTTCCTAGTGCCTCCGGGTGGGTTTAAACACCCAACCTTTCGGCTAGTAGTTGAGTGCTTAAAAATTTGCACCACCTAGGGATTCCATAAGGTTCTTAGCCCTCTTTCAGTTATTATTTTATCTTAGAAGCATAAAGCACAGACCTTGCAGTCAGATAGACCTGGGTCAAAATCCAAGCACTGCCAAGTTCTCAGGCTCTGTGACCTCAGGTTCTACCTCTCTCAGCCTTAGTTTTGGTGTTGGAAAAGCGGGGTTGATGCCTTCGTTGCAGGAATGGTGTGGACATCAAATGACCAAGTGGAGGTGTACAGAGAACAGTAACGATTATTGCCATTGGTTGTTGACTCCTTGACCCACTGGCCACATAATCTGGTGGAATCAGGACCCCTGCTCAGAAGCACTCCTAGGTACGTACGGCCTGCCCAGCCGTGAGCAAACAGCAGCCTCGATGGCATCAGTTCAGGAGCCGTTCTTTATCTCTGCCCCTCCTCCTTGGGTTCTCAGACCCCAGTTCAAGGGGCAATTGTCCCCAGAGGACAACAGAGGACTTCAGAGCTCGCCTAGAGGCCCACCTTCTTCATGTTAGAGATGGAGAAACAGAAGTCTCTAGAAGGGAAGGAGGGATTTTTCTATAGCTCTGCCCTGGGCAGCCAGAGGTTGGGGAAAGTTTGCCGCAGACCCGGCTGAGAGCAGGGAGCTCAAGTCTCTGGTGTGGAGAGTGGGTGAGGGAGTGTATGTATGGACCACATCATGTTCCTTTTAAATTTTAATAATGGCGAATGTTTCTAGAGAGAGAGTTCTGGGTTAAGCCTACGGCTAAGAACCTTCCACGCTTCTTACGTTATGTGCCTGTGGAGGTAGGGATTATTGTCATCCTCACTTTGTTGTAGTTAGTTGCCACCAAGTTGATTCCAACTCATGGTGACCCAACGTGTGCAGAGTAGAGCTGTGCTCTATAGCGTTTTTGTGGCTGTGATCGTTTGGAAGCAGATCGCTAGGCCTATCTTCCGAGGCACTTCTGGGTGGGTTTGAACCACCAACTGTTCAGCTAGTGGTCAATTGCTTAACCGTCTGTGCCACCCAGGGATCCCATCCTCCCTTTACTGATGACAAAACTGGGGCTCAAAGAGGTGATGTGACTTGCCCAAGGCCACATGGATAGTAACTGGAGGGGCTGGCATTTGAACTTGAGTCTGACTTCAGAGCTTGAGGGCTTCACTCCCATGTGCCGTCTCTCTCCTAAAACCCCCTTCAGAATTCTGGAGCGTTGGAGTTGGTGGTGTCACCATCGTTTTACTGCTGGGGAGCTCAAGGATCTGAGAAGAAAAGGACCCTGTCCCTGGGCACACGGTAAGCTCAGAGTCATCCTCCAGACACCACCGGGCCACCTGCTTAGGGGCCACCTGGCTTCCCTGCATCCCCTCGGGGCTCACCACTCTGCTGCCTCCTATCTTTCCTCCCCGCTCCACCCCCCTGCACCCCGGGAGTGGTGTAACGACAACTGGGACTTATCGAGACAAAGAACAAAAGTCGTGGGGGAAAGAAGCCAAGAGCCACTTCCATTCAGGGGTAGGGCCCTTCAGCTTTCGCCCCTTTGAAATTTCAAATTCCAGTTTGTGGACAAAGTCCTAACTATCTCACAATATAGGTCCCCAACCACTGACCAAACTCCAGTCTAGGCAGCCACCTAGCCCGAGGCTGGCCTGGCCTTGCCGCTGCCTTCAGCAGCTCTCTAAGTCCCAGGGTGGAGGTCCTGGGCCAACTGGGGTCTGCCAGGCCGTCTCTGCAGCCCCACTGCACCCCACAGGGAACCCCCCATCTCCCACCCATGAGGACAGCCCCCCTCCTGGAGCTGAGATCTGATGCTTGCCTGTACCAACGGCAGACACGAGGTAGGCCCCTTACTCATTCCTGGGTATCTTTTCTCCTCCTTGAACTCCCAAAACACTGCTCATACCACCCTCCACACTCTGGATACAGGCCACTTTGGCTTCATCAAATCATGGCCTCACAGAACTCCTAGACTAGAAGGGATGGCTCTGCCAACCCACCCATGTGATGGATGGAGACACTGAGGCCCCAGAAGAAGGTAAGCTGGCTGAAGATTGAACCGTAGACCTGCGGCTCCTCACTGAACCCCAGAGGGTAGAAGGACTTGCTCGAGGCCACACAGAGATGGTGGGTGAGCTTTGTCTTGACAAGGAGACCAAAAGCTCCTTGAGGGCCCCTTTGCATCATGACAGTGCCTCCTACGGACTATAGATGGCGGCCTGTCTGCTCACTCATTGACTGGTGGCCACCGGCTTGCCACGGAGGCATTTCTGAGAGGAAGATGAGGGAGCTTGGGGCTGAAGGCCAGTGGGTTTGGAAGGAAACAACATTCATGTAGTTAACTGATAACTGAGCCCCATCCCTGGGCCCCTCCAGGCCTCCTTCCTCTCTCCTCAGCATGATTAAGACGAACTTACCTGCCTGCTAATCATTGCTGAGCCTGTTGATTTTGCCTTAAAAAATTAACTGGGCATGAGTTTGCGGTTTGCCTCACCCCTAACCCTGAAAAGGTCCCGGTGGGCAAGAGGCCTCCTGGGTTATGCAAGAGGCCTCCAGCCTCCCCACGCACATCCCTCAGCCTTCTTTGCGCTCTCCAAAGGGTAGGTTTTGCTCAAGAGTCAATAGTCTGCTTGTTCCCCCTGTTCTGGGTCCTGAGCAAATTTGCTCTGTTACCAAAGAGAGATAAAGGCAGCTGGGGGAAGAGCTTTCCAAACAGGGATGCGAAGTGGCAGCTTTGAGCTCAGGATTCTAGAATCCTGCAGTGCCAGAGCCGAGTGCCTTTGGAGGATCAGGCCTGGGGGTTTTCAGATTGGATTCTGAGGCTCTCAGGAGCCAAGGGAGTGAGGCCACAGGCCTCTGCTTCAACCAGCAGCTCCCTTTTGCTGGCTCCTAGACTGTGATTTGCCTTAATATTTCATTTGAAAAATGGAGCCTGCTGCTGTTAATGAGAGCTGTAAATCACTGGTCTAGCCTCATATCCTCGTTGTACAGATGCAAAGATGGAGGCCGGCGCAGGGAGGTGACTCGTCCAAGGACGGAAGGTCACCCCAGGAATCCTGGGTGTCCAGCTAGGAGGGGGACAGCAGGGACTCTCTTCTGGGGCCGAATAATATGTTCTGAAGGATGCCAGTGAATACGACGGCTCTAAGAATACGCTCCCCACAGTTCTCCCCTCCTTCCCAGGATGGCTGGAAGCAGAAAGGTACGGAGAGCATCCACCTGGCCTGTGTCCTGGGGGCCCTGTGAGGAGTACGAGGCGGACCAGGGCCTGTGACCCACAGGACAAGCTGTGAACCAGAGGCTCCAGGCTACCACCTGTCTCAGCCACGTCTGCTCTCTCAGGCTCCAGCCCACATAGAAAGATGCAGAGCCCTCAGCTCTCCTCCCAGCTCTGCCTAGCCTCTCTCAACCTCCCTGAGCCTCAGTTTCCTCACCTATAACTTGGGAATAACAATACCTAACTCACAAGGTTGTTGCGAGGATGGAATGAGATGAAATACAGTAAAACCTGCAAAAGCCAGAACCTGTGTAAGGCTGAAACCTGTCAGAGAGGGGAAACTCAAATATTTTCCACTAAAAGGAGAGATACAAAAGTGGTAAGACTGTCAAAGGAGAAAGGCAGAAAGCTTGTGAGACCCGGAAAAACAAGGCAGTTCCGTGGAGTTCCGGCTGTCACAGGTTTCACCGTACAGGCAATGATAGCCATGGCGACACTGAGAAAGCTGGTTTAAAGGGCTTTATATGTTAACTCATTTAATATTCACAACAGCCCTGTGAGGCAGGCAATGTGTTTTATCCCCCTTTTACAGGTCAACACACTGAGGCACAGAGAAGTCGAGTTGTACGCTCACACAGCTTATAAGACACAAGAGCTGGGATTCAAGCCCGAGCAGTCTGGCTCCAGGGTCTGTGCTCCTAACCACCAGCTACCCTGCCTTTCCAGGGCCTGGAACATAGTAAGTGCCCAAGGAAAGTGGATCAGTATGGTTATGAAATATCTGGGCCTTGTGAGCAGCATGGGGCAGGAGGGCTGGAGGAGGTGGGAGGAGGGCTTCTCTCTGGGCTGGAGAGGCCATGGGTTTCTGGGCAGAGGGAATGTCCACAGGTGGAGAACGTGGTGGGTGATGGTGGAAGGGCATGGAAGCCGCTGTGGTCAAAGAGCACGGGACTGTGGGCCACGCTGACTGCAGCAGGTAGGATAGGGAATATGGTCTGAAGAACGATCAGGAAGGAAGCCAGGAGGACTTGGGTCTGTGTGGGCAGGGCCTTCCTGCTGGTTGCCTCCCACCAGCTGATGACTGTTGCTGCTCTCCTGTTGATGTTCTTCCCTTCTGTTTATGTTCCTGGCTTTATCTGCAGGGGTGACCTTGGGAGTCAGATGGGGCCTGCCCAGCCCCCATGGGGCCTGAGGGATGCGGAACCCCTTCCTGGCCCAGGCCCTGGTCTGGGCATGTAAGATGAACCCATATCCCAAAAGCCACCCTTAGTCTCCCAACACCCTTATTCTGAGGGGCCCCGGGGATTTGCCTGGAGGTCACTGAGGGGCAGTGTTTGGGAGTCCTCAGACTCAGGCCATGGTTGCTGTGTTGTACAGGTTGTACAGTTGTACAGGTTGTTCACTGCACAAAGGGGGTGAATGGGGTAGAAATCCAGCCCTTGGTCCATTTGCTGAGGCAAGTGCCCATGGAAGTTTGCATGCCCAGAGGCGACGCCATTTTGTTTGCACAAAGTCATCATGTAAGCTACTGGGATGCCAGCCTGAGCTCTGGTTCTAGCCACTGGGTAACCTTGGGCAAGGACATTTCTCTCCTTGGCCTTGGTTTCCCCATATGAGAAACTGTCTAGCATAGAGCAGAGATTCAACCCTGGTGGTGAATTACAATCTTCTGGGGACCTTTAAAAAATCCTGATACCAAGTCCCCATCACAGATGGTTGGGATGGGTTCATGCTGGGCATCAGTCGTTTTTAACACCCCAGGTAGGTGATCTGATGTGCAGCCAGGGTTGAGACCCACTGTTGCAGGGCTTGCAACTGGGGGCTGGGAAGACCTTGATGTGCATACCAGATCTGCAACTTACTGGTTGCAACTTCAGAGAGCCTCAGTTTCCCCATCTGTAAGGTAGGAATGATAATGTCAAAAACCCATTACTGCTGAGTCTATTTCAATTCACAGCGACCCTGTATGACAGAGTAGAATTGCCCCGTAGGGTTTCCTAGGCTGTAATCTTTACAGGAGCAGATCACCAGGTCATTTCTCCCTCGGAGCAGCTGGTGGATCCAAACTGCAGACTTTTCAGTTATGTGCCCAGCACTGAACCACTGTGCTACCAGGGCTCCTAGGAATGATGATAGCCTCCTCATAAAGTCAGTATGCCAATTTAAACGAGATGATTTAAATCAGACAGTGCTTGGCACTGTGTCTGGCACGTGGGGGGCTCCTGATTTTTGGTACCAATGACTACTGGTGTTGGCAAAATGAGATTGGCTTAAAATAAAGGGTCTTTCAGACCAAGGATTCAGCAACTTGGAGACAGGCTTTCTCCGTTCCTTGGAGTCAAGTCCTAGTGCGTGGGTCTCAGTCTCGGCTGTACGCTTGTCATATTATTGAGATACGTGTGATTATTAATATTGTTTGATATTTCATCTAATTTGTTTAAAGATTTTTAGTTTATTTTTGAGTCGATTCTATATGCACGTGATTCAAAAGTCAAAACCATATAAGATAGTGCACGTTGAAAAGTCTTGCTTCGACACCCATCTCCTGTTTACCTGTCCACCCCTCCTCCCCGCCATAGGTAACCGCTTCTCATACTTTCTTATGAATCTTTCCAGGCTTCTTCCTACAGACAGGCAGCATATAAGAGCATGTATTCCTATCTCCCCACTCCCTTTACACTGTCCTGCATCTTGCTTTGCTCATTAATATCATAGCCGGGAGGTTTTTCCACAGTAGTTGAGAGCAAGCTTTGAGGAGAGAAGGGACGATTATTGTTCCTCTTCACAGGCAAGGAAACTGAGGCTTAGAGAGGGAGTGTCATTTTCTCAGGGAGCCATGTCAATGTGATGGAACGATCTCGGCCTGACTCCAGAGCTGGTGTTTTTCCCATTGACCCCGTGTGGCTTTCTGGGAAGCCCGGCCCAGCTGAGCTTTGAAGACTAAATCTCTCTGGCAGGGAGTGGGGTGGGGGTGGGTTGTCAGGGCCACCACTGTCTCGGGGCCCCAAAGTCACAGAGGGGCTTAAGAGTAGAACAAAAAATGTCCGAAGTCATCCAGATGGTGACCCAGCGAGGGGATGCCCCTGGATGGGACAGTGGGACCTGGTGGCTGTGCCCTCCAGGGGAGTGGAGCCTGCCCAGAACTCTCTGTCCCCCGTGGGCTGCGCGGGCAGCAGGGGAGGTGTGGGGGAGGAAGAGAAGCAAGGGAAGCATGGCCAATGGGATGGCCCAGGCGAGCAGGAGACAAAGGGGATCCCGTTTCCGGAAGTCAGGGAGGAGGATTTGGAATTCAAGACAGAGGTGGCAGTGAAGCTTCAACCAAATGTTTTCTGCTCAGGCAGCCTCACGGGATTCTCCACAGGCTTCAGTTCACTGACTCACTGACATTGGACAAGTCACTCTCTCTCTCTCTCTGTGCCTCAGTTTCCCCAGACTACAAAATGAAGGAGATTGGATAGCAGATCTTTAGGCAGCCTTTCGGGAAGCTCAGAGCACTCAAGAAAGTCTCCATGGGCCTCCCCTCACCCTGTTGAGGGAATCTGGGCCCCATCTTGATCCAGAATGTCATCCGCTCGTGGAGGCCCTGGACTTTCGTGGGTGGGGTTGGGGCGCAGGCTGTGTACACTGCCTTTTCCCCTTGGTTCTGTGCCTCTCTCCCACCCCATCCCCCTCTCCAGGCAGGTGTGCAGTCAGGACCGTACCTGGTGGGTCCCCGGGGACGCCCCGGCCCCAGTCTGACATCCTCTTCCTGGTGCTATGGGGTCCCGCACAGAGAGCAAGGACTTCATCCTTGAGGGAGCTCCCGCTGCCACCCTGGCACCCAGGACCCTGCGAGGGCTGCCGGGCAGAGCTAATCTCTTAATACTGGTCACAATGAGATTTCAGGGGTGGTGGGAGGCGGTCTCCATGGACACTGCGGACCTGTTCAGGACCCATGCAAGGAATTAGCCGCAGGGTTTGGCAAGGGGCTGCCAGAGACCCAACCCAAACAAGAATGGGAGACAGAGTGACATGGACTCCTGGGTCCTGCCCTGGCCCTCCTGTTTTCTCTGTGGAGGGCTTGAGACAAACCAGACCCCTTGCAAGGCCCTGGTTCTCTCCTGTTAAACTGGACCGAGTATTCCCAGGGACCCCTGTCACCTATCTTAGTTTCTTCATTCTCAAAATGAGATTATAATTCTTAACGCATGGGTTTTCTAGAAGAGTGTATGTAGGCTTTGGAGTCTGTGGGACCTGAGTTTGAAGCCCGGCTTTGCTCTCCCAGACTGTGACCACCGAGGCCCAGGCATTTAATTCCTCTGAGCCTCAGTTTCCTCATCTGTACAATGGGCACAATAATCCCAACCTGGCATCACTATTTTGCCTGAATGGTAGCTAGTGATGCTCAGTAAGTGTGAATTTCCTTCTCACCTCTAACAGCCCCATCCACACCACATTCCTGCCTTTGCAACCACTTGCAGCTCTCAGAATCTGACAGCTTCTCTCGTCTCCGGCCTTTGCCCATGCCAGGCCTTCTGCCCAAACAGCTGTCACATCTCTCTCTCGGCCTCCTCATTCTTCAAGTTCCCGCTAAGTCATCTTCCTCTGGGAAGTCAGGCAGGGACAGAGTCTCCTCCTCTGTGCTCCCACAGCCCTCAGTCCTTCACATCCATCATAGTTTAATCAGATGGTGGGTACTGGTCACTTGTCTGCCTCCTCCATTGGACTGTGCCCTGTTCACCGTTGTATGCACAGGACTCGGTTGAATGAATAAATCAGTGAATGAATGATGGAATTCATCCATCCAATCATTCAAGATTTATTCAACACCTTCCACAGGCACTGTTGTAGGTGCTGGAGGCAAAACAGTGAGCCCAGTTGGTAAGATTTCCTCCTTTACGTTTGCAGTTTGATCACAAAAAAATACAGGACGTCCAGTTAAATTTGAATTTCAGATAGACTACAATTCTTTTTTTAGTGTAAGTATAGCCCAAATACTACAAGGGACATACTTATACTTTTAAAAAAAAGTTGTTTCTCTGAAATTAAAATTTAACTGGGTGTATTGTATCTGGCAACCCTACTCCCTCCCTCACAGAGCTTCCCTTTTGGTGGGGAGGCGGCGTGCAGACAGAAGGTAAGCAAATAAATAAGCAAAAAACAAGAAAAGAATTTCAAATAGTGGTTAAGTACAGCGAAGACAATGAAACAGACAAGAGGATAGTGCCTGGGGATGGGCAGAGGACGTCTTCGGATGTGCTGATTTCTGAGGAGGTGGCTTTTACCTGGATGGGACAGCTCTAATCTCCAATAAGATGCTACTTTGGAGAGCTCTTTAGGATCTTATAGGGCTCGGTGGAGGGATGTTACTCCTAGGAGAGGGACTCAGAAGCGGGCAGAGGACGCACACAGTGGAGGGGGTTGAGTCTCGCTTGACAGACTCCACAATTTTGCAACCTGGATCCGAGCCTTCACAAACCTTCGCGAACCCGCAGCCCCACCCCTCCGGTCAGCCAATGTGCTCAGCGGGGCAGGGAGCCAGAGGAAGGGGCCAAGGGGGCTGTGCAGAGGAGCGTGGCCATCCGGGCCGGGACTGGGACCCTGACACTTTCCGCCGCCCCACCCCTCTCCCGCGGTTGCCCAACGGCGCAGGGCAGAACCCGTACTGCGCAGAACAGGAGGGCGTCAGGAAGGAGGCAGCCCTGATGCACCGCAGTGCCGCTTTTTGCGCTTCCCGGGCTCCTCCTGGTGGCCAGTGCAGGACCTGACACTCAGAAACTTTGAAACGACCACACGGGCTTCTCCAATCACAGCGGATACCGCGCTACAATCCCATCAATCAACAGACGCAGGCAGACTACGTCTCTCCAACACAGCGGAAGACATTTTAGTACGATCACCAATCACAGCTCCTTACTTTAGTTACTGGGGTCAGGCTAACTTCCCTCCAATCACACGCCACAACATGGATCCCTGCACCAATCAGAATGCAAGATTTAGGCTCCGAGGCCGGTACCGCGCAGTCTTTCTACCATTTACAAAACTTCGGTTTCCAATACCCAGCCCCAGTATGCAGTGGCCTTTGTGGGAGATCCCAGGCTTTGTCCAGTCTCCATGTGGAAACCCACGTTTGCATTCAGGGGCATTTATAACTCTTAATATTTACTGTGCCACGTCCCATTATAGAAATTAATATGTGGGTCTGGAGAGTAAAAAAATATGACCTTTGGAGTCAGATACACCTGAACTGGAGTCCACTTACTATGTGAAGTAAGGCAATTCGCTCCCCCTCCTCAGTGATTAAGAGAGAATGAGACTAATATCTGTATTACTTGTTGTATTCCATCACTCCATCCTCATCTCAGTTATTCAAGCCCAGAACCTGGGAGTCACTATCTTTGTATCCTCCCTCTCAGCCCCGTCCCCCCAAGCCCAATTCATCAGCAAATCCAGTTCTTGCCACCTCCAGGTATCTCGAATTTTCCTCATCTTCCTATCTCCACTGCAGCCAACCTTGTCCAGGTCACCATCATCTCTTGGCATCTGCAAGTCTTTTCACTTCTGCTTCCGCTCCCTCTCACCTACCATCCACTCTCCACCTAGGGGACAGGGGTGATTTGGGACAAATATAAATTGGATCAGGTCCCTCTTCTACTTAAAATCTTTCATCGCTTGCTATGCGCTGAAAAAACTTGTAAAATTCAAACATCCTACCATGCGGTGGTGCAAACAGTTAAGCGCAGGGCTATTAACCAAAAGACTGGTGGTTGGAATCCACCCAGAGGTGCCTTAGAAGAAACTCCTGGCGATCTGCTTCTGAAAGGTCACAAGCATTGAAAATTCTATGGAAGACAGTTCTACTCTGAAACATACGGGGTTGTGGTGGCAACTGGTTACCATGGGGTGTGAGGCTGTGCATGACTTTGCTTCTATATCCCTACCTCTTCAACCTCATTGCGTTCCACTTGTTCTCACCCCAAGTAGCTGCAGCTACACTGGCCTTTTTTTTTTTTTTTTTTTTTCAGTTTTTCTTTCCTCTCTCAAGGCCTTTGTACGTCTTTTCCCTTTTCCTGGAAAGTGGTTCCTCATTGCTTTGCATG
>NW_004443944.1:19663809-19679091 GCF_000243295.1 Trichechus manatus latirostris
TTTTTCTTTCCTCTCTCAAGGCCTTTGTACGTCTTTTCCCTTTTCCTGGAAAGTGGTTCCTCATTGCTTTGCATGGCTAATAAAGAAAGATCCTTCAGATTCTGGCTTAATTGCCACCTTCTCTGGGAGGACTGCTGTCATAGACTGAATTTGTCCCCCCAAAAATGTGTGTATCAGTTTGGCTAGGTCATGATTCCCAGTATTGTACGATTGTCTACCATTTTGTAATCTGAAGTGATTTCCCTGTGTGTTGTAAATCGTATCACTCTGATGTAATAAAATGGATTAGCAGCAGTTATATTGATGAAATTTACAAGACTAGATAGTGTCTTAAGCCAATATCTTTTGAGATATAAAAGAGAGAAGCAAACAGAGATGGGGGGACTGCATGCCACCAAGAAAGCAGTGCTGGGAGCAGAGTGCATACTGTGGCCCCAAAATCCCTGCACAGAGAAGCTTCTAGTCTGGGGAAGATTGATGAAAAGGCTGACAGAGAGAGAAAGCGTTCCCCTGGAGCTCATGCCCTGAATTTGGACTTGTAGCCCACTAGACTGTGAGAAAATAAATTTCTCTTTGTTAAAGCCATCCACTTGTGGCATTTCTGTTATAGCAGCACTAGATGACTAAGACAACTTCCCTACGTATTTATGTAGGTTCTTCTCACCCTCGCCTCTTTATCCTCTGCCCCTGTACCTGGTTTTTCTTAACACTTATCACAGTTTGAAATTACACATATGATCTATTTCTATCTTCCCACTTCCATTAAGATGATCTTTGTCTACTGTACTCATCCCTCCCCCAGCATATCCCCGCCTTGAACGGTTTAAAATTGAACACATAATAGATGCTTAATAGATATTTGTTGGATGAATGACTGAGAAGGTTTCTGAAGAGAAACTGTTATAATGTGCATGAGGCGCTTGCTACATAGTAGATATTCAATGAAAAGGACTCTGTGGAAAAGGTGGAAAGTAAAGTAAAAAGAGGAGATTAAAAATCATGTGCACCCACACTTAGAAGGATTCAGACTTGTAATCGTTAACCAGGGTTTTTTGACCTTAGTACTATTGACATTTTGGGCTAGATAGTTTTCTGTTGTGGGGCTGTCCTGAGCATTATAGAATGCTTAGCAGCATCTCTAGCCTCTACCCACTAGATGCCAA
Source organism: Trichechus manatus latirostris (assembly GCF_000243295.1). Lineage (NCBI taxonomy): Eukaryota > Metazoa > Chordata > Mammalia > Sirenia > Trichechidae > Trichechus > Trichechus manatus. The sequence continues at coordinate 19,664,973 of NW_004443944.1, forward strand.
TAGCACCCTTCCCTTGTTGTGACAACCAAAAATATCTCCAGACAATGATTGCCAAATATTCCCTCAGGGTCAACATTGCTCCGCATTGAGAACTGCTATGTTAGACCTTCAGCCTTATGGGAGATTTCCTCCCTATAATTCTTTGCTTCTCAAATTTCAGTGTCCATAAGAATCATTTGGGGCATTATTAAGAATTCAATGCCTGGGTCCCACCTCCAGGCTCCAGAGTCAACAGTGAGCCCAGGTATCACATGCTTAATGGGCTTCCAGGTGCTTCTGATGCAGGGAGTCCTCAAACCCCACTTTGAAAACTCCTTCAGGAAGCCTTCCTGATTACCAAGGACTGTGCAAGGCTCACTACCTATTTGGACCCCTATCCTTGAATGCCTTCTCTTCACAGTTGCCCTCAAAGATCCTTACAAGTGAACCAATAAGCAACATCATGATAAATGGAGAACATATTGAAGCTGTCAAGAATTTCATTTTGCTTGGATCTACAATCAATGCCCATGGAAACAGCAGTCGAGAAATCAAATGATGTTTTGAATTGGGCAAAGCTGCTGCAAAAGACCTCTTTCCAAGGTTAAAAAGCAAAGATGTGACTATGAGGACTAACGTGCCCAGACCCAAGCCATGGTATTTTCAGTCACCTCGTATGCATGCGAAAGCTGGACAATGAATAAGGAAGACCGAAGATGAATTGATGTATTTGAATTATGGTGTTGGCAAAGAATATTAAATGTACCGCGGACTGCCAGAAGAACGAACAAATCTGTCTTGGAAGAACTACAGCCAGAATGTTCCTTAGAAGCGAGGTTGGTGAGACTTCATCTCACATACTCTGGACATGTTATCAGGAGGGGCCACTCCCTGGAGAAGGACATCATGTTTGTTAAAGTAGAGGGTCAGTGAAGAAGAAGATTCTCACCAAGACTGATTGACACAGTGGCTGCAACAATGGGCTCAAACATAGCAACAACTGGAGAATGGCACAGGACTGGGCAGCGTTTTGTTCTGTTGTACATAGGGTCGCTATGAGTTGGAAATGACTCGACAGCACCTAACAACAACAACAGTTACCCTTCCCTAGATATCTTTTCAAATTAATGACAGAACCAAATCCTAGCTCAGCCAAAGCCCAAACTGCCTCATTCACCTCAGGGAGCAAACAAAATCTGACTACGGAGTTCAACTGAAAACTGCTTATGAAATAACAGTACCCTCAACTAAATGGACCACCACTCATCTGTCAGTTTGTCTACTGTGGTGGTTTGTGTGTTCCTATGATGCTGGAAGCTATACCACTGGTATTTCAAATACCAGCAGGGTTACCCCTGGTGGACAGGTTTCAGGAAAGTTTCTAGACTAAGACAAGGAAGAAAAGCCTGGTGATCTACTTCCAAAAATGAGCCAATGAAAACTCTATGGATCACAATAGAATCGGGGATGATGGTGAGAGCATTTCAGCAATGGATCAAAGGTTAAATTAAATCAGCATCTTCCGCATGTAAAAATCTTAAATCAAGTACTATCAAAACCAAATTCAGCAATAAAATATATATACTGCATCATGACCGATTAGATTTATTCCAGGAATGCAAAAAATGATTTAATATTAGAAAATCTATTAATAAATCAGCAGACTAAAAAAAAGAAAAAGAAAAAAAGCGTGATTATCTCAATAGATGCACAAAAAACAATTGAGACAGTTCAACATTAATTGTGATTAAAATACAAACAAAACTCCTAGCTTACAGAGAAGAGACTTTCAATAGCCCAATAAAAGTTCCCTACCAAAAACTTAAAGCAGGCATCACGCTTAAAGGGACTAAATGTCCCCTTAAAGTCAAGAATAAGACAAGAATGCCCATTGTGACAGAGGGTCTGAGTTGGCCTGTGTTATCTAGCCTCCCTTCTTCCCTTGTAGTAGAACCTCCAATTTTCAGTTGGGCAATGGATGCCTCCCCTTCAAAAAAAAAAAAAAAAAAAAACTTATCTCAAGACTCCCTTGATGCTAAGTGTGGCCATGCAAATATGTCTGGCCAAAGAAATATAATCAGAAATGTAGTAGGGCAGCTTCCAGGAACTGTTCTTAAAAGACAGCTGGGGCATGACCTTTACTCCCTTTTCTTCTTTGTCCCTTTTCTCCATCCTGCTGCCTGGAAAATATATGCGTGGCTGGAGCTCTGGTGGCCATCTTGGACCATGAGGATAAAGACCTCAAGTGGATGGGAGGGCAGTAGCTGGAAGGAGCCTGGGTTCTTGAGGACTTCTGTGGGGGCACAGCTACCATACTAGCCTTAAACTGCCTACCTCTGGATTTTTCCAAAAGTGAGAACTAATTTTCTGTCTTGTTTTGTGTCTCTGTTATGCATGGGCAAACTCAATCCTATCTGATATACCTATTATTACTTTTTCTATTTGATATTTTACTGGCGACCCTAGTAATGCAGTAAGACAAGAAATAAACAAATTCTAGGAAGAAAGGAAACTGTCATTATTCATTAATGATATGGTGATATATAAACCAAAAACCCAAACCCATTGCTACTGAGTCGATTCTGACTCATAGAGACGCTGTAGGACAGAGTGGAACTGCCCCATAGGGTTTCCAAGGCTGTAAATCTTTATGGAAGCAGACTGCCACATCTTTCTCCCATGGAGCAGCTGGTGAGTTCAAAACATCAGCCTTTCAATTAGCAGCCAAACACTTAACCACTGTGCCATCAGGGCGCCTTCCTGAAGATATATAGATATTTCTATATTGTATATTTATGTATTATATATTGTTATGGATTGAATTGTGTCCCCCAAAAATGCATATCAACTTGGCTAGGCCATAATTCCCAGTATTGTGTGGTTATCCACCATTTTGTGATCTGATGCGATTATCCTATGCATTGTAAATCCTAACCTCTATGATGTTAATGAGGCAGGACTAAATCTACAGGATTAGGTTGCATCTTGAGTCAATCTCTTTTGAGATATAAAAGAGAGAGTCGAGCAGATAGGAGAGGGACCTCATGCCACCAAGAAAGAAGCACCAGGAGCAGAGTGTGTCCTTTGGAGCTGGGGTCTCTGTGCTGAGAAGCTCCTAGACCATGACAAGGACCTTCCCCCAGAGCCAACAGAGAGAGAAATCCTCCTGGAGCTGGCACCCTGAATTTGGACTTCTAGGCTTCTAGACTATAAGAGAATAAATTTCTGTTTGTTAAAGCCATCCAATTGCAGTATTTCTGTTATAGCAGCACTAGATAACTAAGACATATATATTCCAAAAATATCTATGTACAAACTTTAGGTCTAATAAGGGAATTCAGCAAGATTACTGGGTACATTTTTGCTATATTAAATATATATTAAAATCAACTAGTTCATATACATTAGCATCAACAATGACAATATCAATTATAAGTTTCCTAGGAATTAATCTAACGGAAGACTTTTATGGATAAAATTATAAAACTTTATTGGAAAATATAAAAGAAGACCTATATAAATGAAGAGATGTATTATATTCATGGTAGAAGGATTCAGTCCTTCCCAAATTAATCAATAAACTCAATGAATTTCAATTAAAAGCCCAACAGACAAAACAGTCAGCAGTGTGCTCAGCAAATTGCAAGTACTCAAATATGGTAGTTGTTATTTTTGTGATTCGGTAGAGGAGACAAATATACCAAGGATATCTAACCTTTGTTCTGTCCTGTTCAACCTTCCTCTAAAGTTTATCTAAGTGAGCAAAGGGCACAAAATAGCCAAAATGAGTGTAAAGAACAACAATAACCTTGAGGGACGTGCTCTATAGTATACAAAGCTACAGCCACTCTGTCCAATATGGTAGCCACATGTGGCTATTGAACACTTGAAATGTGGCTAGTTCAAATTGAGATAACCAGTAAGGGTAAAGTAGATGCCATATTCTGAATACCTAGTATGAAAATAAAAGACTATTTACTACCATAAATAGTTTTTTAATTGCATTTTCTCATTTATGGATGCCATTGTACATGAGGAGCCTTGGAGGCACGGTGGCTAACAGCTACTGCGAACTACAGCTGCTAACCAAAAGGTCGGCCATTCAAATCCACCAGCTGCTCCTTGGAAACTCTATGGGGCAGTTCCACCCTGTCCTATAGAGTGGTTCTGAGTTGGAATTGACTTGACGGCCATGGGTTTTTTTTTGTTTAGTGTATATGAACCAACTGATTTTAATATGTCAAAAACGTATTTTAAAAAGAATACACCAAAAATATTCCCTGAAGTTTTCTTAAAACCAAATAATAGTTTACCTAAACTAGTAAAAAAAGCTCTGCCTTGAGCATTATGATCTTTTAAGAACTACCTAGGTGAGATAAAGTGACAACAGCAACTCCAAAGATTAGATACGACCTTAGGGGCCAGTGAGTTTGTGTTAATGGGGAGGAAAAGGAGGATGAGAATGGTTGCACAACTCGAAGAATGCAATCAATGTCACTCAATTGTACATGTAAAAACTGTTGAATTAGTGCATGTTTTGCTGTGTATACTCTCAACAACAATAAAATAAATAAAATTTAGAAAAAAAGAATATAAAATATCTTAATTATTTTTATACTAATTACTTTGAAATGATAGTGTTTTAAATATGTTGGGTTAGATAAAACATATTGTTAAAATTAATGTCATCTTTTTCTTTTTGGAAAAAAATTAAACTTTTTAATTGTACATATAAAAGTGGTTGAAATGAAAACAAGACTAAATGGGCACACAAGCTCAGGGGCAAGGATGAGAAGGCAGGAGGGGACAGGAAAGCTGGTAACGGAGAACCCAAGGTCGAGAAGGGGAGAGTGTTGACATGTCGTGGGGTTGGCAACCAATGTCACAAAACAATACGTGTATTAATTGTTTAACGAGAAACTAATTTGCTCTGTACACCTTCATCTAAAGTACAATTTAAAAAACAGAAGAAGACATTCAAGTGGCTAACAGCCACATGAGGAAATGCTCTTGATCATCAGCCATTACAGAAATGCAAATTAAAACCATCTCACTCCAACATTTCTGGCACTGATGCAAAAAACACAAAATAACAAATGTTGGAGAGGTTGTGGGGAGATTGGAACTCTTATGCACTGCTGGTGGAAATGTAAAATGGTGCAACCACTTTGGAAAACGATATGGCGCTTCCTTAAAAGCTAGATACAGAAATACCATATGATCCAGCAATTCCACTCCCAGGAATATACCCTAGAGAAATAAGAGCGGTCACACGAATAGACATATGCACAGCCATGTTCATTGCAGCACTATTCACAATAGCAAAAAGATGGAAAAAACCTAAATGTCCATCAACAGAGGAATGGATAAACAGATTATGATACAATGGAATACTATGCAATGATAAAGACAAATGATGAATCCTCAAAACATCTCACAACATGGATGAATCTGGAGGGCATTATGCTGAGTAAAATAAGTCGGTCACAAAAGGACAAATATTGTATGAGACCACTATAAAGAAGAACTCCAGAAAAAGTTTGTACGCAGAATAAAGCATTCCTTGATGGTTACGAGGTAGGGGAAATGACTAACTAGATAGTAGATGAGTGTCAACTTTGGTAAAGGGAAGGACAACACACAATATAGGGGAAGTCACACAACTGGACCAAAGCAAGAGCATAGAAGTTTCCTAGACACATCTAAACACTTTGAGGGACCGAGCAGCTGGGGCTGGGGCCTGGGGACCACAGTCTCAGGGGACATCTAGGTCAATTGTCATAACATAGTTCATAAAGAAAATGTTCTACATCCAACTTTGGTGAGTAGCCTCTGAGGTTTTGAAAGCTTGTGAGCGGCCATCTTAGATACACCTGTTGGTCCCTTCCCATCCGGAGCAGAGGAGAACGAAGAAAACCAAAGACAGAAGGAAAATATCAGCCCAAAGGACAAAAGGACCACATGACCCAGGGACTCCACCAGCCTGAGACCAAAAGAACAAGACGGAGCCCAGCTACCACCTAGGACGACTCTGACAGGGATTACAACAGAGTCCAGATAGAGCGGGAGAAAAATGTAGAACAGAATTCAAATTCATGAAAAAAGACCAGACTTACTGGTCTGACAGAGACTGGAGGAAATCCCGAAAGTACAGCCCCCAGATGCTCTGCTAACACAGAACTGAAACCATTTCTGAAGCCCACTTTTCAGACAAAGATTAGACAGACCTATAAAACAAAAAATAACACACGTGAAGAACGTGCTTCTGAGTATAATTAAATATACAAGACCAAATGGGCAACTCCTGTCCAAAAGTTAGACAATAAGTCAGGAAGGACAGCAACTGGACAAATGGACACAGGGAACCCAGGGTAGAAACGGGCAGCATGCTGTCACATTGTGGGGATTGCATTCCATGTCACAAAACAACGTGTGTATAAATTATTGAATGAGAAATTAACTTGAGCTGTAAACTTTCACCTAAAGCACAATCAAAACAAAAAGAAAAAAATGGTTGAAATGGCAAATGTTTTCTTATATATATTTCATCACAATGAAATTTTCAAAAAAAATCAACATTTTCATTTTGATAGAATTATAGATGCACTTGGAGCCCTGGTGGCTCAGCGGTTAAATGTTCAGAGGCTAACCAAAAGGCTGGCAGTTTGAATCCACCAGCAGCTCCTTAGAAACTATGGGGCACATCTACTCTATCCTATAGGATGGCTATGAGCTGGAATTGACTCAACGGCAGTGAGTTTGGTGTTTTTTTTTTAAAGATGCACTCGCTTGTTTTATAATTTTTTTTTAAAACTGTGGCTACTAGAAAACTTAAAGTGACACATGTGGCTCATGTTATATAGTTATTGGACAGTGCTGGGCTATTTGCAGGAACAAACAAGTAGAACAGTGTAAAGAGTCTCGAAGCAGAACTACCTACATTTGAAAGTGGGAAACAACAGAGATGGCATTTGTATATCAGAATAGAAAAGATAAGGCGCCCCGGTGGTGAAATTGTTAAGTGCTCAGCTGCTAACGGAAATGGTGGTTCGAACCCACCCAGAAGCTCCGCAGGAGAAAAGACTTTCTGACTTGCTCCTGGAAAGCCGACAGCCTAGGAAACCCTATGGGGCAGATCTACTCTGTCACATGGGGTCGAGACTCCAGGGCACCTAACAGCAACAGAGAAAAGTTGTCCTATTCAATAAACGGGCTAGGCCAATTGGTTATCCATGTGAGGAAAAATAACAGCATTCCCTACATCACACAACACACAAAAATCAATTCCTGTGGAATAAAGATCTAGACATGAAAAATAACACTTTAAAACTTACGGAAAATATTTAGGATATCTTTATGACCTCGGGGCACTGAAAGATTTCATAGACAAGATCCAAAAAGCACAAAGTGTTACATTTAACAACCTTATTTATAATTTAACTAAAACTTAACTGCATTAAAATCGCAAACTTCTGTACAATACAGTGAAGAGGTAAGCCAGAGACTGATGAAGATCTTTTCCATTACTACAAGTGGAAAAGGAATAGTCTCTCAAGAATAAATCATTCCTATAAATTGATACGAAAAGGTGAGCAATACAATAACTAACGGGAAAAGGATATGGACAAGCCCACTCACAGAGGAGGAAACCCAAATGACAGACACGAGAAGAATGTCTCCCTCTCCAGGAACAGGGGAAATGCAAATTCAAACAATGAAATGTCATTTTACATTCGTCATCTTACAAAACTCAGCAGGAAAGTGGAGCAACTACGACTCTCCCACGAGACTGATTGACGTGCTCGTTGTAGGAGAAAGAGCAGCTTGCCAATATCTCATGAAAGGCAAGATGCCTGTTCCCTACCTTCCAGAAATTCTCCTACCTGAGCCCCTAGAGAAACTCTCGTGGACAGGTGTAAGAATGTTCTTCGTAGCATTGTTTGAAACAGTGAAAAACTGGGAAACCACTCAATTGCCAAAAATAAAATAAAATAAATATACTTAGGATATTCACAGAGCGTTTTAAACGAATGATCTAGCAACTACTTATATCAGTATGGAAAGATCCAAAAGGCATTAAGTGGAGTGAATAAAACGAAGCTGATGAAGGATATGTACATATGCTGTGTATATACAATTCCCAGATATGCAAAATAATGTTGTTGTTAGGTGTCACTGAGTCAATTTCAACTCATAGCGACTTGGTGTGACAGGGTAGAACGACCCCATAGGGTTTTCTAGGCTGTCTTCTTTACAGGAGCAGATTGCCAGGTCTTTCTCCCATGGAGCTGGTGGGTGGGTTCAAACCTTTAGGTTAGTAGCCGAGTGCTTAACTGTTGCACCACTAGGCTCCTTAAATATATTGCATATTGTTTATATAGACACAAATAGTAAAAGTATAAAAACATGCCCGGTAATGTTAATCACCAAATGTTGGACAGGGATAACTCTGAAGAAGGTGGCAGGGTGATGGGATCAGGGAGGGGTGCAAGTTTCATTTCTTATTGAAACAAACGAAAAACAAATACAAAGAAAATATGGCCATGTGGTAGGACTTGACAAAACTATGTGGTGAGTACATCAGGGTTCCCAATACTATTCTCTATATTTTTCTGCTTCTTCATAATATTTTTTACTAAAAAAAAAAAAAAAAGAGAGAGAAAAGAGTCTATGAAAAAAACAAGCTACCTTTCTATATACCAGCAACAGACAATTTGGTATGTAACTTTTAAAAAAGATATCATTTAAAACGTCAATGAAACTACTTTTTAAAACATCTAGGAATATATGTAAGATATAATAGCATTTCTCAGCATCTCCAGTAATGAAATTTGTGCAGCTTTCTTTAATTCAGCATTTTTCAAACATCTTAAAATAGAACTCTTTTTTTTTTTTTCTGAAAGGCCTCACTTTGGGAAAGGCAGGTCAAGCAATCTTGAAGGTCCTTCCAATTCTCATACTCTGCCTTCCTAGTTGTGGCTCTGCCATTAAATTACTGAATGACTCTGACCAAATCGCCTTTCCTCTGGGGTCCTCAGTTTATTAAGCTATTAAATGGGTGTGTGAAATTTGGACTAAAAGATCTCTTACCTGCTTCCAGCTCTAAAAGCCCATGTCAGAGCCCAATGTCAGGATGATTTTTCCACTGAGTTTCGTTCCTCCTCCCTCAATCCTCTTTTTATTATTTAACTAAAGCAGATTCATGGTTGAAGAATTAGAAAAATGCAGACAAGCAAAATTAAAAAACTAAATTTACTCCAAATACCACTTTGAGCTCCTTTTCAAAAGGTATGATGATAGTAGCATTTATGGAACACTTATGGTATGCAAGGCGCTGTGCCAGGAGATCTCATTTTAATTCTCACTAACACATGAGGCAGGTCTATTCTTATCTTCATTTTACAGATGAGGAGACTGAGGGTCAGAGAGATAAAGTCGCTTGTCCAGGGTCACATAATTAGTGTGGCTCTAACCTAAGTCAAGGAGCCCTGATGGCACAATGGTTAAGCACTCAGCTGCTAACCTAAACCCAGCAGCTAACAACCAGCAGCTCCACGGGAGAAAGACCTGGCAATCTGCTTCCGTAAAGATTGTTGTTGCTGTGTGCCATCGAGTTGATTCTGACTCATAGCGACCCTATATGACAGAGTAGAACTGCCCATAGGGTTTCTTAGGCTGTAATCTTTACGGTAGCAGATTGCCAGGTCTTTCTCCCGCTGAGCCTCTGGGTAGTTTCAAACTGGCAACCTTTCAGTTAGCAGCTAGCAGCCTAGCTCTTAACCTTTGAGCCACCAGATTATAGTTTAGGAAACCCTATGGGGCAATTCTATTCTGTCACATGGGGTCACTAGGAATCGGAAATCAACTTGTGGACACCCCAAAACAACCAAGTCTGCCTAACTCTGCCACTGCCATAAAGACCTCCCTATCTGAAAGGTGCAGGGGAGCCCTGGTGGCGCAATGGTTTCAACCTACCAGCTGCACGAGGGAGAAAGATGTGGCAGTCTGCTTCCGTAAAGATTTACAGCCTTGGAAACCCTATGGAGCAGTTCTACTCTGTCCTATAGGGTCGCTATGAGTCGGAATCAACTGGACACAACAGGTTTATTTGAAGGAGGTCTTCATCCCTGCCAAGATCCCTTTTCCCCCAGCTCCCTGAATCCTTCTGAATGTTCTTATCTCCCCAGAGGAGCTGTGGATGTTGGTCCCTCCAAAAACAGCACCTTCACCGCGGAAAGGTCTGTGTCCCTCCCCCAACTCAGTCGACTTGATCTGTAAAAAACTGTGACTTGCCCTGGAGAAGGGGAAAAAATCAGCCTCACCTCCACCCCAACCCCACCCCCTAAGTCACTGGATTTGGGGGTAAATTCAGCAGGCTGGAGACAGAAGAATGAGTGTGTAATTAAGTTTCAGATTGACTATTGTTTTATGTGAATGTCTGATAAAGAAAACACAATGGCTGCCAGATGGGGGCTGGGAGGCGAGATTTCCCAAGGGCAGCATTCTAGAAGACAGGCCTGGAGTTCTGGAGCCTGGGTCCTCCTGACAGACAGGTGGCCAGGTCACAAGAGTGAGGGCACCAGAGTTAATAATGCTGGGGTGTGGAGGAGACTCAGCCAGGGACGCAAGCCCAAGAGGTGTGGCTAGGGCTAGTAGTCTATTCTGGAATGGGCAATGGAGGCAGAGTGAGTTAGTGAATCTGGTCCCTGCAATAGAATCTGAGGGGCTAGAGCAGTGTGGGCTAATAGAAATAGAATGTGAGTAACATGTAATTTTAAATGTTCTGACCAAAAAAAAAAATCCCAAACCTGTTGCCGTTGAGTCGATTCTAACTCATAGCATAAGACAGAGTAGAACTGCCCCGTAAGTTTTCCAGGGAGCGGCTGGTGGATTCAAACTGCTGAACTTTTGGTTAGCAGTCGAACTCTTAACTACTGCACCACCAGGGCTCCTTAAATGTTCTAGCAGCCACATTTAAAAAAATAAATAAATAAATATATGAAATAGGAGATTGCTCTCACAAATAATGAATTTCCTTGACCTTGGTAATCGGGGGTCCCAAACTCAAGTGCCCTCAATGCCCAGATAGATAACAGACTTGTGTGGAGCAAAAGGAACATAAACAAATTTCACATTTGAAAGAAACAACATGGCAAGCATGATGGTTGATTTATTACTATAGCTTCAGCGTGGGGACACTAAGGAATAGTGGGGACTGGGGCAGACTAGAGAAAGCGTACAGAAAAAGCTCATTGCCCTCATGTCGATTCCAATTCATAGCGACCCTATAGGACAGAATAGAACCGCCCCACAGGGTTTCCTAGGCTGTTAATCTTTACGGAAGCAGATTGCTGCATCTTTTTCCTGCTGAGCGGCTGGTGGGTTCGAACTGCCGACCTTTCAGTTAGCAGCCGAGAAAGCATACCCAGTCTAAATTAGCTCCAGTGAACTGCTGCCTCATAGTATGGGGACTCAGTGTTGCTAGATATTCTGATTTTTTGAAAGAAGCTGAAAGTCTGAATTTTTAAAGACCAGCAGTCAATTCAAATTTTATTTAAAAAACGAACAAATGTGGACGACTGGATCTCAATCTCTAATCTTTTCTAAATGCTTGACTATGTTTTAAAACCCATTGCCATCAAGTCGCTTCCGACTCCTAGCAACCTTGTAGGACAGAGTAGAACTGCCCCATAGAGTTTCCTAGGCTGTAATCTTTACGGAAGTAGATTGCCAGTCTTTTCTCCCGCAGAGCAGCTGGTGGGTTCAAATCACTGATGTTTCTGTTAGCAGTTGAGCGCTTTAACCACTGTACAACCAGGGCTTCTTTGACCATGTGTTACAGAGGAGGAAACTGAGGTTCAGACTGGTTAAATATGTTCCCAATTCACAGCAAAGACAAAGAACTGAGCCTTCAATCTCCTATTCCAGGTCATTGCTGCTACTCTAGCTAATATCAACATTGATTTTTTTAGCTATCATTACTGAGATTTTCAGAGCCCCTGGGTGGTGCAAATGGTTTATGTGCTTGGCTGCTAACCAAAAGTTTGGAGGTTTGAGTCCACCCAGAGGCACCTCGTAAGAAAGGCCTGGCAATCTACTTCTGAAAAATCAGCCATTGAAAACCCTACGGAGCAGTTCTACTCTGACACACATGGGGTTGCCCTGAGTCAGAATTGACTTGATGACAACTGTTTTTTTAACGTATGGAATTTTATTTATTTTGTTGTTGTTGTTGAGAATATACACACCAAAACGTACACCAGTTCAACAGTTTCTACATGTACCATTTAGTGACAGTGATTACATTCTTCCAGTGGTGTCTTCTCACCTTGAGGCCTTCTCACCCTTGAGGCAACTGGTTTTACTGAGAGCTTATTAGGTGCCAGGTTTGCGCTAACCACCTTCTGATGACACCATGAGGTAGGTACTGTTTAGGATGCTAGGTTTCCGAAGGTTTACTAAGGCTCAGAAAGGTAGAGTAAGTTGCCCAAGATTACTCTGTGGGACTCGAACCTGGATCTATGCTTGATTGTAAGACTGTTTTCAGTGCTAAACCACCAGACTCTGCCACCCTCTCTAGATGCTTCCTCTTGTTATACTCCCTTCCACTTCACGGTGAAGAACCTCAGAGACTGAGCACCCTGGTGGTTTTCACACTATGGCTACTTTGACTGGCAAGGGGCTGGCAGTTTCTCACACCCCTACTCTTGCTTCAGCCTGAGTACCTCCAATTGTCTCATTCCTGTGGATTACCTTCCAGATAAGATTTTTTTTTTTTTTTTTTTTGAGAACGAAGGCCACTGCCATTTCTGTGTGTTTGTTTTAAGTTTGAAAACCACTGATCTGCCCACGGTCCCTCAGTTTACAGGCTGGGAAATCGAGGCCCGGAGATGGCAAGTGCTCAAGGTCCCTCCACAAGTTCAGGACTAGGGCTGGTCCAGAATCTGGGTCTCTGCTCCTAGTGCTGAATCCACAGACAGCTGAGCACGGGAGGCCAGGCCGGCCAGGGAGGCCGCCTGCTGGGTGTGCCAAGGCCTCCCTCCAGCTCCTCTGGGCTCCGCTCAGGGAAAGGCTAACCACTCACTCTCTCTCTGGCTCACCACCTCCTCAGCCCTTCCTCATGCCTGTTTGGATAACTTTTTGACCTGCTCTTTCACAAGCTCTTCCTGAGGTGCAGCTGCCTCAGCCAACCGTCCCAGGGAATCCTGGGGCCTTGGCAGTGTGGCGGCCCAGGCTTGGCTGGCCCTCAGGCCGACAGTTGTCAAACAGTGACTGTCTGGGTGGAGGGAGGCCTGTTTACCCAGGTAGGACGCAGGCAGAAGCCTGCAGCTTCCTCCCCATGCTGCTGGCCCCTCCAGCTGCTCAGCCTTTCCCCATCTATATTTGCTTATTCCACAAGTATTTGTGGAACGCCTACTATGTGCCAAGCACTCTTCTCCTTGCTGGGGCGACAGCAGGGAATAAGACAGCCAAGTTCCCTACTCTAATAGAACTTACATTGTAGTTGGGGAGATAGATGATAAACAGATAACAAATGCGTAATTTCAAGGGGTGATAAGAGCTGTGAAGGATGATGGGATTTATAGTGATGGCTGGAGGTGGGGCAGCCTTAGATTTAGGTGGTCAAGGAAGACCTGTGGGTGGTCAAGGAAGACCTTTCTGATGAGGAATCATTTAAGTAAGACCCAAACTATTAGAAGAGAACAGCTATGGGGAGAGGATGTTCTAGCAGCGAGAGGAGCCAAGGGCAAAGGCCCTGAGGCAGGAATGTGTTTGAAGTATAGCAAGAAGGCCTGTGTGCAAACGTAAGAATGGAGTCAACAGGGGTCAGATTTTGTGGGGCCTTTTAGGTCAAAGAAAAGAGTTCAGGTTTTATTTTAAGTGTGATACAAAGCCATTGGAGAGTTTTCAGCAGGGAGCTTATACCCTGAAATTTTTCCTCTAAGCTTAACTCTGCCTTTTCACTCCATAACATAACTCTCTGTCCCAAGACTTCTTTTTTTATTTTTTTTTGCCTCCCTCTTTTTTTTTTTTTTTTATTATACTTCAGGTGAAGGCTTACAGAACAAATAGTTTCTCATGAAACAGTAGTACACATATTGTTTTATGACATTGGTTAACAACCCCACAACATGTCAAT
>NW_004443944.1:19679305-19708721 GCF_000243295.1 Trichechus manatus latirostris
GGGGCTGTCCACTCCCAGGCTGAACGGTGAACCTCGGAGATAACTTCACCACTGAGCTAAAACGGTGTCTGGGGGTGTCCCAAGACTTCTGAATGTGTTTTCAGGTACATTCAAGTAGAGAGTGTTTAAAACCATGTTTAATTATTCTCTTTCTTGTCTAATTTAATTTTAATTTATTAATTGAAGCTGTATATGTACGTGGTTGAAAGAATCAAATACTTCTACAAGGGTTACAATAAATAATGGTAGTTGTCCACCCACTCTTACCTGAACCTGATTTCCACTGCCCAGAGGCAACCACTTTCAACTCTATGTTCCTAAATATCATGGTTATACGGCTACTTCTTGATTATTCTGTTTTATATATAATGTATTGACTTCCTAGTAGGAAAGATCCTACAGAACTGAATCCTAATTTGAAGGTAAATCAATATTCAGTGTTTTCATTGGCATCGCCACATTACTATTATTCACCACTGGCATTGTCTATACATGAGCCAAAGCTTTTCCATGCCTTTCTCAATTAATCCTCATGGCAATGCCACAAGATTGACATATGATAATACTACCAACATTTTACATGCAATAAAACCGTTGGCAGTTTGCAGAAGATCTTTGCATCCATCCACTTGATCTGCAGAGCTATCCCGAGAGGTAAGCAGAACTGGCATTATGAACCCCACTTTTAGTGGATAACACGGAGCCCAGAGTGACAAACAAGTCCCACCCATTACAGTGTATGGCATGGTGGTTAAAATAAACACCATCTGCCAGCCAGGATGGAAGGAGCCTGGCTCCCTGGGTTTGTTCCATCAGCTCATATTAACCTAATACAACTGCCTAGGTTTGAAAGCTAGCTCTGTCACTTGTGGGCTTGATAGTTTTGGGTAAGTTGGTCAACTTCTCTGAGCCTTTTTCCCTCTCCTGAGAAATGGGATTGATGACAGTACCTACCTCAAAGGATAGCTGTAAGGATTAAAGGAGCTAATTTTTGTAAAGTTGTTAGAACTGTGCCTGGCCCATAATAGGTTTGCACTCCACTGCTAACCTAAAAGTTGGTGGCTCAAACCCACCCAGGGGTACTGTGGAAGAAAAGACCTGGCCATCTGCTTCCATTAAGATTATAGCCCAGTCCATCTAAGATACTCCACTGGTCCCACCCCGTCTGGAGCAAGGGAGAATGAAGAAAACCAAAGACACAAGAGAAAGATTAGTCCAAAGGACTAATGGACCACAACTACCACCGCCTCCACCAGACTGAGTCCAGCACAACTAGATGGTGCCCGGCTACCACCACTGACTGCTCTGACAGGGATCACGACAGAGGGTCCTGGGCAGCGCTGGAGAAAAATGCAGAACAAAATTCTAACTTACAAAAAAAAGAAAACAGACTTACTGGTCTGACAGAGACTGGAGAAACCCCTAGAGTATGGCCCCCAGACACCTTTACAGCTCAGTGATGAAGTCACTCCTGAGGTTCCCCTTTCAGCCAAAGACTAGACAGGCCCATAAAACAAAATGAGATGAAATGGGCACACCAGATCAGGGGCAAGGACGAGAAGGCAGAAGGGGACAAGAAAGTTGGTAATGGGGAACCCAAGTTCAAGAAAGGGAGAGTGCTGACCTGTGGTGGGGCTGGCAACAAATGTCATAAAACAATATGTGTATTAATTGTTTATTGAGAAACTAGCTTGCTCTGTAAACCTTCACCTAAAGTACAATTAAAAAAAAAAAGATTATAGCCCAGAAAATCCTATTGAGCGGTTCTATTCTGTAACAAAGGAGCCCTGGTAGTGCAGTGGTTAAGCACTCGACTGCTAACTAAAAGGTTGGCGGTTCGAATCCACCAGCCGCTCTACGGGAGAAAAAAGTGGCAGTCTGCTTCCATAAAGGTTTACAGCCTTGGAAACCCTGCGGGGGCAGTTCTACTCTGTCCTGTAGGGTCACTATGAGTTGGAATTGATGTGACGGCAATGGGATTCTGTAACACATGGGTTATTCGTGAGTCAGAACTGGCTCAACAGCAAACAACAAGAAGCGATAAAATAAACCAGAACTAGAAAACGAATGAGCTGGGACTCAGATCCGGGCCTTCCAAGGCCAAGTTCAGGGTCTGTCCCCTGAAGCCCGGACGTTTGTATTCCTCTTCATGATTTTTACCCTAACCGCCTATCCCTGTACTTTATCTACTTGTAATTACCTAGTGGACATTTTTCTTTCTTTTGAAGACACATATTAATTTTTAAAAATAAATTGTATATTACCGTTTTGATGTGCTAGTTATAAATGCTTTAATATACAGTAAAATAAATTAAAAAATATTTGTCCACATCCTACCTAAAATCAGCCCCTGTGCCCAGTGGGTACACCTAATGAAAGGTACATTATTTTTAGTTTGGTAACGGACCTTTGGAAACATTCTGACCAGTAGCTTCTAAACCTTTGGCCATGAGCCTCGGTAAGAAACACCTTTTGCATCACAGACTTTACACGCAGAGGCAGTGAGGGGGTGTTGGCCAAAACACAGACTCGGGGTCCGGCTGCTGGACTGAAACCTCAGCCTAGTCTCTTACTGCCTGTGTCATCTCACTTTGGGTGGGTGTCAACCTCTCTGTGCCTCCATATCCTCATCTGTAAAATGGGGATGATATTAGTAATAACAATATCTACCTCATGCAGTCATTGTGAGGATTAGGAGTTTATATGTATAAAACCCACAGTGAGTGCTCTATACATGTTTTTCTATTAATATAAGCTCCAACACACATCCATAAACATATATAAATGAAAACACATATCCATAAATATGTATAAATAAAACAAAAGTTTCACACACACACACAAAACTTACTACATAGAACGCACTCGGATGTCTTCTATTTCATTGTTCGAAAGGGGCCCTCTTTGTGAAATTTTATCATACGTTTATGATTCATACCCTTTTCTGTATGAACATCAGCTCTCAACTAAAAATATTTTTAAACAGTACATTTTTAGTAAAAGAAAAGCCAAGAAATGAAGACAAAGGAAACCAATTGATTAGGTGAACACAAAGGTGCTGAAATTATTTTGTGCAGACTGTGAGGCTACAGCGTGCTGTGTGTTTACAAATCGGGGATGCCTAACTGCTCGGTGACTGCCCGTTTAGAATTTCTAATGAAGAGTGTTGAATTGTACACTAGGGATAATATAGCTGCTTAAAAAACAAAAAGTTGTGTTTCAAGGGATTTAAAAACAATGATATTCAATGTATTAAAGCAAAGTTTGGCAAACTATGACCCCTGGGCCAAATCTGGCCCGCTGCTTGTTTTTTTTTTAAAGTTTTTATTGTGCATTTAGTGAAAGTTCCACTGTTTGTTTTTGTAAATAAAGTTTAATTGGAACACAGTCATGCTTTTCATGCGTTTATTGTCTATGGTTAGTTTTGTGCTACAGCAGCGGAGCTAAGGAGTTGCACAAAGCCTGCTTGCCCTGCAAAGCCTAAAGTATTTACTATCTGGTATTTTTTAGAAAAGATTCTGACCCCTGTGTTAAAGTTACAATTCAAAAACCTTAAGCTTAAGTTAAGTCTTATTCTATTTATATCTTATTCTATTTCTAAGTCTAGCAAATTTTTCAAAGATTAAATTTTACCCAACATTTTACTTGGAAAAATGTCAAACCTACTAAAGGTTGAAAGAATAGTCCAGTAAACACTAACATATCCTCCACCTGGACTCATCAATTGGTAGCATTCTGTCACATTTGCTTTATTGCTATTTATCTATTTTTCTATACACATTTTGTTGAAACATTTGCCCTAATACAATCGTGTATTCACGTTTGCTATACATAGTTGATTTCTCTGTGTTCTAATTGAAGGAAGAATATAAAAGAACATAAGACTGGGCTTTCTTATCTCAACTTGAAAACTCTCATTCTGCGCATTTCAAAAGTATGTGTGTGTGTGTGTGTGTGTGTCTGTGTGTGTTCATGACCCTGTTGCAGAGTTAGCCAACTGTGTACCAACAAATTCATGTGCCTCCTTCCATGATTTAGAACTATGCATACTCTGATGGTTTGCATGCTGCTATGATGCTGGAAGCTATGCTACCAGTATTTCAGCAGGGTTACCCATAGTGGATAAGTTTTAGCGGAGCTTCCAGACTAAGAAGACTAGGAAGAAAGGGCTGGTGATCTACTTCTGAAAATTAACCAGTGAATACCTTATGGATCACAACAGAATATTATCTGATATAGTACTGGAAGATAAGTCCCCTAGGTTGGAAGGTACTACACATCAGCCACAACAATGGACTCAGACATACCAATGATTACGAAATAGTGCAGGACTGGACAACATTTTGTCCTGTCGTACAAAGGATGCTGTGAGTCAGAGCTGACTTGGTGGCAACTAACAACATTCCTGGAAAATAGCTGCCCAGCTTGGGACCACATATCCCAGACTCCTTTGCATTTGGCAGAGCTAAGTTCAGTGACTAGTTCTCACCAATGGAGTGTGAGTAGAAGTGATGTCACTTCTGGGCCAGGGTGGTAGAGCATCTCCTCCCTTCCCAGCAGCTTGATGCAGATAAGCCTGGCAACCTTGGAAGACGTGTTGAAGATAATGGAGCCAAGATGGAAGAGCCTGGGTCCCTGGATAACTGTGCGAGGGAAGTAAATAAACTTTTAACTGACATTTGGGTTTGTTTGTTGTATCAATTAGTATTGCCCTAATACAACTCCATAAATTGAATACGTGACCCATTAATGGGTAAAAATGGCAGTTTGAAACACACTGGTCTGGTCCTTTTTGAATATTTTTGAACCATGGGCTCCTTTCTCTACCTGCTTTATTCAAAGGCCAAAATGGAGCTTCTCTGGCTGAACTCATTGTGGGGTAGGGAGAGGCTAAGAGCCTGGTCCATTTGAACCCCTTTCCACTGACCTTGAAGTGAATCCTGAGGCATCTTTCCTGATTCCTAGGGCTCCAGTAAATATTGTGTAACAACCCGGGAGCCAGGCATACACCTCCCCTTCTCAGAAAGAGGAGGCCGAGACCCAGCAAGAGAAGAGCTTGAAAGCAGTGATCACTAACAGCCATCCAGATCAGAACCATCTCCCAGGTCTCTGGCCAGGGCAGTTCTGTCCCTCCATCTCCATGCCTCCCATTTATTCTTCCTCTGTGAAGGAGCCACACAGGCCCAGACTCATGAACTGGGCCCCTGAGAACAAACCCCAGACATCATAGGGCATCTGACGTCCTGGAACTAAGCTTTATTCTGAGTTTCCAAATAGACAGTTGTATCCTAGAACCAGTTACATATCCCGTATTCATTTATGGTTGTTCCAAAACAGCTGGAAAAATGTCTGATGCATTCATTCCCTTGCACAAAGTAGGTGCTTACTCTACAGGTATAATAATAATGATAGTTAAAATTTACATAGCACTTTCTATGTGCCAGATGCTCAGCACTTTCCAGATATTCCGAAACTGAAAACCAAATACATAGCGACCCATAGAACAGGTAGGACTTCCCTGTAAGGTTTCCAAGGCTGGTGGGTTCGAACTCCTGACCTTTTCGTTAGCAAGCAAGCACTTAACCACTGTGCCAGCAATTCTATGAAGTAGATGCTATTATTATCACCTCCATTTTGCAGATGAAGAAACTGAGGCACAGAAAATTAAGTCATTCTCCCAAGGTCACACAGTTAGTAGGTGGCAGAGCTGGAATTTGAGGTCTGACTCCAGAGTCTGAGCTTCTAACCACTGTTATACAGTCCCTCAGATGCTATTGATAAAGAGTAACAAGTTTAACTAAAAGAATGAAGACTTGGTGTCAGTATTAATCACTTGTTTGCTGTGTGATGCAGAGAAACTTACTTAACCACTCTGAATTTCTATTTCCCTGTTTATGAAGTGGGGGTAATATGGGTTAATAGGTTATTGAAAAGGTTAAAAGGAGAAAAACATATAAAGTAACCAGTGTCCTGCCTGCTGCATAGAAGGAGCTTCATGAAAGTGAGTTTCTTTCCTTCTCAAAGGTCTAGTCTTATCTAGAGGTGTGTGAGTTGGAAATAATGGAAGGCAAAGTTCCTGTACTTAAATGTCTCATCATCTTTTTAGGAGCAAGACAAATCATTCATCATTCATAGAACAATCAGAAAAATCCTGAGATACTTCCAATAAAAGACGGAATTTAATACAGTCAAATATAACTAAAATCAGCACAGTATGTGGCCAGGCTTTAGGCCTTTGCATATGCTGTTCCCTCAGCTGGAACACTCTTCTTCCCACCTCTCTTCTCCTGCTAATTCCTGCTGCACCTCAAGTCAGAAGGTAGGTATCGGTTCCTTCTGCTGGGAAGATGTCCCTGATCCCCCATCCTCCGAAGTCCCTGTGTTCCCACATCGTCCTGCTGGCCTGTCTGCTACATCAGATTGGGTGCTCTGCCAGATCCAGAGCCAAGTTTTATTCTCCTAGGTTCCCCCAAAGCCTAGCAGAATGCCTTGCACACTATAAGCCCCCAGTAAATGTTTGTTGAAAAAATAAACAATGAATTGATGAACATAGAAGGCTTCCTAGAGAAGACAGGATTCACTCCGGGTATCCATTTCCTCCCTTTATAACATGGGACAAAACAAGGTGATGGTTTCAAACTCCAGCTGATCTAGGTACACAAAATCATATGAGGAACTTTAATAAAACTACGGGTTCTTGGAACTCACCGCAGGATTTCTGACTTCCAGATCTGAAATGGAGCTGTAAAATGTGTAAGTTTAAGAAAGCTTTCTATGTGCACCCAGGTTTGTGGACCATTGAATCACGGGGGCTGCAGACTGAATTGGGGTGGAGTGGGAAGCAAGGGTGTGGGAAGAGGATGTGGACAGGGCAGAAGAAGAAAGGGGGGTGGGGCACTATAGTTTGGGAACAGCCATAGTCTGATACTGGACACAATCCCACAGCTGTCCAGTATCTGGAACCCAAGCCATGATCTTTTACATCGTCTCATATGCACAAGAAAGCTGAGAAATGAAAAAGGAAGCTAGAAGAAGGATCGATGCATTTGAATTGTGGTGTTGGCGAAGAATATTAGATATACCATGGACTGCCAGAAGAACAAACAAATCGTTCTTAGAAGAAATACAACCAAAATGTTCTTTAGAAGCGAAGATGGTGAGACTTAGGCTCACTTACTTTGGACATGTCATTAGGAAAGACCAATCACTACAAAAGGACATCATGTTTGGTAAAGTGGAGGGTCAGCGAGAATGAGGGAAACCCTCAATGAGGTGGATTAACAATAGCCACAACAATGGACTCAAACATACCAACGATCAGGAAGATGGCACAGGACCCAGCAACATTTCATTCTATTGTATGTAAGGTTGCCATGAGTTAGGGTGAACTCAATAGCAACTAACACCAAAAACAACATCCCATTTTCAACTCATTAATCCTTCACAGGGATGCAGCACTTTATAGTTTACTGTACCTCTTCTCCTTCATTAGCTCATGGAATCCTCACAATAATCAAGGTTCACTGAGTACTTACTCTGTATTAGATACTATCCTAAGCATTCGTGTATTAATTCATTCAGTCCTCACATATGATGTTGGTGCTATTATGTTATTCCTATTTTACAGATGAGGAAACAATGCAAGTACTAAGCTCTCTGATTGTCTGGCTTTAACTGGGTCTGAATTTTAGAATATCTAGAGCAGAGGTTGGGGACTTCATAACCCACACATGTTTTTAGCGTTAACCCATCAAGTCGTTTTAAATATTTAAACACATTTAAAATCAGATTTCATATGCAAATCTACATTTACTGCTTCTCCTGAATATTATTAAAAAAAAAAAAAGTTGCCATTAAGTCAATTCTGACTCATAGTGACCCTATAGGACAGAGTAGAACTGCCTCATAAGGTTTCCAAGGAGCAGCTGGTGGATTCGAACTGCTGACCTTTCGGTTAGCTGCTGAGCTCTTAACCAGTAGGCCACCAGGGCTCCCATGAGGGAATAGGGTTTCCTGAATTACCAGTGGTTATGATATTCGAGGAGCCCTGGTCGTGCGGTGGTTAAGAGCTTGGCGGCTAACCAAAAGGTCAGCAATTCAAATCCACCACCTGCTCCTTGAAAACCCTATGGGGCAGTTCTACTCTGTCCTACAGTGTCGCTATGAGTCAGAATCGACTTGGGTTTGGTTTTCGGCTTTTTTATTCCCTCATGAGTACAATCAACAGAAAGTTAATAGCAGCCTCCCCTTAGGTGAGGAAGGTGCTGTCTACTTTCCCACAGTCTCCACCCTTCTCTATTGTCTCCCTGACATTGAGGTTGAGTGTCAGTTGCCATTTATAGTTGGGCTTGCACTGTTGTTTTTCTTACAGAGAGGAATTTCTCTGAGCCCATGTTCTTTCTCAGAAGTAAGAAAAGGAGAGAATGAGAGAGCCAGCTGTTTTAAGAGAAAAGAAAGAGGATATTTTCTGTAGCAGCGATGAGTAAGCCTACTTCTTAATGAACAAATGAATACCCAGCATTCTTCCTCTATGTACATGGCTGCCTGAACCCTGTAGCCATTTTAGTTTGTGAGCCTGTTGACCAGATGCCCTTCAGCCAATCCAGGACAAGGGCCCTATCTCACCCATCTTGACTTCCCTGGAGACAAACAGCTGGCTGGCTATCAGAGAAGGTTGCTGAATGAATGACATGATCCCATTTCCTCTGGTTGTTGTGAGGACTCAGTGCACGGTAAACCATTTGGGAATTTCTAAATTACTAGATAAATGTAGGTTATCATGATAATGGTACTGATGGTGGTGTGTCAAGACAAGGACACATCCAGGTTTGGCAAGGGTATATTTGTGAAGGGGAAAGGAGAAGAGCCCCAAGGCTCACTAGGAGATAGCCACACTCTGTGCATAATAATAACCATGCCCTCTACCCCTTCAACCGAGGCTCTGCCGTGTGCTACGTTCCTTATCCCTTTACCCAACGTTTGACCTCTGTCACTGAAATCTTAACCTGTTGCCATCCAGTCGATTCCGACTCATAGCAACCCTATAGGACAGAGTAGAACTACGCCATAGGGTTTCCAAGAGTGTAATCTTTACGGAAGTGGACTGCCACATCTTTCTCCCATGAAGCGGCTGGTGAGTTTGACCCACCAACCTATTGGTTAACAACCAAGTGCTTAACCACTGCGCCACCAGGGCTCTTTATTAAAAACTTAAGCCAAAAAAAAAAAACCCAAACCCACTGCTGTCAAGTAGATTCCAACTTAGGAGGTGGTTATTAACCCTATTTTAAAGATGAAACTTGTGAGGCTCAGAAAGGGGTTGTGACTTGCAAGGCCAAACAGCTAAAAAACATAGTGGATCCAGAATTCTAACCCAGATCTATTTTATCTAAAAAGCAGGGTCTTTTAGCTACTATTACACATACCTACATGCAACACACACACAGTTGATCCATGCTGCAAATCTGGCCATGGGATCCCACCTTTCTCTGTCCAGACATATCCATAGCCTAGTCAACTGCAGCACCAGCTGGACTGTGTCAGGTCTGGAGTCCGATTATTATTATATATTTTTTTACGTAATCCTGAGCCTTGATTTTCTCTTCTGTCCTTGCAGATAATATTATTTATCTCAGATAGCTGTTGTGAGGTGCAAGAATTAAATTAGGAAATAGATGTAGAACATCCATCCATCCATCCACCTATCCATCTGTGCATCTCACCATTCCAACAAATATTTATTGAATTCTCGCTATGTGATGAGCACTGCGTAGGGGCTGGGAAGAAGGGAAGTAAGGACATCCTACAAAGTGGGTAGAGATGGGAGCAGTGAGGGGCTGCTGGTTATATTATTATTTATTGAGTCCCTTTGGGAGGGACCCTGTGGTGCCTATGGCTTAGACTGTCCGCCATGAGCTGACTGTCTGACTTCTTTGAGGAACAATAAGTCTTCTCTGCCCACAGGATCAACCAAGTCTTACAATTGTGTCTTCACCATGGATTAAGCACCTACTACACACCTAGCCCTTTAACTACGCTGCTTGTCCCTGACTTCATCGTAAGTCAGTTCTGACGTAAGTCAAATACGCCCCACCTCCTTTTTTTTAAGTTTTCCTTATTATTGTCTTTTATTATCAATACCTTTATAAAATCTGATCTTTACTCGTCGACGTCAGTGTGGTAACAATGAAGCCGGAGTCGTAATGGCTGTCAGGCACTTGTGCAGTTCAATTGTCATATGTCGTTAGAGTTGAACATTGCCAAACTTTCTATCCTTTAGTACTCCCAATACTGACACCGACTTCATTATAGACCAGGTCATAGCCTGCTATACGGCAGTGTTTTGATCAGTAAGTCATAACACTGAACATCCGCGAGTGAACATCTGAGAACAATAGCATTAGCAAACTACGCGCTTCAACATTGTAGGTAGTACATATTACTGATGATAAAACGTACCAAAAAAAAACAGTACTGCCGGTCATAGCATGGTTTGTCATAACTCAGATATGTTGTAAATTGGGGACTACCTATACTGTTTAAATCACTCCACCCTCTGTGAGATAGGTCCTGTTGTTATCTCCATTTTACGGATGAGGAAATAGGTTCAGAAAGGGGAAGTGACTTGCCCAAGGCCACACAGCAAGTGTATGAGAAGGATCCCCGGGCTGTTTGGTCTCCAGCCACTGTTATTTCCACTGCACGACGCACCCCTGCTTGACGGTGGATCAATATGAGGAAGATCCCTGGGCTAGCGTCAGGAGACCAGCCTTTTTCTCTCACTGCCATCTGTCCTCGGGTAATGATGATAAAATGAGGTAATATTTATTAAGTCCTCACAGTGTTCATGGTGCCAAGTGCTTTACACCTTTGCTCTCTTGCAGTCCTCACCATGACCCCAAGACAGGTCCTAGTATTATCTCCACTTCACAGAGGAGGAAACTAAGGCACAGAAATGTTGAGTTATTTCCCCAAAGTCACAGAACTTGAACTGAGATCTATTGGATTCCAGAGGCCAAGATTCATGCACGTGTGGTTTAAATCAGCTTCTAAAATGCACATAATTTTTTAAAAATGCAAAGGGGGAAACAATAAAAAGTGAAACAAACAAAAATTCTGTTGAATATCCCTCCTCAGAAACAAAACTGTTACCAGGGTCTTTGTGTCCTTCCGCTAACTTTTATGCAAATGCAAACGTGTATGTGTATGCATGTTCGTAGTCATATCTGTTTTGTTACCACAAATGTAATATGCTATACACACCGTCCTTCAGCTTCCTTTTTTTCACTTGGTATCTTGGAGAGCCTTCCCTCTCTGCACACAGATCTGCACAGAAGTCCATCGCAAAGATGCACCATGATTAATTTTCCTCAGGCATTGGGGTTGCTTCCAATTTTGAGATCACCCCAGGCAGTGGAACGTGAAGTATTCAATGCCAGTTACATACGCTTTCCTAGCCTTGCACGTAAGTTTCACACATCCAGCACACACTGATCTCATTTTCCAACGCCCCACGCTATGTGTTGCTTTATATTTCTTCCCTCTGATGAATTATTCAGAGCTAATGGCCCTCAGGAACTGTGCAAGGACCAAGCTGACTTTCCCCTGGAATTCATAAGGCTAGGGTTGCATCCCCAGGTCAAGATCGAGACTCATCTAGATGATCAAGACCCAACAAGGCTCTCTTTGGGCCTCAGTTTGACCCCAAGGCAAAATGGGAATGACGCTTCCAGCTTCCCACCCTCTGTGGAATTTTGGAAAGACTCTTGGAATGCATCCCAGGAAAGCCCTGTCTTTCTAGGCGGGTTACTAAGTGAGCCAAGCCCCTTTCCCGGGGTTGCCCAGGGCTTCTGCGGCCCTTCCCAGCACTTCCAGCACGAAACGGCCATACCTCTGTTTCAGGGCTTAGTGAAGCAAGCCACGTGCCTCCCCTGGGCCTCCTGCCATTCTCCAGGAGCCCTTGGAGGGTCTTTGAGCCCAGCAGAAACACATGGAGGGTCCCATCTATGCCTTTCAAACCTGACCATGGTCCCACCCTGTCCAGTCCTCCCTCCAGCCCCAGCAGCTGTCCTCACTCACCATAGGGACTCTCCACTGGTGCCCCGAGGGGCGCGTTCACACTGACCATGGCCAAGCCCACCCAGCCAGAGACCTTGGGGCATGGAGGAGCTGGCGTTACACACAGCAGCGGCAGGGCCACTGGGAACCAGGCCACCAGGAAGGCAGTGAGCAAGGCCAGCTGCCACCGCCTGGTTATCTTATTGATTCTTCTAATCGCCTAAGGTGGGTGGATACGTTAAAGAGTAACCAGTCACTTAGGGAACCTGCGGCTGGGGACTGTCGCTGTCACCATGACAACGTCGACCTAGCTAGACCCGAGCTCCACTTGGGCCCCAGTCCTGCACACTGGGGTTGGGGGCACTTGAAGCCAAATATGGGGGACACCAGCACCTCCACCACTTGAAGGAAGGGACTGGCCAGGAGGGTTTGGGAGGTAAGAGTCCAACCTGGGTTGGGTTTTATGGCTCCAAACAATGGGTGTGGCATGGCGTGGGAGGAGTAGAAAAGCCAGGAAGCAGGAGAAGAGGAAAGAGGAAGGGTAGAAAACTGCATTTATTGAGTGCCTACTGGATGCTGGGAGTTGCTCACAGGCATTCGCAATTTTAAATTCAACCCTGAGAGTCTGGGATGATTATTCTAATCTAACCGACAAGGAAACTGAGACAGAGAGAGAAATTAGAGGACTTGGAATTAGAACTCATAATCTCCCCTTCATCTTACATATATTTATTCTCCCCTTTTTTTGCTCAGCATAATGTTTCTGAGGAGTCCCTGGGTGGTGCAAATGATTAACGTGCATGGCTGCTAACCAAAATTTGGAGGTTCGAGTCCACCCAGAGACACCTTAGAAGAAAGGTCTGATGATCTACTTCCAAAAAAACGGCCATTGACATAATATAGTTCAAAAGTTTATGTTCTACATCCTACTTTGGTGAGTAGTGTGTGGGGTCTTGAAAGCTTGCAAGCAGCCATCTGAGATAAAACAATTGGTCTCTTCTTCTCTGGAGAAAAAGAGAAAGAAAGAAACCAAAGACTCGGAGAAGAAACTAGTCTATAGGACTAACAGTCTACATGAACCACGGCCGCATCTACCCTGAGATCAGAAGAAATAGATGGTGCCCAGCTACCACTAACAACTGTTCTGATCAGGACCACAATAGATGGATTCTGACAGAATGGGAGAAAAATACAGAACAGAACTCAAATTCTTAAAAAGCCCAGACTTACTGGACCAGTTGAGACTACAGGACTCCCTGAGACTATTGGCCTGAGATATTCCATAAACCTTAAACCAAAACTACCCCCTGAGATCGTCTTTTAGCTAAATAACATTGGCTCATAAAATAAATAATAATACTACCACTGTGCATTTTGCTCCTTTCAAAAATCATCCATATGAGACCAAATGGTCAAGAATTACTCTAAAGCAAAGATGAAGGGATAAGGGGACAGGGAAATCAGATTACTGGAAACAGTGAAACATCCAGAATAGAATTAATGAAAATGTTGACACGTTATGAAAAATGTAACCAATGTCACTGAACAGTTTGTGTAGTAATTGTAATTGTAGTAATTTGTGGTAGTGGATTGCAGTAATTTGTGGAGCCTAATTTGCTGTGTAAACTTTCACCAAAAACACAATAAAATATTATTTTTTTAAAAATCAGCCATTGAAAAGCCTACAGAGCACAGCTCTACTCTGACACACATGGAGTCACCACATGTTGGAGTAGACTCAACAGGAACTGGTAACGTAAGGTAATGTTCATGAAATTTATCCATGTTTTTACTATCAGTGGTTTGTTGCTTTTTATTGCTTAGTAGTATTCCACTGTACAAATATACCACAATTTGTTTGTATAATTACCTGGTGATGGACAATCAGCTTGTCTCCAGTTTGGGGCTATTATGAATTACTGAAAACCATAACCAAACCCTTTGCCATCAAGTCAATTCTGATTCATAGTGACCCTATAGGACACAGTAGAACTGCCTCATAGGGTTTCCAAGGAGCGACTGGTGGATTTGACCTGCTGACCTTTTGGTTAGCAGCGGAGCTGTTAACCACTGCACCATGGCTGTGTTATGAATTAAGCAGTTAGAAATACTCATGTACAAGTCTTTGTGTGGACCTATTTTTCATTTCTCTTGGTTAAATTTCTACGAGTGGAATTTCTGGTTGATATGATAGGTGTATGTTTAATTTATAATAAACTGCTAAACTGTTTTCCAAAGTGGTTGTACCATTTTTCATTCACACCCACAGTGTAAGAGAGTTCCTGGCTGCTCCACATCCTCATCAGCATTTGTTGTTGTTAGTCTTTTTAACTTTAACCATTCTAGTGGATGGGATCTTTCCTTTTGCTTTCATTTGTTTGTTTTAACTCATTTTATTAACTGAAAAAAATTAATGCATTCACATGTTAAAAATAAAAATTGCACCAACAGTATTTAATGAAAAGTAAGCCTCCCTCCCACCTTAGTTTAGTTCCCAAATCTCACTCTACCAAACTTTTTAACAAATCCTTGTGTATATTTCCAGAAATTACATACACACACACAGAGTATAAATGCAGATAGATAGATAGATAGATAGACAGACAGACAGCTGCCGTCAAGGCAACTCCCGCTCATGGAGTCCTTACGTACAACAGAACAAAAAGTTGCCAAGTCCTGCCTCATCCTCACAATCACCAGCATGTTGGAGTCCATTGCTGTGGCTGCTGTGCCAGTCCATCTCAATGAGGGTCTCCTTCATCCCTGATGGCTGTCTGCTTCACCAAACATGATGTCCTCCTCCAGCTACTGATCCCACCTGATGACATGTCCAAAGCGAGTCGGACCATGTTCTCTTATGATCCATAAGGTTTTAACTGGCTAATTTTTGGGAGATTCCCAGGACTTTCTTCCTAGTCTGTGTTAGTCTGGAAGCTCCACTGAAACCTGTCCACCATGGGTGACCCTAATAGTATTTGAAATACTCATAGCATAGCGTCCAACCTGGTAACAACACAAAAACCACCACAGTACAAGAAACTGACAGATGGGTGGTGACATATAAATACAGGAAATATACTGAACCCACTTTTACAAATTGTTTTTTCCCACTTAATGTCTAAGAACTGTCTTCATATCAGCATATCTTCCTCATTCTTTTGAGTAGTTACATAGTATTCCGTTGTACAGATGCGCCATAAGTGATTTTACCAGCTGCCATTGCAGGACATTTAGGTTGTTTCCAGGCTTTTGCCACTACCAACAATGAACATCTTTGTCTACATGTTTTGAACCACATGTGGGAGTATGCCTGTAAGACAAATTTCTAGAAGCAGCATCCTATCAACTCTTAAATATGCTGTAATATCTCTTTTATTTTAAAAAAGCTTCCTCAATAGCCACCTTCCCCATCTCAGCTACTACATTCCCTTTTTCAAATAGTTGTCTACAAAACTATCTCTATTTTTCCATCTCCTGTTTACATCACAAGAAGCCCTGATGGTGCAGTGGTTAAGTGCTTGACTGCTAACTGAAAGGTCAGCGGTTCGAACCCACTCAGCAGCTCCATGGGAGAAAAGACCTGGCGATCTGCTCCCATAAAGATTACAGCCTAGGAAATCCCATGGGGCAGTTCTACTTTGCCATATAAGGTTGCTAGGAGTCGGAATCAACTCAAGGGCACACAATAGTTTACACACAACCCTCTGTAATATGACTTCTGCCCCACCACCATCTACCAACACCACTGAATCTTCATTGTCAAGGTAAGAACATCCCCTTTGCCTAAACATTCAATGCAGATTTTACTAGACCCTCAGCATCGTTTGACAGTTCACCCTTTTTGCTTTAAATACCCTCTTCCTTTGGTGTCTCTATTACTACAGCCTTCTGATTTTTCTCCCTATTTGACTGTTCTTTTCTTTTCTGTCTCTTGCCATTTCGTGCTTCTCTACCTGTCCTTAAATACTAGAGTCTCCTGGGGCTTAGTTCTGGACTTAATTCTTTTTTTCTCTCTATAATATCTCTTTTCATAATCTTATTTATTATCATGGCTTCAATGACCATCCATACACCTGTGATTACCAATTGTGTATCTCCAGCCTAAGTTTCTCCCCTAGAGTCTGGATTCCTCTATCCAACTGCCTCCTAGATATCTCCACTGACACGTTTCACAGACATCTCCATTATGATATGCCCCTGATTGCACTTCTGCTCTTTGCTTCCATCTAAACTCTTTCTCCTATACTCCCCATTTTGGTAGAAGGACACCTTCATTAACAAGTGTCCCTGTTATGAATTGAATTACATACCCCAAAAATATGTGTTGTAAATCCTAATCCCTATACCTGTGGTTGGAAACCCTGGTGGTGTAGTAGTTAAGAGCTACGGCTGCTAACCAAAAGGTCAGCAGTTCGAATCCACCAGATGCTCCTTGGAAACCGTATGGGGCAGTTCTACTCTGTCCTATAGCATTGCTATGAGTTGGAATTGACTCGAAGGCAAGGGGTTTGGTTTATACCTGTGGTTATAGTCCCATTTGGGAATGGATTTTCTTTGTTGTGTCAATGAAGCAGTACTAGTGTAGAGTGTGTCTTAAGCCAATCTCTTTTGAGATAATAAAAAGAGCAGACTGAGTAAGCCACAAGGCAAGTGAGCAATGATGGGGAAAGATAGATGCTATGCCACATGAAGATCACCAAGGAGCCCAGGAATAAAAGGTGAAGGACCTTCCCCTAGAGCTGACAAAGGGAGAAACCTTCCCCTAGAGCCAGTGCCCTGAATTCAGACTTCTAGCCTCCTCACTGTGAAAAATAAATTTCTGTTTGTTAAAGCTACCCACTTGTGGTATTTCTGTTATAGTAGCACTAGATAACTAAGACAGACCTTATTGTCTAAGTCTTGAAAACTGGGAGGCATCCTTCATTACTTCCTCTTTCATGCACACACTCACGTCCCCATAAATTCCACCCCCTAAACATCACAGTGGTTAAAGCTCTTGGCTGCTAACAGAAAGGTTGGCCGTTTGAGCCCACCAGCTGCTCCTCGGAAGAAAGATGTGGTAGACTGCTTCCATAAAGATTACAGCCTTGGAAACCCTATGAGCAGTTCTACTCTGTCCTAGAGGGTCACTACGAGTCAGAACCAACTCGATGGCAACGGGTTTGGTTTGGTTGAAACATCTCAAAAAGTCTTTCACTTCTCTGTTTCCAGCACCACCATCTTAGTTCAAGGTATGCTCATTTCTCACCTGGATTGCTGAAATTACCTCTTTCCTGGCTGTCAGCATCTACTCTGGCCCTTGTCAAATCTGTTTCCCGTAATGTAACCAGAGTTATCTTTTCAAATGCAAATCTGACCATGTGTTATGGATTGAATTGTGTTCCTCAAAAATATGTACTGAGTTCCTGGTCTCTGCACCTGTGGATGTGATCCCATTTAGAAATAAGGAGTTTTTTTTTTGTTAAGTTAATGAGGTCATACTAGAGTAGAATGGGTCCCAAACCTAATCAGTTCTGGGTTATAAAAAGCGGAATAAACACAGAGACAACACACAGATGTCAAGAATGCCAAGGAACGCCAAGGATTGACGGCGCTCACCAAAAACTAAGAGTGAGACCCATAGAAGGAACCAGCATAGCTGAGACCCTCATTTGGACTTTTAGCCTCCAGAACTGTGAAAAAATAAATTTCTGTTCTTTAAAGCCACCACTTGTGGTATTTCCACTACGGCAGCACTAGGTAACTAAGACACCAAGTCATTCTGGTGTTAGAACCTTGAGGTGCCTCCTGTTGCCCCCCAGTGACACCCCAGCTCCTCAGGGTGGTACACAAAACCGTGCATGACGTGGCCGTGCCTCCCTCCCAGGAAGGAGCCCTGGTAGCAGAGTGGTTAAGCACTCAAAAGGTTGTCAGTTCGAATCCACCAGCTGCTCCTGGCGGTCTGCTTCCATAAAGATTGCAGTCTTGGAAACCCTATAGGACAGTTCTACTCTGCCCTGTAGGGTCACTATGAGTCAGAATCGACAGCAACAGGTTCCCTCCCAGGGTCATCGCACTCCCTTGCCCCCTTCCCAACCAGTACATCTTTTTAGTCCTTGATATCACCGTGTGTTCTCGCCTTCAAGTGTCACCGCTTCCTCAGGGCCTATCTTAGTTATCTAGTGCTGCTGTAACAGAAATAGCACAAGTAGGTGGCTTTTAACAAACAGAAATTTATTTTCTCCGTTTAAGAGACTAGAAGTCTGAACTCAGGGCGCCAGCTCTAGGGGAAGGCTTTCTATCTCTGCGGGCTCTGGGAGAAGGTCCTTATACCTTGGCTCCTTGGTGATCTTCATGTGGCACATCATCTGTCTTCCCCCATCTCGGCTTGCT
Source organism: Trichechus manatus latirostris (assembly GCF_000243295.1). NCBI lineage: Eukaryota > Metazoa > Chordata > Mammalia > Sirenia > Trichechidae > Trichechus > Trichechus manatus. Next base: position 19,697,735 of record NW_004443944.1, read on the forward strand.
CGCTTGCTTGTTTAATCTCTTTATATTGCAAAAGAAATTGACTTAAGACACACGCTACACTAATACTGTCTCATTAACATAACAAAGAAAACCCATTCCCAAATGGCATTATAACCACAGGTATAGGGGTTAAGATTTACAACATATATCTTCAGGGGACACAATTCAATCCATAATAAAGTCTGACTAGCTTCTCTACCTCATCAAAAAGCATCTGTCTACAGCAAGACCTTCCTGACCACTCATTCCGGGTTAGACTGCACTCTTGCAATTCCCTGTTCTTCTCCCAGGTGACACTTAGTTCTATTCTAATAAAAATTTTTGTGTTCGTTTTCTGTTTAATGCCTGACTGCCCCACTAGAATTATAAACTCCAATAATTCAGGAACATTACATATCTCAGGGATTGGAAACTCTTCCTGTAAAGGACCAGATAGTAAATATTTCAGACTTTGGGAGCCCTCCAGTCTCTATTGCAACTATTCAACTTTTCCATTGTAGTGTGAAAGCTGCTGCAGACAAGATGTAAATGAATGAGCATGGCTATGTTCCAATAAAACTTTATTTACAAAAACAGATGGCTGGCCCTTGACTCCTGAGCCATATTTGCCCAGCTCTGGTCTATATCAGGATCCCTGGTGGCAAAATGGTTAAGAGCTTCGCTGCTAACCAAAAGGTCGGCAGTTCCAATACACCAGCTGCTCCTTGGAAACCTTATGGGGCAATTCTACTCTGTCCTGTAGGGTTGCTATGAGTCAGAATGGACTCAACTGCAATAGGTTTGGTTTGGTTTTGGGGTCTTTATTAATGGCTGCTGTACTCAGAGCTTATAGTTTTACAGCACTTATTAGGTACCAGGCACTGTTCTGAGTGCTTTTTATGTATTCATTCATTTAATCTTTTCAACAGCTCTGTGGGGTGGATGCTATTAGTACCCCCATTTACAATTGAGGAGACTGAAGCACAGAGAGCTCAAGGTAACTTACCAAGGACACACGCCGCTTAGTTAAATTTGTACCTAGACAGTCTGACTCCAATATGCTCTTAACTCTCTCGATTGTTGAATGAATGAGCAAATGAGTTGACTGGGATATGAAGGCCTTAGAAAAGTATAAAAGGCTACAGACGTTCATTGTTGTTGTTACACAGAGAAAGAAACAGACTTCTTGCAGCACGTCTCCCTTCAGTTGGAACTTCTTAGTTGGGCCAAGTTGCAGCTTAAGCCAGGATACCAAGTACAATCCCTTCCCCCCAGATCTTCACCCCCGAAGTCTACAATGTCCATAGGCAGGGCAATGGCTTTGGGGTTTTTGTTTTGTTTTTTTGGTTTATTAGAAACGAGGAACCCAGTAGGTTATATGGGATTCCCACTCTACGATGGCAATTTTTGCTTAATTGTCTCCACCTTTGCTCAGTCGCTGAGAGGCAGCAGAGTAAGAGGGTTAAGCCATTGGGCTTTTTAGTTAGACAGAGCAGATTCAAATCCAGCTTCCTCCACCTGCTTGACCTTGGACTACTTCCTAAATCTTCCAAGGCTCAGTTTTTACATCTGTAAACTGAGGGTAGAAACGGTACCTCTCATTTAGGATGGCTGTGATAATTCAATGACATTAAGAATGGTTGTTATTATCTTGATACTTGTGATATAGGAAGCAGCCTGGGGCAGTAAAAAGAGTGCAGTCTTTGGAGTCAGATAAAACCGAATTTAAACTATGTGTCTGCTCCTTATTAGCGCTGTGACTGTATGCATGTCACTTAATCCAGTGGGTCATATGTCATATAAATTTCCAAGAACATTTTGGGAAATTGGTATAGGTTGTCAAACTCCCCTCCCCCCAATATAAGGACAATAATTTTTTAAATAGCTAACACTATCACCATTGTTTTATAAAAGAAAGGACATTTTAATAACCATCTCCTCCCCCTCAAAAAGTAAGAAAGATCGGGGTCTTCGTTTCCCTCATTCACTCATTTCCAGTGTTTGGAAACTGACACTCTCCCTAAGCCTCATTTTTCTCATCTGCAAAATGGAATAATAACCCACACCCATGCACACATACATTGATCCATCCATTGTGTCTGGCACATAGTAGAGATGGAGGAGCTGTTAGTCCCCTCCCCTGGTCTTCCTCTTGAACTGGTTTTCCCCTCATTCCATCTGCTCCCACCCAATTCCCTTCCCTCCTCTCTTGACCCTCCTGGGGGCTGGGGGTGGGGGTACCAGGAAGAACAATTGCATCCGCTCTCTCAAAGGACTTTATTGTGGGTGGGATGACATGCACAGGCCATAGCCTGGATGGGAAGGACCAAGAAGGGAGAAAACTCACTCCATCCCGGAAAATTTAGGGACTGTGTTGGGGTGGGAGCTGTTCTCCATGCAGGTCTTTGGAGCTTTCTCCTCCAGGCAGGAACGGGGAGGGGCCCGCTGAAGGGCAAGGTCTGAGGGAGGAGATTTTACTATCTCTGGAGACAAAAGGACTTTTGTGTGTTATGATCTTGGGGTGGGGTAGAGTAGGGTGGAGGGAGGAAACTGTCTGTGGGAATGAGAATGAGATTCTGTAGGAAAAACAGAAGTAGAGAGAGAGAAATCAGACACGGATACAAAGACTGTTGTTGTTAGGTGCTGTCCAGTCGGTTCCGACGCGTAGCTACAGAAAAAAAAAACGATGTCCTGCGCCATCCTCACAATCGTTATGCTTGAGCCCATCATTGCAGCTACTGTGTCAGTTCATCTCATTGAGGGTCTTCCTCTTTTTGCTGACCCTCTCCTTCACCAAGCATGATGTCCTTCTCCAGGGACTGGTCCCTCCTGATAACATATCAAAGTACTTGAGATGAAGTCTCATCATCTTTGCTTCTAAGGAGCATTCTGGCTGTACTTCTTCCCAAACAGATTTGTTTGTTCTTCTGACAGTCCGTGGTATGTTCAATATTCTTTGCCTACTCCATAATTCAAAGGCATCAATTCTTCTTCAGTCTTGCTTATACAAAGACTAAGAAAAATAAAGAAGGATAGAGCAGAGAAGCAGATAAAAAGAAAGAACAAGTCAGAGAAGCAGAGTGATGTGGAAACAGAAAAAAACCCAGAAAGAGCACCCCCTGAGGCAACTTTGGTTTTGGCCTCTCAGTCCTGAAGCTCAGAGAGAAGAGTCAGGCAGAACAAAGAGCATCTCCAAGCCCTAGCTCCCATCTGGGCGCCATCACAAACAAGCTGTGCCGCTTGGAGTAAGTCTCATCCTGTTGCTGAGCCTTGGTATACCCATCTGTAATAAGGGGGGCCTGGAGCCTGTGGAGGAGTCCTGGAGTGGTGCAAATGGTTGAGCGTTTGGCTACTAACCAAAAGGTTGGTAGTTCAAACCCACCCAGAGATGCCTTGGAAGAAAGTCCTGGTGATCTGCTTCTGAAAGGTCCCAGCTATCAAAACCCTATGGAGCAGTTCGACTCTGACACACATAGGATGGCCGTGAGTCAGAACTGACTTGATGGCAACTGGTTTTCTTTTCGTTGTTGTTGTTTGGACTCTTTGGTGGCTCCAGTGACATGCAATTGGGGGAGGGGTTCCACATGCTAATTTCAATAATTTTTAAAAGTTTGGAGCTAAAATGTTCCCAACTCTGGGAGGCAACAGAGCATGGATCTTCAGAGGCTGCCCAGCCGCTGGTTGGCTGTCATTGAATGAATGAAGGTTTCAGGCTAAAGCTTATTTAACAAATGCCTTTCACTGGCTGGACAGTCTTTTGGGATTTAAGCTTGAGAATCAGAAAACTAACGAGCCACCACTGCTCCACCCAGCCTTGGCCTCCTAAGCACTGAGTCAATTAAAGTTGCAAGTCTCCTTTCTGGAGGGCAGAGAATAGAAAGATGGAAATGAGGAAAGAAGGAGAGCAAGGAGGTCTGTTTCTTCTGGCACATGCCTGGACATTCAGGAGATGGAATCCAAACTGGAAAATTCAGATCAATGGGTGAGCCGTACTCAAGCCCTTTTTAAAAAATAATTTCTTGGCCGTATCTTTGAGGAGTGACTCTTGGAGGTTCAGGCCCAGATGGAGGCCCGCCAGAGCCCAGGGAAAATTCAGAATCACAGGAGCTTGTTGGATTTGAGGCCAAAGAAGCACATGTTGCTACTGCAGCTGCCTCTGTAACTGGAGGGGCAGGCGGAACACGGCCTCCCCATCTTGTATGGTCCCTCCCAGATCCAGTTGCCCCTGGAAGAGACAAGGCCCCAGGGACACAGGGTTGGGGGACAGAGTACAGTTACCATGTGTACAACCTTCACACAGGCTGGGGTTCCCAAATCTCACAGTGCCACTGACTGGCTGTGTGACCTTGGGCAAATCACTTCTGTAAGCCTTGGTTTCTTCAACTGTAAAACCAAAAGAAGACCCCTCTCTCACAAGGAGGCATCGAAGATCAAATGGAGCCATATATGGAGGCACTTAGCCTTAACCAACTAGATACCATTGAGTTGATTCTGACTCATGGCGACCTCAGGTGTGGCAGAGTAAAACCGCATTCCACAGGGTTTTAAAGACTGTGATCCTTTGGAAGCAGATCACTAGGCCTTTTCTCCGAGGTACCTCTGGGTGTGTTTAAACCACCGACCTTTTGCTTAGAAGTTGTGTGCTTAACCATTTGCACCACCCAGGGACGCCGCATCCAGCACAGTGCTGGCGAATAAGTGTTGATTTTTATATTCCCCCACCCATCCGTGCAGTCAGGCAGGTCTGAGTTCTAGTTCCTCATTCTGCCACCATCTGCTAGCTGGGTAACAGAGAATAAACCACCTCTTTTCTTTTCTTTTTTCCTTTTTTTAATTTAATTTTTTATTGTTGTGTTTTAAGTGAAAGTTTACAATTCAAGTTAGTCTCTCCTACAAAAATTTATGCATACGTTGTTTTGTGACCATAGTTGCTCTCCCTATGCTGTGACAGCACACTCCTCCTTTCCACCCCTGATTTCCTGTGTCCATTCGACCAGCTCCTGACCCTCTCTGCCTTCTCATCTCACCTCCAGATAGGAGCTGCCCATTTAGTCTCTTGTATTTACTTGAGCTAAGAAGCACACTCTTCACGAGTATCATTTTATGTCCCATAGTCCAGTCCAATCTTTGTCTGAAGAGCTGGCCTCAGGAATGGTTTCAGTTTTGGGCTAACAGAGAGTCTGGGGGCCATGTCTTCCGGGGTCGCCAGTCACCACATCATTTCTTAAGACTTGTTTTTATCCTCTGAATAAAATAAATAGTGTCTGTGAAAATTATGGGAAATGCCTGATAAGAAAACACTTTATAACTTACAAGAACACTGTGAAAATGAGAGCTGGAATAACTGGATGGTGAGTATAATTCAGTCATGGGGGAACATAACCATCAAGACTTGTCATAATCACTACAGTCCATTTCATCAATGGCCTTATCCCGACTCCATCCTACCTGCTGCTGAATTAACCCCCCAAAAGAACACCACCTTCATCACATCCCTCTCCTGCTCAAGAACTTTTAGTGGCTTCCCATTGCCTCTGCAGGAGTTGGCAAAATTTTCTGATAAGGGCCAGATAGTAAATATTTTAGACCTGAAACAGTCTCTGTTGCAACTACTCAACTCTACTGTTGTATGTGAAAGCAGCCATATATAATTATAAACAAATGGGTGCTGCTGTATTCCAATAAAACTTTATTTACAAAAACAGACAGTGGGCCAGATTTGGCCTGTGGGCTTATAGAATCACATCTCTAGCTTTCAGTCAGGCATTCCGAACTGCTCTCGAAGCACATGAATCCAGCTTTCACACTTCATCTTCCCACAATCCTCTTCCCCATCCCAGCCCTCAGATTTCTCTCTTCTTCTCCTTCTTTGCCCTCTCAAGGCCTAAAATCATTCTCTCAGCTCTTCCTGGGTTCTGTCTAGTTAATCTCTTCGCTGGCTTGCAGTGTCAGTTGTCTTTGCCAGTCCCAGTGCTGTATTTCCTCACACCTTAAATGGACATTCCTTGTCGGTAGGATAGAATGCTTTTCCTCCAAAAGTGATACTTCATGACTATGATATTGAAGTCGACCAAAATGGTCACAAAAGCATGTACTTCTGGTTTCATAATAGGATTCATTTATTCATTCAGTCATACATTCATTCTTTCAACAAATACTTCCAGAGCATCTATTGAGCATCAGAATCTGTGGTCAACAGTTTTCAAAAGGTGCTCCTGGAAATCTGTGGGCAGGGAGAATGGGTGGGGGAGACATCTGGGGTGATAGAATCAAAGTATCTCTTTTGTTTAATTTAATCACTTGGGGAAAAGTTCTACTGCTTTAAAAAACAAAGGGTTAAAGTCTCTACGAGTTTTGGAGTAAAAGAGGAAGAAGGAAACCAAAGACTCAGAGAGGAAACTAGTCCACAGGACTACACAACCTCATTTACCCTGAGACCAGATGAACAAGATGGTGCCCGGCTACCACTACCAACTGTTCCGATCAGAAACACAATACAGGATCCTGATAGAAGGTGAGCAAAATGTGAAACAGAACTCAAATTCTTAAAAAGTACTGATTTACTGGACCAGTTGAGACTAGAGGACTCCCAAAGACTATTGTCCTGAGATACTCTTTAAACCTTGAACCAAAACTATTCCATGAGGTCATCTTTTAGCTAAATAACAGATTGACTCATAAAGCAAACAATATCATCTGTGAGTACTGTGCTCCTTTAAAAAATCATCTATATGAGTCAAATCGTCAACATTTACTCAAAAGCAAAGGCTAGAAAGCAAGAGGCCAGGGAAACTAGATTATTGGAAACGGAACAAGCAGAACGGAAATAATGAGAAAGCTGACACATTGTGAAAAATGTAACCTGTGTCACTGAACAAATTGTGTAGAAATTGTTAAGTGGGATCCTAATTTGCTGTGTAAACTTTTACTGAAAACAAAATATTTTAATTTCTAAAAGAAGGGTGGAAATCATTGCAGTAGAAGGATATGGGGGTGAATAGGGTTTATTTCCCACCCTCAAAGAATTTATAACCTAATTATAACCATGGCTAGCATTTATTTGGCGATCACTGTGGGGAAATCGTCATATTTTAATCCTTACAACTTTATGAGCCAGGTAGTATTAACCCTATTTTAAATGATGAGACTGAGGCCTGTAGAGATACAATGACTTATTCAAAGCCCCCAGTATTTGAGTGGTAGAGCTGGGAACGAAACTCAGATCTGGTAATAAGAATCAACAAGTATTCTGCTCTTACTGTGAGCCTACAGGCATTACCTGTGTTATCTCAATTCTCTCAACAATCCCATAAATAGGTACTGTTTTATTCCCATTTTGCAGATGAAGAAACAAAACTGAGGCATAGAGGAGCTAAATAACTAAATCATAGATTGGAATTCAGGCAGTCTTGACTCCAGAGCCTAAAATCTTAGCAATGATACTGTTACTACCCAATGCTTCAAAAATTCAATATATTAACAAACAAATGAGAACAGTCTCTTGAGTTGTTTGTCATAGAATTTGTTTTGTTGTAGTTTTTGTGTGTCTGATAAAGCTGGGCTAAAATGTGATACTTCATCTATAGATACTACCATCTGACTGATAATTAGCTTGAGAATTGGTGTTCAGGCTGCTGTAAACCAATGACTTCCAGAGTATCAGGATGGTATAGTAGACAGAAAGGAGTCCTGGAAGCACAGTGGTTAAGTGGTAACCTAAAGGTCAGTGATTTGAACCCACCAGCCACTCCACAGGAGAAAGATGTCGCAGTCAGCTTCCTTAAAGATTTACAGTCTTGGAAACCCTATGGGGCGGTTCTGCTCTGTCCTATAGGGTCGCTATGAGTCAGAATCGACTCAATGGGCAGTGGGTTTGGTTTTGGGGATAGTAGACAGAAGGAGTCCTGGTGGCAAAACAGTTAAGCACTTGGCTGCTAACAGAAATGGTTTGAACCCACCAGCTGCTCCATGAAAGAAAAGACCTGGAGATCTGCTCCCATAAAGATTTACAGCCTAGGAAATCCTACGGGACAGTTCCAATCTGTCATATAGGGTTGCTACGAGTTGGAATCGACTTGACGGCACACTACAACAGCATAATAGACAGAGTATAGGACTTAGAATCAAAAACTTGGGTTTGAAACAGCTTTACTTCTTTTTTTTTTGTTCAGCCTTACTTCTTATTGGCTGTGTAACTTTTGTAAATGACTTAACCTCTCTGAGCTACAGGTTCTTAATCTGGAAAAATATTTTCCCAGGGTCCCTCCCTTTCCTCTCTCCTTCCTTCTTGCCATCTTTCATCTCTTCATTGAGATAATAAAATGAAAATATTTTGTAAATGCGGAAGAGCTATGTGAGAATAAAGGGTGCTTATTACTGCGTGACTCTGAAATTCCAAATATCACTTGGAATTTGTACTCAGGAGCATTTGTGAGTTTGTAAGCGCTAGGCTGCTGACGGAAAAGTCGGCAGCTTGAAACCACCAGCCACTCCAAGGGAGCAAGATGTGGCAGTCTGCTTCCTTAAAGATTACGGCCTTGGAAACCCTTTGGGGCAGTTCCACTCTGTCCTACGGGGTCGCTATGAGTCGGAATGGACTCCATGGCAACAGGATTGGTTTTTGGTTTGGTACATTGGATGGGAACTTCCATTCCCCTTCCTCCATGTTTCCAAGGGACATGTATTGGAGGACCACTCCTAGCCTCTTTCTACTCTGCAGTTACCTGATTGGAGAAGCTGGGAGAAGGAGCTGAGCATGCTTTCCCTTTCTTCCCTTTGGGATCAGCCTGCCTGCAGCGGGGGTGCGTGTGTTCTCCGTTTCTCTATCTCTTGCCTTAAGCCTAGAGGGGCTGGCTCTGCACTTGCAAGAAGAAGCCTGTTGTCGTTCAGTGTTGTCTGTCACAGGATAAAAACCAAAAAACCCAAACCCGTTGCTGTCGAGTTGATTCCGACTCAGAGCGACCCTATAGGACAGAGTCATAGTGACCCTACAGGACAGAGCAGAACTGCCCCACAGAGTTTCCAAGGAGCACCTGGTGGATTCAGATTGCCAACATTTTGGCTAGCAGCCGTAGCACTTAACCACTATGCCACCAGGGTTTCCTGTCACTGGTTGGGTAGGTCCAATTCAGCAGTGAAATACTTGCAAGCTCACTTGGCTGGTGGACCTAAGCGCCACTCTCTGTATTGGCTTCATGAGTGAGTCTGGCTAGCCATCTCCCAGGCTCCTCTGTCTGTCGCCCAGTTGATTCTGGAACTTGGGTGAAGAAAAAGGATCACTAATGGACTCTATAAAGCCACCAAATTCTGTGGTATTGAGTTTACTTAAAATTGAGGAAGGAGTGGCGTCTCTGAAACACGGTGGGGAATTTTATATATGGCATGTACTTATAATGTGTGCGTGTGTGCATGTGTGCATGTGTGCATCTATGATATCTACTTATTTAACTACGAACACCTATGATATCTACTTATTTAACTACAAAGTGTGTATCTTTCTTTTCTTTGCATCCTGCTCATTCTGCCTCAGGATCCACAAACACACCCACCCCCTCCACTCTCAGGACGTTCCTTGCCGAGTGCTGGCACTTAACTTAATGGCGTAGTTGCAGACCAGATACACTGCCCGACGCCAAGTGCTGCCCCACACGTTGATGCTGCCACAGGTGTGGATGGCACAGCCCAGCGGGTGGGAGGATGCGAAGACAGATGGGAAGGCTATGAGGAGGACTCAGTTCCTTGGGGCTCCCGGACTTGGCTCAGGATGGTGCATTGGGTAAAGTCTTCCCAGGGGCTGTCTTCCTACCCCAGGACGAGGGGGCTGGAGGCATAATATTGTAATATAATCTTTATCAAACTTTTTTGACTGCAACAAACCATAAGGAATACATTTTATATTGTTACCCAGTGCACAAACACACATGCACGCACACACACGCACGCACGCGCACACACACACGGGGGCACATGCACATATGTGCATAATTGGAACAATAGTTTTATGAAACAATATTTAACCTTATCGTGTATAATAAAATATACTCCAATATTTTCTCGTATACTCTTCTATTAGTTTCCTTTTTCCTTTCTTTTCTTTTTTTTTGCTAGTGACCAGCCTTATAACTCTAATGGGTCTCAACCTATCATTTGAAAATCACTGTTGTGTTGGAGGTTAAAACACAAACTTTGGAGTCACACAGACTTGGATCAGAATCCCAATAACACTAGCTATGTAACCTTGACCAAGTCACTTAACCTCTCTGTGCCTCGGTTTCCCCATTGGTAAAATGGAGGTAATAATATCTCATGGCAGGTCAGGAGGGATGTTTGGTTCAGGCCTCACATTTCTTGTTGTTGGGTGCCACTGAGTCTATTTCAACTCATAGTGATCCCGTGTAACAGAGTAGAACTGCCCCATAGGGTTTTCTTGGCCGTAAACTTCTGGAAGCAGACCGCCAAGTCTCTCTCACAGAGTCACTGGGTTGGTTCGAACTGACAACCTTTTGGTTAGCAGCCGAATGCTTAACCATTGCACCACCAGGGCCCCTTTCACATTTCCTAGAGGGCCTCACATTGAGCTTTTTGAGATTATCTCCAAATGAGTCGCAGACACTGAAAGAAAACCTGTCATACCGCTGGATGTCTCTGTCCTGTTAAAGGAAACCCAGGTGCTACGGCTGCTAACCAAAAGGTCGGCAGTTCGAATCGACCAGGTGCTCCTTGGAAACTCTGTGGCACAGTTCTACTCTGTCCTGCAGGGTCACTATGAGTCGGAATTGACCGGACAGCAACAGGTACAGGTCCTGTTAGAACATTACATTGCATTGCACTTTTATGTGTAAGAAGTGTTAACATACCCAAATCAGCACTCAAAATATATTACAAGTTTTATAATCTTACTTTGGCAATTCTTTTTTTTTTATTTTATTGTACTTCAGGTGAAGGCTTACAGAACAAATAGTTTCTCATGAAACAGTAGTACACATACTGTTTTATGACATTGGTTAAC
>NW_004443944.1:19710460-19747842 GCF_000243295.1 Trichechus manatus latirostris
GTCTTTTCCCCATTTGATGGACTTTGGGTCCTTGTCGAAGATCAGGTGACCGTAGGTGGATGGATTTACATCTGGGTTCTCAATTCTGTTCCATGGCAATTCTTTAAGATGGGGGGAGCCTTAGAAAATGTTGTCTGGATCTACTGAATTCAAAGGCACTCTTGCACTTGTCAGACCACCTAAGACTCTCAGAACAGAACCCAGTTCTCAATTCAACGTACACACAACCTCCCAGTAATATACTTACTATGTGAAGGGAAGTCCACAAGGGCCTCTACTTTAGGTCTAATTTTTGTTCCACCACCTTCTGTTTTCCCTAAGGTACCGGGATTTGTTCTCCCATCAGCCCTTAGCCCTGGCAAACGGGTACCTGGGTATAGTGGGAGCAGACAGGGCCGCTGCAGCACCAGGGGCAGTGTGGGTTACAGTCGCTAGGGGCCAGAAACAAATAATGCCGCTTCTCCTCAGACCAAGACTTCATGAGCTCTACCCCGGAGCGGTACCTGAGGAGGTGGGGAAGATGGAAGAAACTGGGTAGGAGAATAGAAAAGTCACTCTGCCTTCAACTTGCTTGGTGTCCTTGGGTGAGTCATTTGGCCTCCCTATAATTTCCTCATCTATAAAGTGAAAAGAATGGCAGTAGTAACTGCTTTATAGGTATGTTCTGAAGACCACTGGAGATAACCCATAAAAAGTGCTTACTTGGACCTGGTACATAGTGAGTGCTCTATAAAACATAGCTGTTATTGTTATACAAAGGGCTGGGCATGAGGTAGGCACTTCAGACAGGGTAGCTTGTATTTTTAGGGAAGGAAAGGATTACTGAACCATCTTCTAGGCTTCTGAGATGTGAGATGAGGCGAAGGCAGGCACCTGGTGTCCTGCGAGCCACTTGGTGGGACCTGAGGATTGTTCTGTCATACTCACATGACAGGGAGTGGAGGCACAAATCATACGAAAGGGATGATAAGGAAAAAAAAAATCTGCCTGAATTCACACTTATAATTTATACCAGCACATCTTCATCCCAAACACTGTTTTCTTTTCCCTTTGAGCCTCTCAAGTGATGGCCATGGGGTGGGGTGGGGTGGAGTCTGCAGGAAGAGCTTAATAGCAGTTGGGAAGGGAAGTGAGCTTCAGAAAAGACGGAATCACCCAATGTCTGCCCTGGAGGGTTCTTAGGGACCATTCATGGCTTCCAAATGCTGGCGCTGGCCCCAACCAGTCGATGACATGAAAAAGGCAGACAGGACACAGAGTGTCGGTTGAGCTGAACTTAAAGGACTGGCGTTGGGTCTGGAACTATGTCCTTTCGGCTTTTGTGGGGTTACGCTAGAATGGTAGAGACGGGAAGGTAGTTTTTTTTCTAATATCCTTATTTGGTGAAATAAAAATATGACAATCCTGTAGCAGTCTTATAAATGTCTTTTTGAAATTTTCTTGGTCTATGAAATCCACAAGTCTGGAAAGAACTGAGCTAGGCCAACATCTCCATTTTGCAGATGGGGACACTGAGGTTCAGAAAGCAGAAATAACTCCCCAAGGCCACACAGGTCAGAACTCAGGTCCCCAGATTCCATCTGGGGAGCCAGATGGTAGTAAGGAGGTCATGTCAGAAGTGTGGGCATTGCTATCCTCAGATTTTGGTGGGACACCGTTGGACGTGATGTACCCATTCAACAGCCCCCACCCCAAACTCTGCTCCCCATGACTTTCCATGCCGTTACTCTGCCTTGTGTGTTTTCAAATCACTCTTCATTCTCTGAAACTATCTGTGTGCTTATTTGTTAACCCATTTATTGCCTGTCTCCCATAACTAGCCACCACCTATCTGTCAGTTTGTCCTGCTGTTGTGGCCTGCATGTTGCTATGATGCTGGAAGCTCTGTCACTAGTATTTCAAATACCAACTGGGTCCCCCATGGTGGACAGGTTTCCGTGGAACTTCCAGACTAAGACAGACTAGGAAGAAAGGCCCGGCAATCTACTTCTCAAAAATCAGTCAATGAAAACCCTATGGATCACAGCAGAATATTGTCTGATACAGGGCGAGAAGATGAGCCCTCTAGGTGGGAAGGCACGACACAACAGCCGAAACAAAGGACTCAACCATAACAGCAATCATGAAGATGGCACAGGATCAGGCATCATTTCGTTCTGTTGTACTTCAGGTCATCAAGGGTTGGAGCTGACTTGATGGCTACTAACAACGGCAACCCCTAACTAGAATGTATGCTCCATGCGGTCAGGAGACTTCTCTGTCTTGGTCACCACCGTATCCCAGTGCAAGCTCAGTGTCCGGTTCTGAGTAAGTGCCCAGTGTATGTTTGTTGAATGACTGAGCAAAGGAAGGCACAGAGGGTCACTCACCGGCCAGAGTGGATGGAGTGGTTCTGGCCCACGTATCTCATCAGCTGCGAGGGCCCATGGGCCCAGATGCACTGGGTGGCCCAGGCCTCAGCAGACCTGGTCAGCCGCTCATCCCAGACCTGGGGAAAGAAAGGCCATGAAAGTCTCCCTCATCACAACACTAACTTCTTACCTGCGCCCAGGATGCACATTCTGCCCATCTCCTTGGATCCCACAACAAACCCACTTGACAAATTAGAAAACTGAGTCTCAGAGGCTTATGGTTTCAAGGTCAACAGCAAGTCCACACCAGAGCCAAGGTCCACATCCAAGTCTCTGACTCCTGCCTCGGTGCTCTGTTTCCCTCACTGGGCTTCAAGCTGGGGACTCTCTGCTCTGAGCAGGCCCCGGTGTGTTTGTTCTCAGCAGTCCCTAGAAGTGACTGAGCCCAGGGTGATGGGAAGATAATGGATTTTTAATTTTATTTCTTGTATTTTTAAATTGCATTTATTTCAACATTAAATTTTTTTTAATTCAAATGCTTTTTTTTTTAATGGTAAAAACATGCAGAAATTTAATATATAAATTAGCCAAAGGAGGAAAAGTAGAAAGTCAGTCTCTTATCTCTCCCCCACACCTGTCCCCTGAGCCACACTGCCCCCTACTGTGGGCAACCACACTTCGAGTCTTCTTTCAGAAATATTCTATACCCGGACAAGTAGATACATATATATTTTTTGACAAATGGCAGCATGCTAGACATCCTATTCTACACGTAGCTCTTTTCACTTAACAAGATAGTTTGTCTTGGTAATTATTCCTCATCACTAAGTACAGAATACTTCCCTCAACCTTCTTAACAGCTGCATAATTTTCCAATGTATGAATGTCTCCAGTTTTATAACCTGATGAAGTGTTGGTAAAAACAAAACAAAACTAGTTCTCTTCCAGCGTTGACTTCCTGGGATTCTTTGAGGTATTATTTGTTCATTCGTTTCATTTGCAAATAGTGAACAATATTTCCAGGAGATCCTCGACTCATAGTCTAATGTGGAAATGAGAAGTTAAGTAAGTAAGTTATCCCACAGTCCTGGCAGGTGCTCCAGGGAAGAGAACAGAGCGGTGTGAGAATGTGGAACAGGGGACCTGGCCTTCCTTGGGGCTGTGAAAGAAAAGGCTTCTTGATCAAGAGATGTTTAATCGGATACCTGTAGCTAGTGAAGAAGGAATAGGGGGCCAAAGAGTGGTGCAGACATCTCCCCAGGGTTGTCTGACTCATAATCTTTAACGGGGAGAAGAGGAAGTTTTCTCTGGTGCTACCAATGGGTAAACTGAGGGAAGAGACCTGTTACCCATCAAAACCACACTCACTGACCCTCTCCAGGGTACCTGGAGAGACATCTAGCTCTCTCTCATGATGACTTCCCTTGTGCCACACTGCATGCATTAATTCAACATCTGCTGGGATGAGTGCCACACACACAGCTGGTGCTCAATAATTAGGAAATTTGCTGGAAAAAAAAAGGAAGGTCTTCTATGTGCCAGAACCCAGTGTTAGTAAATAAAAGCGTTAATGAATGACTAAATGACTCCCCCACCTCTAGCTAACCGAAAGGTTGGCAGTTCAAGTCCACCCAGAGGCACTTCAAAAGAAAGGCCTGGCGATCTATTTCCAAAAAAAAAAAAAAAATCAGCCATTGAAAACCTATGGAGGAGCGTTCTACTCCGACACACATGGAGTCGCCACGAGTCAGAGTTGACTCGATGGTAACTGTTTTCTCCCCACCTCTGGCTGCTGCCATCCCGGCTCCTATCCTTGTGGTTGTGTTAGTTGCCATTGAGTCAATTCCCACTCATGGTGACCTCATGTGTGCAGAGGAGAGCAGCTCCATAGGGCTTTCAAGGCTATGACCTTCTGGAAGCAGATAGCCAGGCCTGTCTTTGGAGGCGCCTCTGGGTGGATTCAAACCAAAACCTTTTAGTAGCAGTCAAGCGCTTAACCATTTGCTCCACCCAGGGACTTCCTGCTCCTATTCCTACCCCAAGGAGCCCTGGTGGCACAGTGGTTAAGTGCTCGGCTACTAACTAAAAGGTCAGCAGTTCGAACCTACCGTGGGATCTTGGGAAAAAAATACCTGGCAATCTGCTTCCGTAAAGATTACAGCCTAGGAAACACTATGAAGCATTTCTACTCTGTCTTATAGGATCACCGTGATTCTGAATCCACTCAATGGCAATGGAGTGGGGAGGGGGGAATCCCTACCCCCTCACCTTATTACTACCTGACATATATATACATGTTAAAAAACTGCATAATGTATATACACATATACATATTAAAAACTGTATATATATATACATATGAGGTTCCCTACAGGGTTGCCATGAGTCTGAATCAACTCAATGGCAATGGGTTTTTTTTTTTTTTAAATATATGCATATTTATATATCGTTGCTGCTGCTGCTATTTCTTTTCTATCATCCCCACTCTAAGCTCTGTGAGGGAAGGGACATTGTTCGTCCTGTTCTCAGCAATATCCACAAAGCATTCCAGGCTGGGCTCCAAGCAGGTGTTAACACATAAGTGAACGGACACTGCAAAAGTGTAACAATTCTCAGGCTCTTGAGTAGCACGCACCTGTCTTGGAGCGGGTGGAGGGCAGTATCTTTGCCTAAAGAAATCTCTGGGTGGGCTGGAAGCCTATCTCTCCTGGCTGGTTTGGGACAATGGTCCCAGGGGAGGGGCTGCGATAAAGCAAAGGTTCCTGCCTCCACACCAGGAGTCTGGCTTCTGGGGGGCTAGGATGACAGCCGCCAGCTCTGCCTCTTTGAGGGAAGACCTCCCAGCCTCCCTCACTGATTGGCTGCTGGTTTTCCTCAGCGCCTGTCCTTCCCGCCACCCCCCCACAACTCCAAAGGCCCGCTGAAAGGATGGTCTGGGAGTGTCAGCCAAAACCCTTGGGCAAAGAGACAATAGCATAGAAAGCTCCAACCACCCCCTCCCCCTCCCCTGCCCCAGGCCCCCAGTGGGTAGCTAAGATTTTTGAGCAAGGTATTGTATTGGTTAAGACCACAAGCTTTCAAATCAGACAGGCCTGGGTTGGAAGCTGGGCTGGGTGGCCATGGGCTAATTAATTCTTTGAGTCTCAATTTCTTTATTTGGGAAATGGAGATGACGACACCCACCCTGAAGGTGCAAAGGTCCCTGAATGGCGCAAATGGTTTACGTTTGACTACTAACCTAAAGGTTGGCCGTTCAAACTTACCCAGCGGCACCACGGAAGAAAGGACTGGCAATCTGCTCCTGTATAGATTACAGTCAAGAAAACCCTACGGAGTAGTTCTACTCTATAACACACAGGGTCACCATGAGTCAGATCCGACTCAACAGCAATGGGTTTGGTTTGGTTTGGTTTTGGTTTAGTGCCTAGTACACAGTACCCGTTACACACTGCTGTCAAGTTGATTCCAACTCCTAGCGACCCTATAAGACAGAGTAGAACTGCCCCATGGGGTTTCCAAGGAGCAGCTGGTGGATTTGAACTGCCAACCTTTTGGTTAGCAGCTAACTCTTAACCACTGTGCCACCAGGGCTCCAAAACCAAACCCGTTGCCCTCAAGTCAATCCTGACTCACAGCAACCCTATACGACAGAGTAGAATTGCCCCTTAGGGTTTCCAAGTAGCGGATGGTGGATTCGAACTGCTGACCTTCTTGGTTAGCAGCCAAGCTCTTAACCACGGTGCCACCAGGGCTCCTAGTACACAGTAGGTGCTCCATAAATGGTAGTCCTCTGCCCCCGACTCACTGGAGGATCTGTGTAATCTCCTTAGTTTCTTCATCTGTAAAATGGGCAGACAAATCCCTACCATATTCCACAAGTCCCAGGACCCAGTGGTTCAGTGCGGCCAGGCTGGCAAATGCTCTAGCCCTTCAAAGCCAGTCATTCCAGGCCAAGTTGAGTCTACTGGCATTTGCTGGAAGGGGTAGTGGGGAAGGGGTGCCATGGGGACTCACCATGTACTCCATGTTGGTAGCAGGTGGATACGTGCTGGCCCAGATATGGTTGTGATAATCCAAAGGGCATCATGTCCCGGGCAGAGATGTGGCACTTCCGGCGGTACCTGGGCACCCCTAGGCTGGTCAGGGGCCTCACGGCTGTGACCTCGGGCTGGGCCAGCTCCAGGGTGGCATTGGGCATCATCAAGGTGTTTGCTGTCTGGCCTGCCCAGAAGAGCAGGCCTGCCAGGCACAAGACGCTGGGCAGCAGGGGCATTGCTGGCTGGGGGGAGGGCAAACGTCTGCCTCGTGCAGTCAGGGCCGCCTGCCTGGAAAGAGCTGGCATGAGGTCACAAAACACTGAGTGTTCTCCTCCAGCATTGCCAACCCAGAGGATGCGAACCTCTGGGGACTTGGCAAAGACCTCCTGACTCCAGCTCTGGTTCCAGATGCCCAATACCCCTCCCTCCCAACCCAGTGGACTGAGTGGATCAGGCAAGGGAAAGAAATGCCCAGACAGTGGCTCATCCACACCTGGCCCTGGGTGAGACAGCAGTTACCAATTCAAACCTAGTGCCCATCCCACCAGCCCAGGAGAGAGACATGAGTCCTCTCCAGCCTGGACACCCTCTTCACCAATCCTACTCCAAGTGGGCTCCGGTGATGTCCTCAGAGGGGCAGGGACCCAACTGGCCCCAAGGCAGGTGGCAGGGTCCTCTTGTCCTGAGTTGCTGCAGGATTGAGACAGAGAGATCGAGAAAGAAAGAACAAGATAGATGGCAGAGAATGGAAGAGCAGAGAAAAAGAAAGGCAGACAGAAAGAAAAACGAGAAGCAGGGAAAAAGAGAAGGAGAGAGACCAAAAAGGCAACAGGAAAAAGAGACACTGAGAAAAGAGAGCAATTGAAAGACCAGGGGGGGATGAGAGAGAATATGCCAGGGGAAAGAAGGAGACTGAGAAAATAGGAGAGACAGAAATAAAGGTAGAGAGAGACAAAGACAAAGGAAGAAAAGACACAGAACAGAGAGGAAAGAGAGGGGACTAGAGAGAAGAGGGACAGAGAGAGGCACAGGGAGACTGGGCAGCAGGCTCCCCAGGGGTGCCTCCCCAGGACAGGCAGCCCAGGTGGGCAGCTGGAGGCGGCCGAGGAGGCAGGGGACCTCTGCAGACACCCTGGTCCACCTGGCAGTGCATCGACCTTAATGGTGTGCCTGGCACACAATATGTATTCTGTGTGTGTGTGCATACATGCTTGTGTGTATTTGTGTGTGTGCTTGTGTGTATTGCATGTGTGCAAGCACACATTTACATGCATCTGTGTTGATGTGTACATACGTGTGTGCACATGTGAGCGTGTGCTGTTAAAGCTCCATTGGTCTCTGAGTTGCTGTACTTCTGGGTTAAGAAAGGGTTTATTTTCTCCTCTTTATTACTTGCCTCCTCTTCTAGCAACCTCTGAGAAGCCCTCCAACAAGCCCAGTCTCAGATGCCAACCTGAGCCCCGGCCCAGGTGGGGATGTGGTGCTGGGGGCTGGGGCTGGGCTACCCGAGTTGGGTCCTCCCCAGACACATGGAATTCCCACCTGGGGCAGCCACCTAGCCCCAGCCCCTATGGCCCAGACAGTGCCTGCTGCCAAAGCACACACCTTCCTGCCGGGAGCAGCTTCCAGAGCCCAGGCAGCTAACAGCTGCATGCTGGGGGGTGGGGGGAGTGAAAAGGGTGTGGGGGGTGAAAGGTGAAAGGGGGGTGGGATAAAGGGATAGGCAGAGACAGTGAGGGGTGGGGGCTGTAGTCCCTGACCTTACAGGGATTTCCCACCACACAGGGAAGGACAAGAGACTGGCTCCAACCTAGTCCCACCTCGGCCTTGAGTGGAATGGGTGTCCTTGGCAAGTCCCTATCCCTCTCTGGGCCATTAGATAACCAAACTAGAGGCCCTTCCAACTGTGGTAGGCTGGAATCCATGGCACAACAGGGCCAGCTCTGCAGCCCAAGGGAGGCAGACACACACCACTCGGCACTCAGGAAACCAGGAGCGGCCACAACCATCCCCCACTCTCTGAATGCTTAACAGGGACATCTCCATCTAAGAGGCACTTGCATGGTTCAGAGCTTCCCAGTCATCATTCACTTGGTCTTCACAATTCCCTTTGCAGCAGTAACCCCACCCATTGTACAGATGAGAATACTGAGTCACGCAGATCCTCCATGGCTTGCCCAAAGGCATGGGACTTGTTTGTATAGTAGCTGGGGTTCTGGCAGTGAACACCCTCACACATATACAGAGCACATGTGTGTCCGCTGTACACACACCACACACACACTTAGGTGTATACGCTCACATAAGCATATCCTCTTTCCCCCACGAGTCACAAAGACAGCCCCTCACATCACTTGTATAATACATCCACAGGTGCATAAATACACAGAAGCCCACCCTTTACACATTTAATCATATCTAGTACCTATAAGTAGGAGCCCCAATGGCGTAGTGGTTAAGAGCTCAGCTGTTAACCAAAGGCTTTGCAGTTCAATTCCACCAACACTCCTTGGAAACCCTATGGGGCAGTTCTACTCTGTCCTATAGGGTCACCACGAGTTGGAACTGACTCAACTACGCTTAACAACAACAACAGTACATATAAGTAGTCCCCGGGTGGTGCAAATGGTTAAGTGTTCAGCAACTAACCGAAAGGTTGGCAGTTCGAAACCACCCAGAGGTGCCTCAGAAGAAAGGCCTGGTGATCTGCTTCCAAAAGGTCACCAAAATCAAATCCAAACCCATTGCCATCAATTTCAACTCATAGTGATGCTACAGGACAGAATAGAACTGCCTGGTAGGATTTCCAAGGCTGTAAATCTTTATAGACGCAGATTGCTGCATGTTTCCCCAAGGAGCAGCTGGTGGGTTTGAACCACTGACCTCTCAGCTAGCAGCCAAGCACTTTATCCACTGCACCACCAGGGCTCCTCCAAAAGGTCACAGCATTGAAAATCCTATGGAGCACAGTTCTACTCTGAAACACAGAGGGTCATCACAAGTCAGAGTCAACTTGACAGCAACTGGCTTTAGGGATGTGCACTTGGGCAATAAAACTATAAAGAAACACGAAGAAATACAGTGAAGCCTGCGAGAGCCGGAACTCAACGGGACTGCCTTGTTTTCCAGGTCTCTCAAGTTTTCCGCCTTTGACAGGGTGGAGTCTTAAACCACTTTTCTATCGCCCTCTTTTAGTGAAAAATATTTTAGTTTTCCTTCTCTGACAGGGCTTATGTGGGGGCCAGCATGTTCTATTTCCTGACCTGGCTGGTGGTTATAGAGGTTGGCCTTATAATAACTTATTAAGTTCCACGTTTATTTTCTGTGACTTTCTGTCACATTAAAAAAAAAAAAAATTACTTTCTATCACTTTGAAATAACAAGAGCAGTAATTTATACAGTGGTGACTTCTATCTGTTGCCACATTAATTATGTAGGAGGATTTTAATCTACTGAGGACACTAAGGTTCAAAGAGGGAGGCAATTTGCCCGAAGTCACACAGCAAATAAGTCTGGGAGCAAGGACTCAGCCCCTGTGGCTTCGTGCGTCTCCACAGCACAGCCGTGGTTCGGTCTTACCGGTGACAATCCCTGCCCGAGGAAGGCGTGGGGGCAGAGGTAAAGAGGCCTTACAACAGATTCAGAGAAACTGAGTCCTCAGAAAATAAAGCACACCCAGAGGCATCTCTGCGCTCCTCAGCTCTGCCTCTCACACCCCTGAACCTAGAGAGTAGTGCTATCTCTTTGGCAGATTACCCAGAGGGAGGCAGGATGGTGTAGTGGGTAAGGACTAGAGCTGTGGATGCAAGTCATTGCCCCTCTCTGAACGTCAGTTTCCTCATCTGTAAAATGGGAACAATAAATAGACCCTACCTTATTTGACTGTTATGAGAAAGTCAGCAAAGAAACATGGAAAGTGTCTAGCACACAAAGCAAAGACTATTATTATTTTTCTAAAAATTTATTTTATTTTTTGTTATTGTTGTTGAAGGCATACACAGCAGAACATACACCAATTCAACAATTTCTACATGTGCAATTTAGTGACATCGATTACATTCTTCAAGTTGTACAACCATTCTCACCCTCCTTTGCCAAACTGTTCCTCTCTCATTAATATAAACTCACTGCCCCCTAACTTTTCTCTCTACTCTCTCGAGTTCAAGCAGAGCTTATTGATGTTAGCTTTACGCTTCCAAACAGAAACATGATATGACTCCATTTTCGAGATGCTCTAGAACAGGCAAAACTAACCGAGAGTGATGGAAGCTGAACAGTAGCTACTTTGGGGGTTCCCGACTGAAGAGGAGGCAGGAGGGAGTCTCCCAGGGGCTGTGAACGTGCTGTATCTTGACCTGGGTGGTGATGACACAGTGTACATATAAAACGTTATCCACTTGTACACTTAAGATCTGGGTACCTCACTGTAAGTTATACCTCATTTTAAGAAATTTAGAGCTATATGTGATTTTTAAATCTTCATTTAATTTAAAAGAGTTCCTTCCACAAGTATAAACTTAAAATCCTACATAGGAAGAAACACATCCACAGAAATATCCCATTTTTGTCCCCCCAATACACACTTCCTACCCAATACACATAAAAACCCTCCCTAATGTACCTGCTAAACGCCCCCACACTGTACACACACAGCCAAACACCCCAATACCAACACAAATAAAAGTCACCCTCCAATAGAGTAGACACGCCCACACTCCCAGTCAACCCCACAGCACACCCATCTTCAAATACAGACGCTTTCCTGCACTGGCTACATGGAGATACACCCTAGATGCAAACACACAGAGACACACACAAACCAAACACATGAACAGCTGGACTAGATGATCCCTGGGGCTGTTCACAGCAGATTCTTGAGTCAGACATACGCGGACAGGGGTCTTGGCCCCACCTCTTCCTCCCCATAGGACCCAGGGCAAGTCACATCTTCTTTCTGAGTCTTGGTTTCCTCATCTGTAAAATGGGCCCAATAAGATTTTCTCTTATGAAATGAAACGAGATAAAAAGGAAGACCATGAGCAAATAAGTTCTTTGAGGGAAGGTGTTGCATCGTTATTTGTCTCTGTAGTCTCAGCGGCTCACGTAATGTCATTATTAGTACACCAAAATAAAGCAAAACGGACTTGTTCACAGGGCTGATTCCGTCTCACCCCATGCGTTAGAGTGGAACTGAGCTCCAGAGGCTTTCCTGGCAGTAATCTTTGTGGAAGCAGATCACCAGACCTTTCTTCCATGACACCAACTCTTCCATCACCAACTCTTCAATTAGTTGTTGCTGTTGTTAGGTGCCATCAAGTTGGTTCCGACTCACAGTGACCCCGTGTACAACAGAATGAAACACCGCCTGGTCCTGTCCCATCCTCGTAATCGTTGCTATGTTTGAGCCCATTGTTGCAGCCACTGTATCTGTTCATCTCGTTGAGGGTCTTCTTTGATTAGCAGTCAAGTGCAAACCGTTTATGTCATCCAGGGACCAGTATTATTTTACTTACCTGTTTTGTCAATTCTCTTCAGCTTGATCTACAAATTCAATGCAATCCCAATCAAAATTTCAACATGGATTATGAAGGAAGTTGGCAAGCTGATTCTAAAATTCATGTCGAAGAGCTATAGCCCAAGAATTTTTAAGACACTTCATTAGTCACAGTATTAGTAACGTTGTTGTTGTTGTTACTTGCTGTCGATTCGATTCTGACTCACGGCAGCCCCATGCGTGCAGAGTAGGTCTGCTC
The DNA here is from genome assembly GCF_000243295.1 of Trichechus manatus latirostris. NCBI lineage: Eukaryota > Metazoa > Chordata > Mammalia > Sirenia > Trichechidae > Trichechus > Trichechus manatus. Next base: position 19,722,602 of record NW_004443944.1, read on the forward strand.
CATAGGTTTTCAAGATAGTGACCTTTCAGAAGCAGATCGCCAGGATTGTCTTCCCAGGTGCTTCTGGGTCGGTTTGAATTGCTAACATTTCAGGTAGTAGTCAGCGCTTCACTGTTGGCGCCACCCAGCCACCATATGTGATGACTAAGCAGAAAAAGAGAAATGAGCAGAGGATAGCTGGGTGAAGGGGAAGTTGGGACATGGGATGAATCGGGGCAACCGTGGTGGCACAATGCAAGAGATCAGCATGGGCAAGGCTCTGAGGCTGGAGGGAATTTGGTTCCTTGGAAGAACTGAAGAAGGGCGCATTGGGGAGGACCTCCACTGCCGGTTTCTCAGTTTGTCCTGCTGCGGTGCCTGTTGTGTTACTACGATGCTGGAAGCTACGCCACTGGTATTGCAAATGCCAGCAGTGTCACCCGTGGTAGACAGGTTTCAGAGGAGCTTCCAGGCTAAAACAGACCAGGAAGAAACACCTGGTGACTTACTTCCAAAAATCAACCAGTGAAAACATTATCGATCATGCTGTCCTATACAGTGCTGGAAGATGAGCCTCTAGCCCGGACGGCAACTGGATTCAGGCGTGCTGGTGCTCATGACGATGGTGCCGGACTGGGCAGGGTTTTGTTCTGTTGTACACAAGGCTGCCATTTGATGGCAACTAACAGTAACGGGGAGGACCTAAAAATAGAGTGTAAAGAGGGTGTGAGAGACAGAGGGAGAGCAGCTCAGAGGGGGCAGAAGCCAGATCATGCAAGCTGGAGGCCCTGGTGCCATGCCAGCTGCAGGGAGGTGAGGACCTCAGATTCCTCTTGTGCTGTGCTGTGCCCAGTCCTGGTGCCCTCGGGGGTGGGGAGCAGAAGGAGAGTAGACCCAGGATTAGCTCTGCAGGGAAACGGTGGCGGGGGGGGGGGGGGCACCTTTATCCTAGTCCAGCTTCCTAGAGCTGATTTCCAACGGACTCCCAGAATCCTGAAACTAGGGGTGTAGCCTAGTCCTGTCCTCCTCCTGCTCCTAGGGGTTCTGAGCAGGATCCTTTCAGGGCCTGAGCCAGGGAGCCTCTTAATCTCCTGAAGGCCAGAAAGGACTTGTCCCCACTCCAAAAAAAGGGAGGAGCTGGCTGTGCCACGCAGGGCCGGGGGCATCTTCAGAGGCTGAGCCCCCTCCCACCTTGGGGTGCCGGGGGTGGGGGTTTGGGTTGGCGGCAGCGGGAAGGCCGAGGGCTGGCCGGGCGCGCTCAGCCCCAGGGGGTGCCCGTGTCCTGCCCCTCGCCCTGGCCCAGTAGTCCCGCGCTTAGGGTCACCAGAGGTCAAGGCCATGCCCTCAGGGGCCGACAGCAAACGGCTGGGAGATTGCCTGGGTCCAGCCCTGGCGGCTAGCTGCACGACCAGCTGTGGCCGAGGAATTTGCTGCTTCGCCGGCCTGCGCAGCTGGAGCGGAAAAGCCTCCGAGTCAGCGCCCACCGCCTCGCCACTGCCGCGGCGCCCCAAATTCCTGCGCAGGGCAAGAACCCCGGGCCTCGCAGCCGTATCCCGGGCGGGTGCGAGAAGGCACCTGTGGGACCCTCTGGGTCTTGTCGCTCTTCAGTAGTGTGACAAAACCTGAGCCAGACTTCCCATCTGTTTAATGGGGACGGTGACACTCTGCCACGCGTATCTCACAAGTTACTATGAGCAGGCATTTATTGTGCACCTACTGTATCCCAGACACCCAGCAGAATAAGGTTTCACATGCTTATCTGGGCAACGAAGTTGGCACGGATACCATACTCATTCTTAAAGGGAGGAAACAGGTTAGGTGACTTAGTCACACCCCAAAATCAATCCCTTTGCAGAGATTCTGACTCATAGCCCTATAAGACAGAATAGAACTGCCCCATAGGGTTTCCAAGACTGTAATCTTTAGGAAACAGACTGCCACATCTTTCTCCACGGAGAGGCTGACCCTTCGGTTAGCAGCAGAGCGCTTTATCCACTGCATCACCAGGGTCCTTCTAGGTCACCCAGGTGGTGAGTCTAGACTTGAACCCATGTCTATCTGACTGCTTTCTTAACCAACATAGACATGGCCTCTAAACCCTGATTTGGTGCACTTTGCAAAGTGCTGAGACTGAGCTGTTATCATTAGAAGGTAGGTGAAGTCAGAGGGGCACTCCTCAGGTCTTGGGGGCCGTGGGGGTAGTGGTTAAGCACTTTTCCCCCTGGGGCATACCAACCCTCATTTGAATCCCAGCTCTGCTGGGTTGGCTTCCTGTGTGACCTTGGCTAAGTTGCTTGGCCTCTCTGTGCCTCAGTGTTTCTATTTGTGAAACAGAGTAATAACAGTACCCACCTGTGAAGCTGTTATGAAAAGGAAAAGTGTCAAATACAGTAAAACACTTAGCACAGTGGCTGGCACTTAGTTAAGGTCAGATGAACAGTGGTTCTTCTTGGAACGCAGGCATCATATTCCCAGGCTGGTGCTCCTTGTTTTGTTTTTTTAAACCCTTTTTTTTTTAAATGGTGAAATTAGTGACCCTATAGGACAGAGGAGAGCTGCCCCATAGGATTTCCAAGGAGCAGCTGGTGGATTCGAACTGACAAACTTTTTTGATTAGCAGCCATAGCTCTTAACCACTGTGCCACCTGGACCCTGAAATATAGCGTATATACAGAAAAATGTATAAAATATGAATTAATAGCTGTAAAGCAAACACATAGGTATTACATAGGCACGTGGGTAACTACACAGTTACATGGATAACTACTCCCAGGTCAAGAATCGAAACATTGCCTGCATGCCAAAAACCCCTTGATCTCAGTGTCCTCCCTCCACCCCATAGGTAACTGCTCTCCTGGGCTAATCATTTCCTTGCTTTGCATTTTAGTTTTCCCAATGCTCTTTTCAGACAATGCAAATTCCCTCCTCCCCAGCCTCAGGCCTGTGACTACCTGGGATAGGAGGGTCTGGGGTCTGCAGGAAAGGATGGCCAGCGGAGGGAGCAGGGGAGGCCTTGGGGCTGCTAGGAGTGGCGTGGGGTCCCAGGCACCCCTGCTACGGCTCTCCCTGAGGCCTGCAGATGAGCACAGCCAGATCCCAGGACTTGTGCCAGCCCTGCTGACCCTGTGCCCAGATGGGCCCAGAATACGGGCAGCCTACGCTTGTGGATGTTGAGGGCCCAGCCCATGGATGCAACCCCCTCCCAGTCAGGCAGTCTGACAGCCTGGCCTCAGGCAGACACTGGCTTTGCTCAGCTGCCTCAACCCAGGGCGAGACTAGCCGTCCCCTCTGGCCAGAAAGAGAAGTGGCCAGAGGTTAATAATGGGGAAGCTTTGAAGAGGAGAGCTCAGAAGGAAAGAATTGATGCTGGGGATGAACACTGCTGCTTGCTGGCCAGGAGCCCTTGAAAAAGGAGGCCAGCTTCCGGAAGAATTCCTGGGCACCTGGTTCCCCTCCCCGCCCCCAGAGGGAATTATTTCCCGAACACCAGCCAGCAAGAGGGTGCATGCTGGCTGCTCTTCCTGGAATAAGCACTCTCCACTGTTGCCCTGGCCAATCCTTCAGGCCTGGGCTTAGATAGAAACCGCATCTTCCAAGAACTCTTTCCTGGCTCTCCCTGGCTGGATAGGACCCTCTCCTCGGGGGGCCCCCAAGCATCTTCCACTTAATCCGCTATCATTCTATTATGGCGTCTTTCAGACTTTATGGGCCGGAAACCACCTTTCGCAGAGATTTACCATCACAGGAACACCATAAGATGAAAAACATAATAATAATTTCATAGTTATTATTTTATTGTTGCTTCTCTTCTGTGTTTATAAAGAAGCAGTTTGTATTGAAAAAATAATTTCCTTTAGATCAATTTATTAGTAATGATTCCTTAATTTATCCAACAACAACAAAAAAATCTGGAGGGTTTAGCACGTGCCAGACACTGTGCTAGATACTTGGAATGCATCAGTGAACAAAACAGGCTATGTTCCCTGGAGCGGACATTCCAGTACATGAGATAGAAAAGAAACAAATAAATAAGTAAATTACATAAAGTATATTTAAAATAATTTTTGACACAAAAGGACAAATACTGTATGATCCCACTTATATGAAATACTTAAAATAGGCAAATGCCTAGAGAAAAGTTTATTAGTGGTTACCAGGGGCGGGCGGGAGAGGGTAAAGGGGAGTTATTACTTAAGAGGTACTGAGTTTCTGTTTCTTCTTGTTGTCGTGTGCTGTCAAGTCGATTCCGACTCATAGCGACCCTATAGGACAGACTAGAACTGCCCCATAGGGTTTCCAAGCAGCAGCTGGTGGGTTTGAACTGCCAACCTTTTGGTTAGCAACTGAGCTCTTTACCACTGCGCCACCAGGGCTCCAAGAGTTTCTGTTTAGGAGGATAAAAAACGTTTGAAAATGGATAGTGGTGATAGTTGCACAACATGGTAAATGTAATTAATGTCACTGAATTGTACACTTAGAGTCTTTGATGATACTCCTACTACATAAAGACCTCCTACTTTTAACCAAGTGATACAGGGCAATTTACTTTAAAACAGACCAAGATCATTGTCAAAATAGAGAACCTCTCTTTTCAAATGGAGTCACTCACTCACATTCTTTGGTATTCTACCCCAACAAGATTCATTTAATCCCCTTATGAATCAGTGACATTAGAATATCACGTGGTTATGAAGAACAAAATTCTTTATAAGAAGGCAGCATAAGCCTAAACGTTCTTGTATTTTAATATTGTGTGCGTGTGTTTATTCATGTCCTACCTGGCCAAAGCACAATCTTAACCTCAGATGATTTCCAGGCAGCCATTCCACAAATTTAGTGATTTTACAGTTTTCCAAAAAGTCAAGCTGCCATCAAAGTAAAAAGACAAGTAAAAGTGATTCTCAAAAAATTTGAAAAACAGTGCTTATTTGTCTAAAACAGACTGATTTCAAGATAAATGCTATAATCTCCAAACTCTTGCAACAAAAGTGACGTATATGTATGTGGAGTTTGCTTATGAAATTATAGTTAGCGGTCAGTAAGAAAATGTTGCTTTTTTTGTAGTAGACAGCATTTTTGGTTATAGTTCTCTACATCTGTAGTAAACACAAAGCCATATGCATCTGTAAAACCTGACTCTAAGAAACCTAAGATATAAAATCCTGAGCAAAGGTCAAAACTAAAGGTGATTATCTGATTTAAAAATTTTAAAACTTATTAGATGAATTTTTAGAGATTTAATTTAAAATGCTGCTGAGAATTTATTTCATTAAACTTTTCTCTTTATGAATATCTGCATACTCTTTTAATGACTATAACTCACAAATATTTCAAACCAACATTTTTACTTCCATGTTACACATGGTGATATTCTGATTCTATCATTCCTTCTTCATCTATTAGTTAGTTCCACTACAAGGAATTCACCTACTCTTTGGTTACTTGGTTCAGTTCAGAGAGGATAAGCAGGAAAAATAGTTGACTCTTTTCCTTTATTTACCAGTTTGCAAAATAATGAGTTGGTTTCTTCAAAGATGGCCAATTAATTTTTTAAGTATTATTATAAACCCATGGATTTAAACATGTGGGTTGTGTTTTTATCCATTGCAGTCACTATGTTTATTCATGCTCAAACGGTTCCACCTCTGGCCTTTCTATTGACTCCTGTGTCCTTTGGAAATGACCTTAACAATCTTTGATAGCTCGTGACTTCCTTGCTTTCTGATTTGATAAGATGTTCCAGGCTCATCTCGTATATTTTCTGCCTCAAATCTGGGAAACTGTGCTTTCAAAAGGTGATAAATCTGCAGTTATTTGGGAAACTCAACTATTCAAAATATTAGCCTCAACACCTAGTCCAATGTTTGGCTCACAGGAAGTAATTGATAAATGTCGGTTGGCTGAATAAATTAATGATTATCACCTTCCTAACATTTTAACTTCCCTTGAGGTCAGAGACCATATACGTGTATTCTTATACCTTCCATCTATCTTCATAACTTCCACTCCCATCCCTGTGCCAACTACAGAGCCTACACAGCGGGTGCTAACAAGTATTTGTTGAGTAGATAAATGTAGAAATGAATAGCAACAATTTGGTGGTACCACTGAGGTCTTAGGCAGGGCAGAATCCTGATATTTGTGGCCTTTTATCACCCTCTGGTGGGGAATGCTGTAAAATCCCCTTACCAGTACTAGTTGCCATTGAGTCCACTCATGGTGACCCCATTTGTGTCAGAGGAGAACTGTGCTCCATAGGATTTTCAATGGCTGATTTTTTTCAGAAGTAGATCATCAGGCCTTTCTTCTGAGGTGCCTCCGGGTGGACTCAGTTAGCAGGGAGCACGTTAACCATTTGCACCACCCACGGACTCCCAAAATCCCCCAGTGCAGTGGTTTTCAAACTACAGGTTCCCATCCATTAGAGTCATAAAATCAATTCAGTGGGTCATGACTAGCATTTTTTTTTAAACTGAATTGAACTGAATAGAAAATATCAGAGTGCCTCATACATAGTAGAGGTAAATACTGTCATGAGACCTGTTTCAGTTATATACTCCACATCTATAGCTATATCTCTATATTTACTCCTATATGTATTCAGTTATATGCTACATACATACTTTCATGTATGTACTGAATCACAACTAAAGGTTTATTGGTAAATGTTTAACAACTAGCTCTCTAGGGGAGAATGTATAAGCATATACATACATATGTTTATTATATATTTTTTCTTGATATAAAGAATGTATAGCACATAACTTACAAATAATGATAAAATGTGCAAATATTCTTTATTATAAATCCATATAGCCACTTGATTTTCACAGACTGGTTTCATTGATTCTCACCAAACTTTTGTATTCATAGCTGTTATGGATTGAACTGTGTCCCCCAAAAATGTGTGTCAACTTGGCTAGGCCATGATTCCCAGTATTGTATGACTGTCTACCATTTTGTCATCTGATGTGATTTTCCTATGTGTTGTAAATCCTACCTCTATGATGTTAACGAGGCAGGATTAGAGGCAGTTACGTTAATGAGGGAGGGCTCAATCTACAAGTGTAGGTTGTATCTTGAGCCAATATCTTTTGAGATATAAAAGAGAGAAGTAAGCAGAGAGGAGAGGAACCTCCTACCACCAAGAAAGCAGAGCCAGGAGCAGGATGCGGCATCCTTTGGACTTGGGGTCCCTGTGCTAAGAAGTTCCTAGACCAGGGGAAGTTTGATGACAAGGACCTTCCTCTGGAGCTGATGCCCTGAATTTGGACTTCTAGCCTCCAAAACTGTGAGAGAATAAATTTCTCTTTGTCAAAGCCATCCACTGGTGGTATTTCTGTTACAGCAGCACTAGATGACTAAGACAATAGCTAAACTATGCTTTCAATTCAACTATGTTTTGACATATGGATTTGCATCCCAATGTAGACAATCAACAAAACAAATTACGCTCTGATTTGTAGCATTTGCCATTTTCCTTCATATAAATACTCCCACCCATAGCTGATTTAAAGCTACCAATATGACATGACTGAATATGGACTTGGGAAGAGAGGCACAGTAGCATACCATTATACTATATAGTGTTTCTATCTTACAGATGCAATGTTGTTGTTGTTAGTTGCCTTTGAGTCCATTCCTACTCATGCTAATCCCATCTGACCCCATGTGTGCAGAGTACAACTGCCCATAGGGTTTTCAAGGCTGTGACCTTTGAGAAGACCTGTCTCCTGAGGTGCCTCTGGGTGGGTTTGAACTGCCAACCTTTCAGCTAGTAGTCGAGTGCTTAACTGTTTGCACCACCCAGGAACTTCCTACAGGTACAATAGACATAAGTAACCCAAAGAGCATAGATAATAATAAAATGTACTAAAATAATTAGGAAATGATCAGTTTTGAGTGTTTATTTTTCATTTGTGAGTTTATAGAATTTAATTTTTAATAATCAGCTTGCAAAATTCCTGAAAATCTAATAATCGGTTCTTGTAGGTCACTATGAGCCGGCTTCAACACACCACTGGGCTCACAACACAAATATATATTTCCTAATATGGGTTGGGAGCCCTGGTGGCACAGTGGTTAAGAACTTGGCTGCTAACCAAAAGGTCAGCAGTTCAAATCCACCAGTTGCTCCTTGGAAACCCTGTGGGGCAGTTCTACTCTGTCCTCTAGGATTGCTATGAGTTGAAATCAACTCAATGGCAATGGGTTTTTTTTTTTTTAGAATATGGGTTGAGGTAAAAATGAAAGTTGAAAACTGATCTAGAGACCTGCAACAATTGGTCCAAGACCCATTGCCGTTGAGTTGATTGTGACTCATACTGTAGAACTGCCCCATAGGGCTTCCAAGGCTCTAAATCTTTACGGAAGCAGACGGCCACATCTTTCTTCCACGGAGCAGTTGGTGGGTTTGAACCACTAGATCTTTTAGTTAGCAGCCGAGCTCTTAACCAGTGCGCCACCAGGGCTCCTTAACAATTAGTCAGCCCCGGGCTTAACCAGTTCTTCAAAAATCTCCAGGAACGAGGCTGTATGGTCTCAAATGAAACAAACTCATATCCTTTCTAAAGAAACATGAATAATACTGAATCTTTCAGAAGATATCTTTGTGATAGTCCCTCTGGGTGATTTCTAGCATTTCTCTTCACCCAGCACCCTTTCCCCTTTTCTTAAGGAGGAGATAGGTATCTGGATTTTCATTGGCGGAACCACCCAGCTAATAAGGAGTGGAGCTGGGACTCGAACCCAGCCTCCCTGCTCTTAACCATTGTGCTGTTTGATATGAAAGCACCTGCCAACCTTCAGGAGATACAGATGGTTTCAGCCTACTGTTTACAAGCTGCCTTCACAAATAAGGAGCCCTGGTGGTGCAGTGGTTAAAGTGCTCAGCTGTTAACCAAAAGGTCAGCAATTTAAACCCACCAGTCTCTCTGTGGGAGAAAGATGTGGCAGTCTGCTTCTGTAAGGATTTACAGCCTTGGAAACCCTATGGGGCAGTTCTACTCTGTCCTATAGGGTCACTAGGAGTTGGAATTGACTCCATGGCAGTGGGTTTGGTTTGTTTTTGGTTTCACAAATAACACTTTTAGTCTGTGTATAATCAGTTCATTATTTATTACGCATAAATCAGGCCAGTGCTTCCCAAAGTGTGGTAGCTATCCCTGGTATAGGGACATGGGATTATTTTAGGAAGTTCAGAGACAACGAATATTTCAATGGAAAATTTTCGTTTTGCAATAGAAAAAATACGACTGGCACATAGAATCCATGATTTCAAGGATGTTTTTGCTTGGGAAGCTAATCGATAGGTATTTAAGTTTTTAAATGTGTGTTGGCTTAAAGAAAAATGTTAATAGTAGTATTTGTGGCATATGTACATAGCAAAAGTAATTAAGGTGGCAAAGGAGTGATTCAAGGCTGGGAAACACTGAATTCGACACCTAGCTGAGACAAGGACTGAGGGGGCTTAACCGCGATAAACTGAGTGACTGAGTCACCAACACCCTCACTGGATCTACGTTAAACTGCATCGTCCAGCATTTTTATTAAAAGAGAAAGTGAATTTAATATTTTATGAATTGATTTTCTAATGAAACCTAGTCTCATGTCCCTATACCTGGACCACCATAATGAACCACCATTCATAGAGCTAACTCTTGGGAAAATCTCCTCTTGTCTCCCCCATTTTACAGATGAGAAAACTAAGGCTCAAATAGAGGAAGCATCTTTGCCAATGTAAAAGGGAAACTAACTGATGATGTAACCACTGCTCCAATTCCTACCTTGTGGCATTCATTTTTCCCCGACCACCAGCAAATATTCCCACAAGCGCTTTCTCCCAGACTAAAGACAGCAGAGGGTGAGATTCGAACCTTCGGCACACAGAGCGCTGTCGCCTGGTGGCAGGCGCTGGGAGAAGCGAGAAGAGGAAAGCTAGGTGTTGGGACAGAAGCGCGTTGCAGTGGCTGCCAAAGACCAGAAGAGGGAGCGCGCGGGCTCTGGACTACAAAAGCTCTGCCAAGGGGTGGGGCCGGCGGCCGGCACGCATGCGCCCGAAGGGAGGCGGGGGGCACCCGACCAGGCGAAGGGCAAGACGGTGGCCGAGAGCTCTTGGGAAGGCGGACGGTGGCCGACAAGGTCGGTCATGGATCATCTGGAGCGCTGCGCGAGGGTCCTCAGGGGGACGCTGGTGCGGGCGGCTGTGCGGCGCTACCTGCCCTGGGCGCTGATGACGTTCATGCTGGCGGGCTCCCTCCTCAAGGAGCTCTCTCCGCTGCCGGAGAGCTACCTCAGCAACAAGCGCAACGTCCTTAACGTGTGAGTCAGCCCCGGGTCGCCCTCTTCTGTCCCCGCCATAGCGGACCCGCTGTCGCGATAAGCGGGCGCGGGGCCTGGCTGAAGTCTGGCTGACGGGGCGACTCGTCCAGTGAAGCTGGCGTTTAGCTTCCCAGATGGACGGGTCATTGGAAGGGGGTAAGCCCTTCTCCCAACCGTGACAGCAGCGTCTCGCACGTGGGTCACGACTAAGGGGCCCCGGAACAGCTAGTGTCACTAGGAATTCGTGTCTGCAGGCCCAGAGTAGCCTGAGCTTGACTGGGCAGAGGGTGACGAGCAGGGTTGTCTGGATGTCTGTGTGTGCATGTAGGGGTGCGTGTCGGGATGGGGTGAGAGGACATATGAACCAGCCTATGTCTCTGTTCCTTTCCCTAAATCCCCATGGAATTAGGAGTCGGTCCTTACCCTGTTTGGGAGATGCTACCGCCCTGCCTGCTTTTGTCAGACCCCGCATCTCCACTCTGTCGATCCCTCCAGCCTGTGACAGTCTCATCATCACCGGTGAAAGACCTACTTTCTCCCCGCATCCCACCTTTGAGAGCCTTGCCCCAGCCTGTGCCAGGACCCCCACTCAAAGATACTCGGCCGAGGAGGCTGGAATCCTCCAGTCTCTGACCTTTCTCCTGGAGTTCCTTGGACCTTCTCAGTCACCCAAAGTGCATGGCAGTGGCCCAGAAAAGCAACCCCCTTTGGGCTCTTTGAGACAGCTCCACCCACTTACTTCTTTTTTTTAAACTCCTGGATTTTTAAGTTTATTGCACAAAACCACTGTTGGCAATAATAAAAGGAAGCACTGAAAGGCAAAACTTATCCCTTGATTCGAGGCCAGAGTTTTGTTCAGAATTAAAGTGTCTGCAGCATTTCTTGAACGTCTGCCCGACTTTGGTTATCTACTTAAAACCCTGGTTTCTCTCCCAGGCAGCTTTGTCAAATGTCAGCTAGATTTTTGTTCTGGCAAGATCCTTGTATGTCAACCCCGGTGAAGATTTTAGTGACAGGCCCTTGAGTGGTATCTGAGAAGACTTTGGATCCTAGGAAAGAGTCATTCTGTCCTTGGCCCGCCTTCCTTCCTCACCTACCCTGCATGGCTGGGCTGAGAACAGACTATGAAAGTGGTAGTGTCCCTAAGTCTCTCACCTGTGTGTGAACCGCAGCTGGTCCCCAGGTCAGCCACCTTTCATGAGCACATGGGGGGCTGACAAGTCAGCTGCTGCTTTATCCTGCCTGGATGGGCTAGGAGCATCCTGGCAAACAAGTCCCTGTTGTTTGAGGGTAGCCATGGATTCTGGCGTTTTGTTCCAAGCCTCTGTGCTAATTAATGAAGGGAACTAGTGAGTCATTGGATCTGGAAGGGACCTTAAAAATAGTTTGGTCCCCTTAGCTCTATTAACAGCTGAGGAAAGTGAGGCTTAGAGAGGTGCAGTACCAAGTTAGATCAGAGTCAGGATTTGAAACTGGGTTGTTGAGCTTGAAGGCAAGCACTTTGTGTGCCAAATCCTTTGGAATGGAGTTGGATGGTTCCCAGACCATGTCTGCCTTTTAGGAAGGAGCCGTGGTGTGGTGGGAAAAGCATGGGCTTTGGGCTGGCCAAACCTTGGTTTAATTTGTGCTTGCTGATTTTGTGAGTGTCACCCTGGACAAGTTACTGAATTTTTCTGAGCCTTAGATTCCTGACCAGTACCGTCCTCCCATGGTAACTGCGTGTTCTATGGGAAAGGGAATGTATGTGAAAGCTCCTGGCATTTGGTAGGTGCTTAATTATTATTACTTTCTTGGACAAATACCATAGTACTTAAGATCACAGACCCTGAATTTGAATCCCAGCTCCACCACTTGCTACTTCTACCGTGGACATGACACCTCTCTTATCTGTAAAACCACTGCCGTTGAGTCGATTCCGACTTAGCGGCCCATAGGACAGGGTAGAACTGCCTCATAGGGTTTCCGAGGCTGTAGTCTTTACAGAAGCAGACTGCCACATCTTTCTCCTGTGGAGCGGCTGATGGGTTTGAAGCACTGACCTTTCGGTTAGCAGCCAAGTGGTTAACCACTGCACCACCAGGACTCCTTTTTATCTGTGAAGTGGGTATAGTAATAGTCCCTACCTCAGAGAGTTGTTTAAGATTAAATAACTAATACAACTAAAGTACTTAGTATGTGAAGCATATAGTAAGCACTCAAAATGTGATGGCTGTCATGATCTATAGCTTTTATCCAGTTTTCCCCTTTTCCCTCTTTTGCGAGTCTAGAGATCTGACTCCTGACATTGTTTCCTCTCTGCCATGTCCCCTCTTTTCACATCCACTTTCTTCCTCTGCCAGGTATTTTGTCAAACTAGCCTGGGCCTGGACCTTCTGTCTCCTCCTGCCTTTCATTGCTCTCACCAACTACCACCTGACAGGCAGGGCTGGGCTGGTCCTGCGGCGGTTGAGCACCCTGCTTGTGGGCACGGCCATCTGGTATGTCTGCACAACCATCTTCTCCAACGTTGAACACTACACGGGTAACTGCTACCATTCGCCAGCCCTGGAAGGGGTCAGGAAGGAGCACCAGGACAAACAGCAGTGCCACGGGGAAGGAGGCTTTTGGCATGGCTTTGACATCTCAGGCCACTCCTTCCTGCTGACCTACTGTGCCCTCATGATTGTGGAGGAGATGGCCGTGCTGCATGAGGTGAAGACGGACCGAAGCCACTGCCTCCATGTCGCCATTACCACCCTGGTCGTGGCCCTGGGCACCCTGACCTTCATTTGGGTGTTGATGTTTCTGTGCACAGCTGTTTATTTTCATGACTTGTCCCAGAAAGTGTTTGGCACCCTGTTTGGTCTGCTGGGCTGGTATGGGACGTATGGATTTTGGTATCTGAAATCCTTTTCCCCAGGACTTCCTCCCCAGACCTCTAGTTTCAGTTTGAAGCGAGACAGTTAAAAGAAATAAAAGAGAAACGAAAGGGGTGGCAGCAGGACAGTGGCTAATATATTTTTCATTTATTTGTCTTAGTTGGCTAAATTATCGCTCCTACTGCAGAGCGGAAGCTTACCAGGCAGTTTTGGTGTGTGGTGGTAGAGTCTGGGGAGCACATTTAGTCCCCAGACTAATCTTGCGACGTTATCCTGTGTCATAAGCACCACCATTCCAGCCAGACACTTTTCGTCCCTGGCAGGACTCGACCTTGGTCTGGAACTCTGCTTTTGTCTCTAAAGGGCAGAGCAGAGGCTCAGCGAAAAGACAGAATCAGGAAAGCTTCCCTTGGGTGGCTGAGGGAGGCCAGGGGCCTCAGGACTCTTACCTGCTGCCATCATCCTGATTCTGGTTGTCTTTTGGTTTTAATGTCTGTTAATGCTGTTATTTAAAAATGTTTCCCTCTGGTCCATTTTGCACAAGCATTTATTTCAGGCAGGGTTGTTTATAAAACTACAAACTCTCTGGTTGTAGTATTTGTTTATCCATGGAATGTTAAATATTGTGACTGGCTTGGGATTAGCTACCAAAACAGGCCTGTTGAACTGGAGTGCCTCTGTGACTTAGTATTGTATGATTTTAATGTCATGAACATTGATGACTTTCTGTCAGTGATTTCTATGAACGTGTGTTGGTTTTTGAAGCAATAAGGTTACTGTTTTTTCTTCCTTTTTGAGTGAATGCTTTCTAGGTTTTAGTAACAACCGTGGCCGTTGTTCTTTGTGGACAAAACTGAGAATAACTCACAATGCCAGTGCTACACGTTGACATGTGTAGATTGTTTTGAGGGTTTTTTTAGAACACTAATTTACTTTTTATAAACCAAAATCTTGGCTTATGGTATTAAATTCCACCTCGCAGGGCTGTTGTCTTTATTAAGAATAAAACAGGAAAGCAGGTGGTTTAATAATAACTTGATAAATTTCAAGCTGAGTCAGAGTAATTTTGCAAAATGCATATTTGCACTGAAATGTTCCTGACCACATATCAGTGGTACAGACTGAAGAGTGCTTCATGGTCCTAAGTACATTGATAGGTCTTCGGTGGCCTATGGCGTTTTTACCTTTTGAGCAAGATTATGATAACTCAGAAGTAAAATAAAATGTCTCCCGTTGCATCAGATGGCAAGAAACCAGCCTGATTGCAGAATGCCCTTATTAAATGGTGGCATGACTTCGGCCCCACCCGCCTCTTACTTGCACCACCAACAAAACCAAACCTGGGCCAAGCCTCTTCAACTGGCCTTGAAACTGACCTTCTCCCCCCCTCTCCCCCTTTGCAGCACTTCTCAATTTCCAACCTTGTCGTTCTGTGGCCTTCTCTCTGAGAGTGCTGGGAAGGGTTAGAAATCCTGCCACCTCCATCCACAAAGGCACAGCTGCACACTCTGTGAGCAGATATTTCTTCTCCCCTCACCCAGGCTGTCCATAAGGTCTCTCAGACTGAGCCATCTTGCATTTTTGAGTAATGGTCCTTGAAGCTGCTTTGATGTCCACCCCCAGCCCGATAATAGCATTAAGTGATTGATAAACACCACACTTAACTGGCTTACTCCAAGCTTAGTTTGTTAGGAGCTTGAGGCCTGGAAATTTTTCAGGGTAAATTTTACTTTATATAAAGATGTATTTAAAATGTGTGGTTTTGTGCTATTGAGCTGCAGGTTAACTTATGTTGATCAGATTGTGAGACATGATGTGTTGTACCCAAAAGTGGGAGAAACATTCGCAGCGAGATATTGGAGGCATCACCATGGTGCTTTGGAAATGTTGGCAAGATGTGATAAGCCCCGCTGAGAGAAATTTTTGCCCTCTGGAGTTTACATCCATAAACCCAGGGTGGTAGGTGCTTATTGAAGGGATCAACATCTCTCCTAAATTTCCTGTTCAGCACCCAACGGCAACAGGCACAGAGCAGTCTGGAAGTTCATTTGCGACACTTAAATCTCCAGGCATTTTCTCATGTGGGTCTGATTCAGGCTCAGCATTAAACTAACTCGGGTGGAAAGTGTCAGTTACAACTCCAGGATCCATGCCTTCTATTCTGATGAGTCTACCACTACTTCTTATTCATCCTTAGCGTCCTTGCATTTTTCTTGGGAGCATGCCCTCAGTCCGTGTGTCACACAGCATGGTATAGGTGAAAGAATTTGGGCTTAGGCAAACGTGAGACCTGGGTTTAAATCTTGGCACCACCGCTTACAGCTGTGTGACTGTGGGCAAGTTATTTAATCTCTCTGAGCCTCATTTTCCTCATTTGTAGAGTGGAGATGATACATTCATGATTAAGGGAAGTGATGCCAGTAAACTGCCCTCTGTGCTTAGCAGGCACCAGTCCCCCATCCTTCTTGTCTAAGCCTTTAGAACTTTTTGGCTCCTCCAGAGAAGGCAGGGGAAACTAACATTCTTCTTTTGGGTGCCATTTGGGGTCTGGTTCTCCTATTGAAATAGTCTCGTACTTTGAAAAGTGTCTGTTGTCCGCAGGTGCTGAACAAGAGGCTTTTGGGAGTAAATCACAGAATATTGCCACCTTTGTTTTGCCTCTCCATGTTGAGGTTCATTCACTGATGCCTCATTTTCCACGTGCATCTGTCATAGTCTGGGTACCAGAATTGTATTTAGAGAATGGCTGTTGCCACTGTTAGATACGCACAGATCATGTGTGTAAACAAGCAAATTAAAGTAAACTAGAGCAATAAATTCCATATTGCAGTGTTTCGTGTGTTCCTTTCTAATACCCTTGAGGAAGACCACTTAACATCGGCTCCCTTTGTGAACATATGCTAATTCTTCAACCACTGGTCATATGAAGGGTGTTTCATCGCTTTTGTTGCTCCTGTCTTCCCCCCTAGATCCTGTAAACTAAGTATTTATTCATTTAAGCAGCCACAGAAGTTCTTTGTTATTTCTTAACTCGACTTATTTTTCTCTCTGTCATATTCGTGTCTTTTACGCCTGAGTTCTAGATCAGCCAGATTTGGGAGCAGTCCTCTTGGCAAAAGGAGAAGAGCTAGGCCTCACAGAAGGGACACTGAAGAACAGTTACAAAGTTCACTGTAACAAGGTCACCTTTGAAAGTGCTTTGTAGCCCTGGAGCCCTGTACACACATGGGGGCCTCTTAACGCCTTCCAGTGCTCACTCATTTGTCAGCCTGACCCACTTGGCACTTCCAGGTAGCGTCTGTCAGAAGCTTTGTGGCTCCAGGTTCAGAATCTCCTCACACTGCAAACTCCCCTATTTAGATTCCTTCAACAGCAGCAAACCCTTCTTGACTCCATACTGTGAGCCAAGAGCTGGGGTAGAATGATAAACTCCCTCTCTTGGTGGAGTTTGTGTCCAAAGTCCATGCCTTCTGAGCCTACAGTGTACGCTGAGGTTGCAGAGATGTATCAATACATCTCTGCAGTGGAGGAATCTTCAGTCTTAACGGAGAAGACACATCAGGGACCAGTAATCCCCGTAATGTGTTGAGTGCTAGGGCAAGGTCAGGGCCTGGGAATATAGAACAGGGAACAAGCAGGGAACATTTCACAAGACAACAATTCTTTTGAAGGATGAGGGAAGAGTACAAGCGTTAAGGCAGTGTGAGAACAACATGTGCAAAGGTGTATAGATGTTACCATGATTTTCATCCAGATACCCTTTACAAGAAATGTGACTTCCCTATCATTTTCTAAAGCAACTGAGATTGACCAAAGGCAGCCTTAAAGAAGGACTGGCAGTGGAGATCCTAGATGAGCCCTGCTACAATATAAAGTGCGCTCAGCTGGGAGAATACCTGGCTTGGAGCTGGGTTCTGCCACTACTGTTTCTGCTTTTCTGTGTGACTTTAAATAAGTCACTCAACCTCTCTGGGTCTCAGTTTCCTCATCTGAAAAAGGATGGGGGTGTATTGGATAATCTCACCAACTCTTCTAATCTTTCCTACTTTTCTCCTCTGTTCTGCCTGATGAAAAATTCTTCCCAAGCTGTTTATGAGTTTTATTTTTAGGAAACAATCCGAGAAGAAACTCCCACTTTGCTGAAGTGGCAGCTGATTTCCTGGCAAGTGAGTGATGGGGGAGTATACTCCTAGGTCCCCTTTATCCCTCCCCTTCTTTTTCTCTGCATGGACACTAATCTAGCTCAGACCTGTTGTGTGGGTTCATGTGGACTTACTGGACATGGGAAGCTGAATCTGGTTCCCTACTGGAAGGATGGCAGGGACCTTAAAAAAAAAAAAAAAAAAATCAAAACTTTTTTTTTATTGTGTTTTAGATGAAAGTTTAAATCAAAACTTTTTTTGTTGTTTTTGTGCTTTAAGATGAAGATTTTACAGAGCAAGTTAGTTTCTCATTAAATAATTCATACACATACTGTTTTGTGACATTGGTTGCCAACCCCATGACGTGTCAACACTCTCCCCTTCTCAACCTTGGTTTCCCTGTTACCAGCTTTCCTGTCCCCTCCTGCCTTCTGTCCTTGCCCATTTAGTCTCGTTTTGTTTTATGGGCCTGTCTAATCTTTGACTGAAGGGTGAACCTCAGGAGTGACTTCAGTACTGAGTTAAAAGGGTGTCCAGGGGCCATACTCTCTGGGTTTTTCAAGTCTCTGTAGACCAGTAAGGCTGGTCTTTTTTTGTGAGTTAGAATTTTGTTCCACATTTATCTCCAGCTCTGTCTAGCATTCTCTATTGTGATCCCTGTCAGAGCAGTCGGTGGTGGTAGCTGGCACCATCTAGTTTTGCTGGACTCAAGTCTGGTGGAGGCTGTGATAGTTGTGGTCCATTAGTCTTTTGGACTAACCTTTCCCTTGTGTCTTTGGTTTTCTTCATTCTGCCTTGCTCCAGACAGGATGGGACCAGTGGAGTATTTTAGATGGCCACTCACAAGCTTTTAAGACCCCAGACGCTACTCACCAAAGTGGAATGTTGAACATTTTCTTTATAAACTTTGTTATGTCAGTTGAGCTAGATGTTCCCTAAGACCACGGTCCCCCCAGCCTTCAGCCCAGTAATTCAGTCCCTCAGGGAGTTTGTTCGTGTCTATGGAGCTTCCATGACCTTGCCTTGGTCAAGTTGTGCTGGCTTCCCCAGTATTGTGTACTGTATTACCCTTCACCAAAGTTACCACTTATCTATTGTCTAGTGTTTTTCCCTCCCTACCCCTCCCCTCCCTGGTAACCATCAAAGATTGTTTCTTTTTGTGTAAATCAAAACATTTTTGATAGCTCTCCAGGAGGAGTTTCTGTTAAAAAAAGCTCTGTGCAATTTGAACACTTGGCAGAAATTGTGCCAAGAGCCCCCAATCCAGGCTCTGGAGAGTTTAAAGTTAAAAACAGCCCAGAAAACAGGCACTCTCATACCGCGGTGGGAGGGTAAACGGGTACCGCCTGTTTAGATGGTAATCTAGCGGTGTCAGCGTTTAAAATGTCTGGACCCAATGATCTCAGTCTAGGGGTTTAGGCTATGGAAATGCTTGTGGAAGTGGGCAAAGGTATAAGGATTTTACAGCACCTGTTTGTAATAGTGAAAAATTGTCAAGAACTCAAATGCCAATTAGTAAATAAGTTATGGTAACTATCTTACAGAACACAGTTCAGTCACTACGAAGAATAAATGACGTTATATCTCGTGTGGATTCTGGAGACAGAAAGACCTGGACTCAAGGCGACCATAACTTAGAGCTATGTGTCCTGCATCTCTCTGAGCCCCGGTCTCTGAAGTGTGAGATGGGGATAACAAGAGTGCATCATCCCATTCACCATCCACTCAGTCAATATTTGAGGAGCACAGAGTGTGTACTGGAGCCCCTATGTGGTGCAGACGATTAATGTGCTCAGCTACTAACCAAAAGGTTCGAGGTTTGAGTCTACCCAGAGGCACCTTGGAAGAAAGGTCTGACAATCTACTTATGAAAAATCAGCCATTGAAAACCCAATGGCGCACAGGTTCTCCTCTGACACATGTGGGGTCAGCATGAGTCAGAATGCACTTGATGGCAACTGAGTGTGCGCTGGGTGCTGTGCTGGGCCCAGGGGGTGCATCGGTGATTCAGAGACGTGGTCCTGCCTTGAGCGAGTTTATAGCCTAGCTGGATACAGGCTGTGAAATGGCAATTCCAAAATAGTGTGCCAAGGGTCAAAAGCAGAGCGGTTCTGCAGCCTACCCTGCCACCGTGCCAGCTCAGGCAGAGGTGATTTACAGAAAGCATCAGAAGAGCAAAGGGTCCACATTCTGACTCTGCCACACGCTGGACCTGTGACTTTGAGCATGTTCTTAACCTCCCTTGGTTTCCTCACCTGTAAAACTGGGATAATAAGAGGATTGAATGAATTAATACCTGTAAAGTGCATAGAGCAGGATCTAACACATGGGAAACACTTATAAATGTTTTTCAAGCACACAGTAAGTCCCTAATGCACCCTCATTATTATAACTTACTTATAAAGCAAGGCAAAAGAGGGCCCATATATACTAATGTTTTAAAGCTTGATTGACTCGGGGGAAGTTAAAATGTACAGTCAGCGAATGTTGAAGGCCTAATGTCCTGGTCATCTGGCGTGGGAGTGCAGCCTCTGAGACTCTGCCGTCTGGTGTCAGGGTTAATGAGAGAGTGAGAGAGAGAGCTGTTTTCCAGAAGAGCTGAAAGGAAAGGATACATTATAACTGTGGTGCCCTCTGGGCTGAAGAGGTACCCATTGTTTGAAGCCTTGGCCACTCACAGGCGTCTGACCCTGGCCCCAGGCTGCTGCTTTTCAGAGATGGGGCTGGAGCTTACCACTGAGAACCGCCATGCCCCTTGTCTTCCCTGCCAGGATGTAGCTGCCCAGGGTATGTATCTGAGGTATCTGAGTAGGGGGGAGGTGAGTGGGTGAGGGAGCCCAGGATCCACCCCTGATTAACATCTTTCTTTCTGGGCCCTGCCTACACAAGCTGCTGTTGCCCATTTCCACCCCTACTCCCTTCACCGCCTCCCTTCTGCCTGCATTTCCTGAGCACACTGTGCCTGCCCGGCACCCCGTGCTGCTGGGGAGCAGTACAGGGGTGAGTGGGTGGGGGCATCAGCTGTCATCCGGAGTGCCTCTTGGGTAAGGAGAGAAGCACTGGACCTGGAGCCAAGCAGACGAGTGTTCAAATCCTGCCAGTCTATTCCTCAGCTGTGTGATCCTGGGAAAGCCATTTAGCCTTTCTCGGCTTGTTCCTCATCTGTGAACTGGATCTGTCTACCTCACTGGTCTTGATTGGCTTAATAACTCATGGACAGGATAACATTTTATAAGCTTTAAAATGCCGGACACCAGTGAAGGCTGCTTGTTATTGAGGAGATTTACCTTTGCCTGATGGATGTCTTTCCAGAGCCAGCACTGTAACTCTGACGTGGCCCCGCTAACCCGGAAACGACTTAGTGCTATCAATATAATTTTTAAAAAATGCAATTTCAAATAAAATTAGTAACAACTAGCATTTGCAAAGAATTTTTAAATCTGGTGTCTTTTCACTGAAGTATCTCACCTGTAGTTGCAAACAATTTAGGACGTTAAAAAAAAAAAAAAACAGCAAAGATTTTGCCTTCTAACACATCTGGCCTCATATCTCAGCTATACCAGCAACAATGCTATGTAACAAACCACCCGCCAAACTCGGCTCACAACAAATGTTCACAGGTTAACCGTGGTTCTGTTGATCTAGGCTGGGCTCAGCTGGCCTGCTCTGCTTCAAGCTGAGAGTCTGCAGGGCTTGGCTCCAGGCCACAGGCTGGGCTCGGCTTTGCTCCATTTGTTGCCTTCTGAGGTCCAAACTAAAGGGACAGCAACTGCTTGGGGCATGATGATCACTGGGGCACCAAAGCCTAAGCCAGACCACAGAGGCACATTTAAAGCCTCTGCTCACATCATGCACTTCCACTAGCATTCCATTGGCCCAAGCAAAGTCACCCGGACAAGCTCAGCATCAATGCAGGCAGGAAATAAACTTCACCCACAGTGAGGGGCTGCAAAGTTCCATGGCAAAGACTGGATGTATCATGCTATTACAGAAGACCAATAATCCAGTCTACCACCATGTCCTCGGTCATTTTAACTCTCCAAGCCTCGGTTTCCGCATCAAAGAAACATAAATAATAATATGTGCTGTGCAAGATTAGAAATGTCTGTAATTTTCCTAGTGCATAATCAGTACTCAGTGGATGGCAACTATTATTATTATCAGCCTCATTTTAGAGATAAAACTGAGGCTCTTCGGCAATGTGGACCCAGGTTGCTAGAGAAGGACCAGCAGGTCTTTGGAGATATTTTGGAGTGACCTGGTTTACTGGATTGATTGACTGAAACCTAGACTCAGTTGAGATGCTGAAATTTCCCTAAGACAATGTCGAGGAAGGAATCCAAAGGTTTAGGGAGATAGGAATGTTGGGATGGATTTATCATGTATGAACTGTCCACCCTCCCCCACTTTAAATCCACCAGGAAGGCCCAGAAGACATTCCTTTCTCTAAGGTATTGAGGAAAGCTTTGAAGAATAAAGCACCAGCCCCATTCAAAAGCTCTGTGGTGGCCGTCCTCTGCAGTCTGGGGATGACAGTGGAAGGTACTACCACTAAAATGGGCTTTCTGGTTTCCATGAGGAGTGGCAGAGTCCAAGTGGCAGCACATAACTGCTTGAGACAAGTTGGATGCTGTCTTAGGCTGGGTTCTCTAGAGAAGCAAATCCAGTAAAGTGTATAAATATATAGATAGAGAGAGACTATATCAAGGAAACAGCTCACGCGATTGTAGAGGCTAGAGTGTCCCATGTCCATGGATCAGGGTAGAGGCCTCTCCCAAGTCACACAGCTGCAGAAGCTGGCAAGCCCGAGATCAGAAGGTCGGAGAGCAGGGATCCCACTCACAGGCTGTGCAGATCGACGAATCCCAGGTTCAGCAGGTAAGCTGACAGCTCAAGTCCCAAGAACGGAAGATGAGAGGACAGGAAGCAGCCACAGGATCCAGAGAGAGCAAAAAGCCAGAACGTCTGCTTATATACAGATGTGGGCCACACCCCCAAGGAGACTCCCTTTCATCTGATTGGCTACTCATAGTATATTCAATCCTGGGAGTGAGTACATTAAAACACAGAGAATCATGGCCCAGCCAAGCTGACACACAATCTTAACCATCACAGTCCACCCCTTGTCAACTTGGCACACGCACCCATCTCCTTAAACCATACATAATCTCTGAATAAAGACAATGAGAAAGTCATACTTGCGCCTAACATGGTACAACTAACACGCGTACAATCGAAAACGCACTAGCCCCATTTACAGCTTATATTTTATAAGTGAAGGAAACAAAAATATTTGATGCACACATACAAAGTACAAATACTCATAACAAATACAGTCCCCATTTCTGCAACTGGTCACGTGGCCGTAACTGGTATTTAGAACTACCTTCTTCCACCACCCATCCTGTATTTCCTTTGCCCTCAGCAAGCACCTCAGCTGGTCGTGGTTCTTTGCCTGGTGGGGTGACCCAAACCTTCATTCCTGAAGGGTCTGTGTCATTAGTAGTCATGTCAGAATAAGGTTGCTGTAGTTTTCCATTGACTTTAATCACAGGGCATGGTAGTACTAAGAGATGCCCCAAGGAATCTCCTGCATTCCAGACATACTCTTCTTTACCTCCATTATGTAATATCAATCTGATTTCCTCTTGGTAATCAGGATCAGTCACACCAGTCAGTATGGTAACTCGCTTCTTTGCCTGTTGAGCCAGAGGCATAAGGAGCCCAAAGTGGCCAGGTGGCATTCTTAACTTCCAGTTCAGTGGAATCAGTGATGTGTCTCCAGGTGGGAGCATTCCTCCCTTTGGAACTAAGACCTCTAGGCCTGCAGAGCATAAGGTCGAGGGGACAGGAAGCAAAAATCTTGCAAGTGGGTCACTAGGGGTAATAGTAAGTTGTGCCACTCCCATTTCCACCCCTTGATTCCTGGACCCGTGAATCCTGGCTCTAGGAGAAACAGCACCATATATTGGATGCTGGTTTAAAGCATATACAGCCTCCTGGAGAACATTGCCCGAACCCTGCAAGGTATTGCCACCTAGCTGGCACCATAATTGTGTCTTTAGAAGGCCATTCCATCGTTCTATCAAGCCAGCTGCTTCAGGATGATGGGGAACATGGTAAGACCAGTGAATTCCATGAGCATGGGCCCACTGCCGCACTTCATTTGCTGTGAAGTGAGTCCCTTGATCTGAGGCAATGCTGTGTGGGATACCATGACAGTGGGTAAGGCATTCTGTAAGTCCATGGATGGTAGTTTTGGCAGAAGCATTGCATGCAGGGAAGGCAAATCCATATCCAGAGTAAGTATCTATTCCAGTAAGGACAAAACGCTGCCCTTTCCATGGTGGAAGTGGTCCAATGTAATCAACTTGCCACCAGGTTGCTGGCTGATCACCTCGAGGGATGGTGCCATAACAGGGACTCAGTGTTGGTCTCTGCTGCTGGCAGATTAGGCACTCAGCAGAGGCTGTGGCCATGTCAGCCTTGGTGAGTGGAAGCCCATGCTACTGGGCCCATGCATAACCTCCATCCCTGCCACCATGGCCACTTTGTTCATGAGCCCATTGAGCAACGGCAGGAGTAGTTGGGGAAAGAGGATGAGTGGATTCCACAGAATGCGTCATACTATCCACTTGATTGTTAAAATCATCCTCTGCTGAGGTCACCCTTTGGTAAGCATTCACATGAGACACAAATATCTTCACGTCTTTAGCCCATTCGGAGAGGTCTATCCACATACCTCTTCCCCATAAATCCTTGTCTCCAATTTTCTGATCATGTTCCTTCCAAGTCCCTGACCATCCAGCCAAACCATTGGCCACAGCCCATGAATCAGTATATAATTGCACATCTGGCCATTTTCCTTCCAAGAAAAGTGAACAACCAGGTGCACTGCTCAAAGTTCTGCCCATTGAGAGGATTTCCCTTCACCACTGTCCTTCAGGGAGGTCCCAGAAAGGGGCTGTAGTGCTGCTGCAGTCCACTTTAGAGTGGCGCGCACATATCGCGCAGAACCATCTGTAAACCAGGCTCGAGTTTTCTCTTCCTCAGTCAACTGATCAAAAGGAACTCCCTATGAAGCCATAGGTACAGACTGGGAGATGGAAGGTAATGTAAGAGGAGTGGAGACCATGGGCAATTGGGCCACTTCCTCATGCAACTTACTTGTGCCTTCGGGTCCTGCTCAGGCCCGATCTCAAATATACTGCTTCCATTTAATGATGGAGTGCTGCTGTGCACGTCCAACTTTATGGTTCTGTGGGTCAGACAACACCCAGTTCATGATGGGCAGCTCAGGCCTCATGGTGACTTGGTGTCCCATGGTTAAGCGTTCAGTCTCTACTAAGGCCCAGTAACAAGCCAAAAGTTGTTTCTCAAAAGAAGAGTAGTTATCTGCAGAGGATGGCAGAGCTTTGCGACAAAATCCTAAGGGTCTGCGCTGTGATTCACCAGTAGGGTCCTGCCAAAGACTCCAAACAGCATCTCTATCTGCCACTGACACTTCAAGCACTATTGGATCCACTGGATCATATGGTCCAAGTGGCAGAGCAGCTTGCACAGCAGCCTGAACCTGTTGTGAGCCTTCTCTTGTTCTAGTCCCCACTCAAAACTAGCAGCTTTTCGAGTCACTTGATAAATAGGCTGGAGTAGTGCACCCAAATGAGGAATATGTTGCCTCCAAAATCCAAAGAGGCCCACTAGGCGTTGTGCCTCCTTTTTAGTTGTGGAAGCAGCAAGATGCAATAACTTATCCTTCACTTTAGAAGGGATGTCTTGACATGCCCCACACCACTGGACCTCTAGAAATTTCACTGAAGTGGAAGCTGCCTGAATTTTTGTGGGATTAATCTCCCACCCTCTAGCACACAAGTGTTTTACCAGTAAGTCCAGAGTCATTGACACTTCTTCCTTACTAGGTCCAATCAGCATAATGTCATCA
>NW_004443944.1:19748254-19757473 GCF_000243295.1 Trichechus manatus latirostris
TCTAATGGCTTCCACTTGGCTTTTCCTACCATAATAGCCCTTAATCTATTTGTCAGGGATCCAATGTGGGGGTTCTGCCAGTTGCTGAGTATATCTATTCCAATTATGCATTCTGGAATTGGGGAAATCACTACAGGGTGGGTTCGGGGACCCACTGGACCTACTGTGAGACAGACATGAGCCTCCATTAATAACCTGACCTCCATATGCCCCTACTCTGACTGGTGGGCCACAGTGACGTTTTGGGTCTCCTGGAATTATTGTCAGCTCAGAGCCAGTATCCACTAATCCCCAAAAAGTCTGATTATTTCCTTTTCCTCAATGAACAGTCACTCTCGTAAAAGGCCGTAGATCCCTTTGGGGAAGGCTGGGAGAAAGATTAACAGTAAAAATTTTTGGTAGTGTATTGGAGTCCTTCCTCAATGGGACCCTGCCTCCCCTTCATTCAAGAGGTTTTGGGTCTTTAAACTCACTCAAATCTGGGAATTGATTGAGGGACTGTGACTCTCTATTCTGGCGATTCGAGTTAGACTGCTGTTCACCTGACCTAGAATTCATCCGTTTGTATAGATCAAGTAAATATTTAGTAGATTTCCTATCTATTTCACTCCTAGGGACACCATGACTAAGTAGCCAATGCCATAAGTCCATATGAGTCAGACTATTCTGATTACTGCTTTGACTTCTCTGTCCATTATTGTAACCACGCCCACCTTGTCTTTGTTGATTGAGTGCAGCCACTTGGCCCCTACTACCACGGGGTCCAATCAGCCCCATTGTAGTTAGGTGTCTTACTTAAGTTAGGGCAGTTCCCACTGTCAAATCTGGCTTACATAAAACAGCAATCACAGCAGTCTTCAAGGATGCCAGACCTCCCTTCACAAATTTGTTCCTCACAGTTGTGGTAAAAGGTGTGTCCTCTGGACACTCCATGTGTGGGTCTGTGGGTCTAACTTCATAAATCCACTCTAGCATGCCAATTTCCCTAAGCCTTTGGATAGCTTCTTCTACAGTATACCAAGGCAGGTCTGGTACTTCAACTTGATTTAGTGTTGGCCACCTCATAATCCATGCTTCAGCAACCCAACCAAACAAACTATTAGATCCTTTCCTAACTTCTCTAGCTGAAACACTGAAGGAACAGTCTGTGCTCAGTGGACCCATATCAATAAATTCAGACTGATCCATCTTTATGTTCCTTGCACCATTATCCCACACCCTTAATAGCCATTCCCACACATATTCCCCAGGTTTCTGTTTGTACATATTAGAAAACTCAAGTAGTTCTTTTGGAGTGTAGCGTACCTCCTCCTGGGTCACACTTTGTACTTCACCTTTTGGGGCTCGCTGGAACTTAAGCCTAGTTATAGGTCTAGAAGCCAGAATCAGTAATGTGGAATTGTTTTGAGAACATTCAGCATTATCTTGTAAAGCATCTGCCTCAGGCGATGCTCCAGGCAATGACTCAGGCAAGTGCTCTTTAGAGGCAGTTGGGCTAGGGCTAATCCCCTCAGATGGGAGTGGAGGGGCTAATGGTTTTTCTGGGCAGGGTAGTTTAGCAGACAAACATGAAGTAATCTCTTCAGATGGGACTGGTTCTGCTGGCAGGAGTGATTCAGCGGAATTTACAGGCTCAGTGTCCCCAGCTTCCTGATTGTTTGCCCATATGTCCCCATCCAAGTCTCAGGATCCCATCTCTTCCCAATCAATGCCCTTACTTTAACCTCAGACACCTCTCGAGGTTTGCAATTGAGCTGACGTTGTAATTCAGCCACTCTTACAATAAGACTCTGGGTTTGGTTTTCAGCAATTTCGGCTCTGTTACTACAAGAAATAAGACTTTCTTTCAAAGCACAAGTGGAAGCCTTGAGGTCATGTATGCGGCACTTGAGCCTTGACTCTGAAGCCCTGAGTGCATCTCTTTCTTTCATCACTTTGTCTAGTGAAAGTAGGACAAACCAACCAGCTTCCTTATACTTCTCATTCTGTCAAAGCAGTAGAAAGTTATCACACGTGTTCACCCTCATCTTTCACCAATACCTGATCTACTGGTGGTGATATTTTGCGTATTTGTATCGCCACCTCGCTCTGTGGACTAGCAGTGACCTCTTTACTACTGGAAGCAGAGTCATCAACGTCTTTATGACTAACCGGACTTGAGAACCAATTTAGAAAACTCATCCTTACAATTTTGTTTCTCTAGAACCAATCCCAGTACCAAATGTCTTAGGCTGGGTTCTCTAGAGAAGCAAAACCAGTAAAGTGTATAAATATATATATAGAGAGAGACTATATCAAGGAAACAGCTCACGCTATTGTAGAGGCTAGAATGTCCCAAGTCCACGGATCAGGGTAGAGGCCTCTCCCAAGTCACACAGCTGCAGAAGCTGGCAAGCCCAAGATCAGAAGGTCGGAGAGCAGGGATCCCACTCACAGGCTGTGCAGATCGACGAATCCCAGGTTCAGCAGGTAAGCTGACAGCTCAAGTCCCAAGAACAGAAGATGAGAGGACAGGAAGCAGCCGCAGGATCCAGAGAGAGCAAAAAACCAGAACGTCTGCTTATATACAGATGTGGGCCACACCCCCAAGGAGACTCCCTTTCATCTGATTGGCTACTCACAGTGTATTCAATCCTGGGAGTGATTACATTAAAACATGGAGAATCATGGCCCAGCCAAGCTGACACACAATCTTAACCATCACAGATGCGATTACCATCATGGACAGCAGAGCCAAAGAAACCGTTGGAAAGTTTTCACCCACAGGGATTTTTGGTGGAGGCTAATTGATCAGACTGTCTTTAGAAATGAAATATATGGGTAACTTACTAAAGTCTTATTTGGTATATATAATCAGAAAGACTCTGGGTCCAGTGAGCAGATACGTAATTTGAAGTCACCACAGCAGAGAATCACAGCCGCTTACCCAGTTCAGATATGAGCTAGTCCAGAGTCCTGGAGCCCCATGAATATAGGGAAGGCTGTTTTCCTTTGAGGAAAGTCCCCGTGACACTGCCATGAGAGTAAATTAAAAATCTTCCCTTAGGCCCTCCAGAGGGACCTGCCACTTACCCGGGTGCATACTGGGGAAAGGGAAATACCCAGAGTTCTCAGGGAACTTTTGACACTAGCTCTGAGTTGATGCTAGTCCCTGGGGACCCAAAATGCCACTATAATCAAACATGAGGCTTATGGAGGTTGAGTGGTAAATGGAGTTTTGATTGAAACCAACTCATAGCAGGCCAGTGGATCTGTGGACCCACCTTGTGATTATCACACCAGGCCCTGGATGTATCATTGGAATACACAAATTTGGCACTGGCAGAATCTACACAGGACTCCTTTATCCATGAAATGAGGGTTATTTAGATAGAAGGGCCAAGGAAAAGACCCTGGAACTACTCTTCCCTCCCCCCTTGTGTGCACATGTGCACGCGCACACACACACACACACACACACACACACACACACACAGCAGTAGTAAACTAACGGCAATACTACAAAGATTGATAGGTCTTGGAGAAGGATTATTTTATTGTGAACTTAATCAGGTGGTGACTCAAACTGCAGTTCATTTTTCGGATGAGGTTTCTTCATTTAAACAAATCAACATAAGTGTCTGGCACTTTGTGTTCAGCTCTTGATCCAGAAGTGTTCATTCGCTATATCTATTAATAAGGACCACCAAGACCCATTTGCTTTTTCTTACCTTGGGGCTCTGTCAGCTTTTCTGCTCTCTGTCATAATCTGGTCTGTAGAGACCTTGATTATGCTGATGGCCTCATAACAAAACACTGATTCACCACGTTGATGGCATCGTGCTGTACCTAATGAGCAGAAGTAGCAAGTAAACCAGATGCGTTAGTGAGACCCAGGAATACTAGAGGAAATTCTGGGAATACCCAGGAAACTCAGAGGCCTGGCACATTAGTGAATTTCTTGGGGGTCCAGTGGTCTAGGATATGTCAAGATATCCCTTCCAAGTGAAAGACATGTTGCTGAACCTACCACTAAGAAGAAGGTGTAACAACTGCTGGGCCTCTTTGGATTTAGGAGGCAACAAACTCCCATTTGTGTGTGCTGCTCCAACCCATTTACTAAGTAACCCATATGGCTGCCTGTTTTGAATGGATCCTGCAGCAGATTCAGGCTGCAGTGCAACATGCTCTGCATAATTAGACTTATGACCCAGCAGATCCAGTGGTGTTTACATTGTCCGTGAGATAAGGATGCTATATGGAGCCTTTAGCAGCCCCTAGGACTTGAAACAAAGTCATGTCCTCTTCTGCAGATAACAGTTGTCCTTTTGAGAAACAGCTCCTGGCTTGCTACCGGGTCTGGTAGAGACTGTACATCTGACCATGAGACACCAAGTGACTATGCAACCTAAGCTGCCCATCATGAACTGGGTGTCATCTGATCCATCAAGCCATAAAGCTAGTCATGCACAGCAGCATTCTATCACAAAATGAAATTAGCATCAGACTGTATCACCTATTCCTGCTGTATTGCTAACTCTTCCTCAGTGAACACATAAGGCCTCATGGCTAGTTCCCTAAGATCAGTTGATAGAGGAAGAAAAAACTCAGACCTGGCACCAGCTGGAAGTGGATGGTTGCAGCAATACAAGAACGACACTGAAAGACATTCCCAAAACCAAAACCATTGCTGTTGAGTCGATTCCAACTCATAGCAACCCTATAGGACAGGTTAGAACTGCCCCACAGAGTTTCCAAGGAGCAGCTGGTGGGTTCAAACTGCTGACTTTTGGTTAGCAGCTGAACGCCTAACCACAGCGCCGCCAGGGCTCTGTTATGTTAGTAAAGGGAATTGATGCTTTCAGTGAACAGAATTTCAGTAGTACATCTGGTTGTCCACTTTGTCTAGATAGAGATAGAAGTCCAGAAGTATGAATCTACACATATTCATGGGATGGATGGTTTGACTGGATGATCAGAAACATGGAAAGAACAAGACTAGAAGATTGGTAAAAAAGGTGTCTGTGGGAGAAGGTATGCGGATAGACTTCTAACAATGGGTACAGAATGGGAAGATATTTGTGTTCTACATGAATGCTCTTCCAAAGATACCCACTGCAGGGAAGACTCAATAAACAGATGGAGAAGATAACTTTTTCTGTAGATGTTAGTCATTCTCTTTCCCCAGCTCTCTTAGTGCTTGCTCAATAGGCTCATATACCAAATGGCCATGGTAATTGAGATAGAGGTTATAACAGACTCAACAACATGGACTTCCCGTCATTAAGAGTGATCTAGCTAATACCACTGTTGGGTGCCCAACTTGCAGAGTTTCTGATATGGCACCATTTCCCATAGGGGCTAGCCACCATGTAGCAGGTTAATTACACTGAGCCCCTTCCATCACAGAGGGAATAGCAATTTGCCTTCTCTAACCACTAGATCTGTGGGCTTAGGAATGCCTCAGTTCCTGTCTTGATATTCCACACAGCATTTCTTCTGAGTTGATATCGCAGCAGAACAAATGCAGTGGTGTGATCATGCCTGTGGAATTTTCTGGTTTTACCATGTTTTCTATTACCTAGAATCAGCTGGACTTAAAGAACATTGAAGTGGCCTATTAGAGAATGGTTATGGTGCCAGCTGAGAGACACTGTGATGTTGGCGTTCTGTCCTACAGGATGTAGTGTATGCTTTGAACCAATCACCAACACAGTGCTGTTTCTCCTACAGCCAGAAAATGCGTCCAGCAATGCAGAGGTGGAAGCAACAGTGGTTACTCTTACTACTAAACCTAATAACCCATTCACAAAAGTTTTGCTTCCCATCCCTGAAACTTTGCACTTTGATGGTTTAGAGATTGTCGTTCCCAAGGGAGGAATGCTTCTATTGGGGGAATGCATCAATAGTTCAATAGAATTAGAAGTTGAGACTGTCACTTGGTCATTTTGAGCTCCTCATATCATTGACCATACAGACAAAGAAATGGGTTACTCTACTGGCTAGGGTGATTGATCCTGGCTACCAAGGGTAAATTAGGTTGCTGCTGCACAATGGAAGACTATATGTGGAAACCAGGGGATTTTCTGAGGTCCCTCATAGTACTTAATTGTAAAAGATTAACAGAAGAGCACAACAACCCAAGGATCACCAATATTTGAGTCATTTCACTGAGTAAAATATTTCAACCACCTGAGGTGCTGGCTGAGGGCAGGGAGAACACAGGATAGTTAGTGGGAAAAAAGAGAAATTATAAATATCAGCTATAGCCTGGTGATCAATTACAGAAATGAGAACTGTAACAGCTATGAGTATTTTCTTCCTTACTTGTGCGTGTCTGTGCACATGTACATTTTTATATAAGGAATGCTAGTGATGGTTAAATGTACAATTTAATTTGTATTTGACAGTATATTCAGGTATGACTGTGACTTCTAGAACTGGAAGAGAAACCAACATCATCCAGTGTGATGTTACTAACTGACGGGGCTATGTGAGTGTCACTTTTGACAAAGGATGAATATGTCCTCATTTTAGGAAGACAGTTCATCCTGTTAGGATTAAGCGTGGTGTTGTTGTTCTTGAATGGAAGATTAATTATGAGCAGAAGAGTCTGTTGGATGTTTGTGCAGCCAAAGAAGTGGACAGATAACATCTGTGGTCTCCAAGTTCTACCCTTGCCCTGTCTTGGCCCTGGCTGACTATTTTCTTTTCATCTTGATGAAAAAGTGTGCAAATTCTTATACTTTTTTGCAAAATAAATATGACTATGCCTTATATTTCACAAATTATACTTCTGGTTTCATGTTCTTTGGGTATTTCTAACACAGTTTCCCTTTGGGAAATTCTGTGGGTGTGTGTCCTGGGTGTCCCCTTGAGGGTCTGTATTCTGGGTTAACGTGAGTGAATGGTTGTGAACGTGCTCTGTAAACTGTGAAGCACTGTGCCCAAGTAAGGTGGATTTATGTCAAGGTCAGAGCTTTGAGAAGTCTATCCAGAAGCCATCAGACTCAGCAACTTGATGTCTGAACTTAACTCTTGCCTGCTCTTGAGGAAGAACTGAGTCCGAAACCTTGTGCCTCAACCCCTCTGGCCCCAAACTTTGGAAATGACAGCTAGATGGACAACACAGATTTAGAAACGAAAAGCAACTGCTCCTCCTGGATGCTTTATTGGGGGCTTTCCGTGGTTTCTAAGCATGAGCGGCAGTGACACCCAGACCCTTTCCCAACATGCAAAAGGCACAGGAAAGTGAGACACGACCAGGGTGGGCAACGTAGATACAGAGACCACCCCCTACGTGGCATGGTGGGGTATGGGGGAGCCCCACGAGTGACAGGAAAGGTGGGAATAAAGGAGATGGCTTTGGCAGAGGCTAGGACAGGGACCTGAGGTTCATCTACCTCTGGACTCATGCCCGTACTTGGGCCAGGACTGACCTTCTGTGAGAAGGCCAACATGGCTTTTTGTGGAAGCCCCACCTCACGTGGTGGGAAAACTCAACTCCGGGTAGAAAGATGATGGACGTTGCCTTCAGGGATGGCTACTTAAGTGCCAAACCAAACACGCTGGCCCAAATGAGAGGGGAATGAGAAGTGTGCTCATGGTGTCGGTCCCAACTATGGCCTGGTTTTTGGGTGCCACTGCCTTGGCTCGAGTCAGTGCTGTCTCAGTC
Organism: Trichechus manatus latirostris; assembly: GCF_000243295.1. Taxonomy (NCBI): domain Eukaryota; kingdom Metazoa; phylum Chordata; class Mammalia; order Sirenia; family Trichechidae; genus Trichechus; species Trichechus manatus. Next base: position 19,755,909 of record NW_004443944.1, read on the forward strand.
CATGTCCGGGAGAAGAATGAAGCCCCTTCCAATCTTTGGGGGCCTCCTGTGGGGTCTCCAGGGCTCTAGCCCCTCTTGGAGGTACCGGTTAGATGGGTCGAGTCTTAATGTTGACTTTGTCCTGTGGAAGAGTGCCCTGGGCAAGAGGGAAAGGGAGGCGAGGGGTCAGGCCCTGTTAGCCCCCAGCACCTCCCAGAATCTGGGCCCTGGTGGGTGAAGAATCCTGGGACTCACCTCAGATCCTAACCAGTCCCCACAGTTCCATCTTGAGAATTTGACTTGAAAGAAAAGTCATTCGTGTTTTGTTTCTGTTTTCTCTCTCTCTCCCTTTCTCTTCTTTTGTAGAGCCGTGGCCTCAACTCACGGCATTGGCAATGTCTACTTCTAAACTATGGAATGTTTTCACATTGACAATAGAATTACTCAGAACAAGGGGTGGGGGAGGGCTGTCCAAGTGTTCGTGAGACTGAGTTACTGAGAGCTCGTTAGGAATCACATAGCACAGAGACACCAACAGTCACACACCAGGCCCCAGGCCTGGCTCTAGATGTATTTTTTCTTGAGGTACCAGTAGGCAAAGTAGCCCATCCCCCCCAGGGAACCCATGAGGAATGATGCCCCAAAGAAAGATGGAGGTTTCCGCTTGACCAGCCGGAACGCGTTGGGGATGACGGCTGACAGCAGGGTGGTGTGGATGTCGCCGAGGACTTTCCGGAAGGCAAAGCGTCTCTGGACCCTCTCAAAGAAGGACTGCAGGTTAGGCCGGCTGCCATCTTCCCAGTATTTCTTGGACAGTCCCAGGAACTTGAGGCGGTGCAGGGTGGCACCGAGGAGGACGTCAGCGAGGGTGAAGGCACAGCCACAAAGCCAGAGCTCACATTTCTGCCCTAGAGCGGAAGACAGAGGAGATGCCGGAAGGGGGAAGGAGGAAAAGAGATTCTGCCCCGCCCCCCACTCACTTATCTCCCCTTAACAACTCTAGCTTGTGTTGACCACAGTGTTTCCCAAAGATCGTTCATTCCTGTACCACTTAGATGATTTTGCCATATCCTTTTACTATCTCTATTTGTATTTATTTATTTATTCTTTAAATCAACTGAGTTTTAAAATGTAAATATATGCATTTAAACTTTAGACTCATATATCCACCTATCCATTTGACAGTTCCCCTTGGATGTCCACTGTGCTTTTCAAACTTGACATGCCCAAGCTGAACTCTTGCTTGTCGCCACCAAGCCACTACACTCGTTCCCATTTCAGTAATGTCACCTCCATCCTTCTAGTTGCTTAGGCCAAAAGCCTTGGTGCCACCTTTAATTCTTCTCTGTCTTTCATACCCCACATACAATCTGTCAGCAATTCCCATTAGTTCTATTTTCAAAATACACCCAGAATCTGATGACATCCACTGTTACCACCCTGGTAAAACCCACAGTTATCTCCTACCTGAATTAGTACAAACAAACAAAAACAGTTGCTGTCAAGTCAGTCTGGACTCTTGGTGACCCCATGTGTGTCAGTGTGGAACTGTGCTCCCCAGGGTTTTCAGTGTCTGGTTTTTTTTT
>NW_004443944.1:19758469-19780435 GCF_000243295.1 Trichechus manatus latirostris
TCAGTCCCTCGGGGAGTTTGGATCTGTCCATGGGGCCTCCATGACCTTTCCTTGTACAGGTTGTGTTAGTTTCCCCTGTATTGTGTACTGTCTGCAGTGTCTGGTTTTTTTGAAGTAGGTTGCTAGGCCTTTCTTACAAGGTACCTCTCGGTAGACTCAAACCTCCAACCTTTCTGTTAGCAGCCAAGTGCATTAACAGTTTGCTCTACCCAGGAACTCCAAATTGTTGCAACATCCCTTTTAAAGGTCTCCTTGCTTCTGCCCTTGCCCCCTGGAGTCTATTCTCAGCACAGCAGCCAGAGGGATACTAGTAAAATTTAAGTCATAGCATGTCACTTCTGTCTGCTAAAAACCCTCTTATGACACCCCATCATGGTCAGAGTAAAAGCTGAAGCCCTTCCAAGCCCTATGAGGCCTTACATGATCTGGCCCCCAGGTGCCTCTCAGGTCTTGGGTCCTGCCTGTCTCCCCCTTCCTCACTCTTCTCCAGCACACTGGCCTTGTTCTTCAAACATGCTAAGCACATTCCTACCTCAGGACCTTTACACTTGATATTTCCTCTTCTTGAAACACTCTTTCCCACAGGGCTCTCTCCCCACCTCCTTCAGTCTTTGCTCACATGCCATTTTCTCAGGGGGACTTCCTTGGCTGCTTACTTACAATAGAAAAGTCCCAGCCACAGCAGTCACTGTCCCCTTCCCTGACTCGTTTTTCTCTATAGAGCTTATCACCATTATCGCACCGAACGTTTTTATATCTTACATACTCATTTTGTTTATCATCAGCCTTCCTCTACTGGAATGAATGCTCCTCCAGGGCAGGGATTTTGGGGTGCCTTGTTCACGGCTGTATCCCTGCACCTAAAACAACAGCTGGCACATAGTCCAACTCAACCCTCTGCCATCGAGTAGATTTCGACTCATAGCGACTCTATAGGGCAGAGTAGAACTGCTCCCACAGGGTTTCCAAGGCTGTTAATCTCTACAGAAGCAGATTGCCACATCTTTCTCCCATGGAGTGGCTGGTGGGTTTGAACTGCTGACCTTTTGGTTAGCAGCCAAGTGCTTTAACCATTGTGTCACCAGGGCTCCTTGGCACATCCAAAAAACCATTGCTGTTGAGTCCATTCCGACTTATAGCAACCCTATAGGACAGAGTAGAACTGCCCCAGAGTTTCCAAGGAGCACCTGGTGGATTCAAACTGCCGACTTTTTGGTTAGTGGCCGTAGCTCTTAACCACTATGCCACCAGGGTTTCTCCTTGGCACATAGTAGCTCATAAATACTGAGTGACTGAATGAATGAAAAAGAAACTCCACACCATTAACAGTATCACTTGCCATAAACTATGTACAATAATAAAGTAAGCATGATAAAAATGAAACAAATTCATTAAATTCCAGCTGGATACTACTGCCCGCCCAAGTCTCTGAACCCAAGGCTTGTCTTTTTTTTTTTTTTTCCCCAAAAGAAAAGGGAAGAAATTAACATGTATTATAAAGGGGTTAAATACTAGCACCATATTGATTTTTTTTCCTCGACGTAATCAAAATAACTGGAGAAAACTGAAAAAAGAGTAATTCTGACTCTGTGGTTTTATATTATTTATTGCCATGTTCATGTGCCATCTGAAATTAGCCTGCATATTTGAGAAACATGGGTCTGTGCAATATGTTTTCCCCAGTCATTTAGACTTGAAATTCTGGAGCGCCTTTGGTCTCCTACATCACCTGCTTGTTCAAAAAACTCTCGATCTTCCCCAAATTCCTTTGCCTGGTGTTGAAGCCCTTCCAGTAGTCTAGCTCTGATATGTGTCTCTAATCTTGTCTTCTCGTGAATCCCCCATTTGCCCACTGTTCCCCCTAAACAAGCCATGCCCCTTTCAGCCTCTGGGCCTTTGCCCCTGCTGTGTCCCATGTCTGGGATGCTCTCTCCTCCCTCTGCATCCCTGGGAAGCTTGCCTCTGCACTTTTGAACAGGCTGTTCCTTTCAGCTGGCAAATTCTGTGAATCTTATGCCCTATTTAGCAGTCCCTCCACCATCAAAGGAGCTCTGGTGGCACAGTGGTTAAATGTTTAGCTGTTAATCAAAAGGTTGGCGATTGGAACCCACCCAGCAGCTCCTCAGGAGAAAAGACCTGAAAATCTGCTTCCATAAAGCTTACAGCCTAGTAAACCCTGTGGGACAGTTCTGCTCTATCATATAGTGTCACTGTGAGTTGGAATTGACTAGACAGCACACAACAACCACCACCATCAAAATTTGAGCCCACCTTTAACTCTGTATCTTCTCATTCATTCATTCAACAAATATTTATCTGGTAGCATGTGTTGGGCATGAAGACAAAAGACACAATGTCTTCCCTCAAGAGGCTCATGGTTTCACTGGGCATGGGGGAGCGGAAAATGTAATGAAGGCTGTAATCAGAAGTTTGTTCTTGAATATGTAACCTTCACGATGCCTGTTAGAGATCCAAGGGGAGATAATGAGCCAGCAGTTAGAGATACAAGTCCCTAGTTCAGGGGAGAGTCATTAGCATGGATGTGATATTTAAAGTCACAAGACTGATGACATCAACAAGGGAGTGAGTGTAGGCAGACTTGAGAATAGGACCAAGGGCTGAGCCCTGGGGCACTCCAAGAGTTAGATATTGGGCAACTAGGGGAAACTAGCAAAGGCGCATGAGAAGGAGCAGCCTGTGAGGTAGAAGATGAATCAGGAGAGTGTAGTGTCTGGAAGCCAAGATGAGAAAGTGTCTCAAGGAGGAGAGAGTGCTCAGTTGTGTTCAAATGATGCTAAGAGGTCACATAAGACAAAGTCTGAGAATTGATGACTGCATTTGGCTGCTAGTGACCTTGACAGAAGCAGGTGGAGTAGAGTGCTGCTGATGAAAGCCCAGTTGGAGGGAATTTAAGGAGAAATAGAGCGAGGACCTGGAGACGGTGAGCAAAGACCGCTTCTCAAGGAATTCTGCTGTAACAGAAGGGATAGGCCAATAGTGTAAGACAAGTCAGGAGGGTTTTTTAGTTGGGATGGAAAAATAGCATGTTGATGGGAATGAGTCCGCAGGGAGGACGAAAGTAATTCTACAGGAAAGAGTGGAGAGAATTACTGACGTGATGTCCTTGAGTGGATGAGTGTGGATGGGCGCTAGGACAGTGAAGGGATTGGTTTTGGCTAGTGCAAAGACAGCTCACCCACAGTAACAAGAGGAAGTGCCTGGTGCCATATTTCATCAAATCTAAGTCGCCATCCACTGTAAGGCACCCATCCTCGAGAGAACAAGTGATGCAATTCAACTACTGATTGTAGGAAACATCCCAATTTCAGATGATAAAATGTGATTTAACAATGATGCTTTTAGAATAAAAAAAATACAGTGTGGATATGCGCACTAAGGCTGGTAGGTGGGTAGTTGTAGGGGGTGGGAGCTGTGAAGACCTCTTCATAATGTTTCCATTTTCTCAGTGATACAGAAAGAAAGGGATCAGCTGAGAGTGAGGATGGGGGAGAAGTGGCTGGAGGGTTAAGAAGAAAGAAGGTATAAAGCAATCATCAGGGAGAGTGGGAGGCCTCAGGCAGCACTAAGGGCCATCTAAGGCTAACCCCCCATCCCCTCCCCCACCCAAAAAAACCCAAACTCGTTGCTGTCGATTCCGGCTCATAGCAACCCTATAGGACAGAGTAGAACTGCCCCATAGAGTTTCCAAGGCTGTAATCTTTACAGAAGCAGACTGCCACATCTTTCTCCAGCCATCTAAGGCTGGTGGTCATGAATTCAGAGACTGGCCAGCATCCTTAAGTGCTTTTCCAGCCACATTTAGTTTCGCAGAAGTAGACCCTGAGTAGGAGGGTTTGGGTTTAAACAGGTTTGAGGTTTTGCCAAGTGAGATGATGAAGCAAGAGAAGGGCAAAGGAGTTGCAGGCGTAGGCAAGGAGGTGCTCCTAGTGATGGATCAGGGAATGGGACCTAGGTATGGAGGGCTGTGAGATCATGATGAGGGTGAGGCACAGTGAAAGGAGGAAGGATCAAAGGTGGCTGTCCCAGGAGGTAGGAGTTAGAGTTTTGGTTCTAGAGGGAGTAAGCTGAAAAGTAAGAGATGGCGGTCAGAAGTTGAGATTCTGGAGAGTTCTCAGTTATTGGCAATGTGACTGTCTTGGGTGTGACTGTCTCGGGTATGACTGCGGGATGAGCAGCTTAGACAGGGTGGGGGAAAGATCAATAAGGAGAGGAGGTCAAAGAACTGAGGGGCCAGGATATCTGAAGAATCATCTACCTGAATAACTGCCAAGGATTACAACAGGAGTGGTGCTGGAGAGGGCGACAATGAGCCCGATGCCCAAGGGGCCATAGATGACCATCCCTGGTGGGGAGGAGGATGGGAGAGGCATGGTCCATAACAAGAGATTCTAAGCTCGAAGCGGTGGGGAGCAGTTACGGAGGAGGGAGGGGGAGAGTCTGGAAGTGGTAATGAGGTTTCAGAAAGACCACCTATTCCCCACGGCAGGCCCGTGGGAGAGGAATTGGTCTCCACTCCAGAGAATTGCAGGGGAGGCCGAGTGCTGGGGAGAGCAGAGTTTCCATTAGAGTGAGAAGGATCTGGAATGATTAGGGGAGGTGATGGGGTTGGGGGGGGGCGGGATGTGCAATACCAGGGAGTCAACATGACTTCAGAGGAGAGTGAGGGGAACAGGGCCAGGCGAAGCTGGAGAGCTAAGTAGGGGCCAAACCACAGAGAGCAAAAAGCCACATGGAAGGACTTGAACTCTATCCAGGGGCCAACAAGGAGGCTGGTGCACCAATCAAGGGAGAGCAGAGGGGACAGAGAGAAGCAGACAAGTTGGAGATGTGTAGGGGACTTGTCCACAATACTGGAAGGGTGGCCGTGCTGTGGCCTGAGATGATGACCCAGCAGAAACAGCAGGTTGAGGAGGAAGGTGAGGGATTTGCTTTGAGCCATGGTGAGTTCGAGGAGTCTTCATGGGATGGGATATCCCAGTGTCCCCCACTCATTACCAGTCCAGAGCTTAGCCCTAGTCATTTTTCTTGGGGCTGGTCATTTCAAGGACTAATGTTGGCCATCTAATGTTGCTGTTCTTTACTGTATGCCCCATGTCCTTACATGCATGCGTCTGTTGTTATTGTAGCTGCCAACAAGTTGGCCCCTGACTCATGGGAATTCTATGCACAATGGAACAAAATGCTGCCTAGTCCTGCACCATCCCCATGATCGGTTGTGAATCTGACCGTTGTGATCCATAGGGTTTTCACTGGCTGATTTTCAGGAGTAGATTGCCGGGCCTTACTTCTTAGTCCATTATAGTCTGGAAGCTCCACTGAAACCTGTTCAGCATCATAGCAATGCCTTCTACATCATAATAATAATGATGAGAATGATAATTATAATAATAATTAGTTTAAGCTTACTTTGTACCAGTTTGCTATAGAGCACTTTACATATGTTAACTCCTTTTATCCACACAAAAACCTTATAAAGTGTAAAGCCAAACCAAACCCATTGCCATCAAGTGGATTCTGACTTATAGCAACCCTATAAGACAGAGCAGAACTGCCCCAAAGGGTTTCCAAGGAGTGGCTGATGGATTCGAAATGCTAACCTTTCGGTTAGCAGCCAGGCTCTAAACCTCTGTGCTACCAGGGCTCCCCTACCTTATAAAGTAGATGCTAATATTTTCCCTATTTTCACAGATGATGAAATTGAGGTGCAGAAAGGTTAAGTAATCTGGCCAAAGCCACAGTTAGTAAGTGGCAAGGTCTGGATTCAAACCCAGGCTATCTGGTTCCAGAGTCTGCTCATAACCATTACATTATGCCGCCTCTTTCCACACGCAAGTGAACAAATACACCCAGGCCCCTTCCAATACGCACAATCTTCACTTAGGTCTGTGTGTGGACCTGTCTGTGTGTCTACGTTATGCATGGTCTGTGTGTTTACCCACGTGTATGCCTGCACAAATCCACACTGCTGACTGTATATAGGCACGTGTATATCCACATGCACAGATATCTGTATCCAAGGAGGTGTGTGCATTCCCTCATGTATAAGTGAAGTGTACGCCCACATCTATCTAGCTGTTTGCCTGCAGACAGACATTCACAAGAATGTACATGCGTGTCACTATTTAAGTATGTCCATTCTGGTGTTTGTCTGAGGGCAAATACTGACAGCCATGACTACGTGTGTGCGGACCTGTGTGGCTATCATGTGTGTTGCCAGAGGGCCTGACTCCTTCAGTTTCCTCCCTCCCCCAATCATGTGTTCCCTTTGCAAAGCCCCAACCCTGGAAGAACCCCACCTTGTGCCTTCTCTGTCTGCCAGCTGTGCCTGCTGGAGACAGTCTCACCATGCAGCTGACCACAAAGCCCAGGAGGGCACTCAGCACTGCCTGAAGCCCTATTCAATTTCTTGAGCAGGCTCTCTCCCCCACTCCCTGGGGAGACAATTTCCTATCTCTTCGTCCTCTCTCCTCACACTACTCACTACTCAGGTCCAGCGTACTTCCCCTTTCCTTGAGGTTTCCCTACCTCCTGCCTACACATTTATAAATAATCCCTTATTAAACTCTCTTCAATTTACCCAAGGATCCCTGGGGGTGTAATGGTTAAGCACTCCGCTGCTAACTGAAAGGCTGGTGTTTTGAACCCAGCCAGCGGCTCTGCTGGAGAAAGACATAGCGATCTGCTCCCATAAAGATTACAGCCAAGAAAACTCTATGGGGCAGTTCTACTCTGCCACATGGGGTCGCTATGAGTTGAAATCCACTCGATGGCACCCAGCAACAACAATTTACCCAGTTTCAGTGTGTCACCTGTTTCCCATTGGGACCCTGCCTGAACCACGCCCCCTCCTGTCTTCTCAAAGACTTTGCAAAATCCTGCATCATTCATTTCCCTCTTTCCACTGGGTCATTTCTATCAGCATGAAAACACACTCCTGTATCCTCTATCTTAGAAACAAATTCTCCCTTCACCCTACACCCCTCTTCAGCCACCACCCCATTTCTCCATTCCTTTCTACAGCCAGACTTCTCAAAAGTTTTGTCTACACTTGCTGTCTTCCTTCCTCACCTCTCGTACACTCTTCAGCCCATTCCAGTCTGGCTTTTGCCCCATACTTCTATGAAAGTGCTTTTGGTAAGGTCACCACCAACATCCATGGTACGAAATCCAGGGAACACTTTCCTATCCTTGGTTTACTCAATCTCCCAGCAGCATTTGACACTGTTCTCCCACCTTAAAACAGTCCTTTCCTGGTTCCTATGACACAAGATTCCTCCTAACTCACTCCTTCTCAGTCTGCTTTGCCAGCTACTCTGTGTTTACCCGTCTCTCAATGGGGGTGAACCTCAGGGCAGGTGTGATAGTTTTAAAATACACCCACAAAGTATATGATATCCCTCCTGTTGGTGAATCCCAATTTTCCTCCCCTTAAATGTGGGCTGTATCTCATGACTCACTCCTAATGAATATAAATGTGGCAGAAGTGACAGAGTGATTTCCAATAGTAGGTCATCAGAGACATTGTGGCTTCTGCCTTCTCTCTCTCTTTCTGGGATTACTTGCTCTGGGGGAAGCCAGATGTCATGTTGTCAAGACACTCAAGCAGCCCTATTGAGAGGTCCATGTGGTGAGGAACTGAGGCCTCCTGCCCACAGCCAGTGAGTAACTGAGGCCTCTAGTTAATGGCCATGTGAATGAACCATCTTGGAAGTGGATCTTCTAGTTCTGGTAAGGCCTTCAAATAACTATAACACTGGCACCTACCCTCATTCTCAAGCTTCCTCTTCTCCAGCTCGGCCTCAATCTGGTCCAGCACCATGGCCAGCTCCCCGAGGATCTTCTTCAGGTAGCTCACATCGTCATGCTCTAGGATCTTGGCCTGGGGGCAGGACAGGCAAGAGACAGGGGGACTGGTTGGCCTTGCTAGAGCCAGAGATGACCAGGGAAGGTAGGAGTTTGCCTAAACCCCATTCTGCAAACCCAGTCTCCAAATATCCCCTCAAATGTATGGGATGTTCCCATCCTTTTATTCCCCAGCTGCTGTGAGTGTTGTTTACTAGTGGCTGACAGCTGCTACCTTCTCTAGAGCACTGCTCTTGGCCAATGAGGAGCTGCCCTGCCCAGAAATACTTGGGAGGTTATGCTCTCCCTCTCTCTCAGGCAATCTGTAGCCAATGGCTGACTGATATGGGTATGAAAGTCTAGTCCAGGCTTCCATGTGATCAGCATCGTGGTGTCATTTATGCTCCAGAGCTCCCTGTGGGATCAGGTGAGGCTTGACCCCCCCCCTTGATTTCCTTTCCCCTTCCCTTCCTTACAGGGTTCTCCTCAGAGCGCTCCCTCAAGTACCAAGTACCTCTGTTCAATGCTCTGCTTTTAGGGACCAAGCCCAAGACATGATGAAACTGAGGCTATGGGAGGGGGTGGGTGACAGTGACTTACCTGAGGTCATACAGCCAATAAATTACAACGGAGACAATATATTAAAAGCAAGCCAGTGCTTTTCCTATTTCATGTCATCAGCTGGTCCTCTACTTAGAGCCAGCTTCTCCCAGTTGTCCTTTTCCTTGGAAAAGATGGTGGGGAGCGGGTGTCAGAAGGCCTGGAGGCACTCACCATGAGCTTTTTCTGTTTAGAAAGGTAGGGCTCAGAGAGCTGGGGCTCCTCTTCATGGTCTAATTTCATGAGGTCTGTGGTGGCGTTAGCTAAATGTCCTGGGGAAAGAATAGGGAAAATCCTGTCCTTCTGATAACCAGTGCCTCCTCGTCCCTTCCCCCATGCCACTTGAAGTAGGTTCCATGCAAACATTGCTCAGGAAAGTAACAATATCAACAGCCAATGCTTTCTAAGCACTTACTTTATGAATTATAGGCTCTAACATAGGGATAGATGGGATCCTATCCTGCCCTAGACTCAGGCTAGTGGGAGAAACAGATACATAAGGAAATTTGTATGACGCAGCAAGACTGATGCCCTAATAGGAGAAGAAACAGAATGCTGTGGGACTCAGAGGGTCACCTGCCTAGGGCATTAGGGGTCAAAAAGCCTCACCGAGGAGGAGACTCTGCCCTTGATGATGAGAAGTTCACCAGAAATGGATATAACCCTAAACCTGGACAAACTCATACTTCAGCAAGTGTCTTCCACCCATGCCCCTTTTACAGTGATGAAACAGGTTCAGAGAGGCTAAGTAACAATCCCACACCAGAAGTGACAAGCAGGCTTTAAACCTAGATCTAACTCCAGTCCAGTGCTCATTCACTGAACCTCACAAAGAAAATCTTGTTTAGTGCAAGAAAAAGTGCAAGAGATTTTTGGTGTCTGGAAACTTCTACTTCTGGTGAGGCTACTTCCCTGAAGATTTAGGGACTGGGTGGTCCACCCTTCTTGGTAAAACTGGTCCTTTAAAGATGCCAAAAAGGTAAGGATCGTGGAAAGTGGGTTAATGCTAGACATCAAAGTAGCACCTTGAAAATTATTCTTAATGCCGTTATAGATTGAACTGTGTCCCCAAAAAAGATATGTTGAAGTCCTAACCCCCAGTATCTGTGAATGTGACCTTGTTTGGAAAGAGCATCTTTGAAGATGTTATCAGTTAACAGGAGGTCATACTGGAGGCGGGGGGGGTCTTAATACAATATGAGTGGTGTCCTTATAAAAGAGGAGAAGAGATGCAGAGACAAACACAGAGGGAACACAACCAAGTAAAGATGGAGGCAGAGACTGGACTGATCTACAAGCCAAGGAATGCCAAGGACCGCTGGCCATCACCAGAAGCTAGGAGAGGGGCATGGACCAGATTCTTCCTAAAAGCCTTCAGAGGCAATCTACACAGCCAATACACTACTTTCAGACTCCTAACCTTCAGAACTATGAGACAATTTCTTTTCTTATAAATCACCCAATATGTCATACTTTCTACAGCAGCCCTAGAAAATTAACATAACAGGAGAAAGGAAATGTTCTATAAACTAACTCTGAAAGTCTACTGTAAGCAGTGGGTTTTAAAAGGATAACAACTTTATCCTTTTAAAGTGGGATAAGATCCTAGGGTCTGTTACCTGAGTAGGGCGAGGTTTCTGGGATTCCTGGCCAGTAAACTGGGGACAATGGGTCAAGTCTGTGGTGGGGCCCCAATCCTGCTGTGCCCTCTCCCCTTGGCTCCAGCCCCACCTGGACATCCCCCAGGTTCCTCAAACTCATTCTGGTCCAACTGACTTTATCGTCTTCGCTGCTCCTCCTCTTATGTTCTTCTTAAGTTCAGCACCACCACCTCCCAACACTGAGCCAAGCCAGATACCTGGGAGTTGTCCTGAAGTTCTCCTTCTCCACATCAAATCAGCCCCATCCCGTTGATTTTTCCTCCTTAATCCTTCTCACTGGAGTCTGGGTGGCACAAACGGGTAAGTGCTCAATTACTAGCCAAAAGTTTAGCTGTTCAAACCCACCCAGAGGCGCCTCGGAAGACAGGCCTGGTGATCCGCTTCTGAAAGGCCACAGCCTATGGAGCACTTCTACGCTGCACACATCGGATCACCATGAGTTGAAATCACCTTGAAGGCAACTAACGACAACAAGAACAACAACAATCTTTCTTATGCTTTCTCAGATTCAAGCTCCCTCTTAGTTCAGATGCCTGTTAATCTCTCACCTGGATGATTTTAATCCACTCCTTACCACCTCCACTCTTTCCCCTCAAAGCCCTTCACATTTCTGCCAGAATCATCTTCCTTAAGCACATACTTGACCGGTACCATCTCCTGGCTTGCTCCTCAGTGCCCTCGGGTAATGTCCAAGCCCCTCAACTTGCCTGAAAAGACCCCACAAGATCCAGCTCCTCCCCCCCCACCTACTTTATCTTTCACTGAGTTACACTACAGCCACTCCAAGTGTTTGCCATTCTCTGAAAGTGCCAGACCATTCCAAACCCTCATGCCTTTGCTCACACTATTCTTTCCTCCTGGGAACCCCTTCTCTATTCCTGAAAATCCCCTTCCAGACTCAGCTCAAAATCACCTCCTCCATGCAGCCCTTCCTGATCCTCTGAGAGGTCTGACCACTCAATGCCTCTGTGTTCCAGTATACCCTGTACAGACGTCCACCAGGGAATACAAATGCACTAATCACAGCTGCTGTTGCACAACTCCATTCACATTGCAGTCTATCTGAATAGCGCCCCCTGGACTTGTACAATGCACACCCTGCACTGCTGTGCATGGAGACTTTGATGCTAATGGATGTATGTCTCTCCCACTAGAATATGAGCTTCTGGAGGTCAGGGCCCTTGCAACTCAGCACAGGCCTGGTACAGAACAGGAATTCAGTGAGTATTGAATGAACGAATGAATGAATAAAGTGACCACAGTTGCTCAGCTTCAGTTTTCTGGGTTTTCACCATTCATCATCCTATCTTCTGACCTGATACAACCCCCAGGAAACACACTCCCAGCTCTCTCAGCTTTAGGGCTATATTAAGTCTCATCGATATTTTATGAATGTGAAGGTCAAGTGTAGCATGTTCTCTCTTGCCAGTCACATATAGCTCTGTTCAGACTCCAGGAGGGCATGCCAGGCCAAGGGAGGACCTTGGATTGGTTAGGGCGGGTCAACTCAGTCTGACTTTTGCTTCTTCTGCTCTCTGTGAGGCTTCCTCCCCACCCCAGTTGGGCCCACTTTGGACTCCCACTGCCTTCTAGGCACCTTCGAATGGCTCGGGTCAGGATAGAGGGGAGGAGCACCTCCATCCTCCAGAAGAACTTAGGAATCCCCTCCCCCCTAGTCCAGGCCACCATCGTTGCTCACCTAGACAATAGCCAGGACCTCCTAGCTGCCCCATCCGTTCTTCTCTAGGTTGGAAAAGTGATCCTTTTAAAATGCAGATCCGATCATGCTACTACCCATCCCTGTTTCTCTGCTGCTCTTTGGATAAAATCTACTCCCCAGACTCACACCACCACCATCTGAACCACACTGAACTTCCTTCAGTTTCCCAAACACACTGTGCCCTTTCCGACCCCAAACCTGAAATGATTCTCCCTGTATTTCCCCTTCTAACTCCAACTGAGCCATGGCTGTTGATGCATTTAGGAAGCCTTCCACAACCCCAGATGTTGGGATGGGCATCTTTCATGGTTCCACAGCCTCCATGCCCTGCTTATCGGAACAGTGATTGGTACTAGATTAGCATTTTTAATTTTTATTTTTGAACAGGTTTAGAAACTTGTTTAGAAAAGTTCAAACGACATTAAAGAATGTACAGTGAAAAATGAACCCTCTCCTCTCAGCCTGCAGCACTGTAGCTCCGCTCCCCAAAGGCAAACACTATTGTCAGCTTCTTGTATATCCTTCCAGAAATATTCCTTGCATTTGTAAGCCTCTGTGTATCCATTTAACCCCTTTTTAGGTGTGTTGAAACAGCATACTAGATGCATTTTTTGCCCTTCATTTTTCCCAGTCACGAATGTATCTTAGACAGCATTCCATATGGCTTTTTTTTCAACAGCTGCACAGTTTTCCATTGTTTGGATACACCATAATCTCTTTCCCCAGTCCCCAACTGATGGGCAGCTGGGTTATTTCCAACATCTAGCTATTACAGACTGTGCTGCAGTAAATATCTTTGCACATACTTCTTGGTGCACATGTCCAAGAATATCTGCAGGATTATCTCCAAGGAGTGGCCTTTTTATGTTTCAGGTAGAGTGCCAGACTGCCTCCTGAGAGGCTGGTCAAGTTTACTCAGTCCTGCATTGTAATTGCTAGTTACTAGTCTGTCTGTACCCACAGAAATGGGAGCTCTGGGAGGGCAGAGGCTGTGTCTATCCCCATCTGTCCCCAGTCTCCTGCCCAGGGTCTGGGTCATAGGAGACCTCACAGATATTAACTGAATGGGTACAGGACAGTATAGGTATGTTCTGAGTCTTGTTCAAGAGGACTCTAAGCAGACAGGGTTGAGTTTCACAATCTTCCCCCTACCCCAACCTTTGGATATCAGCCTCATTCCTTTGGGAAGGAGAAGTGACCATTTACTGAGCACCGATTATTTATTAGGCATCTTAACATATTGCCTGTCTGTAGAGCCCCATGGTGTCTGCATGTAGCCTGAACTGAAGTCTGTAAACAGTTGCTGATGGATCATCTGGTTTAAACCAGTACTAGGCTTTGGCTACATCCAGGCTGGCGGTTAGAGCAGATGATGGGTCACCCTTGAAGCAGAAATCAGAGAGCCTGCTGGGGGGGCCTTGCCATATCTGGGTAGCCTCTTGGTGAGCCCTTCCTCCAGCCCTGACCTCAAGGGAGATGCCCCAGCTCCCCCATGGATAAGACAGCCCCAGAGCCTCAGGGATGGCAGGCCAGGGGGAGGGGATGAGACACAGACTGCCAGAGAGGGAGAGAGACACATTCAGTCAGAAACAGGGAGAAGGAGGTGGAAGGGCAGCGAGAGAGAAAGGCGAAGGGAAAGCAAGGAAGAGACACCCAGAGACGGTGAGATGAAGGGAGAGAGACAGAGATGGAAGGACAGAGAGACAAAAAGGGACAGACACAGTAAGAGGAAGAGAAGGAGGAAGAGGAGGAGTGAATAAAAGGGACGAAAGGGAGAAGCAGACGCACCAGTGGGAGGAAGAGGTGGTGGAGGGAGGACTCCCGCTGAAGGAGAACAGTGGGCAGTGAAGATCTGGTTAGGGACGAGGCCCGCCATGCCTGCCCTCCCCGCCCACCGAGCACTCACTGCGGATCTCCGCTGTGGCGTACTTGGGGATCATGGAGTCCGTGGTGAGCTCCGGGTGCAGGATGCAGCCATGCGTGTAGGCGTCCATGGGCAGTGCGTCCAGCAGCTGGCGGTACTGCAGCACCCGCGCATGCTGTGGGCTGCCCACCTCGGGCATCAGGGCCACCACGTGCTCTGTGGGGCACCGCCAGGGGCTGGGCCAGGGTGGGCGGTGTGCCCTGCCTCACCCTGCCCCTGATACAGAGGGACCAGCCCCCCTCCCTACCTCATCCCCAATGAGACGGCCACACCCCCTTCCTGGGCCTCTGGAGAGGAAGTCCCCACTCTGGCGTTCGGCTGCCAGAGGGTCCTGCGTGGTACCTTTCCCACCTCTCCTCACGAAAGCTCTGCCAAGAAGTCCCTCTTCAGGGCAGTTCCCCTCAGCCTCAGACCTGTTTCCAGGTGATAGGCTAGGCCCAGTGTTTCCAGATTTCAAGAGAAGCTGGAAACCTGGATGTTTTAAAGTGAACTCTCCTTGATTTTTAGAGGTTGGCAGCTAATTCCCCTCTCAGAGGCTGTCTGTGGGCAGTCAGCACCCAGAGGGAGGGCTGACGTCATCTGGGGCACACCAGGTCCTGGTGTCTGGCCCACAGCAAGAGCTGAGGAGGGCTGAAGGGAGGCAGGGAGGACACAGGGAGGACTCAGGGAGAGGCCTGAGCTTTGGGAGCTGGTCACAGCACTGGCATTAACTGGCCACAGGACCCAGGAAAGGCTTTCCGTCTTTGGACCTCTGGGTCCTTGTGAGTCCACGGAGGACTTGGAGGTCACAAACTCTGTGCCCATGTGGGCCCTGTCCGTGGCTAAGGCATTCTGGGGTGTCTGGACCCTGTTCACATTTGTGAAGTTCTGGGCCCTGCCTGTGTCTGCAGGATTCTAGGGTGTCTGGGCCCTATCTACCAGGTTCTGGGGTACCTTGGCTCTGCCTGTGTCTGTGAGGTTCTGGAGTGTCTGGGCCCTATCTGTGTCTACAGGGTTCTGGGGTACCTGGGACTTATCCATGCCTGCAGGGTTCTAGGGTACCTGAGTCCTGCCAGTGTCTGTGGGGTTCTGGGGTGTCTGTGTCTACAGGGTTCTGGGTGTCTGGGCCTTGCCCATGCCTGCAGGGTTCTAGGGTACCTGGGCCATGCCCATGCCTACAGGGTTCTGGGGTGTATGGGCTCATGTCCATGAGGTTTCTGGGGAGTTTCTGGCCCTGTCTTTTCTTACAGCCTCAGAGGGCTGGGCCTTGCCTGTGCCGTGGTATCTCTGGGATATCCTGGCCCTGTCTGTGAAGACATGAAGGGGGTCTGGGTCCTGCTCATGCTTGAGGGGTTTCTGAGGGTTCCCCAGTGCTCCTAGGGGGTACCAGGAAGGGGGCTCTGTGGAGCCCCTGAGGATCTGTGGCAATGTCTGGGGCCAAGCCCGTGGCTCTGCTGTTCTTGGGGGGCAGCTGAGCCCTGCCTGTAGCCCCCTGGTTTCCTCTGGGGGAGTCTGAGCCCTGCCCATGTCCCCAGGCTTCCCAAGGCTCTGGGGCCCCGTCTGAGCCTTTTCTGAGCCCGGGGTCTGCGGCCCTGCCCAGGCCTGGGGTGGTGTGTACCTCCCGTGAAGGTGCGCTCCACATAGTCGATGATCTGGTCGTAGTCACTGATGATGTTATCACGGTGTATGATGACAGGCACCTCCTCTCCCAGGTTGAGCCGCATGAACCAGGGCTCCTTGTGCTCGCTGTGTGGCAGGCTCACGTCCCGCTCCTCACACACCAGGCCCTTCTCAGCGATCACCAGCCGCACCTGCAGGCGCCAGGGTCAGAGCGGGGAAGGCGGGCGGACACACGGGGACACTCTGCCCAGGTGGGGTGGGGGCGTGTGGGGAGGGAGGTCAGAGGTCACACACAGGAGGGGACACTGTTGCTTTCAGCTCGTTCTTGGCACCTGGGCAGGGGGTGTCTCTCAGGGGCATGTGCCTGGTGGTGGGAGATACAGCCCTGCTCTGGGACGGGGGCAGTGCTGCCTGGTGGGTAAGGGCCTGGGCTTGAGTTGGATACACCTGGGTCTGAATTCTTGGCTCTGCTGTGTGGGCTTGAGCAAATTCCTTAACCTCTCTGAGCCTCAGCTTCCTTATTTGCAAAATGGGGGGATTAATAGTACCAACCCAGTGTCTGGCATACAGATGGCACTCAGTTCACAATGATCATGATCATGACTGGACACTGGTCAGCCTGGCCTCCAGAGGTGGATCTAATCAGGAAACTCACATAAATTTTTATCATCACTATAATCAATAGTTAAATTTCTCAAATTATTTGGGGAAACAAAGTGAGGTGGAAGAAAAAATTGCCAACATCAGTCTAACCGTTTTTTGCCCCAAAGCACCTTCCCATCTGGTTGCCTGGTTCGATTCTCACAATGGCCCCCCAGAGGATGGCAGAACAGGGAGTATCTCCATATTTTTCTTGATGAGAAAACTGAAGCCCAGAGAGGGCAAATAACTTACCCAAAGTCACACAGCAATTCAGCAGCAGAGCTAGGACTGGAAGCAATGGTTCCTGACTCCCAGATCAGTGCTTTTTGCCCTGAAGGTTGTCTCACTTTCAAGGAGTCCTGGCCCTGCTTCCTCCTGAGTCTTTCTCTATGTCTATAGGAGGTCCCAGACAAACCTCTGGACTGGTAGGTGCTAATGGAGGGCCTGGAGACTGAGGAATGCTTCTGACCAAGACCAACACGTCTGAGCAGGAAGACCTGTTAGCGAAGACCTAGTCCCACTGTCCCCTACCTGTGGATGGAGACTCAGAGAAAGGGATAGACTTGTCCAAGCCTCCCCAGCAAGGTGGCAAGTAACTCCACTCCCGCAGTCTCCTTCCTGCCCCCCAGCTCCAGTCCAGGGGAAGGATGGCATACCTGAGAGAGGCAAAAGCCTGTTCTCCCTGAGCATCAATGTCCCCACACATACCCAGGGTGGTAGCGTCTGGGACTGGGTATCCCCAACCTCTGTCCAGATGCAGGGAGTTAACCACCCAGAAGAGGCAACATGGTGTCATGGTCAGTACTTTGGACAAGATGCCAGACTGCCTCAGTTCAAATCCTAGCTCTACCGCTTACTTGCCGGATGACTTGGGTAAGAAGCTTTATTTCTGTGTGCCTCAGTTTCCTTTTTTGTCTAATGGGAGCCCTACTAGTGATTCCCTCAAAGGGCTGTTGTGAAGATTAAATGCATTAGTCCCTTTGGAATAATGCTTGGCACATGGTAGGGGGGATGTGTCTTAGCAATTTGCATTAGACCAGGATTTGGAGGCAGACAGACCTGGGCTTGAAGCCTGGCTCTGCTGCTTATTTGCTGTGTGATTTGTACAAGTCACTTAACCTCTCTGATCCCCAGTTTCTGTGAAATGAGGAACGTAATCCACTCCTCCAAGGCTGGCACGAGGTTTTAATTGGGTGATATGGATAAAGTCCCAGCACAGAAAGTTACTACATGGGTTCTAGCATCAGAGCTATTACACAAACACACACACACACACACACACACACACACACAGACTGCCCTGCACCCCTGGTTGATGCCTGTGGTGCAATGGATTGCTTTCATATGGTCTTTCTCACTATGATCTTGTAACTCTCACCAAATGACTGGGTGGGACTATGCAAATAAGGTATTTGTGGCCCACCAAGGGGATTGAATAGCTTGCTGACAATGCAGATAAGGTGCATGGCACCATTGTGGGGGTGGGACCATGCAAATAAAGTGTATGGAACCCTAAAGAGGAGATTGGTCAGTTTTGCCATCCTGTTAGGCTTAAAATGAGCCATCCCAGAGGCAGAAAGGGGAGGGAACTCACTACCACCAAGAAAAGACGGGAGCAGAGCGTGTCCTTTAGACCCAGAGTCTCTGCGTTGAGAACCTCCTAGACCCAGGAGACAGAGAGAGAGAGAGTTGTAACACTGGAGACGGCATGAGATGGTGAGGAGATGGTGAGAAGCAGTGGCAGCAGAACCAGGACACTGGCCCATGGAGCAAGGTGGTTACAGTAGGCTTGCTGACCCACAAAGTGAGAGAGCTGAGTGCCTTTGGGAAGGAGGCTTCCTGGTGGAATGAGGTGCCCTCAGGCACTTATCCGAGGAGCTAAAGAGCTTTGTAACACTTGCCCAAACAGGGCAGAGGTCAGGCAAAGGGATCCAGGGTCCAAGGGAGAGGCCTGCCTGTGGGCACAGCTGAGGAGCTGTCCTGACTGAAGATCTGTATCCTGAGTGTTCCTGATCTTGAATTGCAACCTGCTACTTCCCTAATAAACCCCATAATTGTGACTTTGATCTGTGAGTTCTGTGTGGCCATTGCCATGAATTATCAAACCCATCAGAGAAGTTGGAGAGGGGAGGTGTGTTTGATCTCCACCTCATAGAAATCAGCTTTGGGCTGTTGATCTTCTTTTTCTTTAACCTTGTGAAGTTAGAAGAGCTCAGCCTCTCTCCCCCTCTCCTGTGGTGCCATTTTACAATGCCCTAGAATCCTTCATGCCCCACCCTCATAGCTAATATGGACCACCCCCCTTCCATTTGGTGAACTGTAGGGCGTGAGAGGTCATTGACTCCTGAGCTTCCAACACTCATTCACATTCATTTGCTCTATTAGCCAAAGCAGGACCTGCTGGTGGGGCCCACGGTGCATGCAGAATTCCTGGGCTTGAAGATGGCGACCTAGGTCCTCACCCTGGCTCTGCCGTAGCAATTCTGTGGGATCTTGGAGCTATCACTGCCTCTTTCTGGGCCTTCGTTTCCCACCAGTGAAACAAGGGAGCTGGACTCCGAGTTCATGGAGTGCCTGCAGCCCTGTTGTGAGCTGGTACTACATTCTCCACTCCAATGGGGGAGACAGGGCTGGCCGCCTCTCTCCCAGGGAGTGGTAGGGAACCACCAGTTCTGTCTGACAGAGGAGGAACTGCTGCTCAGTGTGAGCAGCCCAGGGGTGGCATCTGTTTGGGTCTGGTGCGTGTGTGTCATGAACGTGTGCACACGAGTTTGAGTGGTGACCATGTGAGTGAGCAGGTGTGTCTGTGTGTTCTGTGTGTACGTGTGCATGAGTGTGGGTTTGCATGGGTGAGTGTAGGAGTCAATGTGAGTATTCAAGTATTGTGTGAGTGTGTGTGCATGTGTGCGTGCATGGATGTGTGTGCACTTGTATGTGTTTCATGTGTAAGTGTGAGTGTGCATGACACTGCGTGTGTATTTGAACTCATGGGTGCTGCCTGGGCCTGGAGAAGCCCCAGAACAGTTGAGGCTGGAGTTACAAATCTCCGGCTGGAGCAAGCCAGCCCATTTGGCCCCCCTTCCTGTCCCCTGTCCCTGTATCCTCAGACTTCAGTACTCAGGCCTCACCCAGCCATCCAGCCTCCAAGCCAAGCTGGGGCCTCTGAATGGCTGGATTAAAACAGAGACCAAACCAGACCTGTGCCCTGGCAGGGCTCTTGCCCCAGTGGCCACTCATTGGTCCTGCCCTGGGGCTCCAGCAAGGGTGGGAGGGGGTGCTTCTGGGGCGGGGACTATCTTTAGAGACAGATAGACCTGCTTGGAAACTGCCTTGGGGTCAGCCCTTGGTGGCCAAGGAGATCCTCTGCTTTAGCTCAGCTGCAGGCCAAAGCCCTGTGCCATCCCATGGGGGAGGAGGGTACAAGGAGGAAGCCAGGCCCTGGGAAAGGGCAGGCAGCCACTGAGGCCATCTGCCATCTCTGCCACCTGAAGGCTGGACTGGACTTATGTGGTCGCTACTCAGCATGACCAGACACCATCTCTGGTGAACTATCTTCCCTGTGGGTGGCTGAAATTCCCCCAGTGATGCTTCATTTTCATGAGTGAGGCACTGGCTCTCCCCATCCAGACCCTTGTTTATGAAGCAACTGCGATGGGCTGGATTGGTGTCCCTGCTCTGTCATTTAGCTGCTGTGTGACTTTGTAACAAATACTTACAGTCTCTGAACCTCCAGTTTTTCATCTCAAATACCTTTTTTATGTAATACCTTATGGTTTACAAATGTATCAGTTTTACACAGTTATTAATTGAGTGCCACTATGTGCCAGGCCTTGTTCCAAGCTCTGGGGGCTCAGCAGTGAACAAAACAAAGACCTCTGCCCTCAGGGGTCATTTAGCTGACATTCTAGCAGAGGCAGACAGACGATAGCAGTTACAGTGATATGGTATGCTAAAAGATGGCAAGTGGTGGGGAAAAAGAAAGAATAGAGCAGGGTAAGGGGAATTGAGGGTCAGGGAGACTTGTGGCAATTTAAAATAAGATGATCTGCCAGCGTCAGCCTCTCTGAGAAGGTGACCTTTGAAAAAAGGTATGAATGAGGTGAGGGAGGGGTCTACTCAGGTGTCTGGGGGAAGGGTGCTCCAGGCAGAGGGAACAGCCTGTGCAAAGGCTGGAAGGTAGGCACATGTCTGACCCATTTGAAAACCAGCAAGGAGGCCACTGTGGCTGGAGCAGAGTGGACAGGGGTTGGGGGGAGATGAGGAGGAGAGAAAGGCAGACAGGATCGTGCACTGGGGCTTTTAATCAAGCCCTCTCCCTCCCCAAACCAAGGGGTCTATGAATACATTCAGGGAGCCCTTGAACTTGGATGAGGAAAATTACATGTTTATGTTCAGTCTTCTCAAACTGACATTTAGCATTTTCTTCAATTATACATGTAGGCGACAAAGCACGGTAGTGTTAGCAGTGCCTGTAATATTGTCACCGCTGGAAATCAGATATTTTCATCACTTTGCAGTTGCAGCAGTCACCTCATAATATCATGTACCCTCATCACAACATCCACAATACAGTCGTTATCAGACCCGCCACTGGATCATGTTATATAATGGGCTAATACAGAAACACATATTGTTATACAACAAATTTGTTTAAAAAATATTTCCATGGCTGTACTTCAGTATAATTAGTTTCCTTTCTAATACAGTAACCCTACATATTTTATTTTTTTCAATTAAAAATATTATTCTGGAAGGCAGGGCCAAGATGGCAGAGTAGTCAGAAGCTTCCGGTGGACCCTCTTACAACAAGTGAATCGATTATATATGGCAATCTAGGAGCCCTGAACATCAAAGGCAGAGTTGAGGAACCAGACTGAGTGGCAGGAGGAGGGAGAGACGGTTCACAAGCAGCGAGGCGTTGCTAGACCTGATCTGGCGAGAGCCTGAGCCCTTCAGGCTTGATCAGCTCGGGGGTGAGCAGTGACGCAGGCAAGCAGTGGTACTCGGGAGGTGTGTTTTCTGCACTGGGAGAGACCCAGTGCCAGGGAGTCTACACAGCCACCCAGAACCAGTGACAGGCAGTCCTGGATCGGCGAAAGAAAAGTACTCGCCTATGGCCTACCACATGGATCAAAAATACCCGCTTTAGGGAAAAACCTCTCTCCATTTACCTCCCTGCTCCCTGCTCCCTGCTCTGCACTGGGTCCTGGACAGGCTTCAGCAATTGCCGAGTCCCCTGGCCCAGAAGTAGGATCCGTCACACACCTGGAGCCATTCTCCCTGCCTTGGAGAGTGAACAAATCAACAAATGGGGGAAAAATAAACTGCCGGCTCCCCTAAGCCAGGAACCCAGGGCAGGCACGGCTCCTTTGCCGAGGCACAGGCATAAGGGATCCACGAGCTTTGAGTGCCTTTCCCCCTGTATAGACTTGTGTGGGCCAATTTCAACAGCGTAGGCCCTCATTACTGCAGTACAACAGGGTATATACTGAAAGTCTAACTTCAACTGTTCCAGCTGTGAAGTAGCAGGTTCTTGATATTTGACCGCTCTGCCCATTAAGCAGGGTCTTCACCTACCCACTTCAGGGGCCTAAGGACTGGTGGCTCCACCCATGCCACCTAGCCACCTGCGATAGGGGCCCATGAATAAGAGGTGCCCCCCAGTCCTTACAGTCAACAGCATTAGGTGCTCATAGTCCAGCTGCAAAACCCACCCACCTCTGCGCTGTAGGGAACAGGGACACGCCTTCCTCCTGGACATTTGGGGGTGGCCATCAGCCCACTGCCTTGCTCAGAGTATGTCCCCCTGCAGCAGCCAGATGCCTGTGCCTACACCAATCACCCATGCCTGTCTAGGACTGTAAGTGAGAGCCTATAGCACACACTTGGTGGCTATCTACCTGGGCACCTGAGCTGAATCCATACCGGAGGAGTGGGCGGACTCCTGAGCTCACATA
>NW_004443944.1:19781342-19783226 GCF_000243295.1 Trichechus manatus latirostris
AATGGGATGACATATATAAAATCTTGAAGGAACAAACTGCCAGCCAAGAATTATATAATCAGCAAAACTGTCTCTCAAATACGCTGGCGAAATTAGGGCATTTCCAGATAAACAGAAGTTTAGGGAATTTGCAAAAACCAAACCAAAATTACAAGAAATACTAAAGGGAGTCCTCCAGTTAGAAAATCAGTAACATCAGATAACAACTCAAGACTAGAACACAGGACAGAGCAACCAGATTACCAACCCAGACAGGGAAGTCACAAAAGCAAATCAAAGCTAAAACACTGAAAATAGGGAAACAGATGTAAATATTTAAAAGATGACACCTTTAAAACAAAAAAGAGCGACTTAAAAAATGTAGATGTAGATTTTTTCATACGGAGAGGAAGTCAAGGCAATATAAAGAAACAAAAGACTGGTATAAACTTAGAAAAATAGGGGTGAATATTTAAGGTAACCACAAAGAAAACTAACAATCCTACAAGTCAAAGTAAAAAACTAGAAAAATATAAAGACTCAGCAAACACAAAATCAACAACAATGAAAAAGATGAAAAGAAAATACATAAAGAAAAATGACGCAGCACAGAAAATTAAGTGGAACAAAGAAACTGTGAACAACACACACAAAAAAACATCAAAATGACAGCACTAAACTCATACCTATTAGTAATTATGCTGAATGTAAATGGACTAAATGCACCAAGAAAGAGACAGAGAGTGCCAGATTGGATTAAAAAACACGATCTGTCTATATCCTGCCTACAAGAGACACACCTTAGACTTAAAGACACAAACAATAAAACTTAAAGGATGGAAAAAAATATATCAAGCAAACAACAGGCAAAAAAGAGCAGGAGTGGCAATATTAATCTCTGACAAAAAAGACTTTAAAGTAAAATCCACCACAAAGGATAAGGAAGGACACTATATAACGATTGAAAGGTCAATACACCAGGAGGACATAACTATAATAAATATTTACACACTCAACCAGAGGGCTCCAAAATACATAAAACAAACTCTAACAGCACTGAAAAGAGAGATAGATGGCACTACAATAGTAGTAGGAGACTTCAACACATCACTTTCAGTGAAGGACAGAACGACCAGAAAGAAGCTCAACAAAGACATGGAAGAGCTAAATGCTACAATCAACCAACTTGATCTCATAGACATATACCAAACACTCCATCTAACAGCAGCCGAGTATACTTTCTTTTCCAAGGCACATGGAATATTTTCCAGAATAGACCACATATTAGGCCATAAAGAATGTCTTAACAAAATCCAAAGTATCAAAATATTACAAAGCATCTTTTCTGACCATAAAGCCATGAAAGTAGAAATCAACAACAGAAAAAGCAAGGAAAAATAATCAAACACATGGAAACTGAATAACACCTTGCTCAGAAACTACAGGGTCGTAGAAGAAATTAAGGATGGAAAAAAGAAATTCATAGAATCAAACAAAAATGGAAACACACCCTACCAGAACCTTTGGGACACAGCAAAGACAGTGCTCAGAGGTCAGTTTATAGCAATAAATGCACACATCCAAAAAGGAGAAAGGGCCATAGTCAAAACATAAACCCTACAACTGGAACAAGTAGAAAGAGAGCAGCAAAGGAGCCCTCAGGTGCCAGAAGAAAGGAAATAATAAGAATTAGAGCAGAATTAAATGAAAAAGAGAATAGAAAAATAATTGAAAGAGTTAACAAGACCAAAAGCTGGTTCTTTGAAAAGAGTAACAAAATTGATAAACCACTGGCCAAAATGACAAAAGAAAAACAGGAGAGGAAGCAGATAACCCGTCTAAGAAATGAGATGGGTGATATCACAACAGACCCAACTGAAATTAAAAGAATCGTAACAGAGTACT
>NW_004443944.1:19783326-19796646 GCF_000243295.1 Trichechus manatus latirostris
AAAACTACAATGAGATATCATCTCACCCCAACAAGGCTAGCATTAATCCAAAAAACACAAAATAATAAATGCTAGAGAGGTTGTGGAGAGACTGGAACACTTATACAGTGTTGGTGGGAATGTAAAATGGCACAACCACTTTGGAAATCGATTTGGCGCTTCCTTAAAAAGCTAGAAATAGAAGTGCCCTACAATCCAGCTATCCTGCTCCTTGGAATATATCCTAGAGAAATAAGAGCCGTCACATGAATAGATATACACACACCCATGTTCATTGCAGCACTGTTCACAATAGCAAAAAGATGGAAATGCCCATCAACAGACAAATGGATAAACAAATTATGGTATATCCACACAATGGAATACTACACAGTGATAAAGAACAATGATGAAGCCGTGAAACATCTTATAATCTGGAGGAATCTGGAGGGCATTATGCTGAGTGAATTTAGTCAGTCACAGAAGGACAAATATTGTATAAGATTACGATACAAGAAAAGGTTTAAACACAGAAGAAGACATTCTTTGATGGTTACGAGGGTGGGGAGGGAGGGTGAGGGTTATTTACTAACTAGATAGTAAATAAGAATTATCTTAGGGGAAGGGAAGGACAGCACACACTACAGGGGAAGTCAGCATAATCTAAGAAGTTTCCTGAATACAATCAAACACTTTGAGGGACAGACTAGCAGGGGTAGGGGTCTGGGGACCATGCTTTCAGGGGACATCTAGGTCAATTGGCATGACGAAGCTTATTAAGAAAATGTTCTGTATCCTACTTTGGTGAGTGGCGTCTGCGGTCTTAAAAGCTTTCAAGCGGCCATCTAAGATGCATCAGTTGATCCCAACCACTTGGAGTAAAGGAGAATGAAGAACACCAAAGACACAAGTTAAGTATTCGCTCAAGAGACAGAAAGGGCCACATAAACCAGAGACTTCATCAGCCTGAGACCTGAAGAACTAGATGGTGCCCAGTGACCACCAATGACCACTCTGACAGGGAACACAACATAGAGTCCCTGATGGAGCAGGAGAAAGGTTGGGTGCAGAACTAAAATTCTAGTAAGAAGACCAGACTTAATGGTCTGACTCAAACTGGAGGTGCCCCGGAAAGCATGGCCTCTGGATTCTCTATCAGCCCAGAACTAAAACAATTTCCGAGGCCAACTCTTCAGACAGGGATTGGACTGGACTGTGGGACATAAAGTGATGCTCGTGAGGAGTGTGCTTCTTAGCTCAAGTAAATAGAAGAGACTAAACGGGCAGCTTCTGTCCGGAGGTGAAATGGGAAGGCAGAGAGGGTTAGGAGCTGGTTGAATGGACATGGGGAATCGGGGGTGGAAAGGGGGAGTGTGCTGTCACAGTATGGCGAGAGCAATTAGGGTCACATAACAATGTATGTATAAATTTTTATATGGAAGACTAACTTGAAATGTAAACTTCATTTAAACTACAACAATAAAAAATATATTATTCTGTTGAAGAAAACAAGACATAAGGAAAGGATTAGTCCAAACGACTAATGGACCACAACTACCACGGCCTCCTCCAGACTGAATCCAGTACAACTAGATGGTGCCCGGCTACCACCACTGACTGCTCTGACAGAGATCACAACAGAGGGTCCTGGACAGAGCTGGAGAAAAATGTAGAAGAAAATTCTAACTCACAAAAAAAGACCAGACTTACTGACCTGACAGAGACTGGAGAAACCCTGAGATTATGGCCCCCAGACACCCTTTTAGCTCAGTAATGAAGTCTCTCCTGAGGTTCACCCTTCAGTCAAAGATTAGACAGCCTCATAAAACAAAATGAGACTAATGGGGCACAACAGCCCAGAGGCAAGGACGAGAAGACAGGAGGGGACAGGAAAGCTGGTAATAGGGACCCCAAGGTCAAGAAGGGAGAGTGTTGACATGTTGTGGGGCTGTTAACCAATGTCATAAAACAATATGTGTACTAACTGTTTAATGAGAAACTATTTGTTCTGTAAACCTTCATATAAAGTACAATTAAAAAAAAAAAATTCTGAGAAGGGCCCATACACTTCCACTGACAGTCGAGGGGTCCATGACCCAAGCAAGGCTAGAGCCCTGCAGTAGGGCCTGAGGCTGTTGTGGAGAGTTTGGCTTTTATATGAAGGGACCTGGGGAGCCACTGCATACTTTTGAGCAGAGGAGATGGCACATCTGCAGCATCACTGCCCCCGTCAGCTCTCACCTGTGGATCTCCTTTTGGGGGCTGGGTAAATAGTCAAGTCTGGCATAGACAGGGCTGAGACAGTGCCCAGAACTTGAAAGACGAGGCTAGGCTCGGGGGTGAAGGTTATTCTCCCCTTCTTGCTTCCCCCCTGCCATACCTTGGAGGGGCCTCCAGGAGACCTGCTCATTCCTGGGTAGGACCCAGAGCTGGGTTTCTTACCCCTGAGGGCTGAAGTCTGGGGCAGGGGCTTCCCACAAATACATCCAGGACAGGGAGTAGATCCAGAGAGGCTGGGGCAAGGAAACCTTGAACAGGCCTGCTGCAGGGAGTCAGGGGTGGCTGTCAGAGATGCTCACCCCGGCGGAAACAACAGCAACTACAATAATAGTAGCTGCCTTAGCTAGCACACCCTCTGTGCCAGGCACTGTTCTAAGAACTTCACATGCATCAACTCATTTCATCCTGACAACAACCCCATTAGGCAGGCACTAGTATTATGCTCATTTTGCAAAAGAGGAAATGGAGGCGCAAAGACAGTGAGTAGCTTGGTTTTAAAAACTGGCTGGTGTGGGGACAGGGGCACGCACGAAGGGCTGGGGCACTCGAAGGGAGGGCAGCTCTTCCTGCTTGGGGTTAGAGACAGGCAGGTTGGATCGAACATCTAGTCTGTGTTCCTGTTGAGGAAACTGAGGACCAGAGAGGGTCAGGACTTAGCAGAGGCCACGCAGCCACTTAGTAGGAGTGCTAGCACTGGAATCCTGGTCTCTTGACTCCCTCACTTTTTGCTCCATCCCTACCCTCAATGCCCTCCTGCCAAAGGAGGAGGAGGTTGGGTGCAGGAACAGCCTCAGAAGCACCTTAACATTTACCCCATGCATTCGGAGCCTCCTCCAAACCCTGCGGCCCCAATCACCTGTGATGGTGCCTGAAAGTCCACTATTAGAGTGTAGTTTTTTTAAGACATTGTGCTAAGTATACAACTGTACACGATATCATTTTAATCTTCACAACCCTTTGAGGTAGGTACTGCTACTATCCCCAAACGCACAAGGAAGCTGAGACTTAGAGAAATGAAGATATTTTACAAAATCACATAGCTGGGAAGTGGCTGAGTTGGGCTTTGACCTGACTCCAAAGTCCATGTCTTTAATAATCACAATTAGCACTTACTGAGCACTTTCTATGTGCCAGGTGCTGTTCGAGGTGATTCACATGGATACATTTGTTCAATACTTACAACTGTCGGGGAGATACTGTTTTTATTCTCCATTTACAAAGGTGGAAAGCCGAGGCATTGGAGGTTAAGTCACTTGCCCAGGATGACTACCAGTTGGTCAGTGATGGAGCTGGCCCTAGAGTGAGGACTTTTGACTCCTTCAGTTTCTGCTGCCCTCTGGGTCTGGAAGGGTCCCCGGAGTCCCTGTGGAACCACCATCACTCCTAAAGGTGGGCTGTTTTCAGTATTAATGGTACATGTGCCATTAAGGACAGGCTTCTCAGATACTCCACAATGGGGACAGATGCTGCATGCAAGTGAGACCCTTCAGGACTGGAGGACTCACCTCCTAAGCTCCTACTACGTGCCAGTCACTTAACATACACCCATGCCCTCTGAATCCCCCAGGAACTCTGCAGGGTAGGCTATAAAATTCTCTTTTTTCAGATGAGGATGCTGACGCTCAGAGAGGTGAAGTGACTTGTCCAAGGTCACACGGCCAATAGGTGACCAAGCTGAGAGTAGAACCTGGGCCATCTGACTGCAGAGCCCATGTCCTTTCCTCCAAGATACACTGCTTCTACAACCCACCACAGGCTTCTGGGGAGGGAGAAGGCCCTGGAAGGGGAGGCGGTAGGATGCCCAGGATAGCTTGGCCAGGGCTTGGTCACAAAGAGGCTCCTTTCCTGACTAAGGGACCACCTTGGCCCTGAGATCAGGATGAATAGGAAATATTTCCTGAGTGGAGGCTCTCCCAGGCAGGGCCGGGGGGAGGTCAGGGGAGGTTCTGCCCACCTGTCACCTGCCTAGTCCCAGCCACTGCAGCCTAACTCCTGAAGTTCTGGGTTGGAAGAGGGTCTTGAATGTCAAAGTCAGTCTGATTCATTTCCAAACCTCTAGCTCCACGCTTAGGTGCTCAACAAGCATGTGCAAAATTCATGGATGTGTCCAAGTGTGACCTTGGTCAACCCTGACCCCTAGCACTTAATGACATCCTAACACCCGTTATTAACAGAGCCTTGATCCTGAGCCAAGCACTGCCATCAGCACTTTTTGTACATCATCTCATTTCACACTTACAATAACCCTCTGAGAATGCATTCCTATTAGCCCCATCTTACAGATTATAAAACTGAGGTTTCAGAGAGGCAAAGTGACCTCACCAAGGCCCCCCAGTGAGTTAGTGAAGAAGATGGCTGTCCCACTGGAGACTGCCTGGCTTCAAAGTCTGTACTCTAAACTAGGTTACTAGAGGGGTGATCTGTGGACCAGATGCCTGGGAGCCTGTTAGAAATGCAGCAGCTTGGGTCCCACCTCAAACCTACTGAATTGGAATCTGTGGGGTGGGGCCCAGCAGTCTGTGCTTTAACCAAGATCATCTGGAGATTCTGATGCATGCTCAAGTTTGAGTAGTGCCATTCTAGAACACTAAGTTATGCTGCCTCTTTAACAGTCCTCTCAGCAACCCTGAGAAGGGGCTGGCATTAGAAGTAGCTACTACTATTACTATTCCCATTATCCTCATTTTCCAGGTGAAACTGAAGATCAAAGAAGGTCATACAACCGATGAGCCTGGACCAAGACTCAAACTCAAGTCTTTTGGTCCCAAGGCTCTTTCTCTTTGCAAAATCTGTTTCTGCACTTGGAAAATGGGCGAATGGAACAAAAGGAACTTTGAGGAGAACAAGAGGGTTAGTTGGCAGATGACGCTGACTAGGACCCAGCAGGACCCTCCACTGGGCCTTGGCCATGGTGCTGAATTCGTTCCCCAGAATCCGGACAGGAGCCCAGGGTGGGAGTTTGGGTCCCTAGAGGCGCCCCAGTCTCAGAGGCGCAGCCCCAGGCCCTCACCTCAGGAACCAAGAATCGGGAACCCAGCACCAGGCTGAATTTCCAACTGCTCCCACCTCCCCTGGGGCTGAGAAGGGGATAAGGGGCCAAGACCACCCTGTGCCTTTAAGAGCAAAACACCAATTGGAAGGGCAAAGCAGAGCTGGTCGGAGGGGGTGGATTAACCCCTTAGTTCCCAGCTCAAGATAAGGGGAAGAGGGAAATCTGAGGGCAGGCCCTCCAAGTCCCAGTCAGAAGAAGGCCCCCAGCAGAGGCAGAGGGGTAGAGGAGCTGGTCTGGGGGCTTGCAGTGTCCGGGACAGCCGCACGCAGGGACGGCCTGCAATGGGGCTACCGGGGCTGGAGGCGGGAAGTGCACCTCCTCCCTCTCCGCAGCAGCCCCCTCCAAACAGGCCGGCTTCCCAGCAGCGCCCATTCCCTTCCCCTGCCTTTGTCTCTCAGCCCCACAACAGGTCAGGTCTTTCTGGGAGGGAAGGAGGCAGAATGGAAGCTCCTAGAATTGGCAATGGTGCTCCCGTGCGCCCAGACAGGGCCAGCCACCTTCCGCCGCATCCCAGTCCTCTGGGGCCCCCAAACCCCATACTCCACCCTCCAGTCTCTCAGCAGCCCTTGGACCTCCCAGCCCACCCCCAACCTTCCTAGCCACCAGGCGCACCCGGTTTCCCTGCTCCCTCCGGCTCTACCTTCTGCGAGCTGAACGACTGGGTCCAGTGGTACAGAACCAGGCTGTCCTTGGGCCAATGGGCGGGGCTGGCCGCCTCGGGCGCGTCGGGGGCCTCGACTGACTTGGCTGCATCGCTCTCCAGCGCCGAGATGGGCCACCAGCTGCAGTTGGTGGGGGTCAGGTTGTTGGGGGTCGCCATGACAGCCGGGGATCAGAGTGAGGAAAGAAGGAGGCTCCGGCGGCAGCGGCTCTCGGTCGCCCAGCATCACATGGCCTCGCCAAGCCTGCCCCTCTTCTTCCTCCCCCCCTTCCCTCTTGGTGAATGTCATCACAGTACTCACTGGGCGAGTGGGGGAGGGGGCGAGGGGATCCCTGGAGCTCCTTCCCTCCTCCTCCTCTTGGCCCACCCCTGGCCCGCGCCAGAAAAGCCAGCAGCCCTGTCTGTCGGGCTCCATGGAGGGGTGCCAGGAGCCAGAGGGAAGGGAGCCATGCCCCCTAATCAGCTCTTATCTGGCCAGGCACGCTGCCGAGATTCCACCATCATAAACGCACTTCGTGTCCCTCGACCACTGGTATTACAGACATCCATTCCTTTTAGAAATCAGTGTCTGGAAATAGCTTGTCTTCTTTGAGGCTCTAAATTTTCTGACTTTTCCCCTGAAGCGCCTCTAAGGGCAGCGGGGAACAAGCAATGATTTAACAAACACTGTGTGCCCAGGCACTGTTCTAAGGGCTTTACTCACTTAACCCTTATGAGAATTCTATTAGCCTCATTTTACAGAGGAGGAAATTCAGGTGCAGAAGGGTTAAGTGACCTTGTCCAAGGTCGCTTAGCTAGTAAATCGTGGAGCTGGGATCCAAACCCAGGCAGTCTGGCTCCATAGTCTGTGCTCTTAGCTACAAGCTCATGATATAATAATAAAACAACAGCGCAGCAAGCATTTATCCATCCAAGCACTTTATAATCATCATCTCATTTACCTGCACAGGAATCATTTTTTCCAGACCAGGAAGATGAGGCTCAGAGTCCTAAAGTCACTGATCCAAGGTCACACCTTCACCTGGAAGACAGACATAACCAGAGGAGCCAAAGAAAAGCCTGGAATGTCTTTGCTGCCACATAGCCTCTCCTAAACAGTCATGGGGACTTTACATAAAGTTCCTTAATCCACCTTACTAGAAACATCGTGTTTTCCTTACTATAAATATTGTCTTTTAATTTATTTACCTTTGAGCAAAATTGATGCACCAAGAAGCTTCTCAGTTTCACCCCCAGTCGTGCTACCAAGGGCTTTTGGGCACACCACCCCCTAGAGTGACAAGCACGGCTCTTGAGGAATCGGTGTGCTTCTTTCTACCAAATAATAAAAGGTCTGTGGCCCATGGGTTTCCCTCTTTGCCTTGGCTGCCAGGAAGCTTAGAGCTACATTTTCTATTAAATTCAAGTTGCCACATTAGTCTGCCTGGTTCAGCAAACTTTATTTATCACTCTTTTCTGAAATGTTTATTTCCTCTTCCTCTTCAAAGTGTTTTATTCTTCACTGTTCAATTTTGCAAAGAAGAATATGGTGTGTCTCCAGGGAAAGCTCAAATGTCTGTGACTCTAGAGGAGTAAGACCCTGAAAATTTGATCGAGGTGGAACATCTCGCCCATGTCCATGTCTGGGAACTGACTGCATCCAGGGAGCCTGACTTGCAGTAGTCACACCCAAATGCGTATTCATTCAACCAACAAATATTAATTGTGCACCTAGTATGTGCCAGGTACTTTGCTAGGAACCAGAGATATACTAGTAAATATGTAAATAAGACAGACACACTGCTCCGCTCTTTGCATTTTTCACTTAGCAATACAAGAGAGAGCATCCTGTCAGCACAACACGCCTAACTCATACTTAGAAACAGTCTATACTGTATGGATGCACCATAGCAAATTTATTTAACAACTCTTACTGATGGTCACGTATGCTGTTTCTAATACTCTATTACGAAAGTAACGCTGCAATGAATACCCTTTTTCATGTATATCGTGCACATGTTTGAGTATAATTTGAAAGATAAATTCCCAGAAGTGGAATTGTTGGGTCAAAGGATATGTCTTTGGACAAATTTATACTCCCAAATAGTAATCTATGAAGATGCCGTTTCCCTACACCCGTCTCAACACAGCATATTTTCAAACATTTTTTGTGTGTGTGTGTGAATTTATGGGTAAAAATGATATCTCATTGTGGCTTTAATTTGCATATCTTTGTTTTTTACTTTGTATTATGAAAAAGTTCAAACATGAAAATGCAAAGAAAACAGTTTAACAAATGCCCGTATCTTCAGCACCTAGATATGCTGTTGTTCTTGTGTGCCATCGAGTAGATTTCAACTCATAGTGACTGTCTTCATCATCTACTGCTGCTGTAACAGAAATACCATAAATGGGTGGCTTTACCAAACAGAAATTTATTTTCTCACAGTTTAGGAGGCTAGAAGTCCAAATTCAAGGTGCCGGCTCTAGGGAAAGGCTTCCTGTCTCTGTCAGCTCTGGAAGAATGTCCTTGTCTCTTCAGCTTCTGCTTCCTGGTCCTTGGAGAACTCCATGTGTCTTGGCAGCTATATTACCCCATCTCTGCTTCTCTCATTTGCTTGTTTAATCTCTTTCATATCTCAAAAAGATTGACTCAAGACACATCCTACACTAATCTTGCCTAGTTAACATAACGAAGACTACCCACTCCCAAATGAGATTATAACTGCAACCATAGAGGTTAGGAATTACATATTTTGGGGGGTGTGGTGCTATGGATCGCTTTTGTGTGGCCTTTCTCACCATGGTCTTGTAACTCCCACCCAAGTGATTGGGTGGGAATGTGCAAATAGGGTAATTGTGGCCCATCAAGGGGATTGGTCAGTTTTTGTCATCCTGCTAGGCATAAAATGAGCTATTCCAGAGGCGGGAAGGAGAGGATTTCACCACCACCAAGAAAGAAGAGACAAGAGTAGAGCTCGTCCTTTGGACCTGGGATCTCTGTACTGAGAAGCTCCTGGAACCAGGGAGATAGAGAGAGAGGGAGAGAGAGAGAGAGAACGCTGGAGATGGTGAGAAGCGATGGCAGAGAAATGATGGCAGGAGAGACCGGCAGGAGACGGCGCAGTGGGCTTCCTGGCCCACAAAGCGAAAAAGCTGAGCACCTTCGGGGAGGATGCTTGCTGGAGGAGTAGGGTGCCTCCAGGCAGTTGGTGGAACTAGGTTTGCTGACCCACGAAGCTAGAGCTGAGTGCCTGCCAGCTGAGGCTTACTGGAGGAGTGGGGTGCCTCGGGGCACTTACTGGCTGAGCTAAAAGAGCTTTGTAACACTTGCCCAAGCAGGGCAGAGACCTAGGACCAGAGAGAGACCTGCCTGAGGGCAAAGCTAAGAAGAGACTGTCCTGATGGAAGAACTGTATCCTGAGCATTCCTGAACCTCAGTTGTAACCTGTTACTTCCCTAATAAACCCCATAATTGTGA
Source organism: Trichechus manatus latirostris (assembly GCF_000243295.1). NCBI lineage: Eukaryota > Metazoa > Chordata > Mammalia > Sirenia > Trichechidae > Trichechus > Trichechus manatus. Next base: position 19,792,759 of record NW_004443944.1, read on the forward strand.
GTATTGTCTGTGAGTTCTGAGTGGCCGTTGCAATGAATTACCGAACCCAGCAGAGAAGTAGAGAGTGCTATGGGAGGGACGGTTGGTGTCAGAATTGGTAAAGATGGCAAAAGAGGAGGCATGTCTGACCTCCGCCTTATAGAAATCAGCCTTAGGCTGTTGATCCTGATTCTCCTTTCCCCTTGTGAAGTTAGAGGAGGTCAGACGCTACCACCATGCCGTTTTTACAGTGGGACACAATTCAATCCATAACAGCAACCCTATAGGACAGAGTACAACTGCCTCATAGAGTTTCCCAAGCTGTAATCTTTACAGCAGCAGATCGCCAGGTCTTTTCTCCCATGCGAGCGCTGGGTGGGTTTGAACCGCCACTTTTTCAATTAGCAGTTAAGTGCTTAACCATTGCGCCACTAGGCTTCTTCACCTAGATATAATCATTGTTTAAAATATACCATATTTGTTAATCTGTGGGAGGATTTGAAGTATTTTGAAGTAAGTGATAGAGACACGTTAATTCACCAACTAAATACTTCAGTATTAGATACTTCATGAATACTTCATAAAGTACTAGATACTTTAATCTAACATAGGTTGTTTTCTTACATAAAATAACACAATCTTCACATTTAAAAAAAATAACAATAAGGCCCTAATATCTAGTTCATATTCACATTTGTGCACTTGTCCCAGAAATGTCTTTTATAGCTGGTTTATTTCAACCAGGTCCAATCAAGAACCACACAGTGAATTTTGTTGTTACATCTCGTACATCTCTTTGAATCTAGCATGGTTCCCAGTCTTCTTTTCCATGACATTGACTTGTGAAAAGCCTGGACCAGTTGTCTTGTACAATGTTCCACTTTGGAGTTTGTTTGATTGCTCCATTGTGGTGTCTTTCCTTTGTTCTACTCTCCCCTGTATTTCATTGAAACTAATATTAAGATCAAAATAATTGATTAGATTCAGGTTAAACTTTCTTTTTTTCAAGAATTTAATACTTCCCGGGTGGAGCTGTGTGCCTCATGTTACCTCACTTCAAGAGGCACATAATGTGTGGTTATCCTATTAACGATGCCAAGTTTGATTACCGTCCATGGTAAATGTCTATTATGGAATGAATTGTGTCCCCCAAAAATGTGTGTCTACTTGGCTAGGCCATGATTCCCAGTATTGTGTGGTTGTCCACCATTCTGTGATCTGATGTGATTTTCCTATGTGTTGTAAATCTTAACCTCTATGATGTTAATGAGGCAGGACTCAATCTACAAGACTAGGTTGCATCTTGAGTCAATATCTTTTGAGATATAAAAGAAAGAATCGAGCAGAGAGACAACAGGACCTCACCCCACCAAGAATGAAGAACCAGGAGGGGAGCGTGTCCTTTGGACCCTGGGATCCCTGTGCTGAGAAGCTCCTAGACAGGGGAAGATTGATAACAAAGACCTTCCCCCAGAGCCGACAGAGAGAGAAAGCCTTCCCCTGGAGCTGGCACCCTGAATTAGGACTTTTAGTCTACTAGACTGTGAGAGAATAAATTTCTCTTTGTTAAAGCCATCCACTTATTATATTTCTGTTATAGCAGCACTAGATAACTAAGACACTATGTCATAAGAAATACCCACGACACTTGTTAAACATACCGGTTCCTGGACTGCACCCCACGCCTTGAATCTGAATCTCCAGGAGAGAGGGTGGGAACCTGTATTTTGATCAAGAACCCCAGGTGATTCTTAAATCAGTCTCTACACCAGTGACTACACCCTAGCATCACCTGGGAAGCTTTGTAAAATGCGAATTTCTTGGCCCTGAGCACCAGAAACACTGACTCAACTGGTCTGGGGTGGGATGGGGCCCTGGGATCCATATTTTATGAAGCTCGCAGGTGATTCTATGCGCAGCCAGGGTGACACCTGCTGCCACTGCTCCCAAACCAAAGCTGGCTGGTCATCAGAACCACCTCGGGAGCTTTTCAGTCTAAAGCAGCGTGAAAGAAAGAGAGAGAGAGGAGGAACAGGAGAAAAGGAGGGAGGAAGGAAGGAAAGAAGAAAGAAGAATATGTGACTCTAATATGCCCCGGCATGTTTTCTCCTTTTCAAAATGCACAACTGAGAGCTTGACATAACTAACACCATGATGAACCTATCAGGTTTTTTTCTTTGCCTTCTCCTTTCCGCATATCTTTGTTAATGACTTTGTTTTGCTCTGTCTGGCCACCTGTGACTTACATCCCCCCACAGAAAAATTACAGCTCAGATGTCTGACATGTATATCTTTAGCCTGATGTCATGAATTGAATTATGTTCCCCCCAAAATTTGTGTATCAGTTTGGCTGTGCTATGATACCCACTACTGTATGATTGTGTACCATTTTGTAATCTGATGTGATTTCCTTATGTGTTGTAAATGCTATCACTATGATGTAATAAAAAGGACTAGCGGCAGTTATACTGATGAGGTCTACAAGATTAGGTGGTGTCTTAAGCTAATCTCTTTTGAGATATAAAAGAAAGAAGCGAGCAGAGACACATGGGAACCTCAGACCACCAAGAAAGCAGTGCTGGGAGCAGAGCATGTCCTTCGGACCTGAGGTTACTGCGCAGAGAAGCTCCCAGACCAAGGGAAAATTGATGACACGGACCTTCCTCCAGAGCCAAAGGAGAAAGCGTTCCCCTGGAGCTGACACCCTGAATTTGGACTTGTAGCCCACCGAACTGTGAGAGAATAAACTTCTCTTTGTTAAAGCCATCCACTTGTGGTACTTCTGTTACAGCAGCACTAGCTGACTAAGACACCTGTTAAGGAGATGTCCAGCATGTGTCTCTTTAGTCTGATAAAGAGTTTCTTGTAATTACGTTGTAATGAATAACTCAACCAGCCATGCCATCTGTGGGCTACAAACACACTTCTAACTTTTGTAAAAATCATATATAAGCTTTAATGTAAAAACGCCTTTTGGGACTCCATAGAGACAGCCTGTGTTGCTGTTGGACTCCTCGTTGGTGGACACTTCCAAAATAAACTTTCTCACTCTTTCTGACTTGAATATGTTTCATTGGCTCAACTGCTCCAGGGCACACACCCTAATTGGGCAACAGAAAAAATATAAATCAGTAATCCTCTACCCTGGCTGCACATGAGAATCAATTGAGGCTTTTCATAAAATGGCATTGCCCGGGGTCTATCCCTACAGATTCTGATTTAATTGGGTGATGATATGGCCTAGGAATCAGAATTAAACAAACTCTTCAGATGATTCTAATATGCAATCTAGGCTGAGAACTACTGAATAAGTGGATTCCCAGAAGACTCTGCAACAGTAAGTTTGGAGTAAGCCAGACTTTGGGTATTTTTAAAGCTCCCCCAGGAGATTTTGATGTCCACCATGCTCAAAGTGTGGTCTGACAACCAGTAGCATCAGCACACTGCTGGGAGCTTATAAGAAATGCAGACTCGATGCCTCCTCGGGTGGGCTGGCGGTCGGTCGCTCTCCTGCTCGGCAGTCAGCCGGCTCCACTAGCGGGTGACCCACAGGCTCCTGTCCCGGGTCTGAGGGCGCTGCTCCCGCTCCCCTCACGATCTGGGTCTCTCCTCCCCCAGAGCCTCCGGACTCCCTCTAGCCAGGGAGCTGCCGCACCGCTTCCTGCATAACCCTGGCCCAGCGGTGGCAGCTGCTTTCTGGAGGCCAAGGAGGTGGGGCCTGTGTCTCTTGGGGCCCTTACAGACTTCCGGCAAAATGGTGCTCTAGGCAGAAGCACCACGCCGTCCCTCCACAGCAAAGATCCGAAAAACTAAGCTGAACAGAGAAAACAACAATCCTGAAACCCTAAAACATCAAATGAAGAGAAAAGAACTCAGCCAAGCACCAAATGGAGTGAGAAAACTGACAGA